>NC_091994.1:60254370-60968162 GCF_044704955.1 Pristiophorus japonicus | reverse complement strand
ATGGCACCGTGGGTGGCTCTGCTGCACAGGAGGGCAGGAAAAAGAGTGGGAGAGCGATAGTGATAGAGGATTCGATTGTAAGGGGAATAGATGGGCGTTTCTGCGGCCGCAACCGAGACTCCAGGATGGTATGTTGCCTCCCTGGTGCAAGGGTCAAGGATGTCTCGGAGCGGATGCTGAAAAGGGAGGGTGAACAGCCAGTTGTCGTGGTGCACATAGGAACCAACGATATAGGTAAAAAACAGGATGAGGTCCGACGAGACAAATTTAGGGAGCTAGGAGCTAAATTAAAAAGTAGGACCTCAAAAGTAGTAATCTCAGGATTGCTACCAGTGCCACGTGCTAGTCAAAATAGGAATTGCAGGATAGCTCAGATGAATACGTGGCTTGAAGAGTGGTGCAAAAGGGAGGGATTCAAATTCCTGGGACATTGGAACCGGTTCTGGGGGAGGTGGGACCAGTACAAACTGGACTGTCTGCACCTGGGCAGGACTGGAACCAATGTCCTGGGGGGAGTGTTTGCTAGTGCTGTTTGGGAGGAGTTAAACTAATATGGCAGGGGGATGGGGACCTATGCAGTGAGACAGAGGGAAATAAAATGGAGGCAGAAGCAAAAGATAGAAAGGAGAATAGTAAAAGTGGAGTGCAGAGAATCCCAAGGCAAAAAACAAAAAGGGCCACATTACAGCAAAATTCTAAAGGGGCAAAGTGTGTTAAAAAGATAAGCCTGAAGGTTCTGTGCCTCAATGCGAGTTGTATTCAGAATAAGGTGGACGAATTAACTGCGCAGACAGCAGTTAACGGATATGATGGAATTGGCATCATGAAGACATGGCTCCAGGATGACCAAGGCTGGGAACTCAACATCCAAGGGTATTCAACATTTAGAAAGGATAGGCAGAGAGGAAACAGAGGCAGGGTGGCGTTGCTAGTTAAAGAGGAAATTAATGCAATAGTAAGGAGGGACATTAGCCTGGATGATGTGGAATCTGTATGGGTGGAGCTGTGGAATACAAAAGGGCAGAAAACGCTAGTGGGAGTTGTGTACAGACCACCAAGCAGTAGTAGTGAGGTTGGGGACAGCATCAAACAAGAAATAAGGGATGTGTGCAATAAAGGTACAGCAGTTATCATGGGTGACTTTAATCTACATATTGATTGAGCTAACCAAACTGGTAGTAATGCGATGGAGGAGGATTTCCTGGAGTGTATGAGGGATGGTTTTCTCGATCAATATGTCGAGGAACCAACTAGAGAGCAGGCCATCTGAGACTGGGTGATGTGTAATGAGAAGGGACTAATTTGCAATCTTGTTGTGTGAGGCCCCTTGGGGAAGAGTGACCATAATATGGTAGAATTCTTTATTAAGATGGAGAGTGACACAGTTAATTCGGAAACTAGGGTCCTGAACGTAAGGAAAGGTAACTTTGATGGCATGAGGCGTGAATTGGCTAGAATGGACTGGAAAAGGATAGTTAAAGGGTTGACGGTGGATAAGCAATGGCAAATATTGAAAGATCACATGGATGAACTTCAGCAATTGTACATCCCTGTCTGGAGTAAAAATAAAACGGAGAAGGTGGCTCAACCGTGGATAACAAGGGAAATTTAGGATAGTGTTAAAACCAAGGAAGAGGCATATAAATTTGCTTGAAAAAGTAACAAACCTGAGGACTGGGAGAAATATAGAATTCAACAGAGGAGGACTAAGGGTTTAATTAATAGAGTATGAGAGGAAGCTTGCAGGGAACATAAAAACTGATTGCAAAAGCTTCTATAAATATGTGAAGAGAAAAAGATTAGTGAAGACAAATGTAGGTCCCTTGCCATTGGATTCAGGTGAATTTATAATGGGGAACAAAGAAATGGCAGACCAATTAAACAAATACTTTGGTTCTGTCTTCACGAAGGAAGACACGAATAACCTTCTGAATGTACGAGGGAACAGTGGGTCTCGTGAGAAAAAGGAACTGAAGGATATCCTTATTAGGTAGAAAATTGTGTTAGGGAAATTGATGGGATAGAAGGCTGATAAATCCCCGGGGCCTAATATTCTGCATCCCAGAGTACTTAAGGAAGTGGCCCTCGAAATAGTGGATGCATTGGTGATCATTTTCCAACAGTCTATCGACTCTGGATCAGTTCCTATGGACTGGAGGATAGCTAATGTAAGACCACTTTTTAAAAAAGGAGGGAGAGAGAAAACGGGTAATTATAGATCGGTTAGCCTGGCATCAGTGATGGGGAAAATGTTGGAATCAATCATTAAGGATGAAATAGCATTGCATTTGTAAAGCAGTGACAGGATCGGTCCAAGTTAGCATGGATTTATGAAAGGGAAATCATGCTTGACGAATCTTCTGGAATTTTTTGAGGATGTAACTAACAGAGTGGACAAGGGAGAACCAGTGGATGTGATGTATTTGGACTTTCAAAAGGCTTTTGACAAGGTCCCGCACAAGAGATTGCTGTGCAAAGTCAAAGCACATGGTATTGGGGGACATGTACTGACATGGATAGAGAACTGGTTGGCAGACAGGAAACAGAGAGTTGGGATAAACGGGTCCTTTTCAGAATGGCAGGCAGTGATTAGTGGAGTGCCGCAGGGCTCAGTGCTGGGACCCCAGCTCTTTACAATATACATTAATGATTTAGATGAAGGAATTGAGTGTAATATCTCCAAGTTTGCAGATGACACTAAACTGGGTGGCGGTGTGAACTGTGAGGGGGACACTAAGAGGCTGCAGGGTGACTTGGACAGGTTAGGTGAGTGGGCAAATGCATGGCAGATGCAGTATAATGTGGATAAATGTGAGGTTATCCATTTTGGGGCAAAAACACAAAGGCAGAATATTATCTGAATGGCGGCAGATTAGGAAAAGGGGAGGTGCAATGAGACCTGGGTGTCATGGTTCATCAGTCATTGAAGGTTGGCATGCAGGTACAACAGGCGGTGAAGAAGGCAAATGGTATGTTGGCCTTCATAGCTAGGGGATTTGAGTATAGGAGCAGGGAGGTCTTATTGCAGCTGTACAGGGCCTTAGTGAGGTCTCACCTGGAATATTGTGTTCAGTTTTGGTCTCCTAATCTGAGGAAGGACATACTTGCTATTGAGGGAGTGCAGCGAAGGTTCACCAGACTAATTCCAGGGATGGCTGGACTGTCATATGAGGAGAGACTGGATCAACTGGGCCTTTATTCATTAGAGTTGAGAAGAGTGAGAGGGGATCTCATTAAAACATATAAAATTCTGACGGGACTGGACAGGTTAGATGCGGGAAGAATATTCCCGATGTTGGGGAAGTCCAGAACCAGGGGACATAGTCTTTGGATAAAGTGTAGGCCATTTAGGACTGAGATGAGGAGAAACTTCTTCACTCAGAGAGTTGTTAACCTGTGGAATTCCCTGCCGCGGAGAGTTGTTGATGCCAGTTCATTGGATATATTCAAGAGGGAGTTAGATATGGCCCTTACGGCTAAGGGGATCAAGGGGTATGGAGAGAAAGCAGGAAAGGGGTACTGAGGGAATGATCAGCCATGATCTTATTGAATGGCGGTACAGGCTCGAAGGGCTGAATGGTCTACTCCTGCACCTATTTTCTATGTTTCTATGTTTCTATGTTTCCCACATTGGACTGTTCAGTCACCTAAGAACTCACTTTTAGAGTGGAAGCAAGTCTTCCTCAATTTTGAGGGACTGCCTATGATGATGATGCTCCACTGGATCCACCACAGACCCAATCCACGGCCGGACTGGGGTCAAGCAGTATTGCCTAGTCGCACCAACGCTCTTCTCGATTTTTCATGCTGCAATGCTCCATCTCACTCTCAACAAGCTCTCCGCTGGAGTGCAAATAAACTATCGAACCAATGGGAACCTGTTCAACCTACGTTGCCTCCAGGATAGTTCCAAGGTGGTCCCATCCTCTGTTATCGAGCTACAGTACGCAGACGATGCTTGCATCTGCGCACACTCAGAGGCCGAACTCCAAGCCATCATCAACATCTTCACCGAGGCGTACGAAAGCATAGGCCTTATACTAAACCGTAAGACAAAGGTCCTCCACCAACCTGACCCCAGCACACAGCATTGCCCCCCGGTCATCAAAATCCAAGGCGCGGTCTTGGACAATGTGGACTATTCTCCATATCTCGGGAGCCTATTATCAGCAAGGGCAGACATCAATGACGAGATCCAACACGACCTGCAGTGCGCCAGCACAGCCTTCGGTCACCTGAAGAATAGAGTGTTTGAAGACCAGGACCCGAAATCTGGCACCAAGCTTATGGTCTACAGGGCAGCAGTGATACCCGCCCTACTGTATGGCTCAGAGACGTGGACTATGTACAGTAGACACCTCAAAGCACTGGAGAAGTACCACCAGCGTTGCCTCCACAAGATGCTGCAAATCCACTGGGAGGATAGATGCATCCACGTCAGTGTTCTCACTCAGGCCAACATCCCCAACATTGAAGCACTGAGCACACTCGACCAGCTCCGCTGAGCGGGCCACATTGTTTGCATGCCCGACACAAGACTCCCAAAGCAAGCGCTCTACTCAGAGCTTCGACACGGCAAGTGAGCCTCTGTGATAAAGTGCAACATCCCCACTGACACCTGGGTATTCCTGGCCCAAGACTACCCAAAATGGAGGAAGAGCATCCGGTAGGGCACTGAGCACCTCGAGTCTCGTCGCCAAGAGCGTGCAGAAACCAAGCGCAGGCTGTGGAAGGAGCGTGCAGCAAACCAGACTCCCCACCCACCCTTTCCTTCGACGACTGTCTTTCCCACTTGTGACATAGACTGTAATTCCCGTATTGGACCTGAGAACTCACTTTTAGAGTGGAAGCAAGTCTTCCTCGATTCCGAGGGACTGCTTATGATATGCGTGTAAGCGGGATTTGCACCATGTTTCTGGAAATGTTGCGGTGATGTCTCAGACACTCAGAGGAAATTCCCAGCCTTAGAGATGTTCTGATGAGTCCTAATGTGTGAATCTGGACAGCAAGTGCCACAGTTTGCAAGAGGCTACACAAGGAGGCATGATAGCAAAGCCTTTATCTGCTCTAACCTGACATGCACACACGCACACTTTGACACAGGGGTCACTGGACAGCAATCAGGAGCAGGAACCCAGCCTTTTTCGCCTTTGCGAGTGGGGACACTGAAGTCAATTCGAATGTCCTACTTCCCACTCAGTTTAGTTCAGCATAGGTCAGAGATCAAACCTTGGTTGTTTTTGGTTTGCATATGTCTCACTGGCCAACAACACACTTTGCATTTATAATTTGGCCAAAGTTGTTTCGGAGCAACTTAAGACTGGCTAATAAGAAACAAAGATTTGCATTTATATAGCACCTTTCACCACCTCAGGCCATCCCAAAGCACTTTAAAGCCAATTAAATACTTTTGAAGCGTAGTCTCTGTTGTAATGTGGGAAACACAGCACTCAATTTGTTCACAACAAGTTCCCACAAACAGCAATTAAATAAATAACCGAGCGTTACGTAGCCAAGTTAGCTCGCGATACAAAGATGTGAGGAAAAGCAATGTGTGAGGAGGACACACAAAATCTGCAAAAGGACATAGACAGGCTAAGTGAATGGACAAAAATTTGGCAGAGGAGTATAATGTTGGAAAGTGTAAGGTCATGCATGCACTTTGGCAGAAAACATCAAAGAGCAAGTTATTATTTAAATGGAGAAAAATTGCAAAGTGCTGCAGTACAGCGGGTCCTGGGGGTACTTGTGCATGAAACACAAAAGGATAGTATGCAGGTACAGCAAGTGATCAGGAAGGCAAATGAAATCTTGGCCTTTATTGCAAAGGGGATGGAGTATAAAAGCAGGGAAGTCTTGCTGCAGTTATACAGGGTATTGGTGAGGCCACACCTGGAATACTGCATGCAGCTTTGGTTTCCATATTTACGGAAAGGATATACTTGCTTTGGAAGCAGTTCAGAGAAGGTTCACTCGGTCGATTCCGGGGATGAGGGGGTTGACTTATGAGGAAAGGTTGAGTAGGTTGGGCCTCTACTCATTGGAATTCAGAAGATTGAGAGGTGATCTTATCGAAACGTATAAGATTATGAGAGGACTTGACAAGGTGGATACAGAGAGGATGTTTCCACTGATCGGGGAGACTAGAACTATGATCTTAGAATAAGGGGCCGCCCATTTAAAATTGAGATGAGGAGAAATTTCTTCTCTCAGAGGGTTGTGAATCTGTGGAATTTGCTGCCTCAGAGAGCTGTGGGAGCTGAGACATTGAATACATTTAAGATAGAGATAGACAGTTTCTTAAACGATAAGGGAATAAGGGGTTATGGGGAGCGGGCAGGAAAGTAGACCTGAGTCTATGATCGAATCAGCCAAGATAGTATTAAATGGCGGAGCAGGCTCAAGTATGGCCTCGGAGTATGGCCTACTCCTGCTCCTATTTCTTATGTTCTTATGTTCTTATCATCTATTTAAGAGAACTCCCCTGCTCTTCTTCAAATAGTGCCGTGGGATCTCTTATGTCCACCTGAGAGAGCAGACGGGAACTCGGATTAACGACTCAACCAAAAAGCAGCACCTCCAAACGTACTGCACTGCCTCAGCACTGCACTGGAGTGTTAGCCTAGATAATTCACTCAATTTTCCCCGTTCATTTGCGCCGTTTCTTTGGCGCATGCCGTTTTTTTTGCTGCTTTTTTTCAAAGTTTTCCTCTGCGATCTGAGCCGGCGTAACTGACTTAGTTACGATTTTTCTAGGCCAGTTTTTTTTGACGTTCCCTCATGACTGCGCCGGTTTTTTCAATTGTTCGCAGTTTGGCCAACATTTTTCTCCATTATGTCGGTGTATCTGGCCACTCCAGAAAAACCTTCTGGTGAGTTAAGGAAACCAGAAACCAGCGCACATTGACAAATCGGTGCTGAAAGACGCCATTGTTTTTTAATCGAAGATTTTGCAGGGAGTCAAGACCACCGTTAAAATCAATAATACAGTTCAACTTTTTTTTGCCTGTCACCTGTCAACGTAGAAGTGTAAATTTGTTGGATTTCAGAAGTTCTCTTATTTTTTAACTCACTCACACGCCACCACCGAACATCTTGAAGCAGGGTTGGAGGGTTGTAGGTTTGGCCGGCAGAATCGGCCTCGTGTCCGAACACAGGGACTTGGGACTCAGCTACAAAACAAGCCATGGGTGGAGGGCGGGGCCGGGTAATGGGAGGTGAAAGAGAGAGAGTAAGGTGGGTGCCGATCGGAAGATCGGAAGGCTTGGAGCCCGGGAGGGGGAGGGAGAGAGAGAAGTCACAAGACCTTTGGGTGTGGTCCATCCATACAGACCTTGGGGGCAGAGAGAACTGCGAAATTGTGCTGCCTGCTTTTCTGCTGTTTTGAGCTTCTTTCAAAGGTTAAATTTAAGTATGGGGGCAATACTGACAATGCCATACCGAGTGCAAGCCTTCTGCATCATCGTGCGACACGGGAGACAATTGATCAGAGCTCATCGCATGAGGAACATCAGAGCCCGTAGGTGCTGGGCAGGAGGCCTTACCCACCTCGGGTATATTGACATAGGCGTTCGTACCGCCACCTGATTGATGCAGACTGTGTCAGAATGCTGCGTTTCTGCAAAGAAGTTGTAACTGACATCTGTGAGTTGGTGAAACCAGACCTGCAGCCAAGAAGCATCAGGAGAACTGCTTTGTCAGTTGAAGTGAAGGTTACAGCTGCACTTTCATTCTATGCCTCCGGATCATTTCAAACTACAACTGGGGATGTGTGCGCCATCTCTCAATATGCAACACATGTCTCCATTTGCTAGGTCACGTCTGCACTGTACGCACAGAGGAATTACTTCATAACGTTCCCCATGACCACCCAGGCAATCCATGACAGGGCCGTGGGCTTCTCCAGGATTGCTGGCTTCCCAAAGGTGCAGGGCTGCATTGATTGTAGCCACCTCGCTTTGCGAGCACCTTTGGAGGATTCCGAGATGTACAGGAACAGAAAAGGCTTCCACTCCATTAATGTGCAGCTTGTGAGTGACAACATGCATCACATCATGTCAGTCAATGCAAGATACATTCATCCTACGCGAGAGCGCTTTATCTGCCATGTTTCAGTAGCAGCTAGAAGGACAGAGCTTGCTACTGGGAGACAAAGGGTACGACCTCCCCAGCTGCCTCATGATGCCCCGATGTGTAACCAGGACGGAAGCTGACCGTTAACACAACATGTCGCGCATTGCAACACGCAGCATCATAGAGAGGATCATTGGCATATTGAAACAGCGTTTCCGATGCCTGGACCATTCTGGAGGCTACTTGCTGTATTCCCCTGAGATTGTCAGTCAGTTCACTGTTGTGTGCTGCAAGCAGCAGCTGGTAGTGGAAGACCAACCTGTTGTGAGAGTGGCTGATGATAATGATGTGGAGGAGGGAGCGAGGAGAGAGGAGGGAGGGAGGGAGGAGGGAGGAAGGAGGGAGGGAGGGAGAGGAGGGAGGAGGGAAGGAGGAGGGAGGAGGGAGGGGAGGGAGGAGGGAGAGGAGGGAGGGAGGAGAGAGGAGGGAGGAGAGAGGAGAGAGGAGGGAGAAGGGAGGGGAGGGAGGAGGGAGGAGGGAGGGAGGAGAGAGGAGGGAGGGAGGGAGGAGGGAGGATGGAGGGGAGGGAGGAGGGAGAGGAGGGAGGAGGGAGGGAGAAGAGAGGATCGAGGAGGGAGGGAGGGAGGAGGAGGAGGGAGGGAGGGGAGGGAGGAGGGAGAGGAGGGAGGGAGGAGAGAGGAGGGAGGAGGGAGGAGAGAGGAGAGAGGAGAGAGAAGGGAGGGGAGGGAGGAGGGAGGGAGGAGGGAGCGAGGAGAGAGGAGGGAGGAGGAGGAGGGAGGAGGGAGGAGGAGGAGGAGGGAGGGGAGGGAGGAGGGAGAGGAGGGAGGAGGAGGAGGAGGAGGGAGAGGAGGGAGGAGGGAGGAGGAGGGAGGAGAGAGGGAGGAGGGAGGGGAGGGAGGAGGGAGGAGGAGGAGGAGGAGGACGAGGTTGAGGAAGCCATGTAAGTGCCTGAGGCCGGAGCACGACGGCGGAGGAGGGCGGCCATCGTGCCCTTTTGCTCGAGCCTTGTGCCAGGGGCTTATCCATGACCGTTTTACTGATGCCTGAGGGGTCAGCGGCAATTATTCCAAATGGACATGTTTCATGAGTTGTTCCGTAATGTTGTGTTGTGTTAATGGAACATGATTCAGTTTTAATATAAAATATATTTTATTCAAAAGTTTACAATGTACTTAACTTAACTTTAATAAAATTATTCTTGTATCAAAGTTCACTTTAATATCACTCTTTAAAATCACTTAAAAACTTTAAGATCACTTATAAACTTGTAAATTTACATAACTTACAAAAAACTTTTAATTTGAGAACAGTTACAACAGTAACAATAATAATAACAACAACAACAGCAGCAAAGAAAGGCTGCACCATCTCTCAGCCCCTTATTCTAAGACCGCCCGCTGCGCTTGGTCTTGGACACTCCACCACCTCTTGAGTTGGAGCGCCCAGGCGGCAAGTTGAAGGGCTCAGCTTTGGGCTCTTCAGAGTCTGGTGTGGAGATTGGAGTGGGAGTGACAGTTGATACGGTCAATGGACGCGGGGTCTGGGTGTGTTCCCTTATTGCAGCAGTTAACTCCAACATGCTGTTCTTCATGTGCCCTGACAGTGTCTCAATGACCTGCAACATTCCCGCCCTCATGGTCAGTGATGTGGTTTGCTCTACCTCTGACATTCCCTCCCTCATGGCCACTATTCCCACACTGATGTCGTTCCCATTTCTCGTGTCATTGTTATTACTTCTCCCAACAGTCCCGCTACCTCATTATTCACCCCACTGATGGTGTCCAGGAGTGATCGGGTAAGGTCAATGCTCAGAGCCATCATCTGAACCACATCTGTTAGATCCTGCACCTCAGGAGAGCACAGTCGAGCTCTCCTTCCCCTCCTCCGCACAGGTGTGACTCGCACCCCACCACTGGGACCCGCAACCTGGGATGGTGGGGCCCTGGGTGTGCCTCGCTGCACCCCACCACTAGGACCCGCAGCCTGGGATGGTGTGAAACCATGGAATGTCCCACCAGCACTCAAACCAATAGTCACGGAAGGGGCTGGCACCTCCATGAGCAGCACCTCCTCCAAAGTAAGTACAACAGTGGAAGCTTCATCCAGCTCCATCCCGTCCCCATCACCCCCATGTTCTTTGTCTGGAGGGTTGGATTGGAAGATATTCTCCACTTCAGGCTCATCCTCATCTGAATCTTCTACATCGTCAGGGTTGGCCTCAAGTTCTGCAAAAGATAACAGAACAGTCAAATGGTTAGCAGCAGAAGAGGGGGCAGGGTGGGTGGCATGAGTAGGCTCAGGCAGCAGGCTGATTTGAAGGATCATGATGAATTTGCAGGACTTGCCCTCCCCCTCGAGTGTGGGCCCAGCTTGTGCAGTGATGGTTGCTTTTCTCCAGGCAGGACCCATCAAAACAGCAACCCTCTCTTCCAAGGGGGTCAGTGGGTGCAGATTTACCGGCCTCCTCCTGTTCGAGTTCTTTCCCTTTTATTATGTGCCATCTTCCTCTGCAAAGATGAAAATACAACTTTCTAGAGAGAGTGTCTTTCTGTTGGGTGGGACATATACAGATGGTCACATTTACAATTGCATTGAATAAATGAAAATATTACTTACACTAACTTATTGACCAAGGTCCTGACATTTCTTTTTACACTGGCCTCCACATCTCGTGGTGTTCACCATTGCACAGTAATCTTCTGCAACTTGGTCCAGCGTTTCTTCATTTCTTTTGGTGGAACTTTTATGTGACCTCTGCTGGTGTCCAACTCCTGCTATCTGTTCTCAATCACAGTAACTAGTGCCTCCACTTCATCCTGGAAGAAACTCTTGGTCCTTGGTCCGCGTTGCATCTTGGATTGCTGCAGCTGTGATTTTCCCAATGCTCTCACACAGCACTCCTTCTCACACACACAACCGGCTCTTTAAAAATGGCTGATTGCCAAATCCGAGCTGTACTGCACATGCGCGCCCATCCATTGGAACCACGTCAAAAACGTCACTTTTTTCCCGCGCGTGCGCAGAAGGGGCAGCATCGTTTTTCGGCGCAGACAGCAGGCTCCGCCCCCCGAGGAGACTGGACACGCTGCGCGGCGCCAAATTCGAATTATAGATCAGGGAAACTTTGGCAAAATATTTCTGAGGCATTTCTGACCTAGAAAAACGGGCATAACTCTGGCAATACAGCAAAAAACGACTTGGGGAAAATTGAACCGTGTGTGTGCAAATCTGTGGGGTGGGACCTGAACCCACAACCTGAGACAAGAGTGCAACCCACTGAGCATGGCTGACACGGCAGTTAATCTTGGTATGCTGTGGTATGGTGAGATTATATGTATTTGCACCGTTAGTATTGGGGCTGCTATTGAAATCTGAATGTGGTAAAGCACTGCAAACAGGATTAGCTTATTGGGCTGGATCTGGACTTGCTGCTGTTGTTTATCACAGAAATTGTGTAAAGGAAACGGAAGAAAGTATGAAATAAACAATGGTGTGCTGCAGCAAATGATGACAGAGTGGGAATATTAACCCGTGTGCTGTATCAGCATTGCACACTGAGTTACTCATGACTGGCATGAAATGGAGCCCTCCACTCCCCCTTCAATCAACTTTTATCTGTGGTTCAAGGGTGCAATGTGTAGGTAATATATCACCTGTAGCTTTCAGTTGGAACCTTTCACTGTGTGTAATAGCTGTTTATTGCATTTAATTATGCTAATTATTAACACAACCAATATTGAAAACAGGTTAACGTAAGCATTTTTAATTGCCCCAAGTCATGATAACATGGATTACAAAGTATGAGGGTATGAGAGCTGTACATCACGATGCAATCTCTCAACTCAGGTCGACATAAGAACAGAACACTTTTGATGCCTGTTACTCTTAAGTATGCTGAAGTGATGTGCAGGTTATAGATTAGTACTGATTATAATTGTCACTACTTGCACTGCCTAGTTTCAACAAACAAGTGCTCCAACAGCAGAGGCAGCAATGCCTTGTATTAACCAGCATGCACAGAAATACTCAGTCTTTGCAGTCACAAGAAATCTCCCATTGTACAAACACTACCTTATGGAATGAGCCCTTTATATTACTGGCTTACTGTGCTTGTCTTTGCTGAGCTGAACCTACATCGTTCTCACTGTAGAGGGGATTTGGCCACAGTGGGGAACGCTGTTTTTGCCTGTAATGATCTGCACTCTTTGCAGCAGCCAGCAGTTAGCATCGGAGGCTGTAAATCAGAACCCTGTTCCAGGATTATGCCACGTCATGCTTACTGCAGGATTTTATTGATATTGTTCTTGCCATCGAAGGGAACATCACCGTGTAAATGAGGCCTGAGATTGGCAGTATGCTAACATACTGAACCTGTAGACAGACACTGACAATGGATCAGCAGAGACAACCATATAATTAACAGGGCGATATGTAAAGGGGAGGTAGGTCCTCGCAGAGCGATATGTAAAGGGCAGATGGCAGCCATTTTTTTTAAAATTGTATCGATATTTGCGAACGCCCATTGGCACTTTGTCCCCGTTGGGCTGTTGGCATGATACCCCCGCTCCCTGGTGGTCCAGGGAGGGCCATTTCTCCAGAGCAGAGTTTGTAGCTTGGGCCCACTCCTTTAATTAAATGAAGAGCCCCTCCTGCATGATCCAGTGCGTAGCGCTGCACCCTGCTCCCGACACGATCACCCCGCTAGCACCCCAGAAAAGAAGTGGAGCGCATTATATTGCACTTCATGTCCTTTCGGGGTCGGTAATCCGAAATTTGTGAGCAGGGTGGGACTTCTGTGCCCGGCGCAAAATGTCCCACCTCCCGGATGTTACCGCTCCAAACGGGGTGCAACAGGATTTCACCCCTTTATTTTTTTTAAAGTCTGAAGTGCTCTTGCAAGCCAGCCCTGTGGCAATGGCACCCTTCCAAAGTTTGTCAATCTGCCACTGACAGTTCTTCATGTTTTGTTGCGTGCAGAGAAGCAGAGTTGAGCATCGTATAGAGTGAGAGCCACGTGCTCATCATCAGCCCAGCACCGGGCTGATTCAATGTACATGCAGCAAGATTCAGAGAGTAGGACTTTTGGGGTAAACCTATTTGTCGTTAGTATTAACTCACTGTTGGCTCACTCTTGTCTCTGAGTCAGAAACTTGTGGGTTCAAGTCCCAGAGAGCGAGCACATAATCTAGGCTGACACTCCAGTGAAGTACTGAGGAACTGCTGAACTGTTGCACTGTTGGAGGTGCCGTCTTTCAGATGAGACATTAAACTGAGCCTGCCCTCTCACATAGCACTATTTGAAGAAGGGCAGGGGAGATATCTTTAGTGTCCTGGCCAATATTTAGCCCTCAACCAACACGTAAAACAGATTATCTGATTGTTAATGTCACTGTTGTTTGTGGAATCTTGCTGTATGCAAATTGCATGGTGTGTTTCCCTACTTGTAGTAATGTTAATCTTTAGCCTTCACCTGTTAAGCCAGGAAGTTTAAGTCAATTTAATATACCACAGGGCTACTGGGTCAGGGCTGACCCCGCAGGGCAAAGTGATGAGACTGAATTAAAGACCTACTATTGTATTTGGAATCATTTGATAACTACGTGGGAAAACATCTGGGCATACATCTTCCTCTTTAATTGTTATGAATAACAGACTTAAAATTATCATTTGGTTGAATAGCAATTATATGGAACAAGAGTGAAACTATTGATATGAAAACTAAATAAGGGATTTAAACTTGTTAGCTTAATGGAGGAAATAGCTTAAGTAAGGACAATTAATGTTATTGATAAGGGATAAGTCAGTTAAATTCTCCTTCTGGAGTTGTGTTTTAACTTTTATATAATTATATAATGCAGAATTGTCTGGATTATCACATGCTGGGAGTGAGAGAAATGTATAAAAACTGACATTTTGTAATGACTGTTTGGATTTGTAAATGCATAAGATATTGTACTCAATTAAACCAGAAAACAGGTGCGGTGATCGCGATGTGTTAACAGTAATGCAGACAGCATGCAAGCTTTGTGCTGCCTGCTAATTATGATGATAGTGGGATGCAGCCCAGCGCCGAACATGTTGCTGAGTGGTTGCATGCTTCAGCAGGGGCCCAAGTTTGTGCGAGTTCGAGCATGAGTTCTGCTGCACAGGACTCAGATAAGGACTTCAATGGGGTGGCCTACAGTAAAATGCTGATGGGTATGCAGAATGAAATGCTTGGTACATTGGCAAGCATGCCAGAAAGCCTGAGTGCAATGTCAAGGGGCACGGAGGAGCTTGGAGTCCATCCATTCCAGCATGGAAAGGGTGGGTAGATTCCTTAGCACCCTTGTGGACCCAACCATCATTATAGCATCTGATGGCTGATGTCTCAGCTCCCAATGCAACACAAGCCACCCAATGCCGGAGTACTGCAGTGGAAGTTCAGACTGAAGTCATGCCAGCTCAGACTGCTGCCACTATGGCTGGGTTTTCCAGTGTTGAAAGGGGCTTGCAGGGTATCACAGCAGTCCAGCAATCTGTCCTCCAACAGCTGCTGCCCTGGGGAGTGGCAGAGGCTCCATGGATGACAGCATTTGTCCTTTTGCCACTGAACCAATGCCCTTGCTGCTGCTGCCCATGCCAAGGTGGTGCAGTCTGCAGCCTGGCCTTCTAGGGCCAGAGCTGCTCAAGGTCATCTTACAAGGACATTGCAGTCTCCTCCATTGAAAGTCAACATCCACCCACCAGCACTGCATAGGAGCACTAGGACATGCACACTGAAGGTCTAAGGGAATGCACAAGGATGATTCGTTAACTTTTGAATTAAATATTGTAATGGTTTGATTTGTAAAATTGGTTTTGAACGTTTGTTTTGTGGTGGCTTATATGGTAGCATTGTTGCTAAGATGATGCTGTGATGGTCAGTGACAAATGGAAGGGAAGATGTGGGACTATTGTTGAATGGGGAATTGGGATTGAGTTCACTGCTACCGCAGTCGGAGGAGTCAATCACGGACAGCCAAGGCAGAAAGTGGCTGTCTCGATTTCCTCATCCCTTCTGCTTCCTCTTCCTTATGCCGGGTGGCAAGGGCTCATGATGGTGAGGTTGTGGAGTATGCAGCAGCCCACAATGAAACTTGAGATAGTGAGTACTGCAGGGGTCCTGCAGATCAGTCCAGGCAGTGATAGCGTTGTTTAAGGATGCCAATGGTCTGCTATATCAGATTCCGTGTGGCAGAATGTCTTTCGTTATATGTATACTGCCCACATGTGCGTGGGTTGCACAGCAAAGCCATGAGCCAGGAGGTCAGCAGACAGCCCTCGTTACGTGGTGGCTCATATGCTGCAGCTACAATGCACTGCCGCAGAATGAAGGTTTCATGGTTGCTGCCAGGATCATAGAATCATAGAATCATAGAAGTTTACAGCATGGAAGGAGGCGATTCCGGCCCATCATGTCCACGCCGGCCGACCAAGAGCTATCCTGCCTCATCCCACTTTCTAGCTCTTGGTCCGTAGCCCTGTAGGTTACGGCACTTTAAGTGCACATCCAAGTATTTTTTAAATGTGGTGAGGGTTTCTGCCTCTGCCACCCTTTCAGGCAGCGAGTTCCAGACCCCCACCACCCTCTGGGTGAAGAAATTTCCCCTCAAATCCCCTCTAAACCTCCCCCAATTTCATTGAATCTATGCCCCTGGTTGTTGACCCCTCTGCTAACGGAAACAGGTCCTTCCTATCCACTCTATCCAGGCCCCTCATAATTTTATACAGCTCAATCAGGTCTCCCCTCAGCTTCCTCTGTTCCAAAGAAAACAGACCCAGCCTATCCAATCATTCCTCATTGCCAAAATTCTCCAGTACAGGCAACATTCTTGTAAATCTCTCCTTTCCAGTGCAATCACATCTTTTCTGTAATGTGGTGACCAGAACTGCTCGCAGTACTCCAGCTGTGGCCTAACCAGTGTTTTATACAGTTCGAGCATAACCTATTTGCTGTTGTATTCCACATGAATCACCGCTCCCTCATCCACCCCCCCGAACATCTTCGACATTCCCCTCTGAAAATCTTCAGCCTGCCAGGTGATGCCAAAATCTGTTTTTTCCCAGTGGCCTTCTGCAACAGCGTGCGGCTCCTCTTAAAGAGGAGGATGCACTGCCGCTGCCGCCACATTTTTTTTTGCCGGCCGACTGCCAGATTGGCCCAACAGTCATGCCCCCGGGTTTGGCCAGTCCGCCAACAGGTATCCTGGCACCCACACTTGGGTGCCAGGGGACGCTGGCCCAGCCGAAACCCACCCTGTTGGCCCAGTGGGCCGAAGTTTTTAAATCGCGAAGGCTCTCCCCTTTAAGTGAAGAGGAGAGCCATGGTGATGCGGCGCCATGATGACATCATCGCGGCAGTCACGCCGAGTCCCCAACCTCCGCCCCTCTTTATTCCTTCTTAGGCAGTCCCACAGAGTCAAGGATGACTTGCTTCCACACTGATATGAGTTCTCAGGTGACTAATGAGGCCAATGCGGGACCGACAGTCTCTGTCACAGGTGGGGCAGATGGTGGTTGAAGGGACAGGTGGGTTGGATGCTTGGGCTGTCGTGCGCTCCTTCCGCTGTTTGCACTTGGCTTCTGCGTACTCCCGGTGAAGAGACTTGGGCCAGGGATTCCCAGGTGTCGGTGGGGATGTTGCACTTCTTCAAGGAGGCTTTGAGGGTATCCTTGAAGCATTTCCTCTGACCACCTGGGGCTCGCTTGCCGTGTCGGAGCTCCGAGTAGAGCGCTTGTTTTGTGAGTCTAGTATCGGGCATGCGGACAATGTGGCCCATCCATCGGAGCTGATCGAGCGTGGTCAATGCTTTGATGCTGAGGATGTTGGCCTGAGAGAGAACACTGATGTTGGTGCATCTATCCTGCCAATGGATTTACAGGAACTTGCGGAGGCAGTGTTGGTGGTACTTCTCCAGTGCTTTGAGGTGCCTGCTGTACATAGTCCATTTCTCTGAAGCATGTAGGAGGGCGGGTATCACTACTGTTCTGTAGACCATGAGCTTGGTGCTGGTTTGAGGTCCTGGTCTTCAAACACTCTCTTCCTCAGGTAACCGAAGGCTGCACTGGCACATGAAGGCGGTGTTGGACTTCGGCATCGACGTCTGCCCTTGTTGACAGTAGGCTCCCATGGTATGGAAAATGGTCCACGTTGTCCAAGGCCTCGTCATGGACCTTGATAATTGGGGGGCAGTACTGTGTGGTTCGGGCAAGTTGGTAGAGAACCTTTGTCTTATGGATATTTAATATAATGCCCATATTCTCATACGCTTCAGTGAAGGTGTTGACAATGGTTTGGATTTCAACCTCCAAGTGTGCGCAGACGCAAGCATCAAGCATCATCTGCATACTGTAATTCAATGACAGTGGATGGGATGACCTTGGATCTGGACTGGAGGCAACGGAGGTTGAACAATTTCCCATTTGTTCTGTAGATTAGCTCCACTCCAGCGGGTGAGATGGAGCATTGCAGCAAGAAAGATCGAGAAGAACTTGGTGCAATGACACAGACTTGCTTAACCACGGCCCGCACGTGTATTGGGTCTGTGGTAGATCCGCTGGCCAGGATCATGGCTTGCCTGAAGGCAATGTACAGAGGCTGGAGCTGATCCCTGCATTTCACTTGAATTTGACGCACTGTGAAGATCATATCCATTGTGCCCCTTAGTGGGCGGAATCCGCATTGCGACTTTGGGAGCATCTCTCAACCACTGGGAGAAGACGGTTGAGGAGGATTCTTGCGATGACATTCCCTGTGGCAGACAGCAGGGAAACACCTCTGTAATGACGGTTATCGGACTTGTCAACTTTCTTGAAGATGGTCACAATTACGGCATCTGAGATCCCCTGGCACTCTATCCTCCTTCCAAATAAGAGAAATGAGTTCATGAATTTGCACCAATCGTGCTTCTCTGCCATGCTTTAGTGCTTCTGCCCCTCTAGTTTAATCACCGCCCCCATTAAGAGTGACTTCCAGATCCGAATTTAAAAAAACAACAGAGCGGAATTTCGCTCAGTAGGCGACCTCAACCAAAACTGTGGTGAAAACCATTCAAACGCGGTGCGTGCGCCCCGTTTCGGGCGGAGGTCAATTTCTACCTCCATGTGATCCAAAGGAAAGTGGCAAGTTGGATGCAAAATTGGCTCAGTGTTAGGAAGCAAAGAGTAATGGTTGACAGGTGTTCTTGTGACTGGAAGGCTGTTTCAAGTGGGGTTCTGCAGGGCTTAGTTCTAGGTCCCTTGCTTTTTGTGGTATATCAATGACCTAGACTTTAATGTAGGGGGCATGAATAAGAAACATAGAAACATAGAAAATAGGTGCAGGAGTAGGCCATTCGGCCCTTCGAAACTGCATCACCATTCAATAAGATCATGGCTGATCATTCCTTCAGTACCCCTTTCCTGCTTTCTCTCCATACCCCTTGATCCCCTTAGCAGTAAGGGCCATATATAACTCCCTCTTGAATATATCCAATGAACTGGCATCAACAACTCTCTGCGGCAGGGAATTCCACAGGTCAACAACTCTCTGAGTGAAGAAGTTTCTCCTCATCTCAGTCCTAAATGGCCTACTCCTTATCCTAAGACAATGTCCCCTGGTTCTGGACATCCCCAACATCGAGAACATTCTTCCCGCATCTAACCTGTCCAGTCCCGTCAGAATCTTACATGTTTCTATGAGATCCCCTCTCATCCTTCTAAACGCCAGTGAATAAAGGCCCAGTTGATCCAGTCTCTCCTCATATGACAGCCCAGCCATCCCTGGAATCAGTCTGGTGAACCTTCGCTACACTCCCTCAGTAGCAAGAACGTCCTTCCTCAGACTAGGAGACCAAAACTGAACACAATATTCCAGGTGAGGCCTCACCAAGGCCCTGTACAACAGCAGTAAGACCTCCCTCCTCCTGTATTCAAATCGCCTAGCTATGAAGGCCAACATACCATTTGCCTTCTTTACCCCCTGCTTTACCTGCGTGCCAACTTTCAGTGACTGATGAACCACGACACCCAGGTCTCGTTGCACCTCCCCTTTTTCTAGTCTGCCGCCATTCAGATGATATTCTGCCTTCGTGTTTTTGCCCTCAAAATGGATAACCTCACATTTATCCACATTATACTGCATCTGCCATGCATTTGCCCACTCACCTAATCTGTCCAATTCACCCTGCAGCCTCTTAGCGTCCTCCTCACAGCTCACACCGTCACCCAGTTTAGTGTCATCTGCAAACTTGGATCTATTACACTTTATTCCTTCATCCAAATCGTTAATGCATATTGTAAAGAGCTGGGGTACCAGCACTGAGCCCTACGGCACCCCACTAGTAACTACCTGCCTTTCTGAAAAGGACCCGTTTATCCCGACTCTCTGCTTTCTGTCTGCCAACCAGTTCTCTATCCACGTCAGTACATTACCCCAATACCACGTGCTTTGATTTTGAACACCAATCTCTTGTGCGGGACCTTGTCAAAAGCCTTTTGAAAGTCCAAATACACCACATCCACTGGTTCTCCCTTGTCCACTCCACTAGTTACATCCTCAAAAAATTCCAGAAGATTCGTCAAGCATGATTTCCCTTTCATAAATCCATGCTGACTTGGACCGATCCTGTCACTGCTTTAGAACATAAGAACATAAGAATTAGGAACAGGAGTAGGCCATCTAGCCCCTCGAGCCTGCTCCGCCATTTAACAAGATCATGGCTGATCTGGCCGTGGACTCAGCTCCACTTACCCGCCCGCTCCCCGTAACCCTTAATTCCCTGATTGGTTAAAAATCTATCTATCTGTGATTTGAAAACATTCAATGAGCTAGCCTCAACTGCTTCCTTGGGCAGAGAATTCCACAGATTCACAACCCTCTGGGAGAAGAAATTCCTTCTCAACTCGGTTTTAAATTGGCTCCCCCGTATTTTGAGGCTGTGCCCCCTAGTTATAGTCTCCCCGACCAGTGGAAACAACCTCTCTGCCTCTATCTTGTCTATCTCTTTCATTATTTTAAATGTTTCGATAAGATCATCCCTCATCCTTCTGAACTCCAACGAGTAAAGAGCCAGTCTACTCAATCTATCATCATAAGGTGACCCCCTCATCTCCGGAATTAGCCTAGTGAATCGTCTCTGTACCCCCTCCAATGTTAGTATATCCTTCCTGAAGTAAGGTGACCAAAACTGCACGCAGTACTCCAGGTGCGGCCTCACCAATACCCTGTACAGTTGCAGCAGGACCTCCCTGCTTTTGTACTCCATCCCTCTCGCAATGAAGGCCAACATTCCATTCGCCTTCCTGATTACCTGCTGCACCTGCAAACTAACTTTTTGGGATTCATGTACAAGGACCCCCAGATCCCTCTGCACCGCAGCATGTTGTAATTTTTCCCCATTTAAATAATATTCCCTTTTACTGTTTTTTTTCCCAAGTTGGATGACCTCACATTTTCCGACATTGTATTCCATCTGCCAAACCTTAGCCCATTCGCTTAATCTATCTAAATCGCTTTGCAGCCTCTCTGTGTCCTCTACACAACCCGCTTTCCCACTAATCTTTGTATCATCTGCAAATTTTGTTACACGACACTCTGTCCCCCCTTCCAGGTCATCTATGTATATTGTAAACAGTTGTGGTCCCAGCACCAATCCCTGTGGCACACCATTAACCACCGATTTCCAACCCGAAAAGGATCCATTTATCCTGACTCTCTGCTTTCTGTTAGCCAGCCAATTCTCTATTCATGCTAATTCATTTCCTCTGACTCCGCGTACCTTTATCTTCTGCAGTAACCTTTTGTGTGGCACCTTATCGAATGCCTTTTGGAAATCTAAATACACCACATCCATCGGTACACCTCTATGCACCATGCTCGTTATATCCTCAAAGAATTCCAGTAAATTAGTTAAACATGATTTCCCCTTCATGAATCGGTGTTGCGTCTGCTTGATTGCATTATTCCTATCTAGATGTCCCGCTATTTCTTCCTTAATGACAGCTTCAAGCATTTTCCCCACTACAGATGTTAAACGAACCGGCCTATAGTTACCTGCCTTTTGACTGCCCCCTTTTTTAAACAGAGGCGTTACATTGCTGCTTTCCAATCCACTGGTACCTCCCCAGAGTCCAGAGAATTTTGGGAGATTATAACGAATGCATCTGCTATAACTTCTGCCATCTCTTTTAATACCCTGGGATGCATTTCGTCAGGACCAGGGGACTTGTCTACCTTGAGTCCCATTAGCCTGTCCAGCACTACCCCCCTAGTGATAGTGATTATCTCAAGGTCCTCCCTTCCCACTTTCCCGTGACCAGCAATTTTTGGCATGGTTTTTGTGTCTTCCATTGTGAAGACCGAAGTAACATAATTATTTACGGTCTCCGCCATTTCCACATTTCCCATTATTAAACCCCCCTTCTCATCTTCTAAGGGACCAACATTTATTTTAGTCACTCTTTTCCGTTTTATATATCGGTAAAAGCTTTTACTATCTGTTTTTATGTTTTGTGCAAGTTTACTTTCGTAATCTATCTTTCCTTTCTTTATTAGTTTCTTGGTCATTCTTTGCTGTCGTTTAAAATTTTCCCAATCTTCTATTTTCCCACTAACCTTGGCCACCTTATACGCATTGGTTTTTTAGTTTGATACTCTCCTTTATTATCCACAGCTGGTTATCCCTTCTCTTACCGCCCTTCTTTTTCACTGGAATATATTTTTGTTGAGCACTATGAAAGAGCTCCTTAAAAGTCCTCCACTGTTCCTCAATTGTGCCACCGTTTAGTCTGTGTTCCCAGTCTACTTTAGCCAACTCTGCCCTCATCCCATTGTAGTCCCCTTTGTTTAAGCATAGTACGCTCGTTTGAGACACTACTTCCTCACCCTCAATCTGTATTACAAATTCAACCATACTGTGATCACTCATTCCGAGAGGATCTTTTACTAGGAGATTGTTTATTATTCCTGTCTCATTACACAGGACCAGATCTAAGATAGCTTGCTCCCTTGTAGGTTCTGTAACATACTGTTCTAAGAAACAATCCCGTATGCATTCTATGAATTCCTCCTCAAGGCTATCCCGTGCGATTTGATTTGACCAATCGATATGTAGGTTAAAATCCCCCATGATTACTGCCGTTCCTTTTTCACATGCCTCCATTATTCCCTTGATTATTGTCCGCCCCATCGTGAAGTTATTATTTGGGGGCCTATAAACTATGCCCAACAGTGACTTTTTCCTCTTACTATCTCTAATCTCCACCCACAATGATTCAACATTTTGTTCATTAGAGCCAATATCGTTTCTCACAACTGCCCTGATATCATCCTTTATTAACAGAGCTACCCCACCTCCTTTCCCTTCTTGTCTATCTTTCCGAATTGTCAGATACCCCTGTATGTTTAATTCCCAGTCTTGGCCACCCTGCAACCACGTTTCTGTAATGGCCACCAAATCATACCCATTTGTAATGATTTGTGACGTCAACTCATTTACTTTATTTTGAATGCTGCGTGCATTTAGGTAGAGTGTTTTAATACTAGTTTTTAAACCATGATTTTTAATTTTGACCCCTCCTGCAGCCCCTTTATATTCATACATATTGTCCCTTCCTATCACCTTGTGGTTTACACTTACCCCAGTGCTACTCTGCTCTGTTGCCTCCTGCCTTTTGCATTCTTTCTTGGGGTCCTGTTCATCTGAGCACTCACCCACTCTAACTAGCTCAGAGCCCTCTCCTGGGTTCCGAATACTCCTCGCATTGAGGCACCAAGCTTTCAGGCTTGCCTTTTTATTACACTTTGACCCTTTAGAATTTTGCTGTACAGTGGCCCTTTTTGTTTTTTGCCTTGGGTTTCTCTGCCCTCCACTTTTACTCATCTCCTTTCTGTCTTTTGCTTCTGTCTCCATTTTGTTTCCCTCTGTCTCCCTGCATTGGTTCCCATTCCCCTGCCATATGAGTTTACCTCCTCCCCAACAGCACGAGCAAACACTTCCCCTAGGACATTGGTTCCGGTCCTGCCTAGGCGCAGACTGTCCGGTTTGTACTGGTCCCACCTCCCCCAGAACCGGTTCCATTGCCCCAAGAATTTGAATCCCTCCCTGCTGCACCACTGCTCAAATATAGAAACATAGAAACATAGAAAATAGGTGCAGGAGTAGGCCATTCGGCCCTTCTAGCCTGCACCGCCATTCAATGAGTTCATGGCTGAACATTCAACTTCAGTACCCCATTCCTGCTTTCTCGCCATACCTCAAGCCACGTATTCATCTGCGCTATCCTGCGATTCCTACTCTGACTAGCACGTGGCACTGGTAGCAATCCCGAGATTACTACTTTTGAGGTCCTACTTTTTAATTTAGCTCCAACTCCTTAAATTCGTCTCGTAGGACCTCATCCCTTTTTTTCCCGATATCGTTGCTACCAATATGCACCACGACAACTGGCTGTTCACCCTCCCTTTTCAGAATGTGCTGCACCCGCTCCAAGACATCCTTGACCCTTGCACCAGGGAGGCAACATACCATCCTGGAGTCTCGGTTGCAGCCGCAGAAACGTCTATCTATTCCCCTTACAATTGAATCCCCTATCACTATTGCTCTCCCACTCTTTTTCCTGCCCTCCTGTGCAGCAGAGCCAGCCACGGTGCCATGAACTTGGCTGCTGCTGCCCTCCCCTGATGAGTCATCCCTCCCAACAGTACCCAAAGCGGTGTATCTGTTTTGCAGGGGGATGACCGCAGGGGACCCCTGCACTACCTTCCTTGCACTGATCTTCCATTCCCTATCTGGCTGTGAACCATTCACCTGTGGTAAGACCAACTCGCTACACGAGCTAATCATGTCATTCTCAGCATCGTTGATGTTCCAGAGTGAATCCACCCTCAGCTCCAATTCTGCAACGCGGTCCGTCAGGAGCTGAAGGCAGATACACTTCCCGCACACGTAGTCGACACCGGAAGTGTCCCTGAGCTCCCACATGGTACAGGAGGAGCATATCACGTGACCGAGCTCTCCTGCCATGACTTAACCCTTAATTTGGTGACAACAATGTTAACAGGTTACTTACTGATATAAAAAATATAAAGAAAAGCTACTCACCAATCACCAGCCAATCACTTACCTCTTTGGCTGTGATGTCACCTTTTGATTTCTTTCTACTTCTTTTTTGCTTTTTCTCCCAGCTGGAGCTGCACCAGCTGGGCCTTTTGTAGGCCTCACCAACGCCACGAACTCCCGCCTCTGACTGTCGCCGCCTCTCGCTGCCGCTGGGCCTTTTGTAGGCCTCACCAATGCCACGAACTCCCACCTCTGACTGGGCTGCTATTTCATCCTTAATGATTGATTCCCACATTTTCCCCACTACTGATATCAGGCGAACTGGTCTATAATTACCCGCTTTCTCTCTCCCTCCTTTTTTAAAAAGTGCCGTTACATTAGCTACCCTCCAGCCCATAGGATCTGATCCAGAGTCGATAGATTGTTGGAATATAATCACCAATGCATCCACTATTTCTAGGGCCACTTCCTTAAGTACTCTGGGATGCAGACTATCAGGACCCGGGGATTTATCGGCCTTTAATCCCATCAATTTCCCTAACACAATTTCCCGCCTGAGAAGTTTGCAGATGATACAAAAACTGGTCATGTGGTTGCTAGTGAGGAAGGAAGCTGTAGACTGCAGGAAGATATCAATGGACTGGTCAAATGGAATTCAATCCAGAGAAGTGTGAGATAATGTATTTGGGGAGGTCTAACAAGGCAAGGGAATACACATTAAATGGTTCGACACTGAAAAGTGTACAGGAACAAAGGGACCTTGGAGTGCAGGTCCACAGATCCCTGAAGGTAGCAGACCAGGTAGATAAGGTGGTTAAGAAGGCATACGGAATACTTTCCTTTATTAGCCGAGGCATAGAATTTAAGAGCAGGGAGTTTATGCTTGAACTGTATAAAAAACTAGTTATGCCACAGCTAGAGTACTGCGTGCAGTGCTGGTCACCACAAGAAAGATGTGAGAGGGTACGGAGGCTATTTATGAGGATGTTGCCAGGATTGGAGAATTTTACCGATGAGGAAAGATTGTTTTGGCTGGGGTTCTTTACTTTGGAACAGAGGAGGCTGAGGGGAGATCTGATTGAGGTGTATAAAATTATGAGGGCCAAGATAGAGTGGATAGGAAGGACCTGTTTCCATTAGCAGAGGGGGGATACATTTAAAGTAATTGGTAGAGATATAGAGGGGAGTTGAGGAGAACTTTTTCACCAGAGGGTGGTGGGGGTCTGGAACTCACTGCCTGAAAAGGTGGTAGAGGCAGAAACCCTAATTTTATTTAAAAAGTACTTCGAAGTGCACTTGAAATGCCATAACCTACGACCAAGGACCTATGGACCAAGAATTGGAAATTTGGGATTAGGCTGGATAGGTCTTTTTTGACTGGCACAGACATGATAGGCTGAATGGCCTCCTTCTGTGCTGTAAACTTCTATGATTCTATCATTCTATTCCTCCTGCCCCATCCTGCTCTGTGTTGCCTCTGCTCATTCTCCCTATGTTGCAGGCCAAGGGGGATACAAACTACTGCACTTATGTCTGGAAGTAACCGGTCTGAGTAGGCCCGTTGTAAGTCAGTATCAAGTCCTTGAGCAGATGCCATGCCAATCCTTGTAGACTTTAGGCAACGTTAAAGAAGTCTAGAAAGCAGCAAACTCTTGTATAAACTCAGGAACAGCCAGTAGAAATCAATCAACGAACCTGTAATAGGTGATGATGCCTTTAAATAACATTGGTGTGGGGTACTTCCTGCTGGTTAATTCGTGTTCAGCTGTGTGAGGTTAGGAGAGGGCATTAGCTCCAGCGCTGAGGTCAAAAATGGCAGCGTGTTGTCAAATCAGTGTTACACACTGAGTGCCGTCATGATCTGCACACTCTGCATACTTACAGCGCATGCTCTCAGAGATGTGCTAACGCCGTCACCAAAATGCTGTCTGGTCCTGGGCCGTACCAGAAGTATGCGTGCTGGTCAGATGCTATTTTTGAACCAATTCGGCACCTGTGGTGCCCAATAAACGGATGTTAGGCAACCGAATTTTTAGCCCATTGTCTTTGAAGTGTAAGTTTAAGTACTGATGTATACTTAATAAATCTGTGACAACTGATTCTCAATGCATACCAACCTGATTGATTTGAGGACAATTATAAATTATAATCTCTTCTGACATCTGCAGGCTTGTCTTTTTATTGTTCAATAGACCCACCGTCCTCTGCCAGCTAACATCAAAGGACTTTGACAAAATCTTTCACAAAACACCAGAATTTAAAAAGTCCTCGCGAAGCTCAAACTCCAATAAAGTAGAATGTTTTAAATCTTCCCACTTTAGCACCTTACAACAAACTTGTGCTTCTGTCCCAAGTGTAGAAATGTTCAGATTGACCATCAATGAAGTCCAGAGTCCAGGTGGGTGACTAGCTGCAGAGTAGAGGGAGGATACATCTCTCCTGTACAGATCACCTTCAGAGCTTTGCTTGAGTTCTACAAGAGAAGTTGAGGAGTCACTGATATAACAAGAAGGGATGCAGTAGACCAAGAGTTACATAGAATTTACAGCCAGAAACAGGCCATTTGGCCCACTGATCGTGCTGGTATTATGCTCCTCACGAGCTTCCTCCTACCCTACTTCATCTAACCCGAGCATCCTTCTATTCCTTTCCCCTCGTGTGTTTATCTTGGACCCCTTCAATACATTTGTTTTATTCCATGTGGTAGCAAGTTCGACATTGTAACCACTCCCTGGTAAAGATGTTTCTCCTGAATTCCTTATTGGATTTATTAATGACTATCTGATATTTATGACCATCCTATGTATATAATTTGTGTAGAATGTAGTGAAAGCTCTGTAGCTGATCTCGAGAAAAGATCCACAGCCTGTTTAGTCGTTGCTGACAGTTATAACTTCTCAATTGCTGGGCCTTGCACAACCCATGTTATACAAAAAGTGTACTTCAGGTCAGTAAGGTGGCACAAAAGGTGCATGCACTGTGCTCCTGACTGTCGCAGTTTGGTTAGTTCCCTGATCAACTGCCTTATGGGACTGATGCAAATCCTGCAGGCTTCTTCTGTAGAGCTATATGCTGGCACAGCTCCTCAACATCAGAAGGCCATTCTGCAGGCAAGGTGAGTCTGCACCCTTGCCCCTTCTTTATACTCAAGATTTTGTGATTCCAAACACTGCATGTCGTTTAAAATGATCCCTGTGACTTTACGATGTGTTACAAACAATTGATATTTCTTCTTCATTTTATTTCTTTGCAAGAAGATTGCTCTTACTTACTGATATTGTTTATCACGAGATTGTGAGGAAAGGGTTAATCAGAATGTCTTGAAGTCTACGACTGTTACACTACTAATGATTTATCTTCATGTTGTAGTAATATTAATCTTTAGCCTCGACCTGTTAAGAAGGGAAGTTGAAATCAGTTCAAAGTACCATTGTGTTGTTGGGCCAGGGTTGTCCCTGCAATTTATTTGATCATCTTATAACAATCGCTGAAAAATAAGCTTGTTTTGCAAACTAAAACATTTGTGCATACATCATCCATTTTAACTGGTTAGAATGATGCAGAAACAATTTAATTAAAGGCTTCACTTTGTTGAATATCAATGATCTAGAAGACAAGTTAAAGTATCGATAAGACCACCATTAGGTATGGGTGTAAGTGCATGTTTAAACACCATTGCATGTAGTGTATGCTCAATAAATCGACAGTACCTTACGTTAATGTTCAAGAGTCTTATTGAAAATCTCAGTCATAGGATAAATGAAGTAGGCCATTTGACCCATTTTATTTCATTTATCCTGAAAGAAGAGCATCCAGGTAAGTGTTTGGATATGTTGAGGCTGAAATTGCCCCTTTCTATGAAGTCCATGGCTGCCTGAAAGTGGCAGCCACAGGTTGGTGCAGAATGGCCGCCGAGTATTCGTGGAGGGGCCATCATTTTAAAAATTGCCCTTCCTCAGGTTTGGAGCGATGAAGGAGGCCGCTCAGCCCATTTTTCCGCCATGGCGTGCACGTGCCAATCCCTTACTGACAATGCGGCGACCCCTTCCGGAAATTGCCCCGCGGGAAATTGCCCCTTTCCTGGAATTGCCCTGCGGGATCGGCCCGGCTGCTGGTCGGTGCTCCTGACAGCTTTTTCTGCCATTGCCCTTTCTGTGGCTTGGCGGTGTGGCCGTCCTTAAAGGGGAGGTGGTGATGGGCGCCGCCATGTTTTTTTTCGGCTGACTGCCAGGTCGGGCCGACAATTATGGCCACGAGTTCGGCCAGGCCACCAACAGACAGCCTGGCATCCCCCTTTCTGGTGTGAAGAACGTCATAAGCATGACGCTGATGAGTGGCAGCGACTGCTACTCTGACCAAACCCCACTTCCGCCCCGTTAATGACGGCCACTCCGCCCCACCCTCACTACCGTCCCGCTAATGATGACCACTCCGTCCCACCCCCACTTCCACCCCGATGATAAGGCCACTTCTGCCCGGCTCCAAAATAAAAGCACGAAGTACTGAATTTCTCCAGTTTGGCCGCCCCATGCATTGGGGCAGCCAGGACACTTCAAGAGTGGTAGGTGTGACTCATTTTGGCCCCCGTCTATTCAGAGCCTTAGATCCCTTTCAACTTCATCTTTAGCAATGCTACAGATTTTCTTCTATGAGTAAAATTAAAGAAAAATTAATTTACAAAGCTGTTGTAATGAACAAAACAGTTTATCAAAATAATTTACAGAGGAAAATAATGTTACACTGTGCATACAACATCACTAACACAGAGACTTTAAAAGATAGCGTTTCAGGAGGTCAGGGGTCATCAGTAAATGTGCAGAAGAGGAGAAAGAGAGAGGGAGCAGAGAGGAAATGGAAATGTGTGGGTGTGGTCTGTGCTTGTTTGGATGTTTTGGGAAGTAGGAGGGAGATTTTCCAGCAGCAAAAAGAATTCAGAGCACAAATAATGTTGTTCCCACCGAGTTTTTTGCGGAAATTTTTTTGTTACAATGGAAGGGATGGAGGAGGCGACACAACATGCTGTGGAGACTGATGCTGGTGAAAGCAATGAGGTGGGAGAGGAATAATTGTGAGGACGAAAAAGAGCAAGGAGATTGTCGGACAACGCAAATGCCTCCCTTATGCAGGAGGTCGAGTCACGCTGGGGTCAATTGACCCAGGGTAGGCGTGGGAAGCCCACCACAAACGTCTACCGAGGATATGGGCCGACATTGCCGAGGTGGTCTCGTCGGCGGCCAATGAGGTGCGTGAGGGCAACCAGTGCCGCAAGTGTTGGAATGACCTTGTCGGATCCGCCAGAATATTACATTTATTTACATGTACTTATATATTTATATAATTTGAATTGTAAGTGTAAGGAGCGATTAAAATCAGGTGTGATGTCTTGCACTTATACTGGGAATGTTTTACTCAAAGCCTCAGTTCACGTCTTTAGGTAAAGAATGATAATAATCGTGATTACATTTGTCAGTTATGTGTTGTATCAGTCTGTGACAGTACCGAGAAATGATCTCATGTAATGATCTCATGCCATGTCGTGCTGGTGTTACCTCTTACAAAAGAAGCTTTCATGGAATAGGGCCGAGCAGAGGCGAACGTGTAGGAGGCCACCCAAGCAGCTACGGAACCTGATGTGAGTAAAGTATACACCATTGCATGATGTAAAGATGCCACACTCACTCTGATCCGACCAATAATATATGATAGATGAATGATAAAAGTGTTGTCTAAATAATGATGGTCTCATGAAAATCATTGCAATGCAGAATTTGTTGATGGTCATGAAATGTGATGTCTGTGATGAGGTTGAGAGTGGTGGTGCTTTTGTCGTGCATATGCTGTGTGCAGCGCTGGAATCACCTTGTGACCCTAGCACCCTCTCCTCCTCTAATAACCTCATTTATATTTTGCAACTCAGCCAGCAACGCAGCCCCATGCAACACCACCGAGTCCAGAAGCTGGGGGCACGGGTCCGGAGTCGCCGGACAATCGGGCATCTGGTGCTGAAGATCACCGATTCTCGCCCTTGGATCTGCTGGGTGCCTTCTCCATGGATGACAGTGCCGACTTTGAGGAGCTTTCATTGCCAGGGTCCATAATGCAAACCACACCAAAGACATCTAGTGCTCCGACGGCCACTCCCACCTCCACCGTGGAGGTACCAGGCCCAAGCATCTTGCCACAGGGCACCCCAGGTGTCTCCAGGACGGCGCTGACCAAGTTGGTTTGACCTGGCAGGTCTGCTCCATAAGTGACAGATCTGAGTGGGGACATGGTAGACTTGTCCAGGAGGAGTGTTGACATAGGTCAGCAGATCCTGCAGACAATGGGTGGCATATCGCAACAGCTGGCCAGCATGTCTGCCACCATGACGAAATAGTGCCATGGATGGCGAAGGCCCTGTAGGTGATAGCCAGGAACACTGGTGGCAGAGCTCTCCCAGTGGTCCCGGAGCTCGGCACTTGACCCCAAGGTGCTGCACCCCCAATGCCAATGATACATGAGAGCAAGGAGGAAGATCTTGCTTCTGGCTCAGAGCACGTTCCCACCATGGGACCATCCTCTCCCATATCCGTCCAAGCAGTGGTTCTGTCGTCTCGCCCCAAATGAAGCAGCACCTGAGGAGCTCCTCGGCCAGGCGGCTTGGAGTCAGGTGGGGAAGGGGAAGGGGTGGGGAGGAGAAGTGGGGGAGGAAGGAAAGTGAGGTGCATGGCCGCAGATGTTGTCTTAGTCATATTTTAATTTTGTTGGGAGGTTTGGGGAAGGGGCGAGCGGCTACCTTGTTGGTTTGTATTTGTGTTCTGTGTTGTTGGAAATGTGGACTATTTGATTGATCTAAATGTTATAAATTTGTTATGGGGTGGAGTGTTTTTACAGTTCTAATTATGATTTCATACAAATGTTCTCATTAAATATTTTTTATTTAACATAACCTTATTGCACATTGTCTCAGATGGCTGCACCGTTACACACTGGTGATTCCTGAACATGAAAGGGGATAATTAAACTTATCTTGAATCAACTTATACTTTAACTGTCACCAAGATGATGCATACCATTAATGTATAGGCTGCAGACACTGCAGTGTTACAGCTTTGTAGATACCACCAATGTTATTTCAAGTTAAGTGCTCATTTATGAGTGTTGACGTAAGAGTCTTGCAGCTATGTAGCCACCCACGGGCCATTTCCTGCAATCAAGAGTGGGGTGGGGGCATGGTTTCAGCATCAGCCTGATTGTCTGACCCGAGGTCAGTGTCCACTCCTCGTCCTCCTCTTCTTCTCTCTCCTGAGGTGGACCATCAGTCCCTTCGAGCAATTCTTGTCCCCTCCTGGTAGCCAAGTTGTGCAGCATGGAGCACACCACCATGAACTGAGTTACCTGATCAGGGTGGTATTGTAGCTCGCCTCCTGAGTGGTCCAGTCATCTAAAGCGTTGCTTAAGCACTCCAATGGTTTTCTCGACGATATTGCGTATGGCTCTGTAGCTCTTGGTATATTGTTTCTTGGCTTCTGTGTGGGTGTTACGCAGGGGGATCAGCAGCCAGCTGGCGAGGCCATATCCTTTGTCACCAAGCATCCAACATTGACTTTGTGGCTGACGGGTAAACATTTCAGATACAGCGCCCTCATGCAGGATGTGAGCATAATGGATGCTGCCTGGAAATTTTGCATTCACTGCCATAATAACTTGCCGGTGGTCGACAAAGAGTTGCACGTTCATGGAGCGGAATCCCTTTTGGTCTGCATCCTGAAAAGATGCCCACATGGCGAATGGCAGACAGTCTATAGCTCCCTGCACATTGGGGCAGTTAGCAGTTCAGTAGAATCCTAGAGCCCTCTCAGTCTGAGCCTCCCTGGTCATAGCGAAGCTGATAAAGTTCATCCTGCTTGTGTAAAGGGCTTCAGTGACCTGTCGAATGCAGCACTGTGTGGCATGCTGTGATATAGCGCAAATGTCGGCAGCTGAGGCCTGAAAGGAATCCAATTGTAGAAGGAAAGTGCCGCGGTGACTTTGACCTTGACAGACATTGCCGTCTTGATGGTGCTGGCAGGCTGCACATCTGCCCTGATGAGCTGGCATATCTCACTGATAACCTCTTTGTGGAAGCGCGGTCTCCTAAGGCACGTGTTATCGGACAAGTTCAGGTAAGACTGTTTTTCCCTGTAAGTGCGTGGGGTGTAAGGTCTTGTGCTCCTCAGTAATCTTGCACATCTTAGATTGGGCACATAATGCTGTTGAATATATCTTCTGCCATCTCTCGTCTGCAGCATATGCATAGTCATCAAGACAGGCTGAGAAATGACAGGGCCCATTCCAATAACTATCAGTATTATACCAATTGTTCTCCCAGTAAGACACCTAAACTAAATTCCAATTGTCTACAATTGGCGACAAGTAACAGATCACAAACTTTTATGCATTTATGGCTGCCGTTGGTATTCTTGAGAGCTTTCTTGAGGGTGATGATTGGGAAGCCTTCGTTGAGCATCTTGACCAGTACTTCGTGGCCAACGAGCTGGAAAAGGCAGAAACCGCGATCAAGCGCAGGGCAATTCTCCTCACCGTTTGTAGGTCCACGATATATGACCTCATCAAAAATCTGCTAGCACCAACGAAACCAACAGACAAGACATATGAAGAGCTGTGCACGCTGGTTCGGGAACACCTCAAACCGAACAAGAGTATCTTGATGGCCAGGTATTACTTTTATATGTACCATCGCTCCGAGGGCCAAGACGTGGCGAGCTCTGTCGCTGACCTAAGACACCTTGCAGGACCGTGCGTAGTTGCTGGATTTTTGGGGGAAGTGTTGCAGGACTTTTTCGTGCTTGAAATCAGCCATGAGGTTATTCTTCGCAAACTGCTGTCTGCCGAATCCTTAGATCTGAGCAAGGCCATCAAGATAGCCCAGGCTTTTATGTCCACGAACTATAACACTAAACAGATATAATTGCAGCATCGGAACTCACCGGCAAGTACTGTGCATAAAATAATGCCTTCAGCAGGCAGAACTGTACATGGCAGGGCCTACACACCTGCAGGGGCCAGAACTAGGATGACTCAGAGTCCGCCGTAGGGCGTGAATGTGAATCCATTAGCACTGTGTTGGTGCTGCGGGGGTAATCATCGAGCCCATCAATGTTGATTCAAGCACCACGTGTGCAAGGGCTGTGGAACAATGGGGTACCTCCAGCGAATGTGCAGGCATGCTGCGACTCACCACATGGCAGACTCGGCAGAAGATGACCGATCCGACGTGGATCACGCTGAACGAATAAAAGAGGCAACTCAACCCATGGCTGAGGAGGAAGTGTATGGGGTACACACCTTCACCACCAAAACCCCTCTGATAATGTTAAAAGTCAAATTAAACAGCATTCCTGTTTCCATGGAATTGGACATGGGGGACGAATCAGTCAATTATAAGCTAGAAGGCTTCTGATTAATTGTGGGGCAACAAGGCACAAGAACGAAGTCCAATCCACACCAAGCTGCGGACTTACACCAAAGAGCTCATACTAGTCATTGGCAGTGCGGCAGTGAAGGTATCGTACGATGGAGCTGTGCATGATTTACCTCTATGGATTGTACCAGGCAATGGCCCAACGCTGTTCGGCAGAAGCTGGCTAGGAAAGATCCTATAGAACGGGGACGACATCAAAGCACTGTCTTCGGAGGATGACGCCTCATGTGCCCAACTGCTAAACAAATTCCCATCGTTATTTGAGCCAGGCATCAGCAACTTCACAGGTGCCAAAGTACAAATCCATCTAACCCCTGATGCACGACCCATTCATCACAAGGCCCGAGCGGCTCCATACATGATGCGAGAGAAAGTCGAGATCGAGCTGGACCGACTTCAGCGAGAGGGGATCATATCGCCAGTTGAGTTCAATGAGTGGGCCAGTCCAATCGTTCCGCTGTTGAAGAACAATGAGATTGTCAGAATCTGTGGGGACGACAAGGTAACGATCAACCGAGTATCATTACAGAACCAGTACCCACTACCCAAAGCGATCTTTGCAACCTGTTTGCAATGCTAGCAGGGGGGGAAGTCATTCACCAAGCTGGATACAACCTCTGCTTACATGACACAAGAGCTGGCGGAACATTCAAAAAAATTGACGTGCATCAATACGCACAGAGGACTGTTCATATAGCACAGATGCCCCTTTGGGATTCATTCAGCGGCGGCCATCTTCCAGAGGAACATGGAGAGTCTGCGGAAATCAGTTCTGCGCACTGTGGTGTTCCAAGGTGATATCTTGATCACTGGCGCAACACCACCGAACACTTGAACAACATGGAAGAGGTTCTCAAGCAACTGGGCAGAGTGAGAATCAGGTTGAAACGCTCCAAGTGTGTTTTCCTGGCGCCAGAGGTCGAATTTCTGGGGAGAAAGATTGCGCCGGATGGCATCAGACCACGGACTCCAAGACGGAGGCCATCAAGAATGCACCCAGACCACAGAATGTGACTGAGCTGCGTTCGTTCCTGGGACTCCTCAACTATTTTGGTAACTTGCTACCGGGGTTGAGCACTTTGCTGGAATCATTGCATTTATTGCTACGCAAGGGTGATGACTAGGTTTGGTGTAAAGCTCAAGAGACAGCCTTTAACAAGGCCAGAAACCTGCTATGCTCCAACAAGCTACTTGCATTGTATGACCCGTGTAAACGTTTAGTACTAGCTTGTGCTACATCTTCGTACGGAGTCGGCTGTGTGTTACAGCAAGCCAATGTGTCAGGCAAACTGCAACCGGTTGCATATGCGTGCAGAAGCTTATCTAAGGCTGAAAGAGCCTACAGTATGGTTGAAAAAGGAGCATTAGCCTGTGTATACGGGGTTAAGAAAATGCACCAATACCTATTTGGGCTCCGGTTCGAGCTCGAAACCAACCACAAGCCGCTTATTTCGTTGTTCTCAGAAAGCAAAGGTATTAACACTAATGCTTCATCCCGCATCCAAAGATGGGCACTAATGTTATCTGCATATGATTATGTAATCCGCCACAGGCCAGGCACGGAGAACTGTGCGGATGCCCTCAGTCGGCTACCATTGCCCACCACTGGGGTGGAAATGGCGCAACCCGCAGACTTCCTCCTTGTAATGGATGCTTTTGAGAGCAAGGGATCACCCATCACGGCTCGCCAGATCAGGACATGGACTAGCCAGGACCCAGTACTATCAATAGTAAACAACTGTGTCCTCAATGGGAGCTGGTTGGCGGTCCCAGGGGAAATGCAAGACGTTCTACCGAAGCAAGGACAAAATGTCCATCTATTTGGACTGCCTCCTATGGGGGAATCATGTAATTTTGTCAAAAAAGGACAGGTAAACATTTATACGCGACCTTCACTGTAGCCATTCAGGCATTGTCATGATGAAGGCTATCACCAGACCGCATGTTTCGTGGCCCTGCATTGACTTGGAATTGGAGTCATGCGTATACTAATGCAATATTTTCTTACAGTTGAGCAATGCACCAGGGAGGCCCCACTGAGTCTGTGGTCATGGCCCTCCAAACCGTGGTCAGTGGTCCATGTAGATTTCACTGGCCCCTGGGAAAGATGTTCCTAGTAGCAGTGGACACTTACTCTAAATGGATCGAATGTACAATAATGTCGTCATGTATGTTCACTGCCATCATTGAAAGCCTCTGGACCATGTTCGCTAACCATGTTTTGTCCGACGTCCTTGTTAGTAACAATGGACCATGTTTCACCAGCTCAGAACTCAACGAGTTCATGACCCGCAATGGCATCAAGCATGTCAGGTCTGCGCCGTTTAAGCCCGCATCCAATGGTCAAGCGGAATGGATAGTCCAAACCATCAAGCAAAGCTTGAAATGCGTGGCGGACGGTTCCCTGCAGACCTGATTCTGCTTGGATTCTCGGATTTTGCTCAGCTACCGCACGCGACCCCACTCACTTACTGGGAATCCCCATGTAGAATTGCTAATGAAGAGAACACTCAAAACCAGGCTCTCCTTAGTCCACCCGGATCTCAATGATCATGTAGAAACCCAGCGTCACCGGCATAAGATGTACCACGATCGCACTGCTGTATCATGCGACTTTGAAGTTAATGACCCTGTGTTTGTTCTTAATTATGGTCATGGTCACAAATGGGTTGCTGGCACTGTGTTAACCTAGGAGGGGAATAGAGTATTTGTTGTCAAGCTTTTGAACGGACAAACGTGCAGAAAGCACTTGGATCAGACCAAACTGCGGTTCACTGATAACCAAGAACAGTCTGAAGAGGACATTACCATCATTGATCCACGCACACACATCCAACCAGCAATCGACCTCGCAGTCAACCATACAGATGAACCCACCATGCCCAACAGTCTGATCAGACCAGCCACACCGCAGTGCAGCAATGATCCAACCGACTCACCAATGCCAAGACTTCAACTCAGGCGATCAACCCGGGAACGCAGAGCTCTGGATCGCCTCAACTTGCAAATAACTTGTACATAAGACTTTGGGGGAAATGATGTTATGTATGTAAACATTACCAATGTGTAAGACTTGCCACCAGGGGGCACACCTGTGGGAGACCCAAGGATCACCTGCACACCCTGGGCAAGCAGGTATAAAAGGCAGCTAAGATGCTGCCTCCACACTCTGGAGTTACAATAAAGAGACCAAGGTCATAACAGTTTGAGCTTTGAGCTTAAGATATACAGTCTTGTGGATTTATTCTAAATGTAACAATAAGATGTTTGTTCAGATGTTCAAATCACGTTAAAAGAATACGACAGTACAGCAGAACTCCCCAGAAGTTGAAACAGCCTTTTAAATGAAGTGACCTGCGATTTACAAAATGCGTCCATATTGCTGTTCAGGTGAGAGCAACTTTTTCAAAGCGGTTTTTTCAGCGATAAATATTTTCGGCAATATGTGTGTGAGGTGCCGAAAGTAACGCTCGGGCTTTAGTTTCGGCAATTCTGATCTTTGGGCATTATTTCTCGGCGTTACGTACATGCCGAAAGTAACGTTGAGCGATAAGTGAGTGGTAGTTGAGCATTATTTTCCATTTTGTGCCTAAGTGGGCGATATCTGGGCATTATACCTTATCTCAGCCTTAAATTGGACGTTAAGTGGGTGGTATCGCTGCAAAAAAAGTGGAAAGTCTCGCCAATGGACTCATTTTGCCATATTTACAAATAAAACTTGTTTTCTGTTTCAAAGAGGATAGTTTCACTCTTGAACAGAACTTTCCAAACATGGTGTCGAACTTAGGCATAGAACCTCCATTTTCTTTGCCTGCTTAACCCGCACTTAACGCCCATTTTAACGCTGAAATGATGTATAACGCCCATATATCGCCCAATTTGGCACAAAACGGAAATTGTTTAACATCTGTAGTGGGGAAAATGCTTGAAGCTATCATAAAGGAAGAAATAGCAGGACATCTAGATAGGAATAGTGCAATCAAGCAGACGCAACATGGATTCATGAAGGTGAAATCATGTTTAACTAATTTACTGGAATTCTTTGAGGATATAACGAGCATGGTGGATAGAGGTGTACCGATGGATGTGGTGTTTTTAGATTTCCAAAAGCCAAAATGGATAAGGTGCCACACAAAAGGTTACTGCAGAAGATAAAGGTACGCGGAGTCAGAGGAAATGTATTAGCATGGATAGAGAATTGGCTGGCTAACAGAAAGCAGAGAGTCGGGATAAATGGGTCCTTTTCGGGTTGGAAATTGGTGGTTAGTGGTGTGCCACAGGGATCGGTGCTGGGACCACAACTGTTTACAATATACATAGATGACCTGGAAGAGGGGACAGAGTGTAGTGTAACAACATTTTCAGATGACACAAAGATTAGTGGGAAAGCGGGTTGTGTACAGGACACAGAGAGGCTGCAAAGAGATTTAGATAGGTTAAGCGAATGGGCTAAGGTTTGGCAGATGGAATATAATGTCGGAAAATGTGAGATCATCCACCTTGGAAAAAAAACAGGAGAAGGGAATATTATTTGAATGGGGAGAAATTACAACATGCTGCGGTGCAGAGGGACCTGGGCGTCCTTGTGCATGAATCCCAAAAAGTTAGTTTGCAGGTGCAGCAGGTAATCAGGAAGGCGAATGGAATGTTGGCCTTCATTGTGAGAGGGATGGAGTACAAAAGCAGGGAGGTCCTGCTGCAAATGTACAGGGTATTGGTGAGGCCGCACCTGGAGTACTGCATGCAGTTTTGGTCACCTAACTTAAGGAAGGATATACTAGCTTTGGAGGGGGTACAGAGATGATTCACTAGGCTGATTCTGGAGATGAGGGGGTTACCTTATGATGATAGATTGAGTAGACTGGGTCTTTACTCGTTGGAGTTCAGAAGGATGAGGGGTGATCTTATAGAAACATTTAAAATTATGAAAGGGATAGAAAAGATAGAGGCAGAGAGGTTGTTTCCACTGGTCGGGGAGACTAGAACTAGGGGGCACAGCCTCAAAATACGGGGGAGCCAATTTAAAACCGAGTTGAGAAGGAATTTCTTCTCCCAGAGGGTTGTGAATCTGTGGAATTCTCTGCCCAGGGAAGCAGTTGAGGCTAGCTCATTGAATGTATTCAAATCACAGATAGATAGATGTTTAACCAATAAGGGAATTAAGGGTTATGGGGAGCGGGCGGGTAAGTGGAGCTGAGTCCACGGCCAGGTCAGCCATGATCTTGTTGAGTGGTGGAGCAGGCTCAAGGGGCTCGATGACCCTCTCCTGTTCCTAATTCTTATGTTCTTATGTTCTTGTGCTGCATAACTTAGCTATCCGGAGAGGACAAGTAATGCCAGATCGGGCTGCAGGTCCACCTCCAGAAGGAGGGGAGGAGGAAGAGCCAGCCAGCAAGGAGCAAGAGGAGGAAGAGGCGGAAGAAGAGGCTGGTGAGGACCTTGGGGAGGGCAATCAGTTTGGCGATCTAGCCTCGGTACAACAACCCTCCCCGCCGGCGACAAGACCAGTACCCAGCGGCAGTTACGCGGCTGCGAAGCTGTCGCGCCAGCAGCTCATTTCCGAAGGCTTTTCATGACCTTTCATTGTGGATAGTCACATTTACATATATAGTTAAGCAAAAGTTGCATTTGCGTAGAGTTATGTTTCTGCCTTACCTGCAGTGGCCTGGCATGTACATTAATGCTTAACGAAAGTAAACTTTTGTAACAATAATACAACGCTAAACTAATGCAGAATAATTGTTAAAATGTTATGCTTAACTTTAAAAGGAGAGAAGACACAACAATTGTTAAACGCAATAAAAAAATAAAGTTAACACAACGAATTTGATTAATTTTTTTGACAGCTCCCTTCCCGCACCCTCCCCCTCCCCCAACCCACACCTTCCCCCCATCCCAACAACAATGAACAAATGAACAAACTTGTAAAAACACGAACAATTAATTTTACAAACAAACCCCCTCCCTACCTGAGGCCACGTTTCCTTGCAGGCCCTTTCCCACCCCGTGTTTTGACACCAGCCGCCCATTCTTGTCTCCGCAGACCGACACAAACGTGGTGTGCAGTGCGCGATGGCAAGACTTCCTGCCGTGGTGGAGGTCACGGAGTGGAAGCAGAAACCTGAGGCTCCTTTTCGGAGTCAGGAGGATCTGTTTCCTCCATACTCGCTTGAGTGCTCGGGGTCGCACTCTGAGCCGACACGGCACCTTGGGATGCAGCACTGTATCCAGCCAGTAACGCATGCCGAAGGGCATTGGTTACTGCGGTCTGCTCCCGAATCGCCTCCAAAGTCTGCCGTGCTAACTCCATTTGCATGGAAGACCAGTTGGAGAAGTTCGTGTTGAACTGGCTCCAGTTCGTGGAGAACCGACTCCAGTTCGTGGAGAACCCATCGAACCCCTGGATAAGGTCACTACCTATCGCGACCGTCTCCCTGCACATAGAGATCAAGCACTCCGTTTGCCCCTCTGAGGTAGGAGATTGCTCACCTCGCTGACCCAACCACCGTGGGGTCGGCGTGTGCAAAATGTTGCGCCTTGGCATCACCAGCTGCACACCGCTTGGTCCCGGTGCCTCATCACTCTCAATAGAGATGACCGCAGGTTCATCTGCCCCCTCACGCCCCACAACAATGGTCGATTCCAGCAGCTCTTGATATAATTCCTCTTCATCTTCCTCCTGCTCTTCGTCCTCCTCCTGCAGGTGAAGAAAGTTTTCTTCCTCTTCATTTGAATGTTCCTCCTCTTCCTCCTCCGAGGTGGTTGTTGAAGGTGCAGTGGATGCCTGCAGTGCCATTAGCTTCTCAGGTTGACCTTAAAAACACGAATGACATTTTTAAAGAACTTATTAGAACATAACAGTGATCATTACCAGGAGACGTTACATACTTTTCACTACCCCATAAAGCTGTACTGGCGACATCCCCTGCGTCTTATGCACAAGGGCTGCACCAGGGCTGCATACATGCATGCATGACCTGCCATGACATCATTAGTATATCAAGAGTACGTCACAAGTATATTGCATATTGCATTATAATTACAGGACATTACATGCGTAACTAATTTAAGATTTTACACAATTCACATTACTCACGAGCCTTGGTGAGGCCACACCTGAAATATTGTGTTCAGTTTTGGTTTCCTAACCTGAGGAAGGACGTTCTTGCTATTGAGGGAGTGCAGTGAAGGTTCACCAGACTGATTCCCGGGATGGCAGGACTGAAATATGAGAAGAGACACTGGATCGACTGGGCCTGTATTCACTGGAGTTTTGAAAGATGAGAGGGGATCTCATAAAAACATATAAAATTCTGACGGGACTGGACAGGTTAGATGCAGGAAGAATGTTCCCGATGTTGGGGAAGTCCAGAACTAGGGGACATAGTCTAAGGATAAGGGGTAAGCCATCATTTAGGACTGAGGAGAAACTTCTTCACTCAGAGAGTTGTTGACCTGTGGAATTCCCTGCCGCAGAGAGTTGTTGATGCCAGTTCATTGGATATATTCAAGAGGGAGTTAGGGGATCAAGGGGTATAGAGAGAAAGCAGGAATGGGGTACTAAGGTGAATGATCAGCCATGATCTTATTGAATGGTGGTGCAGGCTTGAAGGGCCGAATGGCCGACTCCTGCACCTATTTTCTATGTTTCTATGTTTCGGCCAGGCCACGGGTGGTGGCCAAACGGCTGTCATGACCCACCAGCGCGATCACAAGCTCCTCAATTTCTGACAATGCTTGTAGTTGAGTAGAGCCACCCCCACCCTCCCCCATCCTCCTCTGTTCAGACCGGTTGATAGATATCTTCTTCTGCAAATGTGAAGAGAACATGGCATGGCATAAGCTAATGGACTTGCAAATTAACATTTAAAAATGTTAAATTCAATGCAGGAGATTCAATGTTTGATTAAAAATTTGCATTGCATCAGTAAAATATTTTAGAAATGGGAAATGCAACTTACTGTTAGCATGGCTTAATTAATTAATACGATAAAGAAAGACAAACTTAAATTCAATGCAGGAAATTCAATGTTCCAATCAAAATTTGCACGCATCATTAGAATATTAGATATAACATTTGAAATATAACATGCAACTTACTCTTGCTGGTGCTAACAAGCTATTCCATCGTTTCCGCCACTGGTCAGGTGTCCTCACTTTGTCGGATGCAGACGTTACCACGTCTGCAATCTCCTGCCATATTTTTCTGTCGGCACGGAGTGGAGGTTTCCCATTCCCACCACGTGTCATGTCGTCTCACCTGACATGCACCACGTTGGCCAGGGTCTCGTTCGCCTCATCGCTGAAGGGTTTTGCCCTTTTCCTTTCTGAGTCACCCTTCATTTTACTATATTAAATTTAACTATATTAACTTGCAGGAGTAATCTATTTTTTACAGTAGAGTCACATTTATATAGCTTTTATAACTCCAAATAACTTCTAAAATAAACAATTATCTCTCCTCTGCAACTCTGCCTTCCTTCTCTCTCTCTATCTCCACCCTCTCTCTCTCTAACCCTCCTTGTGCATTCTGAGCATGTGTGATGGCCCCTGACCTCCCAAAACACACTCGGGGACTACTGCGAGGCCTGTGGCAGCAGTGTTCCTGGCTGTCGCATCCAGGGCCTCCGCCATCCGCGGAATGTACTCGGTCATGGTGGCCAGCTGTCGGGATATTCCCCCAATGCTTCGATGAACTAGTCACCAATGTCTACAGTCCTCCTGGACAACTGTACCATCTCTCCGCTGACATGTGGGCGCTTGTGGAACAGACCTGGCGGGGTCAGCTCCATCCTGGGGACAACTGGGGTGCCCTATGGCGAGGTGCTCAGAGCCGGTACCTCCAGAGTGGAGGTGGGAATGATGGGACCGCTAGATGGCCTTGGGGTGGAATGGCTTCTGGAGCGTGGCGATGCAGGTTCCTCGAAGTCTGCGCTCTCATCCGTGGAGAACAGACCCAGCGGATTGACGGGTGAGAATAGGCGCTCCTCAGCACCCCGCGTAGGATCATCCTCCGACTCCTGCTCCGCGCCCCCACCTTCTGGCCTCTGTGGTCTTGCCTCGGGACGTGCTGCTGGCTGAGCTAAAAAGCACAAATAAGGTTATTACAGGAGAAGGGGGTGCTAGGGTCACAAGGTGAGTCCAGCGCTACACATAGCATATGCACGACAAAAGCACCACTGCTCTCAAAATCTTCGCAGACATCACATTTCAAGACCATCAACACATTTGCATTCCAATTATTTGCATTAGGCCATCATTATTTCTATGACTACTTTAGAAATCATTTATCATATATGATTGTTTGGATACGAGTGGGTGTGGCATCTATTGACTTCACATAAGAACATAAGAACATAAGAAATAGGAGCAGGAATAGGCCACACGGCCCCTCAAGCCTGCTCAGCCATTCAATAAGATCATGGCTCATCTGATCATGGACTCAGCTCCACTTCCATGCCTGCTCCCCATAACCTCTTAGCCCCTTACCGATTAAGAAACTGTCTATTTCTGTCTTAAATATATTCAATGTCCCAGCATCCACAGCTCTCTGAGGCAGCAAATTCCACAGATCCATAACCCTCTGAGAGGAGAAATTTCTCCTCATCTCTGTTTTAAATGGGCGGCCCCTTAATTCTAAGATCGTGCCCTCTAGTTCTAGTCTCCCCCATCAGTAGAAACATCCTCTCTGCATCCACCTTGTCAAGCTCCCTCATTATCTTATATGTTTCGACAAGATCACCTCTCATTCTTTTGAATTCCAATGAGTCGAGGCCCAACCTACTCAACCTTTCCTCATAAGTCAACCCCCTGATCCCCAGAATCAACCTAGTTAACCTTCTCTGAATTGCCTCCAAAGCATGTATATCCTTTCGTAAATATGGAAACCAAAACTGCACGCAGTATTCCAGGTGTGGCCTCACCAATACCTTTTATAGCTTCAGCAAGACTTCCCTGCTTTTATATTCCATCCCCTTTGCAATAAAGACCACGATTCCATTTGCCTTCCTGGTCATTTGCTGTACCTGCATACTATCCTTTTGTGTTTCATGCACAAGTACCCCCAGGTCCTGATGTACTGCGGCACTTTGCAATTTTTCTCCATTTAAATAGGAGACATAGTCTCAGAACAAGGGGTCGCCCATTTAAAACTGAGATGAGGAGGAAATTCTTCTTTCAGAAGGTTGTAAATCTGTGGAATTCTTTGTTCCAAAGAGCTGTGGAGGCTGAGTCATTGAATATATTTAAAGCGGAGATCGACAGATTTTTGAGCAATAATAAGCATAAAGGGTTATGAGTGGGCAGGGAAGTGGAGCTGAGTCCATGGAGCAGATCAGCTCTTATTAAATGGCGGAGCATGCTTGAGGGGTCAAATGGCTTACTCCTGTTACTATTTTTTATGTTCTTATGTTCTATCTTGGCAGTGAGAATACCTGCCCATTATCCCTACTCTCTGTCTCCTGCCACTCAGTCAATTTTCTAACCAGGTCAATAATGTGCCCTCAATTCTGTGGGCTTCTCATTAGATATCAGTCTCTTATGGAGAACTTTATCAAATGGAAGTGCATATAAATAACCTCATTAGACATTCCGCTGCCCACGAATTTAGTCACCTCTTCAAAAAAATTCAATCAGGTTTGTCAAGCATGACCTACCTTTTACAAATCCATGCTGGCTCTCTCCTATCAACTGAAAATTGTTGAGGTGTTCAGTCACTCGTAATTATAGACTCCAGCAATTTCCCAACAACAGATGTTAGGCTAACTAATCTATAATTCCCTGCTTTCCCTCTCTCACCATGCGCAACTTTCCAATCTGAAGGAACAATTCCTGAATCGAGAGAATGCTGGAAGATTATAGTTCGGGCATCAGCAATGTGCTCACCTACTTCCTTTAACCCTGGGATGGGAGCCATCTGGTCCTGGGGACTTGTCACACTTTAGTGCCATTATTTTCTTCATTACTGTTAATTTACGAATGTTAATTTTATTGAGTCCCTGTCCCTGATTCAATATTAGTTTCCTTGGGATGTCCAGCATGCTATCCTCTTCCTGCACTGTAAATACTGGTGCAAAATATTGATTCAACATGTCCGCCATTTGCTTATTATCATTGATAATATTACCGCTTTCAGTGTTTAAGGGGCCGACATTGTTCCAGACTGCCCTCTTTTTCCTCAAGCAAATTGTAAGGAGGAGACAAAAAATCTGCAAAGGGATATAGGCAGGCTAAGTGAATAGGCAAAAATTTGGCAAATGGAGTATAATGTGGGATAATGAGAGCTTTTCCACTTTTGCAGCACTGAGAGACCTGGGGGTTCTTGTGCATGAAACACAAAAAGTTAGTATGCAACCATGATCTTATTAAATGGCGGAGCAGGCTTGAGGGGCCAGGTGGTCTACTCCTGCTCCTAATTCTTATGTTCTGATGTTCTTCATTGCATATTCTTTGTATTGATTTTGATAATCCTTGCAAGTTTCTTTTCATGCTCACTTTTTGTAGCTCTTACGATCTGTTTTTGACTCTTTGCTATTCTTTGTCTCGCTCCCATTCGCCAGGATTTTTTGCATTTTTGTATGCTTCTTCCTTTAGTTTTATGCTGTCCCTTATCTCAGCCATGATCATATTGAATGGTGGTGCAGACTCGAAGGGCCGAATGGCCGACTCCTGCACCTATTTTCTATGTTTCTATGTTTCGTCTTCCATGGCTGTTTTTTTGGCAAGTAGAACTCTTGCCCCTCAAGGGTATAAACCGATTCCGTATCACATTGAATTCTTTTTAAACATCTCCCTCTGATCTTCTGTCATTTTAACCATTAACAGATTTGCCAATTTACTGTGGACAGTCTCTGGGGCCAAAATTGCCCCCTCTATAAGCTCCATTACCTCTAAGAGGAGGGAATGGAGTGGAGAGGCCTTACCAACCGGAGGCAGACGGATAGGCTGACCTGTTCGAAATTGCCCCCAAGCCGGAAACGGCAGGAACAGGTTACCGCATCGCCCATTTTCCCGTCGAATCGGGCACGCGCCGACCCCTTACCGACCGGTCGGCAACCCACTTTCTGACTCCCGGGCGGAATTGCCCCGCGGGAGCGGTGGCACCGCTGGTCAGTGCCGCTGACAGCTTTCCCCAGCGGGAGCTGTCTGTGGCTGGGTGCCGCGACCGCCCTTAAAGGGGAGGTCACGCTGCCGGAGGCTCCATGTTATTTTTTTGTTGGCCGACTGCCAGGATTGAGCGACATTTGTTCGGCTGGACCACGAACAGGCAGCTTGGCACCCCCTCTTGGATGTCAGGCCAGTGGTCCGGCCGAAACCCTTCCTGGTGGCCCCATGGACCTAACTAAAAACTTTGCGGAGTTCGCTGCGACCCTCCCCTTTAACTGAAGGGGAGGGACGTTATGACTTGTCAGTGTGACGCTAATGACTGATCGGGGCGGCTGACCCATTGCAAGGGCACTTCCATCTCGCAGCCGACATGACATCCACCCCGTCTGGAAAAAACCCAAAGAGGAATATCTCCGGTATCTCTGCGCCATGCATTGGGGCGGAGAAAAACTTTTAAGAACGGAAGGGGCAGGGCTCAATTTTGGCCCCTCTGCCTCATCCCTTTGAAGTTGGCCTTACCCAAATCTCGAATCTTAGTAGCTGTTTCGCGTTTCTCCCTTTCAAATGGTACGTTGAACTCGATCAGGTTGTGATTGCTATTAGATAAATGTCCATGCACAGTTAGGCTGTTAAATACACCTAGCTCATTACTCATTACTAAATCTAATATGGCTCTTCCCCTTGTTGCCTCTGGGACATATTGTTGTGGAAAACTTTCCCGGACACACTCAAGAAATTCATTACGTTTCTGACTGCTTATCTCAATCTATATCAAAGTTAAAAGTTAAAACCACTCTGCCTTTGCAACACGCTTGTCTAATCACTGCATTTATACAATCTAACATGACACAGCTGCTACCAGGGGGCCGATACACAACACCCACTACAGTCTTCAATCCTTTCCTATTAATTCCACCCATAAAGTCTCCACTGCCTGCTTACATGAGAACATAAGAACATAAGAAATGGCCCCCCGAGCCTGCTCCACCATTTAATATGATCATGGCTGATCCGATCATGGACTCTGGTCCACTTCCCTGCCCACTCCCCATAACCCCTTATTCCGTTATCAGTTAAGAAACTGTCTATCACTGCCTTAAATTTATTCAATGTCCCAGCTTCCAGAGCTCTCTGAGGCAGAGAATTCCACAGATTTACAACCCTCTGAGAGAAGAAATTTCTCCTCATCTCAGTTTTAAATGGGCGGCCCCTTATTCTAATATTATACCCTCTAGTTCTAGTCTCCCTATCAGTGGAAACATCCTCTCTGCATCCACATTGTCAAGCCCCCTCATAATCTTATACATTTTGACAAGATCACCTTTCATTCTTCTGAATTCCAATAAGTAGAGACCCAACCACCTCAACCTTGCCTCATAAATCAACTTCCTCATCTCCGGAATCAACCGAGTGATCCTTCTCTGGACTGCCTCCAAAGCAAGTATATCCTTTCTTAAATGTGGAAACCAAAACTGTATGCACTATTCCAGGTGTGGCCTCACCAATAACCTACATAACTGAAGCAAGATTTTGCTGCTTTTATATTCCATCCCCTTAGCAATAAAGGCCAAGATTCTATTGGCCTCCCTGATCACTTGCTGTACCTGCATACAATCCTTTTGTGTTTCATGCACAAGTACCCCCAGGTCCCGCTGTACTGCAGCACTTTGCAATTTTTCTCCATTTAAATAATAACTTGCTTTTTTGTTTTTTCCTGCCAATGTGCATAACCTTACACTTTCCAACATTATACCCCTCACACATTGCTTTTCCTCCCATCTTTGCATCGTCAGCAAACTTGGCTATGTTACATTCGGTCCCTTTGTCCAAATTTTTAATATAGATTGTAAATAGCTGGGGTCCCAGCACTGATCCCTGCGGCATCCCACTAGTTACTGATTGCCAACTCGAGAATGAACCATTCTTCCCGATGCTCTGTTTTCTGTTAATTAGCCAATCCTCTATCCATGCTAATATATTACCCTCAACCCTGTGAACTTTTATCTTGTGTAGTAACCTTTTATGTGGCACCTTGTCAAATGCCTTTTGGAATTACAAATACACCACATCTACTGGTTCCCCTTTATCCATCCTATTTGTTACATCCTCAAAGAAGTCCAGTAAATTTGTCAAACATGACTTCCCTTCATAAATCCACGCTGACTCTGTCTGACTGGATTATGCTTTTCCAAATGTCCTGCTGCTGCTTCTTTTATAATGGACTCCAACATTTTCCCTGCCACAGATGTTAGGCTAACTGGTCTAGTTTCCTGCTTTTTGTCTGCCTCCTTTTTGAAATAGGGGCATTACATTTGCAGTTTTCCAATCTGCTGGGACCTCCCCAGAATCCAGGGAATTTTGGTAAATTACAACCAATGCATCCACTATCCCTGCCGCTACTTCTCTTAAGACCCTAGGTCCAGGGAATTTATCTGCCTTTAGTCCCATTATCTTACTGAGTACCACCTCCATAGTGATTGTGATTCTGTTAAGTTGCTCCCCCCCTATTACCCCTTGACTATTCACTGGTGGAGTATTTTTAGTGCCCTCTACCATAAAGACTGATACAAAATATTTGTTCAGATTTTCTTCCATCTTCATGTTCCCCATCACTAATTTCCCAGACTTGTCCTCTAAGGGACCAATATTTACTTTAGCCACTCTTTTCCTTTTTATATACCTGTAGAAACTCTTGCTATCTGTTTTTATATTTCATGCTAGTTTACTTTCATAGTCTATCTTCCCTCTCTCTCATTTTTTTAGTCGTTCTTTGCTGGCTATTAAAAGCTGCTCAATCTTCTGTCCTCCCACTAGTTTTGGCCACTTTTTATACCTCTCGATATATCCTCTCTTATTATTGAAGTGATTTCATCCTTAATCACTAAGGCCTCCCCCTCTACCATTTTCCATATCTTTCCTGTAAACTTTATAACCGGGTATATTTGGTTCCCAGTCCTGACCGCCTTGCAACCATACCTCAGTAATGGCTCCCATGTCATACCCTCCAATTTGAATTTGCACCTGCATTTCATTCAATTTATTCCTTATACTCTGTGCATTTGTGCAAAGAATGCTTATTTGGGCCACACACCCTCGCCTGCCCTTTGGCTCTAATGTTTTACTTACATGTTTCTTATTTCTCTCTCCTGGTTTAATCATATTGCATATTTGAGTTTCCCCTCCACATGTAGTGCCAAAAGCACAATTTCTGTCTGTTACACTACTCCCTTCCCTTTCATTTGTTGGATGCACGAGAAACACTTGGATGCTTCAATGGGGCGATTTTAGCTGGGCCGAAGTGTCTTCCTTGTCCATAGCCATCCTGTGAAGTTCTGAGCCTCCATTTTCACAAGATTGGCATTTACAATGTGGTTTTCAAACTTTTATTCCAGTGTTTACTCAAACTTGAAGGTTTATTATCAGGCATCAGTGATATGAGCTTCAAGGACATCAGTCTCTCATTGCATAATCTTCTGCGTCACAGCATTTAAAGCTTCCTGATAACAGGTGTCATTCACTTTCAGCCACAAACCCGACAGCTATCTCACTCTAGGGAGCATGCTGAGCAATGCCTTGCATGTCTCTGGAAATCCCTGCCAGCCTCTAAAAATCACCAAGGGGTAACATTTCCCGGGGATCCCTCCAAATCTCCCACCGTAACTTTGCTATCTCAGAGAAACGGAGTAAAGGGTCTTTGTGGGATAAGATTTCCACGGGGATTGCTGTGATATAATACTGAATTCTTAGATTGAGATCGGGAAGACCCCCTCTCCCCTCCCTGGGATTAAGCAATACTGGGCAGGGGAGTGGGTTTGGTGCACTGGGGATTGACCTGGGCTAGCATAGCACTGGAGACAGTACTGGACTTCGATGGTGTTTGGGGCAGGTTCTGAACTTTGGTAGCACACACCAATATTGTCAATCCCAGGAATTGGCAGCACTCAGGAAACTAATGTGTGACAAGGTTGCAGGGGATGTGTGGTTTGGATCATTGGTAAATTGCTAGGATCTGTCAGCAGTGAGGGAAGGGCGAGGGCAAATAGTTGTCAGCATTGGGGTGGGGCTCACCAGCTTTGGTAGTGATTTGGAACATTCTGAGAGATCTCTGCAAACTTAATTTGGTGGTTTGTGATTGGTTCCTGGAAGTATATGTCTGTGCTTGTCTGTTGGTCTCTGTCACGGTTTGCCTCTCTCTCTCTCTGTTTCTCCCACTATCTATCTCTATCTTTTTCTCAGTCTCACAAGTGTCAACATTTGTTTTAACCATAGAGATTTTGTTTACTTAAATTAGGATGAGGAAAGACTCCCCCTGTCTTCCAGTCAATGTTCCCGTTAAGCTGCACAGCTGCACAGAGCTCTGGAGGTCCCGCGCAGGCCGCTTGTGGGAAAAACTGCGCATGCGCGGGTATTTGAATGGGTCGCGCAATTCCTTAAAGGAGCTGTGCACCCAAAAATAAAATTAAAGGGATCATTGCTCACAGGTGTCAATAATTGAAGTGTTTATATTTTCTATCAACAAGATCTAAATGATAATTAGATGACAATGAGAGACATTCTGTTTGCTTTCAAATACAACTCATTTGTTTTGTTTTTTAAAAGCTCACATTAGGATAAAGGAGGTTATTCCGTCTGTCTCGCTGCATCTTTTTTTCTCTCTCTGTACTTAATTTGCATTCTGAAGTTTTTTGGAGATTTTATGGTTCAAACACTAACGTAAGCTAAGCAGGCATGTCATTGGTTGTTTATGTTTTTTTCCACTTTCTCCCTTACATATTTAAGCCACCAAGTAAAAACATAGGCGGTAATTTTTCTTTCAAGAGCATTTCAAGTGCTTTTATTAGTTTTCAACAGATTATGACAAGAAATATGGGTAAATGATATGATAAAGTGTTAATCTGGGTGGTTTCAATTAAACGTTGACTTAAAAGTATTGGCCCAGAAATTCCGGCCTCCCTGGGTCCGTATGGAATGTCTACGGACCGGGAAGGCATCTCAAAAGCCGGTTTTCAGTGCATAATGCACCCGCGCTGAAAACCGGCTTTTCCGATCTGTCCAGCTCCAGCTGGATTTACCCATCTTGCCCATACAAATGTCCTCAAAACTCTTGTGCCTGATAAAAAGCAGGCGCTTAACCTACTGTTACAGGCGTAAGAGTTTTAAAACACACAAAAATATAAAAAATAAAATTAAAAATACACATTTTATTTTTAAAAACCCTGCCCACTAAGTTAAATTTATTTAAATCATAATTAAAAATACTTTTTAAAAGCTCGGAATTTTTTTTTTCTCCAAGATATTTACTCTATCCTGGAACCAATGCACCACAGTGCGTACACCCCGACACTCGATGCAACGGATGAGGCTAAAGAGGGTTTTTATTCCAACCTCGAGACATCCCTGTCCTGTGTCCCCACGGGCGACAAACTAATCCTCCTGGGTGACTTTAATGCCAGGATTGGCAAAGATACAGCCCTCTGGGGAGGCGTGATTGGCAGAGAGGGGATAGTGAAAGCCAAATTCAGCAGTACCCTACTCCTGACAAATGTCGCGAACATGAACTCCTCATCACCAATACCTGGTGCTGTCAGATGGACACATTGTGTTCCTAACACAGATGAGGCTGCACACAGGGAGGTTAAAGTAACAGTGACCTCAGTCTTTAATAAGACACTCCAGAGTGAGGAACAGGGCTTATATACCGTGCTCGCAAGGGATGCTGGGATCCCTTGGGACTTCAGGGGATGAGCTCTCTGGTGGCAGAACATGGGAGTATATGCTTTACAGATACACAACATCACTCCCCCCGCAAAGTCAAAGTGAAAACTATTTACAAGGTGAGGCAGTCGGGAGCCTTTCTTTCCCTGGTGGACCGCCTCGGTACAAATGTCTGATCTGGTGTGTTGGCTGTGCCCTCGCTGGGTGGCGTGTTGTTGGCCCTGCAGCGCTGCTCGGTGAGCCGGTCTTGCTGGGCTGTTGGGCATGATGGGTTCGATTTCCTGGTCCGGCGTGGTGTCATTGATCCTTTGGGTGAGTGTTGTGGACTCGAAAAAGGTGGTGTCTGCTGTTGGTTGTTCAGGGAAGTCTGTGAACCGCAGCCTCGATTGGTCCAGGTGCTTTCTGCAAATTTGTCCATTGTCTAGTTTGACTTAAAACACCCTATTCCCTTCTTAAGCTATCACCGTGCCCGCAATCCACTTGGGACCATGTCCGTAGTTTAGCACATACACAGGGTCATTCACATCAATTTCCCGTGATACAGTGGCGCGACCATCGTTTACATTTTGTTGCTGCCGCCTGCTCGCTACCTGATCATGAAGGTTGGGTTGAACCAGCGAGAGTCTGGTTTTACGTGTCCTTTTCATGTGTAGCTCAGCCGGGGGCACCCCTATGAGCGAGTGGGGTCTCGTGCGATAGCTGAGCAGTACTCGGGACAGGCGGGTTTGGAGTGAGCCTTCTGTGACCCGTTTAAGGCTCTGTTTAATGGTTTGTACTGCCCGCTCTGCCTGCCCATTGGAGGCTGGTTTAAACGGGGCCGAGGTGTCATGTTTGATCCCATTGCGGGTCATGAATTCTTTAAATTCGGCACTGGTGGAACATGGCCCGTTGTCACTGACCAGTATGTCAGGTAGGCCGTGGGAGGCAAACATGACCCTCAGGCTTTCAATGGTGGCGGTGGCGGTGCTTCCCGACATTATTTCACATTCAATACATTTTGAAAAAGCATCCACCACCACCAGGAACTTTTTACCGAGAAACGGGCCTGCATAGTCGACATGGATCCTCGACCATGGCCTGGAGGGCCAGGACCACAAACTTAGTGGTGCATCTCTGGGCGCGTTGCTCAACTGAGCACATACGCTGCATTGCCGTACACAGGACTCCAAGTCAGAGTCGATACCAGGCCACCACATGTGAGATCTGGCTATCGCTTTCATCATTACTATACCCGGGTTGTGCTGTGGAGATCCGAGATGAACTTCTCCCTGCCCTATTTTGGTAGCACTACGCGGGTTACCCCACAACAGGCAGTCTGCCTGAATGGACAGCTCGTCCTTTCGCCACTGGAACGGCTTGTTTAGCTCTTGTATTTCAACGGGGATGCTGGCCCAGCTCCCATGCAGTACACAGTTTTTTACTAGGGACAGCAGAGGATCTTGGCTGGTCCAAATCCTAATCTGGCAGGCCATGACAGGTGATTTATCATTTTCAAACACTTCCATGACCATCAACAAGTCTGCAGGCTGCGCCACCATCAACAAGTTTGCAGGCTGCACCATTTCCACCCCAGTAGTGAGCAATGGTAACTGACTGAGAGCATCCACACACTTCTCGGTGCCTGGCCTATGGCGGATGGTATAGTTATACGCTGATAGCGCGAGTGCCTACTTTTGTATGCGGGCTGAGGCATTAGTATTGTTTTCAGCGATCAGGAATGTGAGAGGCTTATGATCAGTTTCCAGCTCAAATTTGAGGCCAAACAGGTACTGATGCATTTTCTTTACCCCGAACACACATGCTAATGCCTCTTTCTCAATCATGCTGTAGGCCCTCTCGGCCTTAGACAAGCTCCTGGAAGCATAGGCAACAGGTGGCAACTTCCCCGCAACATTAGCTTGTTGTAAAACACACCCGACTCCGTATAACGACACGTCACATGCTAGCACAAATCTTTTACAAGGGTTATACAATACAAGCAGCTTGTTGGAGCATAAAATGTTTCTGGCTTTCTCAAAAGCAATTACTTGGTTTTTTTCCCCATACCCAGTTCTCACCTTTGCGCAATAACACATGTAGGGGCTCTAAAAGGGTGCTTAACCCCGGTAGGAAGTTACCAAAGTAGTTGAGGAGTCCCAGGAATGACTGCAGCTCCATGATGTTCTGTGGCCTGGGCGCGTTCCTGATAGCCTCTGTCTTGGCGTCTGTGGGCCGAATGCCGTCCGCCGCGATCTTTCTCCTCAAAAACTCCACTTCTGTTGCCATGAAGATGCATTTTGACCTCTTCAGCCGCAGCCCTACATGATTCAGTCGCTGGAGGACCTCCTCCAGGTTTTGTAGGTGCTCAGCGGTGTCCTGACCTGTGACCAATATGTCATCCTGAAAGGCCACCGTGTGTGGTACCGACTTGAGTAGGCTCTCCATGTTTCTCTGGAAGATCGCTGCAGCCGACCGAATTCCAAACGGGCATCTGTTGTGGATGAACAGTCCCTTGTGCATGTTGATGCAGGTGAGGCCCTTCGAAATCTCCTCCAGCACCTGCATCATGTACGCCGAAGTCAGGTCGAGCTTGGTGAACGTCTTGCCTCCTGCCAGCGTCGCAAATAGGTCTTCGACCTCAGGTAGCGGGTATTGGTCCTGTAGCGAGAAACGATTAATAGTTACTTTATAATCGCTGCAAATCCTGACCGTGCCATTACTTTTGAGTACTGGAACAAGCAGGCTGGCCCACTCGCTGAATTCCACTGGGGAGATGATGCCCTCACATTGCAGCCTGTCCAGCTCGATTTCCACTCTCTCCCTCATCATGTGAGGTACCGCTCGCGACTTGTGGTGAATGGGCCATGCCTCTGGGACCAAGTGGATCCACATCTTCGCCACAGAAAAGTTTCCAATGCCTGGCTCAAAAAGGGAAGGAAATTTATTCAGAACCTGGGTACATGAGGCCTCATCGACATGTGATAGCGCTCAGATGTCATCCCAGTTCCAGTGGATTTTGCCCAGCCAGCTCCTTCCAAGCAGTGTGGGGCCATCGCCCGGGACAATCCAGAGTGGCAGTTCATGCACTGTGCCCTCGTAGATGAACTTGATCATGGCGTTACCCAGGACAGTGATAAGCTCTTTGGTGTACGTTCTCAATTTTGTGTGGATGGGGCTCAGGGCTGGTCTGAATGCCTTGTTGCACCACAGTTTCTCAAACATCTTTTTACTCATGATGGATTGGCTAGCGCCAGTGTCCAGTTCCATGGCTATGGGTAAGCCATTCACTTTTAGTTTAGCATTATAGGTGGACATTTCACCGAAAATGTGTGCACCCCGTGTACTTCAGCATCTGCCTCCTCTCTCTGAGGCTCAAAGTTGCTTTGATCCACCATGGACCAATCTTCCTCTGCTACGTGGTGGTTAGCAGGTTTTGCAGAGCTTGCAGCTCGTTTACAAGCTCGTTGGAGGTGCCCCATTGTTCCACAGCTCTTGCAAACATACCCTTTGAAGCGGCATGAATAGGCTGAATGGATGCCTCCACAACACCAACAAGGTGTGAATTACCTTGCATTCATCCTTTGTTGGGGACTCTGAGTCATCTGGGTCACCTGAGGCCTGGTGGCAGTTGCAGACTCATGGTTTCTGTCCTGTAATTTCTGCTCGCAAACACAGTTCCAGTTAATTTATGAACATTGCTAGCACTTGTGTGCTGAGAGATTTGTTTGGTGTTATCACTGGTGGACATAAATGCCTGTGCTATCGCAATGATCTTACTGAGGGTCGGTGTCTCTACAGTCAAAAGTTTTCGTAGGATGGTCTCGTGGCCAATGCCCAGTACAAAAAAGTCTCTGAGCATTTGTTCCAGGTAGCCATCAAACTCACATTGTCCTGCAAGTCACCTTAGCTCGGCGACGTAGCTCACCACTTCCTGACCGTCAGATCGCTGGCACGTGTAGAACCAATAGCTCGCCATCAGCACGCTCTCCCTCGGGTTAAGATGCTCCCGAACCAGTGTACACAGCTCCTCATGCGACTTATCTGTGGGTTTCACTGGAATCAAAAGATTCTTCATGAGGCTGTAGGTCAGTGCCCTGCAGACTGTGAGGAGGACCGCTCTCTTTTTGCAGCGCTTCCTTCTCCGTCCAGCTCGTTGGCTACAAAGTACTGGTCTAACCATTTGATTTGGCTTCCCAGTCCTCACCCTCCGAGAACTTCTCCAGGATTCCCACAGTTTGCTGCATCTTTGCATTGGATTCGTATTCTCGTCGCCAGTTATTGCGTTCCTAACACAGATGAGCCTGCACACAGGGAGGTAACAGTGACCTCAGTCTTTAATAAGACACTCCAGAGTGAGGAACAGGCCTTAGGGGCTAGCTTATATACAGTGCTCCCAAGGGATGCTGGGATTCCTTAGGACTTCAGGGGATGAGCTCCCTGGTGGTGGAACATGGGAGTGCATGCTTTACAGATGCACAACAGGACAAATACAAGGCATTGTGGCAACACCCTTGCTCCAAACACTGACACCGGCTCGACTATGTCATCGTCCGAGCCAGGGATCGCAAGGATGGGCGCATCACCCACGCCATAACAGGAGCTGATGACTGCTGGATGGACCATCGCCTAATCTGATCAATCATCAATATAAACATAGCCCCAAAGCAGAGGGGACAGCAGAAGCAGTGCCACAAAAAAATTAATGCCGGGGCATTTAAAGACTCAGCTAAGAGAGCCCTATACAGCCAACGCCTCACAGCTAATCTGGCGTGCCTTGATGACCCTCAGATGCTGAATGCCCACAGCACTTGGTCTGCCCTCCAGGTCTCCACAACTAGTGCCTGTGAAGAGACACTTAGTTACTCAACCAGAAAACACCAAGATTGGTTTGATGAAAATGATCAGGAGATCCAAGAGCTAATAGATCATAAGCGCAGAGCATTTCTAAGTCTCAAGCAACAACCCAACTTGGGAGCTGCAAAGCAACATTACAGATGGCTCATGGCTGAGGTCCAACAAAAAACTCGGGACCTAACGAACAGGTGGTGGATGGAGAAAGCACAGGAGATACAACAACTGGCCGACAGCCACGATATGTAAGGATTCTTCATTGCAGTCAAGGCCACCTATGTTCCAAACTCCCAAGGCCCCACCCCACTCCTGGCCAAGAACGGGGAATCACTGATCAAGGACACCGAGGCTATCAGGGCCCGCTGGAAGGAGCACTTTGAAGATCTCCTCAATCGAGACTCTGCCTTTGACTCGAGTGTTCTCAACTCCATCCTGCAGCATGCTACCCGCCACCACCTCAGTGAAACTCCAACGTTGCATGAGATAGGCAAAGCCATAAAATAGCTCAAGAATAACAAGGCTACAGGTGCAGATGGAATTCCTGCTGAGGCGCTAAAGTATGGTGGACAGGTGCTGTTGGCGCGGATACATGACCTCATCTCTCTCATTTCGAGGGAGGAGAGCATGCCGGGAGATCTCAGAGATGCAGTGATTGTCACCATCTTTAAAAAGGGGACAAGTCCGACTGCGGAAACTATACGGGAATTACCCTGCTTTCAGCCACTGGGAAGATTGTCGCTAGAGTTCTCCTCAATCATCTTCTCCCTGTGGCCGAGGAGCTCCTCCCAGAATCACAGTGCAGATTTCGTCCCCGACGGGGCACAATGGGCATGATCTTTGCAGTGCGACAGCTGCAGGAAAAATGCAGGGAGCAGCACCAGCATACATGGCCTTTTTCGATCTTACAAAGGCCTTTGATACTGTCAACCGTGAGGACTTATGGAGCATCCTCCTCCGTTTCGGATGCCCCCAAAAGTTTGTCAACATCCTCCACCTGCTCCATGACGACATGCAGGCCATGATCCTTAACAACGGATCCATTACAGACCCAATCCACATCCGGACCGGGGTCAACCAGGGCTGTATCATTGCTCCAACCCACTTCTCAATCTTCCTCACTGCCATGCTCCCTGCTGGAGTGGAACTAATCAATAGAACCAATTGGAAGCTGTTTAACCTATGCCACTCCAGACCAGGTCCAAGATCACCCCAACCTCTGTTGTTGAGCTACAGTATGCGGACGATGCCTGTGTCTGCACACATTCTGAGGCTGAACTCCAGGATATAGTCGATGCATTCACCGAGGCGTATGAAAGCATGGGTCTTACGCTTAACATCCATAAGACAAAGGTCCTCCACCAGCCTGTTCTCGCTGCACAGCACTGCTTCCCAATCATCAAGATTCACGGCGCGGCCCTCGACATCGTGGACCACTTCCCATACCTCGGGAGCCTTTTATCAACAAAGGCAGACATTGATGCAGAGATTCAACATCGCCTGCAGTGCGCCAGTGAGGTTTTTGGCCACCTGAGGAAAAGAGTGTTCAAAGACCAGGCCCTCAAATCTACCACCAAGCTCATGGTCGATAAGGCTGTAGTAATACCCGCCCTCCTGTATGGATCAGAGGCATGGACGATGTACAGAAGATATCTCAAGAAGATATATTACCAATGTTGTCTCCGCAAGATCCTGCAAATCACCTGGGAGGACAGGCGCACCAACATCAGTGTCCTCGCCCAGGCTAACCCCCCCAGTATTGAAGCACTGACCACACTCGATCAGCTTCGCTGGGCAGGCCACATAGTTCGCATGCCAGACACAAGACTCCCTAAGCAATTGCTCTATGTGGAGCTCCTTCACGGCAAATGAGCCAAAGTTGGGCAGCGGAAATGTTACAAGGATATCCTCAAAGCCTCCCTGGTAACATTACAAGGATACCCTGAAAGCCTCCCTGGTAAAGTGCAACATCCCCACTGACACCTGGGAGACCCTGGCCAAAGACCGCCCTAGATTGAGAAAGTGCATTCGGGAGGGCACTGAGCTCTTCGAATCTCAACGCTGCGAGCGTGAAGAGGTCAGGCGCAGGCAGCGGAAGGAGCATGCAGCAAATCAGTCCTGTCCTCCCTTCCCCGAGGAATATCTGTCCCACATGTGACAGGGTCTGTGGCTCTCGTATTGGACTGTTCAGCCACTAAAGGACTCACTTTAGGAGTGGAAGCAAGTCTTCCTCGATTCTGAGGGACTGCCTATGAAGATAATGGTATGTTTCGCACCGATTCTGCTCATGAACTGTGCAAATTCTTCTGAACAAGATTGTGGCCTATTATCAGGCACAATTTCTTCTGGAAGGCCATGTGAAGAAAATAATCTTCAGAAATTGTCTAGTGTTTTACTTATTATTTTCTGCATCAAAAACACTTCTACCCACTTCAAATGGCTATCAATCACAATGTCCTTCTACATGTAACCTTTGGCACACCCTTGGGGGCCATTTCCATGGCTGTAATGGTACTGACGGTGGTGTCTTGCTTACCGATTGACATGTTGTACACTGACTGACGGTGTACTCTATATCTTTATCTAGACCACCATAAGTAACTGCGTGCAAAAATCTTGGTCAAGTTTATTCCCAGGTGCTGGTCATGAAGATCTCCTAACAATTTGGACCTGAACTTATTTGGAATAACTACTTTTGCACCCCACATGATACAATCTTTATCTGCTGATAATTAATTCCGAAGAACGAAGTATGGATAAATATATTTTTCTGATACTTGGTTTGACTAGCGATTTGCTATGTAACCATACACCTTATACATAACTGGGTCATGTTTGGTTGTTCTACCAATCTCTTTAGCTGTGACTGTATGAAAAATAGAACACTTCTTCCCTGTACATTGTGATGTGGATGGCAACCTGGACATAGCATCAGTATAACCATCTGACTTAGGTACAGCAACAAAAGGCAAAGCCTAATTACTTAGATCTATCTTAGTGATAATGTTCTCAGTTTTGAGTCTTTTGAGTTCTTGCTCAACTTTCTCCTTGAGTGTGTATGGTATGGGATGTGGCTTGCAGTAAACTGGTCTAGCGTCCTTCTGTACTTTGACACTCACCTTGAAGCTTTGGATTGGACTGCCTGAAACACCTTCGGATATTGTCTGATGATGTCATCTTTTGATGCAAATCTCATTTCAACACAAAAAATCTCATTCCCTTCCAGCTTCAGTGATCCCAACCAATTTCTACCTATCAAGGCAAGCATGTCTCCTGCCACTACTGAGAGAGGAAAGCTCTGAAACTGATACTTGTATTACACCAGTACAGTGATACGTCCTACCACAGGGATTTGCTCTCCTGTGTAGCCTCACAGCTCTATTTTACCTTCTCCAGTAGAAAATCACTCAACTTGCTGAGGTATAGCAATTTCAGTACGACGCTGACAAATGCCAGTGTCATGGGTATTCTGGTTCCTGCAACGTCTACTTGGATGATGATACTTTGTGAACTGTTGCCCTTGTGCTCCTGATGACGTATCTCCAGAACCTGCTCATCCTGTTGCTTCTCTTCAATGCTGTGTAGTTTCTGGTGATTTCTATTTACAGCCTTGAACATCAGTTTAGTCTTCAGTTGGCATGCCTTTGCAAGATGCCCAGTTTTCTTGCAGAAGAAACACTCTGCCTTCACATTTGGACAACTTTGAGCGAGGTGTTGTCCCAGACACCAATAGCATGAGTTTAATGTACAGTTAACTTGGCCAGTTGCTGAGGCCTTGGGGCCCAACTGCCCTTTTCTTTTAATCTGCAGGTGATTCACCTCGGTTGTCTGATGACTGGAAATGGCATGAAATTCTTGGGAGTATTAGTTGACCATATCCATTCACATAGCAGTCTGACAAGCTAAATCAAAAGTCAAGTTAGGCGTTGTCAACAGCTTTCTTCTGATTGCTTCATTTTTCATTCCACAAACAAAGCAGTCTCACAACACTCAGTCCAGAAAGTTTCTGAAATGACTGAATGGATACAATGCACTCACTGATACTCTCATTATTCATTTAAAAACCTACATTTTACATCACAATTTTAGACCCCCATTTCAGAACCCCATCTCACCCCTCAATTTCACCACCCATTTGACACCCCATTTTAACACCCATTTCACCCCCCCATTTTAGAAACTTTCTGGACTGAGCGTTGTGAGTCCTTCCATTTCAACCGCCTTCATTTTAGAGCCCGCCCATTTCAGAGACCCACATTTCAGACATCCATTTCAGAAGCCTCCCCTCCCATTTCAGATTACCCCCCATTTCACCCATCATTTCAAACTATCTCCCCATTTCAGACCCCCAAATTCAACTCCCCCATTTCAGATCCCTGCATTTCAGACCCCCATTACAGACCCCCAGTACAGACCCCCCATTTCAGATCTCCCCATTTCACACCTACATTTCAGCCCCCCATTTCACCTGCCCATTTTGAGCCCCCTATTTCACCCCCCCATTTGACACACCATTTGAGTCCTCCATTTCGACCCGCTCCATTTCAACCCACCCCCATTTCACACCTCCATTCTAGACCCCTCATTTCACTCCCCATTTCAGATCCTGCATTACAGACCCCGATTTAAAACCTTCCATTTGACACCCCAATTTCAGACCCCCCCATTTCAGAACACCCCCATTTCAGAACACGCCCATTTCACCCCATTTCAGACCTCCCCATTTCAGACCACTCATTCAGACCCCCATTACACTCCCAATTCTGGCCACTTATTTCATCCCAATTTCAGACTCACCATTTCACCTGTCCCTATTTCAGATGCTCCATTTCAGACCCCCACATTTCAACACCCCTCATTTCACCCCCACCTTTAAGACCCCCATTTAAAAAACCCCAGTTCACACCCCAATTTCAGAGTGCCCATTTCAGACCCTCATTTCACCGACCCCCTGTTTCACACACCCCATTTTACCCCCATTTCAGACCCCGCCATTTCAGACCCCCATTTAACCTCGGCATTTGACACCAACATTTGTGTCCCCCAATTTCAACCCCCTCAATTTCAGAGTCCCACCCCCATTTCAGAGACAGCCATTTCAGACATCCATTTCAGAACCTCATCAATCCAAGTGGCCCCATTTCAGACCAACCCCAATTTCACATCCCCATTTCAGACATCCCCATTTAAGACCCTCCATTTCACACCCCCACATTTCACCCCTCAATATCAGACCCTCATTTCACACATACCATTTCTGACCCCATCACTTCAACCCCCCCAACTTCACCAGCCCATTTAACCCCCCATTTCATCCCCTATTTCATCCCCAATGTCAGACCCCCATTTCCTCTGCCAATTTCAACCCCCCCATTTCAAACCCATGCATTTCACCCCCATTTCAGACCCCTAATTTCAAACCCCCTATTTCAGACCCCTAATTTCAGAATCCCCCATTTCAGATCCCACCATTTCATGCCCATTTCATCCCCCCATTTCAGAGACCCCCATTTCTCACCACTATTTCACCACCCCCATAATTTCAGTCTCTGCATTTCAGACCCAAATTTCATCCCCTGTTTCAGAAGCCGCAATTCAGACCCCCAAATTTTACCCCCATTACATACCCCCCATTACATAAGAACATAAGGCCATAAGAAATAGGAGCAGGAGTACCCATATGGCCCCTCGAGCCTGCTCCGCCATTTAATATGATCATGGTTGATCAAATCATGGACTCAGGTCCACTTCTGTGCCTGCTCCCCATAACCCCTTATCCCCTGATCGTATAAGAAACTGTCTATTTCTGTCTTAAATTTATTCAATGTCCCAGCTTCCACAGCTCTCTGAGGCAGCGAATTCCACAGATTTAAAACCCTCTGAGAGAAGAAATTTCACCTCCCCTCTGTTTTAAATATGCGGCCTCTTATTCTAAGATCATGCCCTCGAGTTCCAGTCTCTCCCATCAGTGGAAATATTCTCTCTGCATTCACCTTGTCAAGCCCATTCATAATCTTATACACTTCGATAAGATCACCTCTCAATCTTCTGAATTCCAATGAGTAGAGGCCCAACCTATTCAACCTTTTCTCATAAGTCAACCCTCTCATCTCCGGAATCAACCCAGTGAACCTTCTCTGAACTGCCTCTAAAGCAGGTATAACCTTTTTTTAAATATGGAAACCAAAACTGCATGCAGTATTCCAGGTCTGGCCTCACCCATACTTTATATAGCTGCAGCAAGACTTCCCTGCTTTTATACTCCATCTCCTTTGCAATAAAGGCCAAGATACCATTGGCCTTCCTGATCACTTGCTGGACCTGCAAACTATCCTTTTGTGTTTCATGCACAAGTACCCCCAGATCCTGCTGTACTGCGGCACTTTGCAATCTTTCTCCATTTAAATAATAACTTGCTCTTTGATTTTTTTTCTGCCAAAGTGCATGACCTCACACTTTCCAACATTATACTCCATCTGCCAAATTTTTACCCACTCACTTAGCCTGTCTATGTCCTTTTGCATATTTTTTGTGTCCTCACACATTGCTTTTCCTCCCATCTTTGTATCGTCAGCAAAATTGGCTATGTTACACTCAGTCCCTTCTTCCAAGTCATTTATATAGATTGTAAATAGTTGGGGTCCCAGCACTGATCCCTGCGGCACCCCACTAGTTACAGGTTACCAACCAGAGAATGAACCATTTATCCCAACTCTCTGTTTTATATTACCCCCAAACCCATGAACTTTTATCTTGTGCAGTAACCTTTTCTGTGGCACCTTGTCAAATGCCTTCTGGAAGTCCAAATATACCACATCCACTGGTTTCCCTTTATGCACCCTGTCCAGCAAATTTGTCAAACATGACTTCCCCTTCATAAATCTATGCTGACTCTGCCTGACCGAATTTTGCTTTTCAAAATGTCCTGCTACTGTTTCTTTAGTAATGGACTCCAACATTTTCCCAACCACAGATCACAGATGTTAGGCTAACTGGTCTATAATGTGTTGTTTTTTGTCTGCCTCCTTTTTTAAAAAGGGGCGTGACATTTGTAGTTTTCCCATCTTCTGGGACCTCCCCAGAATCCAGGAATGTTGGTAAATTACAACCAATGCATCCACAATCCCTGCCGCTACTTCTCTTAAGACCTTAGGATGATAGCCTTTCGTCCCATTATCTTACTGAGTATCACCTCCTTAGTGATTGTGATTGTGTTAAATTCCTCACCCCCTATAGCCCCTAGACTAATCACTGTCGGAATATTGTTCGTGTCCTCTACCATAAAGACTGATACAAAATATTTGTTCAGAGTTTCTTCCATCTCCATATTCCCCATTACTAATTCCCCGGTTCGTCCTCTAAGGGACCAACATTTACTTTAGCCATCCTTTTCCTTTTTATATACCTATAGAAACGCTTGCTATCTGTTTTTACATTTTGTGCTAGTTTACTTTCATAGTCTATCTTCCCTTTCTTAATCATTTTTTTAGTCTTTCTTTTCTGGCTTTTAAAAGCTTCCCAGTCTTCTGTCCTCCAACTAGTTTTGGCCACTTTGTATGCCCTTGCTTTTAATTGGATACCATCCTTTATTTCTTTAGTTAGCCACGGATGGCTATCTTTTCTTTTACACCCTTTCCTCCTCACTGGAATATATTTTTCTTGAGAGTTGTGAAATATCTCCTTAAATGTACGCCACTGTTCATCAACCGTCCTACACTTTATCCAACTCTGCACTCATACCTTCATAGTCTCCTTTATTTAACCTTAGTACATTGGTTTGAGATCCAACTTCATCACCCTCCATCTGAATTTGAAATTTAATTATGCAATGATCATTCATTCCGAGGGGATCCTTTACTAGGAGATTGTTTATTAATCCTGTCTCATTACACAGGACCAGATCTAGGATAGCCTGCCCCCTGGTTGATTCCGTTACATACTGTTCAAGGAACCCGTCCCTTATGCACTCTACGAACGCTTCCTCAAGGCTACCCTGACCAATTAGATTTGTCCAATCAATATGGAGGTTAAAATCACCGATGATTATTGCTGTTCCCTTTTTACAAGCCCCCACTATTTCCTGGTTTATGCTCCAACCAACAGAGTTGCTACTGTTAGGGGGCCTATAGACTACGCCCACCAATGATTTTTTTCCCCTTATTGTTCCTTATCTTCACCCAAACTGTTTCAACACCCTTTTCATTTGAGCCAATATCGTTTCTCACTATTGGAGTGATTCCATCCTTTATCAGTAGAGCGACCCCATCTCCTTTTCTTTTCGGATTGTCAAATACCCCTGAATGTTTAATTCCCAGTCCTGGTCACCTTGCAACCCCTTCTCTTTAATGGCTATCAGATCATACTCATTAGTCTCAATTTGTGCCGTCAACTCATCTATTTTGTTACAAATGCTACGTGCATTTAGACAAAGTGTCTTTAAGTTTGTTTTTTTACCCATTTTTCCTACTTGTTTCCTCTCTCCTTCAAACTTACTTTCTTTATTTTTGCTTTCTAATTCCAGCTTTAATCCCCTCCCTACTGTATCTATTCTCAGGTTCCCATCCCCCTGCCAAGTTTAAGTCTTCCCCAACAGCACGAGCAACTCCCACCACCCCCCCCCCCCCCGCCCCCCTGCGAGGATATTGGTCCTGGCTCTGTTAAGGTGCAATCCGTCCGGCTTGTACCGGTCTCACCTCCCCCAGAAGCGGTCCCAATGCCTCAGGAAACTAAAGCCCTCCCGCCTGCACCATCTCTCCTGCCACATATTCATCTGATCTATCCTTCTATTTCTGTACTCACTAGCTCGTGGCACTGGGAGTAATCTGGAGATGACTATCTTTGAGGTCCTGCTTTTTAATTTCTCTCCTAACTCCCTAAACTCTGCCTGCAGGACCTCATCCCTCTTTCTACCTATGTCATTGGTATCGATGTGGACCATGATCTCTGGCTGTTCACTCTCTCATCCTAGAATGCCCGCAGCCGCTCGGTGACATCCTTGACCCTGGAACCAGGGAGGCAACATACCATCCTGGAGTCACGTCTGCGGTTGCAGAAACGCCTGTCTGCTCCCCTGACTATTGAATCTCCTACCACTATACCTCTTTCATTCATCTTCCTCCCCCCCTGTGCAGCTGAGCCACCCGTGGTGCCGTGGACTTGGCTCTGGCTGCACTCCCCAGAACAGTGTACCGGTTGGAGAGCAAGATGGACTCAGTGGACTCCTGCACTACCTGTCTAGTCCTCCTCTTCTGTGTGGTGGTCACCCACTCCCTCCCTGCCTGCACAATCTTAAGCTGTGAGGTGACCACCTCTAGAAACGTGCTATCCACGTACCTCTCAGTCTCGTGGATGCAACGCAGTGACCCCAGCTGCCACTCAAGTTCCGAAACACAGAGCTCGAGTTGGTGCAGCTGGAGACACCTCCTGCACACATGGTCACCCCGGCTGCGCGAAGCACACGGTACTTCCCACAGGCCACAGGATGTGCAATCCACGGGACTGAGCTGCCCTGCCATCCCTCGAGTTACACTCAGAACTATCAAGTAGAACTAAATTTTAAACCTTAACACAACACACCCAGCCGCTACTCAGCAAACAGCCGACTCAATTAACTCTCCTTAGATAATAAAGATCACATATATTTACTGGCAGATCCTACTTACAACAATGCCAAAGGTTTCCTACTGAAAATAAAAATAAAAATACTCCCCAATCCACCAGCCAATTACTTACCCGCTTGGCTGTGATGTCACACTTCGATTTTGATTTTTTAAAAACTTTTTGTCCCTGCACCAGCTAGCTCCTCCCGACTGCCCCTGGCCTTTTTATGGGCCTCGACCTCCCGTTCCCACAACTGTGACACCCCCATTTCAGACGTTCCAATTTCAACCGCCATTACATATCCCCCCATTTCAGATTCCCCCTTTTCAAACCCTGCCTTTTCACACACCCCAATTTCAACCGCCCCACTTCAGACTCCCATTTCATACAACCACATTTCACCCCCCCGATTTCTCCCCCCATTTAAAGCCCCCATTTCAGGACCCCCCATTTTAGAGACCTCCCATTTACCACCCCATTTCAACCCTTATCTTACATTCCCCATTTCACACAGCTTTACAGCCCCCCACCATTTCACCCCCCCCATTTCAGCCTCTCCACAATTTCAGTCCCCCCAATTCAGACCCCAATTTCACCCGCCATTTCAGAACCAGAATTTCAGAATCCCCAATTTCACATTCTATTACATACCCTCCATTTCAGACTGTACCAGTTCAGACTTCCCATTTCAGAACCCCCCACTGCATTTCAGACCCCCATTTCACCCCCTACATTTCACCCCCATTTATGACCACCATTTCAGACATGCCCATTTCACACCCCAATTTCACACCCCGCCTCCCATTTCAGAACTGTTCATTACAGACACCCCATTTCGAACCCTCCCATTTCAAACACCCCGATTTCAGACCCTCGCCACCAGCATTGCAGATCCCTGCATTTCAGACCCCCATTTCATCCCCCAATTTCACTCCCCCCATTTCACCCCCATTTTTCAGTACCCCCTCAATTTCAGACCCTCCCATTTCAGAGACCATTTTCCCTCGCATGTGACCCCCAATTTCAGACCCCCCATTACGCACCCACATTCCACACCCCAATCTTTTACCCCCATTTCAGATGCCCCAGTTCAGACCCACCCACTCCCGAACCCCCCCCCCCCCCAATTTCACACCCCCAATTCAATCCCCCATTTCAGGCCACCCCCATTTCAGCCAAACCCCATTTCAGACCCCCCATTTCACTCACCCATTTTACCCTCCCATTTCACCACCCCCCCCACCCCCATTTCAGACCCCTCCCCCATTTGCCGAGGCCCCACAGAACACATTTTGACTGTGTTCGTGAGCCGGGAGCTGCGCCAAGAGTAGCCGTGTTATCAGGAGTGCAGCATGATATTTAAAGCACTGATTTGCTGGGCTGTTGCGGGAAGCACTTGGGGGCGTAGGGGAGGTGGGGGACCATTGATTCCAGGAAATTCCTCGTCATTCTGGGAGGGTTTGGAACCCTACTCTTGCACATCCCCCATTTTTATCACCCAACAATTGGCGGTCATGCTTTCAGCTGCCTGGGCCTTAAGCTGTGGAATTCTTTCCTTAAACCTCTCCACCTCGCTCTCCTCCTTAAGACGCTCTTTTAAAACCTACCTCTTTGGTCACCTGCCCTAATTTCTCCTTATGTGGCTCAGCGTCAAGTGTTGTCTGATAACGCCCCTGTGAAGCACCTTGAGACATTTTGCTGCATTACAGTTGTTACATTAGTGCAAGTTGTTGTTATTGTACTACAAGCACAGGTGACCTGAACAGGTAGATCCTGTTTATGTTCGAAATGGTCTGGATGTACTCTGGTGCATCCAAATGGTAGATTACCAGAGAGCTGCCTATTGGACCTAAGGTGCCTGTTGCCAGCTGTGCAAACAAAGCAATAGACTGAGCAGAGATCAAAGGTGGTGAAGATAACCAGGCGATAGGAACTGAGAATCTAAAACAAAAGCAAAGTACTGTTGATTCTGGAAATCTGAAATAAAAGCAGAAAATATTTGTAAATACTCAGCAGGTCAGGCAGCATCTGTGGACAGAGAAACAGAGTCAACATGTCAGGCCAATGACCTTTCAACCAAACTGGAAAAGATTAGACATGTAACAGGTCTTAAAGTGTAGGTGCAGGGAAAGGGGGGAGGCTTGGGATGAACAAAAGGGAAAGTCTGTGAGTGGGTGCAAAGGAAGAGTGATTAAATGACAAAGGCCTAAAAATCTGGGCAATTACATTTCCCCATACCACCCCCAGGGGGCGGTAATGGGCCGCAAACGGCTTTTTGTCCGAGGTCGGTGCAGCTAACGACTCCCGCTAAATTCCGCCAGACTCTAAATTCGGTATGGCCCCCTTGTAGCTTCGCTGGGCGATACCAGCGACAACTTCAGGGGACGTGAACCGAGCAGCCAGCCGCTCGCCGAGTGATATTTAAGGGGGGAGTGGCAGCCATTGAAATAAACAATCTCCCGACTTTCTTCTGTGCCCTGTTGGCCCTTCGATCGCGGCTCAGTGCAGATCAGTCAGCTCAGCATTCTGCTAGAGTACCGGGCTGTGGCCAGGGCACCCCCGCTCCCAGTGCTCCCTGGAGGCTGCAGCTTGGGCTCTTCCCTAAGTGGCCCAGTGCATAGCGCTGCGCCCCAGTTCCTGGCCCATCCGCCCCTCCACCACCCCGGAAAGGAAGTGGAGCATGTTATTTTGTGCTGCGCTTACTTTCGGGGAGGTAACCTGAATTTTTCGAGCAGGGCGGGACTTCCGTGCCTGGTGCAGAATGTCCCATCTCCTGGATGTTATCCAAACGGGGCGCAACGGAATTTCACCCCAAAGGGTCTGATTCTACAAGGCAAGAGGAGATGGTAATGGGATAAGTGAAGAAACAAAGGATGGGTCTAGAGGAGGTGTGAAAACTGGGTATGTAGGAAAGGGACAGACAGGAAAACAACAGGGTCTGCAAAGAAGGATGATAAGAGATAAGAAGGGAAAGACGTGCAAAAGTAAATATAGCAGGGGAATTCTCATGGGTTGAAATCGATGTTATATCATAAAATTCTCATGAAATAGTATGGAAACTGTGAGGATCACTTGAGTTTGCTGATCACTCATACCAATGAAAACATGTGGCCCCAATATTTCCGTGATGTTATGAAGCAAGACTTCGCGACTTAGGGCCGTGAGCCCAAGCAAGTGGAGATTTATCTCCATTTTCATTTTAACTCTATTATCAATCTATGAAATTCCCGGTTTCTAGTTCTCTCTGCTTACAGATCATTCAGTAAAGCAGAAGTTAGACAGGCTGCCAACACAGATTGATACATGCCCTGAACCTTCCTCCTCGGGAGCTGCAAGCAATCACCGTGTATTCAGGGTTAGATTCTGTGTTTCTTCAATCCCAGCATGATTCCTCAGGTGACAGAAGCAAAGTGAAGAATTGGCACTACAGCCCTGTAACCCGAGGGTGGAATTTTCACTCCTGCAAGGGGCTGAATTCTGGGGTCATATTAATGGAGGCATCGGGATTTGGAGCAGAACCATGGATTTTCCAGCTCTCCAGCACATTCTATCAGTGGAGGGGTTTCTGCTACCGTGCTCCCTTACATCTTGACAGTAGTTTTGGGTGGCAGGGGAGGGGTGACTGAAGGAGGCTACCCTGGGAATCCCGCCAGATCTACCTGCAGGATACCCAGCAGTACCTGCTGAGAGGGAGGGGGTGGGAGGCAGGTCCCATTCGGGGTCGCGTGGGCCATCAAGGATTGATAATCGTTCCATTTCGGTCTTTGACAGCATTACAGCACAGAAGGACTTCCAGAACATACCTTTGTTGTTCGGTGCAAACAGCCTCTGGAGTCCATGCTCAGAATGGTCAGGCTTCTCTAAGAGCAATGGGTGGGCCTGTGATTCCCAATACAGGGCAGGGGCTGCAACATAGCTGCCACCCTGTCTAGCAAAACTCCGTGACGGGAGCATAAGATGGCTGAATTTGCCCTCATAGGTTATAATACTCATCATCAAGGGTTTACAGATACACTTTTCCTATTGGAGTTTCATAATGGTGGCTTCAGTATTGGCAGGATTCACTGGTGGCTAGGCAGACTTGAACTGAGCCTTGGAAACCGAGATCCAACAGCTTCTTGTAACTGAGGGCAGCCACATGGGAGATAAGGAGGAATGATACATTGTTCTGGAGCACCTGCACTACTTTTGCAACATGACTTTATTATGCACAGTGATTAAATTATCTGCAGTCTTTCACCATCAACAATCATTTATTATCGCATATGATACCTGTCTCATGATGCCTTATTGCTTGAGGTCCTACGTCATTGTCCAGCTTTATCTCTGCACCATCTGTGTTTTTACCTCTCTGTGTGACCACTGCATAGCGATAAGAAATGTGGGAAACAAATGTATATTGTGTACACTGAGTACTAACTGGCACTGGAGTTAATGGTTATGGCTGTAATCCAATTCCATGCTTCTGCTGACATTCAGGAGTCTGCCAAGCTGCCAATCGGAATGATTTAATCAGAGACACTTGATTGGTTGTTGGGTTGCAACTCTGCCAGTTAGCTATTCACCAATATAGATTCACTGGTTTCTTTTTTTTACCAGTAGAAATATATATTTAATAATTTAACATCTATTCCCCCCCTCAATCATTTTTGTGATCAGCTTCTGGCCCTGGCTTTGAACCCTGGATAAGATCTTTCATTGGAGCTATTGCAGTCTTCTGGATTATATGGTGCAGGTCCACACACAGCACCGAGAGTTGGTCCCCCTGCTCTGTAACAGGAATCCAATTTTTCTCTAGCCAAGATTTACGGCTGGATTTCCGTTGTTCAAGCTTTTCGTTGCTGCAGACGCTGGCAGCTACAGGCATAAACAAAGCAGAGAGCCTCTCAGTCGTGTTATTTTCCTTCATGCCAACAGCTGCCGCATGTGATGCCCATTAAGACATCCGCTGTCCATATCACAAAATACAGTACACAACTCACCATGACTCCTTTGTTAAAAATAAGAACATAAGAACATAAGAAATAGGAGCAGGAGTAGGAACAGGAGTAGGCCATTTGGTCTCTCGAGCCAATAAGAGCATTGCTGATTACGTTTTGGGCCAATGACCTTTCGTCAGACAGTTCTGATGACGGGTCATCGATTCGAAATGTTAAGTCTGCTTCCTCTCCAAAGACGCTGCCTGACCCGCTGAGATTTCGAGCATTTTCTGTTATTCTTCTCTGCTTTTATATTCCATCCCCCTTGCAACATTGCATTTGCTATCCTAATTACATAGAAACATAGAAACATAGAAAATAGGTGCAGGAGTAGACCATTCGGCCCTTTGAGCCTGCACCACCATTCAATATGATCATGGCTGACCATTCACCTCAGTACCCCTTTCCCGCTTTCTCTCCATACCCCTTGATCTCTTTAACCGTAAGGGCCATATCTAACTCCCTCTTGAATATATCCAATGAACTGGCATCAACGACTCTCTGCGGCAGGGAATTCCACAGGTTAACAACTCTCTGAGTGAAGAAGTTCCTCCTCATCTCAGTCCTAAAAGGCCTACCCCTTATTGTAAGACTGTTTCCCCTGGTTCTGGACTTCCCCAACATTGGGAACATTCTTCCTGCATCTAATCTGTCCCGTCCCGTCAGAATCTTATGCGTTTCAATGAGATCCCCTCTCATCCTTCTAAACTCCAGTGTATAAAGGCCCAGTTGATCCAGTCTCTCCTCATATGTCAGTCCAGCCATCCCTGGAATCAGTCTGGTGAACTTTCGCTGCACTCCCTCAATAGAAAGAACATCCTTCCTCAGATTAGGAGACCAAAACTGAACACAATATTCCAGGTGAGGCCTCACCAAGGCCCTGTACAATTGCAGTAAAACCTCCCTGGTCCTATACTCAAATTCCCTAGCTATGAAGGCCAACATGTCATTTGCCTTCTTCACCGCCTGCTGCACCTGCATGCTAACTTTCAATGACTGATGAACCATGACACCCAGGTCTCGTTGCACCTCCCCTTTTACTAATCTGCCACCATTCGCATAATATTCTCCCCTCGTGTTTCTGCCACCAAAGTGGATAACCTCACATTTATCCACATTATACTGCATCTGCCATGCATTTGCCCACTCACCCAACCTGTCCAAATCACCCTGCAGCCTCTTAGCATCCTCCTCACAGCTCACACCACCATCCAGTTTAGTGTCATCTGCAAACTTGGAGATATTACATTCAATTCCTTCATCCAAATCATTAATGTATAATGTAAAGAGCTGGGGTCCCAGCACTGAGCCCTATAGCACTCCATTAGTCACTGCCTCCCATTCAAAAAAGGACCTGTTTATCCCGATTCTCTGCTTCCTGTCTGCCAACCAATTCTCTATCCACGCCAGTACATTACCCCCAATATAATGTGCTTTGATTTTGCACACCGATCTCTTATGTGGGACCTTGTCAAATGCCTTTTGAAAGTCCAAATACACCACATCCACTGGTTCTCCCTTGTCCACTCTACTAGTTACAACCTCAAAAAATTCCAGAAGATTTGTCTTTTCCCTTTCACAAATCCATGCTGACTTGGACCGATGTTGTCACTGCTCTCCAAATGCGCTGCTATTTCATCCTTAAAAATTGACTCCAACATTTTCCCCACTACTGATGTCTATAATTACCTGTCTATAATTACCCGTTTTCTCTCTCCCTCCTTTTTTAAAAAGTGGTGTTACATTTGCTACCCTCCTACCCTCCAGTCCATAGGAACTGATCCAGAGTCGATAGATTGTTGGAAAATGATCACCAATGCATCCACTATTTCCAGGGCCATCTCCTTAAGTACTCTGGGATGCAGACAATCAGGCCCCGGGGATTTATCGGCTTTCAATCCCATCAATTTCCCCAACACAATTTCCCACCTAATAAGGATATCCGTCAGTTCCTCCTTCTCACTAGACCCTCGGTCCCCTTGAACATCTGTAAGGTTATTTGTGTCTTCCTTCGTGAAGACAGAACCAAAGTATTTGTTCAATTGCTCTGCCATTTCTTTGTTCCCCATTATAAATTCACCTGAGTCTGACTGCAAGGGACCTATGTTCATCTTCGCTAATCTTTTTCATTTCACTTATCTATAGAAGCTTTTGCAGTCAGTTTTTAAGTTCCCGGCAAGCTTCCTCTTGTACTATATTTCCCCCCTCCTAATTAAACCCTTTGTCCTCCTCTGTTGAATTCTAAATTTCTCCCAGTCCTCAGATTTGCTGCTTTTTCTGGTGAATTTATATGCCTCTTCCTTGGATCTAACACTATCCTTAATTCCTCTTGTTAGCCACGGTTGAGCCATCTTCCCTGTTTTATTTTTACTCCAGACAGGGATGTACAACTGTTGAAGTTCATCCATGTGATCTATAAATGTTTACCATTGCCTATCCACCGTCAATCCTTTAAGTAACATTTGGCAGTCTATTCTAACCAATTCGCGCCTCATGCTGTCGAAGTTAGCTTTCCTTAATTTTAGGACCCTAGTTTCTGAATTAACTGTATCACTCTCCATTGTAATAAAGAATTCTACCATGTTATGGTCACTCTTCCCCAAGGGGCCTCGCACAACAAGATTGCTAATTAGTCCCTTCTCATTCACATCAACCAGTCTAGGATGGCCAGCTCTTTAGTTGGTTCCTCGACATATTGGTCAAGAAAACGATCTCTAATACACGCCAGGAAATCCTGCTCCATCACATTGCTGCCAGTTTGGTTAGCCCAATCTATATGTAAATTAAAGTCGCCCATGATAACTGCTGTACCTTTATTGCACACATCCCTTATTTCTTGTTTGATGCTGTCCCCAACCTCTCTACTACTATTTGGTGACCTGTACACAACTCCTACCAGCGTTTTCTGCCCTTTGGTATTCTGCAGCTCTACCCATACCGATTCCACATCATCTAAGCCAATGTCTTTCCTTACTATTGCATTAATTTCCTCTTTCATCAGCAACGCCACCCCGCCTCCTTTTCCTCTCCGTCGATCCTTCCTAAATGCTGAATACCCCTGGATGTTGAGTTCCCAGCCTTGGTCACCCTGGAGCCATGTCTCCGTGATGCCAATCACATCATACCCGTTAACTACTATCTGAGCAGTTAATTCATCCACCTTATTCCGAATACTCCTCGCATTGAGGCACAGAGCCTTCAAGCTTGTCTTTTTAACAAACTGTGATCCTTTAGAATTCTGCTGTAAAGTGGCCCTTTTCGTTTTTTGCCTTGGCTTTCTCTGCCCTCACTTTTACTCTTCTCCTTTCTATTTTTTGCTTCTGTCTCCATTTTATTCCCCTCTGTCACCCTGCATAGGTTCCCATCCCATATTAGTATAACTCCTCCCTAACAGCACTAGCAAACACTCCCCCTAGGACATTGGTTCCGGTCCTGCCCAGGTGCAGACCGTCCGGTTTGTACTGGTCCCACCTCCCCCAGAGCCGGTTCCAATGTCCCAGGAATTTGAATCCCTCCCTGCTGCACCACTGCTCAAGCCATGTATTCATCTGAGCTATCTTGCAATTCCTACTCTGACTAGCACGTGGCACTGGTAGCAATCCTGAGATTACTACTTTTGAGGTCCTACTTTTTAATTTAACTCCCAGCTGCTTAAATTCATCTCGTAGGACCTCATCCCATTTTTTACCTATATCGTTGATACCTATATGTACCATGACAACTGGCTGTTCACCCTCCCTTTTCAGAATGTCCTGCACCCACTCTGAGAGATCCTTGACCCTTGCACCTGCGAGGCAACATACCATCCTGGAGTCTCGGTTGCGGCCGTAGAAACGCCTATCTATTCCCCTTACAATCGAATCCCCTATCACTATTGCTCTCCCACTCTTTATCCTGCCCTCCTGTGCAGCAGAGCCAGCCACGGTGCCATGAACTTGGCTGCTGCTGCTCTCCCCTGATGAGTCTTCCCCGTCAACAGTACTCAAAATGTTTTGCAGCGGGATGACCGCAGGGGACCCCTGCACTACCTTCCTTGCAATGCTCTTCCTGTTGGTCTTCCATTCCCTATCTAGCTGTGGACCCTTTACCTGCGGTAAGACCAACTCACTAAATGTGCTATTCACATCATTCTCAGCATCATGCATGCTCCAGAGTGAATCCACCCGCAGCTCCAGTTCCACAACGCGGTTTGTCAGAAGCTGGAGGCAGATACACTTCTCGCACATAGTCGTCAGGGAGACCGGAAGCGTCCCTGGATTTCCCAAATGGTATAGGAGGTGCATAACACGTGTCCGAGTTCTCCTGCCATGACTTAACCCCTAGATTAACTTAATTTGGCAACAACAAGGCTAAAGGTTACTTACTGAAATAGAAAAGAAAAAGAAAAGCTACTTACCAATCACCAGCCAATCACTTACCCCCTTGGTTGTGACGTCACCTTTCGATTTCTTTCTCCTTCTTTTTTGCCTTCTCACCCTGCCGCAGCTGCACAAGCACGCCTCTCCAACGCACTCCCCGAACTGCCACCGCGTTGGGCCTTTAATAGGCCTGCCTCAGCGATGTCCCGCCTCTCCAAAGCACTCCCCGAACTGCTGCCATGTTGGGCCTTTACTAGAAACATAGAAACATAGAAAATAGGTGCAGGAGTAGGCCATTCGGCTCTTCGAGCCTGCACCGCCATTCAATGAGTTCATGGCTGAACATGCAACTTCAGTACCCCATTCCTGCTTTCTCGCCATACCCCTTGATCCCCCTAGTAGTAAGGACTTCATCGAACTCCTTTTTGAATATATTTAGTGAATTGGCCTCAACAACTTTCTGTGGTAGAGAATTCCACAGGTTCACCACTCTCTCATCTCGGTCCTAAATGGCTTACCCCTTATCCTTAGACTGTGTCCCCTGGTTCTGGACTTCCCCAACATTGGGAACATTCTTCCTGCATCTAACCTGTCTAACCCCGTCAGAATTTTAAACGTTTCTATGAGGTCCCCTCTCATTCTTCTGAACTCCAGTGAATACAAGCCCAGTTGATCCAGTCTTTCTTGATAGGTCAGTCCCGCCATCCCGGGAATCAGTCTGGTGAACCTTCGCTGCACTCACTCAATAGCAAGAATGTCCTTCCTCAAGTTAGGAGACCAAAACTGTACACAATACTCCAGGTGTGGCCTCACCAAGGCCCTGCACAACTGTAGCAACACCTCCCTGCCCCTGTACTCAAATTCCCTCGCTATGAAGGCCAACATGCCATTTGCTTTCTTAACCGCCTGCTGTACCTGCATGCCAACCTTCAATGACTGATGTACCATGACACCCAGGTCTCTTTGCACCTCCCCTTTTCCTAATCTGTCACCATTCAGATAATAGTCTGTCTCTCTGTTTTTACCACCAAAGTGGATAACCTCACATTTATCCACATTATACTTCATCTCCCATGCATTTGCCCACTCACTTAACCTATCCAAGTCACTCTGCAGCCTCATAGCATCCTCCTCGCAGCTCACACTGCCACCCAACTTAGTGTCATCCGCAAATTTGAAGATACTACATTTAATCCCCTCGTCTAAATCATTAATGTACAGTGTAAACAGCTGGGGCCCCAGCACAGAACCTTGCGGTACCCCACTAGTCACTGCCTGCCATTCTGAAAAGTCCCCATTTACTCCTACTCTTTGCTTCCTGTCTGACAACCAGTTCTCAATCCATGTCAGCACACTATCCCCAATCCCATGTGCTTTAACTTTGCACATTAATCTCTTGTGTGGAACCTTGTCGAAAGCCTTCTGAAAGTCCAAATATACCACATGAACTGGTTCTCCCTTGTCCACTCTACTGGAAACATCCTCAAAAAATTCCAGAAGATTTGTCAAGCATGATTTCCCTTTCACAAATCCATGCTGACTTGGACCTATCATGTCACCTCTTTCCAAATGCACTGCTATGACATCCTTAATAATTGATTCCATCATTTTACCCACTACCGATGTCAGGCTGACCGGTCTATAATTCCCTGTTATCTCTCTCCCTCCTTTTTTAAAAGTGGGGTTACATTGGCTACCCTCCACTCCATAGGAATTGATCCAGAGTCAATGGAATGTTGGAAAATGACTGTCAATGCATCCACTATTTCCAAGGCCATCTCCTTAAGTACTCTGGGATGCAGTCCATCAGGCCCTGGGGATTTATCGGCCTTCAATCCCATCAATTTCCCCAACACAATTTCCTGACTAATCAGGATTTCCCTCAGTTCCTCCTCCTTACTAGACCCTCCAACCCCTTTTATATCCGGAAGGTTGTTTGTGTCCTCCTTAGTGAATACCGAACCAAAGTACTTGTTCAATTGGTCCGCCACGTGCTAGTCAGAGTAGGAATCGCAGGGTAGCGCATATGAATACGTGGCTTGAGCAGTGGTGCAGCAGGGAGGGATTCAAATTCCTGGGGCATTGGAACCGGTTCTGGAGGAGGTGGGACCAGTACAAACTGGACGGTCTGCACCTGGGCAGGACCGGAACCAATGTCCTCGGGGGAGTGTTTGCTAGTGCTGTTGGGGAGGAGTTAAACTAATATAGTAGGGGGATGGGAACCAATGCAGGGAGACAGAGGGAAACAAAAAGGAGGCAAAAGCAAAAGACAGAAAGGAGATGAGGAAAAGTGGAGGGCAGAGAAACCCAAGGCAAAGAACAAAAAGGGCCATTGTACAGCAAAATTCTAAAAGGGCAAAGGGTGTTAAAAAAACAAGCCTGAAGGCTTTGTGTCTTAATGCAAGGAGTATCCGCAATAAGGTGGATGAATTAACTGCGCAAATAGATGTTAACAAATATGATGTGATTGGGATTACGGAGACGTGGCTCCAGGATGATCAGGGCTGGGAACTCAACATCCAGGGGTATTCAACATTCAAGAAGGATAGAATCAAAGGAAAAGGAGGTGGGGTAGCATTGCTGGTTAAGGAGGAGATTAAGGCAATAGTTAGGAAGGACATTAGCTTGGATGATGTGGAATCTATATGGGTAGAGCTGCAGAACACCAAAGGGCAAAAAACGTTAGTGGGAGTTGTGTACAGACCTCCAAACAGTCGTAGTGATGTTGGGGAGGGCATCAAACAGGAAATTAGGGTTGCATGCAATAAAGGTGCAGCAGTTATCATGGGTGACTTTAATATGCAGATAGATTGGGCTAACCAAACTGGAAGCAATACGGTGGAGGAGGATTTCCTGGAGTGCATAAGGGATGGTTTTTTAGACCAATATGTCGAGGAACCAACTAGGGGAGAGGCCATCTTAGACTGGGTGTTGTGTAATGAGAGATGATTAATTAGCAATCTCATTGTGCGAGGCCCCTTGGGGAAGAGTGACCATAATATGGTGGAATTCTGCATTAGGATGGAGAATGAAACAGTTAATTCAGAGACCATGGTCCAGAACTTAAAGAAGGCTAACTTTGAAGGTATGAGGCGTGAATTGGCTAGGATAGATTGGTGAATGATATTTAAGGGGTTCACTGTGGATGGGCAATGGCAGACATTTACAGGCCTGCCTCAGCGATCTCCCGCCTCTCCAACGCACTTGCTGTAACTGCATGCTAACTTTTTGTGTTTCACGTACAATGACCCCGAGATCCCTCTGTACTGCTGAATTTTGTAATCTCTCCCCATTTAAATAATTTGCTTTTGCATTTTTCCTATCTCACACTTTCCCACATTATACTCCATCTGCCAAATTCTTATCACTCACTTAGCCTGTCTATATCCCTTTACAGATTCTTTGCTTACAATTTGCTTTCCCACCTATCTTTGCATCATCAGCAAATTTGGCTACATTACACTCAGTCTCTTCATCCAAGTCATTAATGTAGATTGTAAATAGTTGTGAACCCAGCACCGATCCCTGTGGTACCTGTAAAGGGCGGGGGGCGCTGTTGGGGTGTGTTTGTGGTCTCTATGAGGGGGTCAGGTTCCCTTCTGACCAACTGGAGCAGTTTAGAATCGCTCCCCCTCCCTTGGGTTCTGTACTCTGGATTTATTTGGGGGGTGTGACAGAAGTGCAAAGGACACTGGTTTGATGCAAAGAACGTTGGTTCTATTACAGTCAAGGTAATACAGGCTTATTACTCTAGTAAGAAAATACACAGTCAAACTTACAATTACTCTAATAAAAAACAATACAAGGAAAGGTACAAGGTCAAACTTATAATCACTCTAATAAAGTACCATACACTACACATTCAGAGGGGGTTGCAGTAAAATTATACCTCCCGCCTCCCAATACCTAATTCTAGCTAGGTTAGACTCTAGGGCAGACAGGGACTTATGCTTACCAATCCTTTTGATAGTTAATGGTAGATGGTGATGTCCTTCCTTCCTTCAGGACTTCAAGACTTCGAGGCTGGAGAAGTTAGTTTTACAATTGTCACGTTGGTTTCTCTCCTTGTCTTGATGAGGTAGTAGCAACCACCTCTCTCCTCCACTAACCTCTGTTGAAAACAGGGGCTGTTATACGATTTCAGTGTTCTAATCTTGCAGCCCAATCTGTTCAAAATCCTTTGTATAATTTCGGCGGGCTTTGTTCTTCTTTGTAATATTTTCTCAGGCTCGTTAAAGTTGATATGTCTTGGGTGGGTTGATGTTCAATAACTGTTTCCTGATGGGAATATTAGTTTCGTAATTGCAATGTCCTTTTGTGCTTAGTCTTTTGCATACAGGCTGGATTGGGCCTCTTTGTGATGTATATGCTGAAATGGTTTGTCCAGACCCATGTTGATGGGGAGCCACCTCTGGGTGATACTGTGATGGTAATGTTTCTTGTGGAGGAAGATTTCCAAATACTTATTCTTCCAGACAGGTTACCTCAGTCCTCACATGCAGACAGTTTCAATAATCAAGTGGGCTTCCTTTGTTCCCTAGTCCGTCCACAGGCTTGAATTTGTCTTGTAAAAGTTCATAATTCTAATAAAGTTCATAGTTTTTTCCATAAGCACTTTAGAGTTCCAAACTTTTCGGTAGATAGTCCCAAATTAAATTTCCTTTAGAATGAGCCCAAACACACGGGGTGGGGGGATGGGGGGCGGTTCTGGTGAATTCTGCTCTCTGCACACCCCATTAGTTACAGTTCAACAATTACCTATTTATCCCGACTCTCTTTTCTTAGTTCGCCAATCCTTTATCCATGCAAATATATTACCCCCAACATAATGCAGTATTGAAGTATTTTAACCTCCATACTATCCCGATTTATAGTACACATTTTCAGGGCTCTCAGAGTAGTTTTTAGGGATGAGATTTTCCAAACTTTAATTGAGTAATTCATACAGAAAGGCTTCATTTACTCTGCCGGTGGCTCATCCAGTTGGTCCAGTGAGTAGCTGGGGGGTGCAGATCAAGGGGTTCCCAGCTTGGATTGTAGATCTGTGCTTCATACACTTGCCCTTCGTACTCCTGGGTCAAGCATGTGTAATCAGCCAGGGCTTCCACCTATTCCAGTGATTCCTGCTGAAGTGTTCATCTGCGATAAAGGCAGGATTGGCTCCATGCTGGGACAGCTGCTGGATGTCCTTTCCTTGCACAAAGTAAGCAAACAGCAGCAGAAGATGATGGATCAAGTTGCTGGCCCGTGTGACCAGCACTTCCCATGACTGGAAGGCAGAGGTTGGTCCAGGGAGGCACCTGTAACAGCCTTGAGGTTCACCAATGGAGGGAGAAAGCCTTCGCCTTGCTGCAATCTGCTCTCCGCTGAGCTGCTTCTACAGGCCGTGGACTCTGCCAAGGCCTGCAGTGCTACACACCCCTCGATCCTCTGTAATCTCTGAGAGCCGTGATTATTATGGCGGACAGGATAGACTCAAGCTCGGCCACAGGCAAAGAAAGTGTTATAAGAAAAGTTTAGAGAACTCGGGGGTAGGAATTCGGAAGCACCCGTTTGGGGTGCTAACTTTTAAGTCAATTTATTCAACTGCCAGGTGCTAATGGTTTCAATTGTTTTTAACTTCAGCTCTTGCGCTCCAGGAAGGAGGTGGATCGTCAATCAGGCGCTCCACTTCCTCCCCGGAACGCAATGGACAGCAGGCGGGCGGTGAGTGGAGCGGTGCTGGACACTGGATCGGGCAGCGCTACCGCGCTAAAAAAAAAACCCTTCCTCCCTTTAAGGGCAGGGCCATCGCTGCAGGCTCTGTAAATAAAAGCAACTTACCTGGACCACGGCAGCCGCGGTCCCGCGCGATCAGCCCGGGATACAAACAGAGTGCCTGTCTGATCGGTTGCGGGCAGCAACCCACGAAACATTCTGCAACAGAGAAGGTACATTTATTTTTACTTACTTCGGCTACATCGCCTTTAACCATCGCCCCCGAAGCGGCTGGCCACCCGATACACGCCTCCTGCAGCTGTCGGCGTTGCCGCCCGGCGATGCTGCAGCGGGCGGAAGGCAATTTCGGATCCGGAGCACAACTGGGGCAATGCGCCTGAGGATGACATCTCCGGGCGCAAGAGGTCGAGGTGCAATGTCGTATCGCAGCCGCAAAACAACCGCCAAATGTGGCGGGTGTCACTGATCTCACCGCCGTCGCAAACCCTTCACCCCCTAGATTTATTGTGAAAAATGAACAAGTAAGCAGCCTAGCCAATCATCATCAGTCAATTTATGCAACTGTAAGCTGTGATGTAACGTGCCAGCTTGCTCTTCGTGATCCATGGACTTGAAGCAAAGTGCACTTTCCAAATGCATCAAACAGATTCATAAAGTTAACAGCTGGATGCGTTTTCACTCCAATGCTGGCACTGTTAGTGAGCAGTGGCTGCAGGAGAATTGTTGGGCCTTGTATGGTAAATCCCTGCACTGGTAAAAAGGCAGGCACTGGTGCAAGAGTAGAGGAAGCTCTGGGCACCTCCTTTAAGTGTAATCACGGTATTGAGTTTCATGCTAATCAATTTGGGCCTTACAATGTCCAATTCCTGATTCCTCACTGCGGTAAAGTCACGCTATACTGAATTGCAACTCGCTTTTATACAGCACCTTTAATATACAACACATCTCAAGACATTTGATACATGGAAATAGACATGAAGCTATGGAGGGAGAATGAGGAGGGCGTTTGTCTGGCTGAAAAGATGGGGTTTGAGAAGGCTTTTAAAGTCATGTCAAGAAGCGAAGAGGTGGAGAGGTTTAGGGAGGCAGTTCCAGAGTGTGGGCCAAAGCAGCTGAAGACTCAGATTCCGATGGTGACGTGAACGGAATAGAGGATTCACAAAAGGCTAAAGGCAGAAGATGAAAAGGTGAAAGTAGCCATAAAAACTGGAGAAAACTGTGGCGAGATCAAGGACGACAAGAAAGGATAATGCACACAGCTCCAGAGGAAGCAGGTGGAGCTTTCAGACAGAAGTCTCCTTTGCCCACGCTCCAAACCGATTGGTAAATCACAAAGTGTTTTCATGTCACACTTGTGGCAACGAGAGCGAATGTTGGAAATGTGGGTGCCATGCCCACGATTTTCCGACCATCAGAACATAGCACGCAGTGCACCCTCCAACTTGAATTGTGCACTTTGTGCCCCTTATACCTGTGGAACATGGCCTAAGGTGCTGCATCATCAAACGCAATCACAGCACAATCCTCGGACTGCAATGGGGCGTTGGGACAAGCCTATTGCAGGCGCAAACTCTGCATTGAACGCTTGTTACATTGGTAAATTACACAACTCTCCAAAACACTGCTCCCTTGCTAACACAAGGTAAGTGCTTGAAAATTGCGTCCAACATACATTGGCAGGATCTTGCTGGACTGGGGCATCTCGTGGCACACAGAGTTAATTCGACTTTTCCTCCACCCTTCAGCTCGAAACATGTTTGTGCCATAGCTTACTGGAAGTATGAACTGATAAAGGCGGCAAGAGCAACGGGACATAACATGATAGAATGATAGAATAGTACAGCATCGGAGGAGGCCATTCGGCCCATCGAGTCTGCGCCAGCACCTTTAAAGACCGACCCACTCCCCGCTCTTTCCCCATATCCCTTCAATTTTTCCTCCTTCAAGCGTTTATCCATTCCCCTTTTTAAGGCTATTATTGAACCTGTAGCCCCCACCCTATCAGACTGCTGTATAAAAGATCCCCTCCACCCCCCCCCCCCCACCCATCCCCGTCGCCTCTGGTTGTTTTGCAAATCACCTATGGCCTGTCTTGTTTCTGCCACTGGTTGCCAGCACAAGGCTCTGCCAGGGGCCAAGGTGCGCCAGGATATAAGCAGGCCATACTAACATCAAGGCCATCAGATTCGGATGCTTTGCAGCCTGGATTACCAGAGCATGGATTGCCAGAGCATGGTGTTGCTGTGCTGGGGCAGAGGGTAGCAATATCGCCTCCCGCAGCACAACAGAAGTTATCAGCGACTTTCTGATTCTGCCCAAAAATGCAAAAATATTCTAACCCTTGACACAGGTATCGCTTGTCAACAAACCTCACAAAAAACAAACAAAATAGATCAAATTATAAATAAAGTCAACAGTCTTGATGGCGTGTGTTTATTTAGATGTTGGCATTATCGGGTACTTCTGACGTTATGGCGACTATTGCAACAACAATTTTATTTCACCTGCAGTCCACATGTGGAATGAAGCATATGGACAGCGATTGTTCTTCTGTCTACATGGTTCCTTTTTTGGAACTACGTAGTAAAAATCTGTTACCCATTAATGTCACTAAAAGTATATAGCTTCTCCAGGTGCAATCAAAGTGTATATGTGTTTGTCATTGTACAATGAAGGTTTTATTGTACTGTGATATACTGTGTTCACACTATTAGAGTTACATCAGATGACTTAATTGCACGGAGCACGGGTTTAAAAGCTGAGAGACTGCTCCGAGCTCTTGGATCAACTTGTTGAACAGACCTCCCAGCCAAACTTCACATCTCAACTCAACATGAAAATCCTTTGTGCCATCGTTTTGCTCAGCCGTTGCTTGTCAAGTCTTGCAGCAAACGTTACAATTCAGGTAAGATTAAATAAGTTCTTACACATTTTTAAATTGTTTGGGGGCGCAGGGCACAATTTCGAGATCTGCAGATGACACGAAACTTGGAAGTATAGTGAGTAGTGAAGAAGATATTAATCGACTTCAAGTGGACACAGGCAGGCTGGTGAAACTGTTTCTAATGGCTGACGGGTCGATAACGAGAGGGCACAAAATTAAAGTGATTGTCAAAAGAACCAGAGGCGATATGAGGAAAAACTGTTTTACATAACAAGTGATCAGGACTGATGGGGTGGTGAATACAGATTCAATTGTAGCCTTCAAAAGGGAACTGGCTAAACATTTGAAGGAGAAAAAAATTGCAGAGATTTGGAGAAAGAGCGGGGCAGTGGGACTAACTGATTGCTCTGTGAAAGAGCCAGCAGATTCAATCGGCCGAATGGCCTCTTACTGCGCTATACCATTCTACCATTCTAGGGTTGTGATGTAACTAACGCTAAGTTGTAGGTTCACTAGTGTCTGGCAGATATAAGTCGGAAAATGACTATCATTGATGTCATTACACAGTGCTTCAGTGATGTACAGAGGGAGTGTTGCACTGCTGGAGGTGCCATCTTTCGGATGGTACATTAAACCCGCTCTCTCACGTGGAGGTAAAAGATCCCATGGCACTATTGGAAGAATTGGAAGGATATTTTCTCAGTCTATTGGCCAGCATTCTTCCATCAACTAACACCACCAGTAATAGGTTAACCAGTTATCCATTTCATTTGCTGTATGCGTGCAAAATATTTGCCTGATTTGCTTACACAGAAACAGAATTTAAAAAGTAACTGATTGCTGAATACATCCTTCAGGCTGCCCCGAGGATGTAACAAGTTGTGGCATAAATGCAAGTTCCTTTATGAATGTGCCCTTATCAAATTCCTCTCACTGCCATTTTAACGGAGGCATTTAAAGTGAGTGAGCTATCAGCTCTGTTTAAATAGTGGACAGAAGCTTCTAGTGTGAACACATTTAAGTTAGTGTGGTAACATCGCTGGGATTAGCTCCCAGTCTATGGAGAATACTTGATGGCAAACTGATGAATATGGAATGAATTATCCCAGTGCCATTGAATCGTCTGTTCATATAAAATAGGATGTTGAGATTAAGTTGAATATCTCTTTTAAGTATTTTAATTGGGTACATCACTTGGTGGGTGCTCATTGTGAGGAGTGACACTTGGTCTTACCGCTGGCTGAAAACGATGGACCGAAAATCAGGTGGAGACGGTATCCGAACTAGCAGTCCCTGAGTGGCCGATTTGTACTCTCCTGGTTTGAAGTACCCCCCAAGATGAGACCTGGGCTCAAAGTCAGCGCGAACTGATGGTGTGAAAGGCTCCTCTCTGATGAATACAAACATCTTCCCTGAAAAGAGTTTGGCCACTGTCCACCTTTACATAGTTCCAAAAATCTACAGGCAGTGAGTACCAGGATATCATGGATACAGCACTTGGATGGTCATATCTAGCTTTACCTAACATGAAATCAAAGCCTTTATCCCGTGATTGCTCAAAATAGGTTTGGATTAAGGAGGACCACAGCTCCTCTTGGTGTGACTTTGGATACAGGCGTTCCTTCACAATATCATGAACAGAAACACAAAAAGGCATTTGCCAGTTAGGCAACTATTGTTATAGAAGCTGTCGATCAGGTTTGCAGATATTAGCGGATGAACATTTAACGCAGTTGTATGTTCTTCCTCTCCCTGTTATTTTAAACAAAGACATTAACTCATTTAAAACAAACTTTTTTTTTTACCCTTTTCTATCATCCAGATTCTCCAGGCTGTTGTTTGTAAGAGCCGATAACTTGCTTTTTCAAATACATCCCATGATTTAACCAGTTCCAGTGACTTAGTCAGCTACTAAAGCGATAGCTGTGGCTCAGTGGTAGCAGGAGTTCCACTCCAGAGACTCCAGCTCATAATCTCGGCTTACATTTCAGTGTAGTACTGAGGGAGTGCTGCACCGTTGGAGGAGCTGTCTTTCGGATGAGACGTTAAACTAAGGCCCCTCTCAGGTGGACATAAAAATACCGCAGGATAATTCAAAGAGCAAGAGAGTTTTCTTCAGTGTACTGAACTAACACCTGAAGTAGATTATCTGGTCATTTATTTAATTGCTGTTTCTGGGAGCTTGCTGTGCGCAAGTTAGCTGCCACATTTCTGACATTACTACAATGATTATACTTCAAAAATACTTTATTACTGTAAAACTCTTTGGGGCATCCGGAGGTAGTGAAAGGCACTCTAAAAATGCAAGTCTTTGATTTTTCTTTTTCAGCGCCACTTCCTAGAGCAGTGGTGGGCAAAGTACGGCCTGTGGGCCATATTCGGCCGGCACTCATTCTATCCAGCCTGCTGGATGGGACAGAAATAGAACGCGAGCCAGAGCTCGAGCTGCACATTTGTCTATCCACTTTCACTCCTCATGGGTCAGAGACAGACCCGAACTGTAGCCAAGGAAAACCATAGTAATATTTCATTCAAATTAATCATTCGCAACCGCGATTCTCCGTGGCCCGATCTGAAAAGGATCTGTTGCGTGATTCTGGGCCCCAATGGCAGACATCCATACCCAGAATGCACTGCGTGCTAGAATATGCCCTATCCATTTTAGTGCGCAGTCATGGCTGCTCATTGCCACACCTCTTTTACCGAAGAAAGTGACCGGCGCTGCATCTTTCCTCTCCCGGGATCCAGGGTACGACGGCAGTGGAGTTCTCATCTGACACCAATTGGAACGGCATCAGTAATCTTTGCAGAGGGGCATAAGGATGACTGGGGTGGGCAATTGATGTTGACACAGACTCTAAAGAGCTTTCACTTCTATTTCACAGCACTAATTTAAAAAGACCAGACGATACGATAACATTTCCAACTTTTGTCTTTCTAAGCAGTGTCGAATACATCTTGTGTAAGTAAGATAGCACCTGACCACTATCTGCTATTCCCTTCTCATTTGTTTTCTCATGCGGTCCCTTTAAATTTGCTGCGCAGCCACACATGCGCCGTATCTCTTCCAGCGGCAGGAACTGGGGAGCCTGCGCGGGACCGCGCGAGTATTCAGCCAGTTTCAGGGGCCGGCCCTCAACTGCTCACCAAAACTTGTCCAAATACCTGCCAACACTTGTTGCTCTGTGACTAACGCTCGGTGTCTTCCTGTGTTTCCATCAGGATGGAGATTACAAGTTCTTGTTGGAGGATGTGAAAGAGTTGTGGGTGTTGATGGGCAAAGAGAGAGTAAACAGCCCACACATTCTTAACTCTAACAGCTCTGCACTTTGCAACGACCCTGAGCTACCAGGAGTGTTTCAAGCAGTCTGCGCCTCCAGAGATTCTCATCAGGTTTTTCTCAGACTGAGTAAGTAGAATGTTGATTAAATGGTACCGCTTTGATTATCCTCACCAGTTAACATCGCCCGGAATGTGTAACTCCAGATGAATGAATACTTTATCCAGATCAAGCTGTAGGTCTCTTCACTTTGGTCTCTTTAGAATCACACAGCACAGGAGGAGGCCATTCAGCCCATCGTGTCCTTGCTGGACCTTTGAAAGAGCTAGCCAATTACTCCCGCACCCCTGCTCTTTCTCCACAGCCATGCAAATGTTTCCTTTTCCAGTATATATGAAATTCCTGAGCAATGTCTCAGTAAGTTGCATTGCTATCTTAACAAAGGAGCCAATATTTAAGAGCAGTTTTGTTCTAGTTGAGAAACCTTCGAAGCCTTGTTGCAGGACACCAGAAGGATGAACAGAACAGGGAGAAGGCACATTAATGAAAGAAGCGGTGATGAAGTGAGACTAGCATTGCGACTAAAATCCCGTATATTTTCCCGGAGAAAGGGAAGGCTGAGAGGGGAAGGGAGTCCCACAGCTTGGAGGTTTTGGGAAAGAGTGAGATAAATAAAGCAGCACTCAAGGGAGCAATGACTGCAGTAATATCAGCAAAGCAGAGATTGGCAAGATAAGTTACAATGGAGGTATAGAATTTGGAGGATCGGGCGGCGAGGAGTGATCCAAGGATACTATGAATACAAAAATACGAGGAAAACAGATAGTAAACGAAGAAAAGGAAAGAGAAAGTCCCGAATGATTCCTTTGACGATCCCTTGCAGAGCTTTGACAGAGCAATTAGTAGATTTCACTATTTTACAATTTAAACCCATTTAAAATATCGTACATCAATTCTTTACATTTCTTTTATTGCTAAGCTGCTACACTTGGGGAAGGCTAACTTATTTTCAATTCGGTAAAATCTTGTCCTTGCTCACCATAGCTTGGGTTCACTCAGACCGAGAAGTAGTTTGCCTCGAGCAAGTGGCCCATCTCTGAAGGTTGCGTATGGTTGGATTGTGATACAATTTCTCCCGTTCTCTTTCTTACAGATGAAATATCAGTGATAGCCGACATCTGTGAAATCTGCGCCTACGCTGCCTGCAGTGGCTGTTAACCTGGGACACAGAGCCTTGTGTTGCATCAACAGTGTATATATTCACAAACCGGTGGTTGTAAAGTTGGGAAACTGAGTAAAAGCATCTTGTTTTTGCCCAGACTAATTGAGCTAATACCATGAATAATTAAATCTATAAACGGTCATCCTGTTAATATTTGTTGCGACCTCTGTTATTGGAATCACTGGTCACTTTCTTCAATAGAAGTAACACAGATGAGCGGAACTTTGCGAGAGCAGGTTACTCCGCAACCATTTATCGTTACACTGAGCATTGGCTGATAGCTCACCTCTCCCTGCATGGCACTCTCACTACCTGTCTCTTTGTATCCGCCATTTGCCCGCTTAACCCCAGCCGTTTAAAAAGTCCAGCACCAAATGTGAAGAAATAATGTGATTCAGCCTTACACTGATGTCAGGTTCTAAAATCGAATTGTTTACAGTTGTGTAGTGAAGGGCTGGGTGGAATCTTTGAGCGACAGCTGGTGAACTATTTTATTTACTATCCTGGGATCTGAATGCTGCCATCGCCATTCTCTCAACGCTCTTTCCTCCACACACCAGCTCTGGCCCATCGTCTGCCCCATAAACACAGCAGCAGTACCTGGGCCGAAAGCATTGTTTACACGGACACCAAGGCCTGACATGTAATGGGGACGTGGGTTGGGAGCGGGGAACTCCCGGGAGAAGGGTTTTCTCGCGGGCCTGGCACGGCCGGATTTGCCCAGGAAGCCTTTATTCCTACCCGCAGCCAGCCGGCTGGATGGCGAGATCGGTGCAGAGAGGAGGGAGGGATGGTATGGTGCCAGCACGTGGGGGGCGGGGGGAGAATGGGGGACGGCTTCTGGTCGGGATTGAGAATTTTAGCACTGTAACTTCCCACATGACCCCAAGGCACCTGTTGTTTTAGGTTAAAATCCACCTCCCAAATGTAGACCCAAACTAACTCCGTCAAACTGCCAACTCTCTGAGTCTATTCTCAGTGCTAATATAAATGTAATTTCAAATTAAACTCCCCATCAACTGGCCAGGGATTGATTATCTTCCGTTTTGGCAGAATTCGTGCATTGAATATCGTAAATGTTATTTTATGTGAAACCTCACGATCGGTCTTGGTTTAAACGTTGAAGAATTGGAACTTTGGCCGCAATCTATACTGCTGAGTTCACTCTGCAATATGATTTCTGTAATCAAATTGGGCCACAATCCACCCAGGCAAAGAATGAGTGTGAGAGAGGCCAGTGAAACTCTGAGCTGCACCCTATTACACATCAATAAGCTTCCATTCACCACTTTCGCCGCCGCCACATCCATGAATTGCGGTGAAGATTTTGCTGCTGCCTGCCAGTTCCATCAAAAAGACAAGAAACATTCGCAAAGTTGGATGGAAGCTGGTTTGGAATGCAAGGGTTGTGCAGGGGGGGAATTGCCCTCACTGAAAGGTTCAGTCATTGAGGTCTGATAACCAGGTTCTCGAAGGGTATTTATGTTTATAGTCGTGTTTTTCTAATGTTATATTTGGTAGTTACTTCAATATAATAAAATTAATTGAAAGCAACTTTTTGTCAGCCTCGAATAGTGTGACACTGAAACGGACAAGACTCAATCCTACCATTTGTAAATATTACATTTCAATGTTTTCAGACGAGCCTTTTTCTAATTTCTCATACATTTTAATTTGAAGCCATTTAGATTTGATATTCATCACCTGATCACAAAAGAAATATTATAGTATTACGGGAACCCTGCTCCCTTATTATAGGTTATTTTAAGGGTTAAGTCATGGCAGGAGAGCCCAGACCCGTGTTATGCTCTTCCTGTGACATGTGGGAAATCAGGGACGCTTCCAGTGCAGGAGATGTATCCAGCTGCAGCTCCTGTTAGCATGACGGCACTGGAGCTGCGGATGGATTCACTCTGGAGCACGAGTGATGCTGAGGATGTCGTGGATAGCACATTCAGTGAGTTGGTCACACCGCAGGTAAAGGTTAAAAAGGCAGATAGGGGATGCGTGATCATCAGTCAGAGCAGGAGTAGGAAGGCAGTGCAGGAGTCCCCTGCAGTCATCTCCCTCCAAAACAGATATACCGCTTTGGATATTGTTGGGGGAGATGGCTCATCAGGGGAAGGCAGCAGCAGCTAAGTTCATGGCACCATGGGTGGCTCTGCTGCACAGGAGGGCAGAAAAAAGAGTGGGAGAGCTATAGTGATAGGGGATTCTATTGCAAGGGGGATAGATAGGCGTTTCTGCGGTCACAACCGAGATTCCAGGATGGTATATTGCCTCCCTGGTGCAAAGGTCAAGGATGTCTCGGAGCGGCTGCAGGGCATTCTGGAGGGGGAGGGTGAACAGCCAGTTGTCGTGGTGCATATAGGTACCAACAAAACAGGTAAAAAGCGGGATGAGGTCCTACAAGACGAATTTAGGGAGCTAGGAGTCAAATTAAAAATTAGGACCTCAAAGGTAGTAATCTCAGGATTGCTCCAGTGCCACGTGCTAGTCATAGTAGCAATCGCAGGATAGCTCAGATGAATATGTGGCTTGAGGAGTGGTGCAAGAAGGAGGGACTCAAATTCCTGGGACATTGGAACCGGTTCTGGGGGAGGAGGGACCAGTACAAACCGGACAGTCTGCACCTGGGCAGGACCGAAACCAATGTCCTAGGGGGAGTGTTTGTTAGTGCTGTTGGGGAGGGTTTAAGCTAATACGGCAGGGGGATGGGAACCTATGCAGGGAGATAGAGGGAAATAAAATGGGGGCAGAAGCAAAAGATAGAAAGGAGAAACCCACAGCAAAAATCAAAAAGGGCCACATTACAGCAAAATTCTAAAGGGACAAAGAGTGTTAAAAAGTCAAGCCTGAAGGCTCTGTGCCTCAATGCGAGGAGTATTCATAATAGGTGGATGAATTAACTGTGCAGGCAGCTATTAACGATTATGGTACAATTAGGATTACGGAGACATGGCTCCAGGTTGACCAAGGCTGGGAACTCAACATCCAGGTGTATTCAACATTCAGGAAGGATAGACAGAAATGAAAAGGAGCTGGAGTAGCATTGTTGGTTAAAGAGGAAATTAACGCAACAGTAAGAAAGGACATTAGCTTGGATGATGTGGAATCTGTATGGGTAGAGCTACGGAATACCAAAGGGCAGAACACGGTAGTGGGAGTTGTGTACAGACCACTACAAACAGTAGTAGTGAGGTTGGGGATGGCATCAAACAAGAAATTAGGGATGCGTGCAATAAAGGTACAGCAGTTACCATGGGCGATTTTAATCTTCATATAGATTGGGTTAACCAAATTGGTAGCAATGCGGTGGAGGAGGATTTTCTGGAGTCTATCAGGGATGGCTTTCTAGACCAATATATCAAGGAACCAACTAGAGAACTGGCCATCCTAGACTGGGTGTTGTGTAATGAGAGAGGACTAATTAGCAATCTTGTTGTGTGAAGCCCCCTGGGGAGGAGTGACCACAATGTGGTAGAATTCTTTATTAAGGTGGAGAGTGACAGTGTTAATTCAAAGACTAGGGTCCTGAACTTAAGGAAAGGTAACTTCCATAGTATGAGATGTGAATTGGCTAGAATAGACTGACAAATGATACTTAAAGGGTTGACAGTGGATAGTCATGGCAAACATTTATAGATTACATGGATGAACTTCAACAATTGTACATCTCTGTCTGGAATAAGAATAAAAAGGGGAAGGTAGAACAACCGTGGCTAACAAAGGAAATTGGGATAATGTTCAATCCAATGTGAGGAGGATGCTAAAAGGCTGCAGTGCGACTTGGACAGGTTAGGTGAGTGGGCAAATGAATGGCAGATGCAGTATAATGTGGATAAATGTGAGGTTATTCACTTTGGTGGCAAAAATACAAAGGCAGAATATTATCTGAATGGTGGCAGATTAGCAAAAGGGGATGTGTAACGAGACCTGGGTGTCATGGTACATCAGTCATTGAAAGTGGCATGCAGGTACAGAAGCCGGTGAAGAAGTCAAATGGTATGTTGACCTTCATAGCTAAGGGATTTGAGTATAGGAGCAGGGAGGTCTTACTGCAGTTGTACAGGGCCTTAGTGAAGCCTCACCTGGAATATTGTGTTCAATTTTGGTCTCCTAACCTGAGGAAGGGCGTTTTTGCTATTGAGGGAGTGCAGCAAAGGTTCAGCAGACTTATTCCCAGGATGGGAGGACTGACATATGAGGAGAGATTGGATCGAATGATCCTGTATTCACTGGAGTCTAGAAGACTGAGAGTGAATCTCATAGAAACATATAAAATTCTGACGGGACTGGACAGGTTAGATGCAGGAAGAATGTTCCCGATGTTGGGGATGTCCAGAACCAGGGGACATAGCCTAAGGATAAGGGGTAAGCCATTTAGGACTGAAATGAGGAGAAACTTCTTCACTCAGAGAGTTGTTAACCTGTGGAATTCTCTACCACAGAGAGTTGTTGATGCCAGTTCATTGGATATATTCAAGAGGGAGTTAGATATGGCGCTTACGGCTAAAGGGATCAAGGGATATGGAGAGAAAGCAGGGAAGGGGTACTGAGGTGAATGATCAGCCATGATCTTATTGAATGATGATGTAGGCTCGAAGGGCTGAATGGCCTACTCCTGCAACTATTGTCTATCTTTCTATGTTTCTAACCTAAAAAAATCTAACGAACTGAGTTATGCTGGTGCAAATTGATTGGGGAAATTGTGGTTTTTTTAAACTTAGGCCAAAAAAAAGCAGCCTGCTCACAAAAAACAGTGCAAACCACGAGAGAAAATTGAGCCGATTAACTGGGAAAAAGTAGTGTTAATGGTACAGAGGGTGCAGAATTCCTAAAAATATTCAGGAGAAATTCTTTAGCCAGTATGTAACAAGCCCAACAAGGGAGGGGCAGTTCTGGCCTTGGTTTTGGGAAATGAAGAGGGGCAGGTGGAAGGGGCAGTGGGAGAGCATTTTGGTGCTAGTGATCATAATTCAGTATGATTTAAGGTAATTTTGGAAAAGGACAGAAGTGGACCAGGAATTAAAGCTCTCAGTAAATGCTGGAAATCTCAGTGGGTCAGGCAGCATCCGTGGAGAGAAAAATAGAGTTAACGTTTCGGGATGATGACCCTTCATCAGAACTGGCGAATGTTCGAAAATAACATATTCTTTAGAAGCATTGAAAGGGGAAGGGGAAGAAAGAACAAAAGGGAAGGTCTGTGATAGGGTGGAATGCAGGAGAGATTAGAGAGACAAAAGAGATGATGGGCCAAATTGAAATGATAATGAGAGAAGTTAGAAAAATGTTAATCTCGATAGGGTATGAATGGCGGAATAATGAGCAGCTGCCATTGGAGTACAACAGAAAAAAAAATCATAAGGTGGTGCGGCGGGGGTGGGTGGGGGGTGGTGGGGGCGTGGGTGGGGGGGCGGAAGGAGCCAAACCTGGGCAAAGGTTATGCTTTGAAAGTGTTAAACTCGAAGTTGAGTCCAGAAGGTTGTAAACAAAAGATGAGGTGCTGTTCCTCGAGCTTGCATTGAGCTTCAATGGAACAGTGCAGGAGTCCAAGGATGGCGATACCAGAATGGGAGTGGAGTGGAGAATTAAAGTGGCAGGTGCCCACAAGCTCAGGGTCACACTTACGGATTGAACGGAGGTGTTCCACAAAGCGGTTACCAAGTCTGCACTTGGCCTCCCCAAAGTAGAGGAGACAACATTGTGAGCAACGAATACAGTATACTACGTTCAAAGATGTACAAGTAAATCGCTGTTTCACCTGGAAACACCTACCCTTTTACTTCCTCCCCTCCCACTATCCATCACCCCAAATACTCTTTCCAGGTGAAACAGCGATTAGTATGGAAGGAGGCCATGTCGACCCATCTTGTCCATGCCGGCCGATCAAGAGTTATTCAGCCTAATCCTCCTTTCAATGTCTGTAGCCTTGTAAGTTAGGGCACTTTAAGTGCACATCCAAATATCTTTTAAATGTGGTGAGGGTTTCTGCTTCAACTCCCCTTTCAGGCAGTGACGAGATTTCACCCCTCTGGGTGACGAGATTTCCCCTAATATCTCCTCTAAACCTCCCCTAATTACGATAAATCTATGCACCCTGGTTGTTGACCCCTCTGCGAAGGGAAACAGGTCCTTTCTATCCACTCTATCCAGGCCCCTCATAATTTTATACACCTCAATCAGGTCTCCCCTCAGCCTCCTCTGTTCCAAAGAAAACAGACCCAGCATCTCCAGACCCTCATAGTCAAAATTATTCAGTCCACATTCTTGTAAATTTCCTCTGCACCGTTTCCAGTGCAATCACATCTTTCCTGTAATGAGGTCACCAGAACTGCACACAGTGCTCCAGTTGTGGCTGAACCAATGTTTTATACAGTTCAAGCATAACCTTGCTCTTGTATTTCATGCCTCGACTAATAAAGGCAAGTATTCCGTATGCTTTCTTAACCACCTTATCTACCTGGTCTGTGGACATGCATGCCAGGTCCCTTTGTTCCTCTACAATTCTCAGTGTCCTACCATTTAATGTGTATTCCCTTACCTTGTTAACCCTCCCCAAATGCATTACCTCACACTGCTCTGGATTGAATTCCATTTTCCACTGTTCTGCCCATCTGGCCAGTCCATTGATATCTTCCTGCAGTCTGCAGCTTTCTTCTTTATTATCAACCACAGAGCCAATTTTATTATCACCTGGAAACCTCTTAACCAGAGTCTAATTCATTCAAGACTAAATCATTGATCTATACCACAAAGAGCAAGGGACCTAGTACTGAGCTCTGCGGAACCCCACCGGAAACAGCCTTCCAGTCACAAAAACACCCATCAACCATTACCCTTTGCTTCCTGCCTCTGAGACAATTTTGGTCCCAACTTGCCACTTTGCCTGAGATCCCATGGGCTTTTACTTTTTGACCAGTCTGCCATGTGGGACCTTGTCAAAAGCCTGGCTAAAATCCATATATACTACATCATACGCACTGCCCTCAACGACCCTCCTTGTTACCTCCTCAAAAAAATGCAGTTTGACACAACCTTCCCTTAACAAATCCACGCTGACTGTCCTTGATTAATCCATATCTTTCTAAATGAAGAGTTATCCTGCCCTCAGAATTTTTTCCAATAATTTTCCCACCACCAAGATTAGGCTGACTGGCCTGTAATTACTCGGTCTATCTCTTTCTCCCTTTTTAGAAAATGGTATGTTTGCAGTTCTACAGTCCTCTGCTACCACATCTGTAGCCAGAGAGGATTGGAAAATGATAGTCTGAGCCTCTGCTATTTCCTCTTTAGCTTCTCTTAACAGTCTGGGATACATTTCATCTGGGCCTGAAGATTTATCCACTTTCAAAGCTGCTATACCCATTCATACTTCCTCTCTCACGATATTTATTTCAACTAATATTTCACACTCCTCCTCCCTGATTGCAATGTCTGCATCACCCCTCAGTTCTGTGAAAACAGATGCAAAGTATTCATTAAGAACCATACCCACATCTTCTGCCTCCACACACAGATTACCTTTATGGTCTCTAATAGGCTTTACTCTGTCTTTAGTTATCCTCTTGCTCTTAATGTATTTATAAAACATCAATAATCTAGACTTGAATATAGGGGTTATGATTAATAAGTTTGCAGATGATACTAAATTTGGCCTTGTGGTTGATAATGAAGAAGAAAGCCTTGGAGTACAGGAAGATATCAACCAACTGATCAGGTGGGCAGAACACATGACAAATGGAATTTAATCCTGAGAAGTGTGAGATCGTGAATTTTGGGAGGGCTAACAAGGAAAGGGAAAACACATTAAATGGAAGAATACTGGGGAACAAAGGGATCTTGGAGTGCATGTCCACAGATCCCTGAAAGTAGCAGGCCAGATAGATGCGGTGGTTAAGAAGGCATATGGAATGCTTGCCTTTATTGGCCAAGGCATAGAATACAAGAACAAGGAAGTTATTCTTGAAATGTATAAAACATTGGTTAGGCCACAGCTGGAGTACTGCATGCAGTTCTGGTCAGCGCATTATAGGAAAGATGTGATTGCACTGAAGAGGGTACAGAGGAGATTTATGAGGATGTTGCCGGGAATGGAGAATCTAAGCTATGAGGACAGATTAGATAGGCTGGATTTGTTTTCATTGGAATAGAGGAGGCTGAGGGGAGACCTCATTGAGGTGTATAAAGTTATGAGAGGCATAGTTATAATGGAAAGAAAGGGCCTATTTCCCTAAGTCAACAACCAAAGGGCATACATTTAAAGTAATTCGGAGAAAGTTTAGAGGGGATTTGAAGGAAAATTTCTTCACCCAGATGGTGGTGGGGGTCTGGAACTCACTGCCTGAAAGGGTGGTAGAGGCAGAAACCCTCACCACATTTAAAAAGGACTTGGATGTGCACCTGAAGTGCCTTAACCTACAGGGCTACCGACCAAGAGCTGGAAAGTGGGATTAGGCTGGATAGCTTCTTGTCGGCCGGCATGGACACGATGGGCCGAAATGGCCTCCTTCCGTGCTGTAAACCTCTATGATTTTATGATTCAGTGGGTTTTCATTGATTTTGATTGGCAACATGTTTTCATGCTCTCTCTTTACCTTCTTAATTTCCTTTTTAATTGCACCCCTGCACTTTCTGTACTCCTCTAAACTTTCTGTAATATTGAGTCCTCAGTATCTGTCATAAGCCTGCCTTTTTTGTGTTATCTTACCCTGTAGGTCCCTTGACATCCAGGGGCTTTAGATATGTTAGTCCCACCTTTTTTCTTTAAGGGAACATACTTGCTCTGAACTCTTCGGATCTCCTCCTTGAATGCCTCCCACTGCTCTGATACTGATTTACCCTCAAGGAGCTGTTTCCAGTCCATTATGGCTAAATCACCTCTCAGCTTATCAAAAATGGCTTTTCCCCAATTTAGATCTTTTATTCCGGGTCTGTCTTTGTCCTTTTCCCCAACTACCTTAAATCTAACTGAATTATGATCACTAGCACCAAAATGCTCTCTAATTGATATCCCTTCCATCTGCCCAGCTTCATTCCCTAAAACTAAATCCAGAACCACCCCCTTCCTTGTTGGGCTTGCTACAACTACTTTGAGTTGTATCAGTAATCAAGTGACCCTGATTAAAGCGGGGGGCACACTCCAAAATCTTTTCAGGTGCCCCCCTTGTTTTTTTATATATTTTTTTTCCGAGGGCACCAGAACACAAATTATACAAGTGCCCCTGGCTAAAAGAGGGGGGGCACTAAAACCGACAAACATAGACAAATTAAACTTTAAACAACGGCAATCACATTAAAATTTGGTTGCTGGGGGTGATGATGCACTCCAGTCCCTCTGGCGCTCACCTCTCGCAGAAGGCCGAGAGTGTACCAGTGGACACCGATGCTCCATCTCCAGGGACACCCTGGCTCAGATGTAACCGTGGAAAAGAGGCAGGCAATCTGGCTGAACGACCCCCTCAACCGCTCACTGCCTGGACTGGCTGGACCCCTTGGCCATGCCCAGAAGCAGTCCTACGAGGAGGACCTAGGTCCTGCCCGCTCGCCTCTGCACAATGTGCCCAAAGATCAGGAGTGTGGGACTGAAGTGCAACAAGAATTTGAGGAGCCGCCACTTCAAATATTGAAAGAGGGGCTGCAACCTCACACACTCAGTAAAAACGTGGAACACGGACTCTTCCAGACCGCAGAAATTGCAGGCGGCCTGGGAGCCCCTGAACGGACTTAAAAACTTATTGCATAGGATTGCTCCATGCACCACCCTCCAGGCCAAGTCCCCAATACATACTGGCTAAAAATATTCTCCTAAATGCATTTTAGGAATTCTATGCACTCTATACCTTTCACACTAATTTTATCCCTGTTGATATTAGGGTAGTTGAAGTCGCCTACAATTATTGCCCTGTAGTTTTTACACTTCTCAGAAATGTGCCGACATATTTGCTCTTCCATCTCCCTCTGACTGTTTGGGGGTCTGTAGTACACTCCCAGCAGTGTGATCGCCCCTTTTTTGTTCCTCAATTCAACCTATATGGCCTCGTTTGATGTTCCTTCCAACATATCATTCCTCCTCATAACTGTAATTGTTTCTTAAATCAGTACTGTGACCCCCCCTTCCTTTTTACCCTCCTATCTATCCCATCTGAAAACCCTGCAACCAGGAATGTTGAGCTGCCATACCTGCCCCTCTTTCAGCCATGTCTCAATAATAGCTATAATATTCTCCTCCCAAGTGTCTATCTGTGCTCTCAGCTCATCTGCCTTATTCCCTACACTCTTTGCATTGAAGTATACACCATTTAGCACGGCCAAACATCCTTGCTGTCTATTTTCTAGCCCTTGTTTCCTCTGTCTTCCGAATTCACTTTCTACTTTTCTGCTTTCCAATTCCAGCTTTGCTTCTCTCCCCACTGAATCTATTTTCAGGATCCCATCCCCCAACCCCCACCCTGCCCAGTTAATTTAAAACCTCCTCAACAACAGGAGCAAACCCCTGTGAGGATATTTGTCCCAGCTCTGTTGAGGTGCAACCTGTCCGGCTTTTGCAGGTCCCACATCCCCCAGAAATGGTCCCAATGCCTCAGGAATCAAAAACCCTCCGTCCTGCACCATCTCTCCAGCCACAAATTCATCTGCTCTATCCTCCTATTTCTGTACTCACTACGACGTGGCACCGGGAGTAATCCGGAGATTACTACCTTTGAAGTCCTGCTTTTTAAGCTCTCTCCTAGCTCTCTAAAATCTGCCTGCAGGAGCTCATCCCACTTTCTACCTATGTCATTGGTACCGATGTGGACTACAACCTCTGGCTGTTCACCCTCTCCCCCCCAGAATGCCCTGCAGCCGCTCGATTACATCCTTGACCCTGCCACCAGGGAGGCAACATACCATCCCAGAGTCACGTCTGCGGCCGCAGAAACACCTGTCTGTTCCCCTAACTATCGAATCCCGACCACGATAGCTCTTCCACTCTTCTTCCCCCCCCCCCCCCCCCTGTGCAGCTGAGCCACCCGTGGTGCCTTGGCTCTGGCTCTGGCTGCACTCCCCAGAGGAACCATTGCCCCACCAGTACTCAGACAGAATACTGGTTGGAAAGTGAGATGCACTCAGGGGACTCCTGCACTATCTGCCTGGTCCTCCCCTTCTGTCTGGCTGTCACCCACTTCCTCTCTGCCTGCACACTCTTAAGCTGCAGGGTGCCCAGCTCCATAAACGTGTTATCCACAAAGTTCTCTACCTCACGGATGCACCACAGTGACTGCAGCCACCACTCAAGCTCTGAAACCTGGAGTTTAAGTTGCTGTAGATGGTGACGTGAATTGGCTTATATTCAATGGAATTTAGAAGAATGAGAGGGAATCTCATAGAAACATATAAAATTCTGATGGGATTGGACAGGTTAGATGCAGGAAGAATGTTCCCTATGTTGGGGAAGTCCAGAACGAGGGGTCACAGGCTAAGGATAAGGAGTAAGCCATTTAGGACCAGGATGAGGAGAAACTTCTTCACTCAGAGTGTGGTTAAGCTGTGGAATTCTCTACCACAGGAAGTTGTTGAGGCCAGTTCATTAGATATATTCAAAATGGAGTTAGGTATGGCTCTTACAGCCACAGGGATCAAGAGGTATGGAGAGAAAGCAGGAATAGGGTATTGAAGTGCATGATCAGCTGTGATCATATTGAATGGCTGTGCAGGCTTGAAGGGCCGAATGGCCTACTCCTGCACCTATTTTCTATGTTTCTACGTGAAACTTCTTACACATGTGGTCGTCCAGGCTACACGAAGCAACCATGACTTCCCACAGGATGTGCACTCCACGGGACTGAGCTGCCCTGCCATGCCTCTAATTATTTGACTATGAACTAAACTATGAACTATGAACTATTTGACTATGAAATAAAGTTAGAACTAGAAAACAAAAACACTCACTGGCTACTCAACAATCAGCTGTTTCTCTTGAGCCGAGGTCACACTGATGTCACAATTTCGATTGTTGCCACTATTGAGTTGCTCCCACTCTCCGAGCTCCTTTATCCCGCTCCCACATTCCTCTGCTGCTCTGCTCCACCTCCTCTTGGGTCAGCCGCTTTGTATTTTATTTAAATAATGTGGTTTTTAAGTTTTGAAATATAACTCAATTATATAGTTGCAGTTTCTAATCTATAATTACGACTCTTAATTTACATGAGTGCCATAGTTTTAGAGAAAAACAGAGAAACAGAGTTTTTTCTCACCAACTGTTAGATCTCTTAATTTCCAATGAAATACGAACTCCGATTGTAGTTTTAACTTTTTAATCTTGGCAGAGAGCAATAATAAGTTCTTGGCTTTAAGCCAGGTCTTTGTTCTTCTGGCACCACATGGTCAAAATGGCTGTATTTATACCGGGTTCAATTTACAGAAAAGAACTCACCTTCTTTGACCTTATTGGCTCACTACCCAAGGGTCCTAAAATGTCAAGTTGATTGATGGCTTAATGCAACATGCTACCACTCACTGACTTGTTGTCTGTGAATTTTCACAGCCTGTCTAAATGCAGCCTGTTTGAATTCTCTATCACCAACCAATCACTTGCCTGCTTTCCTGTGAAGTCACTCTTAGAATTTTTTCACTCTCACTGATCTGTTTGATCCGCTCCCAGTTCTGCTCTTCTAATAGCTGCCTCCTCCACTCTGGTCTTAGGCACTTGGTCTTGCTCCTTATTATAGGGAACAATATTATCCGGGTACCCTGCTCTTTATTCTTCTTAGGCAGTCCCTCGGAGTCATGGATGACTTGCTTCCACACTAATATGAGTTCTCAGGTGACTGATGAGAGCAATGCGGGACCGACAGTCTTTGTCACAGGTGGGGCAGAGGATGATTGGAGGGACGGGTGCGTGGGGTGCCTGGGTTGTCATTCGCTCTTTCCAATGTTTGTGCTTGGCTTCCGTGTGCTCCCAGTGAAGAGACTCCAGGTGTTCAGCACCCTCCCGGATGCTTCTCCTCCACTTTGAGCGGTCTTGGGCCGGGGATTCCCAGGTGTCAGTGAAGATGTTGCACTTTATCACGGAGGCTTTGAGGGTATCCTTGAAACGTTTCCTCTGCCCACCTGGGGATTGCTTGCCGTGTAGGAGTTCTGAGTCGAGCACTTGCTTTAGGAATCTTATGTAGTGCATGCGAACAATGTGGCCTGCCCAGCAAAGCTGGTCGAGTGTGGTCAGTGTTTCAATGCTGGGGATGTTGGCCTGGTCGAGAACACTAACATTGGTGCATCTGTCCTCCCAGAGGATTTGCAGGATCTTGCGGAGAAATTGTTGGTGATATTTCTCCAGCGATTTGAGGTGTCTCCATGTCTCTGAGCCATACAGGAGGGCGGGTATCACTGTAACCCTGTAGACCATAAGCTTGGAGCCAGATTTGAGGGCCTGATCTACGAACACTCTCTTCCTCAGGCAGCCAGCGCACTGAAGGCAGTGGTGAACCTCGTCCTCGATGTCTGCCCTTGCTGATAATAGGCTCCCGAGGTATGGAAAGTGGTCCACGTTGTCCAGGGCTGCGCCATGGATCTTGATGTTTGGGGAGCAGTGCTGTGTAGTCAGGTTGGTGGAGGACCTTTGAATTATGGATGTTTAGCGTAAGGCCTATGCTTTCGTACGCCTTGTTGACGATGACTTGGAGTTCAGCTTCTGAATGTGCATGTCCACGTACTGTAGCTCAATGACAGAGGATAGGACGGTCTTGTACGGGCATGCGGACGATGTGGCCCATCCATCGGAGCTGATCGAGCGTGGTCAATGCTTCGATGCTGGGGATGTTGGCCTGAGCGAGAACAGTGACGTTGTTGCGCCTATTTGCAGGGTCTTGCAGAGGCAGCATTGCTGATACTTCTCCAGATGGCTGCTATACATAGTTCATGTCTCTGAAGAATATAGGAAGGTGGGAATCACTAGTGCTCTGTAGAACATGAGCTTGGTGCCAGGTTTGAAGTCCTGGTCTTCAAACACTCTCTTCCTCAGATGACCGAAGGTTGCACTGGCACAAGTCTGCCCTTGCTGATAGTAGGCTTCCGAGGTATGGAAAGTGGTTCAAGTTGTCCAAGGCATCATCATGAATCTTGATAATCGGGAGGCAGTGCTGTGTGGCAGGGGCAGGTTGGTAGAGGACCTTTCTCTTATGGATGTTTAGTGTAATGCCCAGACTCTTGTACGATTCAGTGAAGGTGTTGATGATGGTTTGGAGTTTGGCCTCTTTATTATCGGGGAGAGTATTACTGGGTACCCTGCTCCTTAATATTGGGAATCATAGAATCACAGAAATTTACAGCACAGAATTCCTGGGATGGCAGAACTGACATATGAGGAGATACTGGATCAACTGGGCTTGTATCCACTGGAGTTTAGAAGAATGAGAGGGGATCTCATCGAAACATAAAATTCTGACGGGATTGGACAGGTTAGAGGCAGGAAGAATGTTCCCGTTGCTGGGGTGCTCCAAAACAGGGGTCACAATCTAAGAATAAGGGGTAAGCCATTTAGGACTGAGATGAGGAGAAACTTCTTCACTCAGAGAGTGGTTAACCTGTGGAATTCTCTACCACAGAAAGTTGTTGAGGCCAGTTCATTAGATATATTCAAGAGGGAGTTCGATATGTCCCTGACGGCCAAAGGGATCAAGGGGTATGGAGAGAAAGCAGGAACGGGGTACTGAGGTTGAATGATCAACCATGATCTTATTGAATGGCGGTGCAGGCTCGAAGTGCCGAATGGCCTACTTCTGCACCTAATTTCAATGTTTCTATGTTTCTAGAAGGAAGCCATTTCTGCCATCATGTCGCTGTTGGCTGAACAAGAGCTACCCAGCCTAGTCCCACTTTCGAGCTCTTGGTCCGTAGCCCTGTAGGTTACGGCACTTCAACTGCACATCCAAGTACTTTTTAAATGTGATGAGAGTTTCTGCCTCTACCACCCTTTCAGGCAGTGAGTTCCAAACCACCACCAACCTCTCGGTGAAGAAATTCCCCCTCAAATCCCCTCGAAACCTCCTACCAATTACTTTATGAAATAGTATTATCATATACCCTGCTCCTTATTATCAGGAATAATATTACCGGGTACCCTGCTCCTTATTATGACAACAACAAATGTTATTTATATAGCGCCTTTAATGTAGTAAAACTTTCCAAGGCACTTCAAAGCAGTGTCATAAGACAAAGCAAATAAACTTGACACCGAGCCACACAAGAAGAAATTACGGCAGCGGTATGTTTTAAGGAGCATCTGAAAGGAGGAGAGAGAGATAGAGAGGCAGAGAGGTTTAGAGAGGGAGCCCCAGAGCTTAGGGCCCGGGCAGCTGAAGGCATGGCCACCAAAGGTTGATCAGGTACAATCAGGGATGCTCAAGAGGGTAGAATTTGTGGAGCGTAGACATCTCGTGGAGTTGTGAGGCTGAAAGAGATTACATAGGTAGGGAGGGGCAAGGCCTTGGGAGGATTTGTAAACAAGGATGAGAATTTTGAGATCGAGGCATTGCTTAACCTAAAGCCAATGTAGGTCAGCGAGCATGGGGTGATGGATGAACGGGACTTGGTGTGAGTTAAGACTCGGGCTGCTGAGTTTTGGATGATCTCACATTTACGTAATGTAGAATGTGGGAGGCCAGCCAGGAGTGCATTGGAGTAGTCAAATCTAGAGATAACAAAGGCATGGATGAGGGTTTCAGCAGCAGATGAGCTGAGGCAGGGATGGAGGCGGGCGATGTTACGCAGGTGGAAATAGACGGTTTTAGCTATACCACGGATATGTGGCCGGAAGCTCATTTCAGGGTGAAATATGACACCTTGGTTGCGAACAGTCTGGTTCAGCCTCAGATAGATGCTAGGGAGAAGGATGGAGTCGGTGGTTAAGGAATGCAGTTTGTGGCGGGGACCAAAGACAATCGCTTCAGTCTTCCCAATATTTAATTAGAGAACATTTCTGCTCATCTAGTAATGGATGTCAGACAAGCAATTTAGAGACCATGGAGGGGTCGAGAGAAGTGGTGGAACTGGGTGTCATCAGCATACGTGTGGAAACTGACTCCGTGTTTGTGGATGATATCGTCAAAGGGTAGCATATAGATGAGAAATAGGACGGGGCCATGGATAGATCCTTGGGGGACACCAGAGGTAATGATGCAAGAGGGGGAAGCCATTACAGGTGATTCTCTGGCTACGATTAGATAGATAAGAATGGAACTAGTTGAATGCAGTCCCACCCAGCTGGACGGTGGTGGAGAGGCGCTGGAGGAGGATGGAGTGGTCAACCGTGTCAAAGGCTGATAAGGCATAGTATTACCGGGTACCCTGCTCCTTATTATCGGGAATAGTATTACCGGGTCATCTGCTCCTTATCACAGTGAATAGAAGAACCAGGTAATCTGCTCCTTATTATCAGTAATAGTTTTACCGGGTCATCTGCTCCTTATTACAGGGAATAGTAGAACTGGGTAATCTGCTCTTTAATATAGAGAATAATATTACTGGGTAATCTGCTCCTTATTACAGGGAATAGTATTAACTGGGTAACCGGCTCGTTGTTTTGGGGAATCGTAGGACGCGGGTACCCTGCTCCTTTATCTTTGGAATAGTATTACATAAGAACATAAGAATTAGGAGCAGGAGTAAGCCATTTGGCCTCTTGAGTCTGCTCTGCTATTCAATAAGATTATGGCTGATCTGATCTTAGCCTCAATTCCACTTTCGCTCCCACTCCCCATAACTCTTTACTCCCTTATCATTCAAAAATCTGTCTCTCTCCACCTTAAATATACTCAATGATGAAGCCGACATAGCTCTCTGGGGCAGAGAATTTCACAGATTTAGAACCCTTTGAGAGAAGAAATTCCTCCTCATTTCCATTTTAAATGGGTGGCTCATTATTCTGAAACTATGCCCCCTAGTTCTAGATTCCCCCAGGAGGGGAAACATCCTCTCTGCATCTACCTGTCAAACCCCCTCAGAATCTTATACATTTCAATAAGATCACCTCTCATTCTTCTAAACTCCAATGAGTGTAGACCCAACTTGCTCAACCTTTCCTCATATGACAACCCCTTCATCTCAGGAATCAACGTCGTGAACCTTCACTGAACAGCCTCCAATGCAAGTATATCCTTCCTTAAATAAGGAGATCAAAACTGTACGCAGTACTCCTGGTGTGGCCTCACCAATACCCTGTACAGTTGTAGCAGTACTTCCCTACTTTTATACTCTATCCCCCTTGCAATAAAGGCCAACATTCCATCTGCCTTCCTAATTACTTGCTGTAATTGCATACTACCTTTTTGTGTTTCATGTACAAGGATCTCCAGATCCCACTGTACCTCAGTATTTTGTAATCGCTCCCCATTTAAATAATAATTTTCTTTTTTATTTTCCCTACCAAAGTGGATAACCTCACATTTTGCCACATTATACTCCATCTGCCAAATTTTTGGCCACTCACTTAGCCTTTACAGATTCTTTGCGTCCTCCTCAAAATTTACTTTCCCACCTATCATTGTATCATCAGCAAATTTGGCTACATTACACTCGGTCCCTTCATCCAAGTCATTAATATAGATTGTAAATAGTTGAGGCCCCAGCATTGATTTCTGTGGCACCCCACGAGTTACAGTTACAGTTTGCCAACCTGAAAATTACCTTCTGTTTTCTGTTAGTTAGCCAATCCTCTATCCATGCTAATATATTACCCCCAACCCTGTGAGCTCTTATCTTGTGCAGTAACCTTTTATGTGGAACCTTATCGAATGCCTTCTGGAAATCCAAATTCACCACATCCACTGATTCCCCTTTTTTCACCCTGCTCGTTACATCCTCAAAGAACTTAAACAAATTTGTGAAACATGATTTCCCTTTCATAAAACCATGCTGTATCATGATTTTCTAAATGCTTCCTTAATAATGGACTCCAGCATTTTCCCAATAACAGATGTTAGGCTAACTGGTCTATAGTTTTCTGCTTTCTGTCTCCCTTCTTTCTTAAATAGGGCATTACATTTGCTGTTTTCCAATCTGCTGGGACCTCTCCAGAATCCAGGGAATTTTGTTAGTTTACAACCAAAGCATCCACTATCTCTGCAGCCACTTCTTTTAATTTTTTGATGAGGTAACCAAGAAGGTCGATGAGAGTCGTGCATACGATGTGGTGTATATGGATTTTAGCAAAGCTTTTGATAAGGTCCCACATGGTAGACTGGTCATGAAGGTTAAAGCCCATGGGATCCAGGGCAAAGTGGCAAGTTGGATCCAAAATTGGCTTAGAGGTAAGAAGCAAAGAGTAATGGTTGATGGATGTTTTTGTGACTGGAAGGATGTTTCCAGTGGGGTTCCTCAGGGCTCAGTACTGGATCCCTTGTTTTTTGTGGTATATATCAACGAGTTAGATTTGAATATAGGGAGTATGATTAAGAAGTTTGCAGACGGCATTAAAATTGGCTGTGTGATTGATAATGAAGAGGAAAGTCATGGGCTGCAGGAGGATATCAATCTACTGGTCAGGTGGGCAGAGCAGTGGCAAATGGAATTTAATTCAGAGAATTAATAAGGAAAGGGTATACACATTAAGTGGTAGGCCACTTCATAGTGTAGATGAGCAAAGTGACTTTGGAGTGCTTGACCACAGATCCCTGAAAGTAGCAGGCCAGGTGGATAAGGTGGTTAAGAAGGCATACGGAATGCTTGCCTTTATTTGCCGAGGCATAGAATATAAGAGCAGGGAGGTTTGGCTTAAATTGTATAATGCTTTGGTTAGGCCACAGCTGGAGTACTGCATGCAGTTCTGGTCGCCGTATTATAGAAAGGATGTGATTCCACTAGAGACGGTGGAGAGGAGATTTACTAGGATGCTGCCTGGATGCTTAGTTATGAAGACAGATTGGATAGGTTGGGTTTGTTCTCATTGGAACAGAGGAGGTTGAGAGGAGACCTCATTGAGGTGTACAAAATATTGAGGCTCCTGGACATAGTGGATAGTAAGGGCCTATTTCCATTGGTGGAGGGGTCTATTACGAGGGGCATAGTTTTAAGGTGGTTGGTGGAAGGTTTAGAGGGGATTTGAAGGGGGGCTTCTTTACGCAGAGGGTTGTGGTGATCTGGAATTCGCTGCCTGGAAGAGTGGTGGATGCAGAAACCCTCACCACCTTTAAGAGATGGTTGGATGGGCACTTAAAGTGCCGTAACCTGCAGGGTTACAGACCTAGAGCTGATAATTGGGATTAGACTGGTTGACCATTTGTTGGCCGGCACAGATAAAACGGTAAGTACTACAGGGAATCAAATACGGCCAGGATGAGCTCCTGGACTAGTTTCAATCACCTGGATGGGTTGGATAGGAATTTTCCCAGATTTTTTTCTCCCTAAATTGGCCTGGGTTTTTATCTGGTTTTTGCCTCTCCCAGAAGATCACATGGCTCCGGTTGGTGTGGAATGTAGAAGGTTTCAGTATAAGGGGTGTCGCAGTTTTGTGAGGCGGTTGGGCTGGGTGCGCTTTGCTGTTCCGTCATTGTTCAGGGCTGCTGACCAAGGGTTGTGCGGCTCTTTGTCGGTCGGTATGGACACGATGGGCTGAAATGGCCTCCTTCTGCGCTGTAAATTTCTATGTTTCTATGTTTCTAAGATCCTGGGATGCAGACCATCAGGTCCAGGGGACTTGTCTACCTTTAGTCGCATTATTTTACTGAATAATTTTTCTTTATTCTTTAGTGATAATGATTGTTTTAAGTTCTCTCCTCCCTATAGACCCTTATTGGGATGTTGTTAATGTCTTTTATCATGAAAACTGATACAAATATTTGTTTAATGTCTCTGCCATTTGCTTGTTGCCCATTATTAATTCCCCAGTATTATCCTCGAAGGGACCAACGTTTACTTTAGCTACTCTCTTCCTTTTTATATACATGTTGAAGTTCTTACTATCTGTTTTTATATTTCTTGGTAGTTTAATCTCATGATCAATCTTCTGTCTCTTTATTTTTTTAATTGTCCTTTGCTGGTTTAAAAAAAATCCAAGTCCTCTGGCTTCCCACTAATCTTGGCAACATTTTATGCCATTGTTTTTAATTTGATACCTGTTAAGTTCAGAATAACTCCACGAGACTATGTTGTAAGCTCAAACCATTGTGACCTTGGTCTCTTTAATATAACTCCAAAGTGAGGCAGCAGCGTGGTGGTCTGCCTTTGATGCCTGCTTGCGCCAGGGTACACAGGTAACCCATCGGTGTCCCACAGGTGTGTACCCAAGTGTCAAGTCTTACACACAGGTGAGGTTCACATACATAACATCACTTCCCCCCAAAGTCTTGAGTACAAGTTATTTACATTCCCTGGTCTATCGCCTGAGTTGAAATCCTGGCAAGGGTAAGTTGATCGGATCATTGCTGCATGGCAGTACGACTAGTCTGATCGGACTGTCAGGCAAGGTGGGTTCATCCTCGTGGTTGACAGCGAGGTCAATTGCTGGTTGGGTATGTGTTGGTGGCTCATAGATGCTGGGTCTTCTTCAAACTGTTCCTGGTTGTCTGTGAATCGCAGTTTGGTCTGATCAGGTGCTTTCTGCACGTTTGCCCATTCAACAATTTCACAACAAACACTCTATTCCCCTCCTTGGCTAAGACAGTGCCAGCAAACCACTTGGGACCATGACCGTAATTTAGAACAAATACCAGATCATTAAACTCAATGTCACACGAGGCTGCCGCGCGATCATGGTACATGTTATGCCCGTGCCGCCAGCTTTTTACGTGATCATTGAGATCAGGGTGGACTAGGGAGAGACTGGTTTTGAGTGCTGTCTTCATTAACAATTCTGCAGGGGGAACCCCGGTGAGCAAGTGGGGGTGCATCTAGTAGTTGAACTGGACCCTGGATAACCGGGTCTGTAAGGAGCCGTCCGTTACACATCTCAAGCTTTGCTTGATGGTTTGGACTGCCTGTTCCGCTTGTCCGTTGGATGCAGGCTTAAATGTGGCATACCTGACATGCTTAATGCCATTGCAGGTCATGAATTAGTTGAATTCCGAGCTGGTGAAACATGGTCCATTGTTAATGAGAACGATGTCTGTCAAACCTTGGATGGCGAACATGGCCCTAAGCTTCTCAAAGGTGGCAGTGGATGTACAGGATGAAATTATTATACGTTCAATCCATTTTGAGTAAGCATGCACGGTTACTAGAAACACTGTCACTAAAAAAGGGCCAGTGAAATCTACGTGGACCCTGGATCACAGTTTGGAGGCCTATGATCGCAGGCTCAGGGGGGCCTCCCTAGGTGCATTGTTCAGCTGTGAGCAAGTGTTGCATTGGTGTTCGGATGACTCTAATTCAGAGTCACTGCCGGGCTACCAGATGTGCGACCTAGTGATAGCCTTCATCATGACTATGCCTGGGTTGGTACTGTGTAGGTCGCGTAAAAATGTTTCCTTGCCTTTTTTGGGCAAAATCACGTGATTTCCTCCTAGGAGGCAATCCGATTGGACTGACAGTTCGTCCTTACGTTGGTGAAAAGACTTAATTTCATCTTGCATTTCTCCGGAACTCCCGACCAGCTCCCATTGAGGATACAGCTTTTTACCAGTGATAGCAGGGGGTCTTGGCTGGTCTAAGTCCTAATCTGGCGAGCCGTGACAGGTGAGCCCTCGCTCTCAAAAGCATCCATTACCAGAAGCAAGTCTGCGGGTTTCACCATTTCCACCCCGGTGGTGGGCAATGGCAGCTGACTGAGGGTATCAGCGCAGTTCTCAGTGCCTGGTCTGTGGTGGATTACATAGTCATATGCAGACAATGTTAGTGCCCATCTTTGGATGCGGGATGAAGCATTGGTGTTGATACCTTTGCTTTCTGAGAGCAGTGAAGTAAGCAGTTTGTGGTCGGTTTCGAGCTTGAACTGGAGACCAAATAGATATTGGTGCATTTTCTTAACCCCGTATACACAAGCCAATGCTTCTTTCTCAACCATACTGGAGGCTCATTCAGCCTTGGACAAACTTATGGATGCATATGCAACCGGTTGCAGTTTGCCTGACACATTTTCTTGATGACGCATCACATGCTAGTACTAAGCGTTTACATGGGTCATACAATAGAAGTAACTTGTTAGAGCATAGCAGGTTTCTGGCTTTATTAAAGGCTGTCTCTTGAGATTTACTCCAAACCCAGTCATCACCCATGCGTAGCAATAAATGCAAGAGTTCCAGCAAAGTGCTCAACCTCGGTAGAAAGTTACCATATTAGCAGCCCCGTCACATTCTGGGTGCATTCTTGATGGCCTCCGTCTTGGAGTCTGTGGGTCTGATGCAGACCGCCGCAATCTTTCTCCCCAGAAATTTGACTTCTGGTGCCAGGAAAACACACTTGAAGCATTTCAGCCTGAGTCCTACTCTGTTCAGTCACTTGAGAACCTCTTCCATGTTGTGCAAGTGTTCGGTGGTGTTGCGCCAGTGATCAAGATATCGGCTTGTAACACCACTGTGCATGGAACCAATTTCAGCAGACTCTCCATGTTCCTCTGGAAGATGGCCGTTGCCGAGCGAATCCCAAAGGGGCATCTGTGGTACACAAACGGTCCTTTGTGCGTGTTAATGCACGTCAACTTCTTTGATGTTTCAGCCTGTGTCATGTAAGCGGAGGTTAGGTCTAACTTGGTGAACGACTTTCCCCCTGCTAGCGGGTACTGGTCCTGTAACGAGACTCGGTTCATCGTCACCTTGTAGTCCCCGTAGATTCTGACCGTCCTATCGCTCGTTAGTACTGGCATGATTGGACTGACCCACTCATTGAACTCGACTGGCGATGTCATGTATTTAACTATCATTGTAACGCATGTATAAGCTGACCTAAGTTGTACACTTTGAGAACATTGACCACAAGGGGCGAACTTGTGGGAGACACTCCTAACCTGGACTTTCAGGTATAAAAGGGGAAGCTCCACCCACCGTCATCACTTGAAGTCTTGGTTAATAAAGGTAACTGGTCACAGAGTGACCTTCTCTCAAGTATGGGCCTCGTGTGCATTGATACTGTATAGTAAGGATATATAATTGGCGATGAGAAACTGGGATTTACGAGCATGGCCACGAGCAGCACAGAAGAGAGATACTGTGTTGATGATGATTGGGATGACTTTATTGAGAGACTACAGCAGAGACTAAGGAATGGTTGGGACAGAATTGGGCCGACAAACGCAGGGCTCATCTCCTGACGGTTTGTGGGTCCACAACCTACTCCCTGATGGAAGTCCTTCTGGTGCCAGAGAAGCCGGCAGGCAAGACGTTCGAAGAGCTCAGTAAGTTTAATGGGGAAAACCTTAAACTGGCAAGCAGCATGCACATGGTGAGACACCAGTTTTACACGCACCAGCGGCGAGAAGGGCAAAGCATTCCAGACTTCGTGGCAGATCTCCGGCGACTGGCGAGCCTATGTAAGTTCCCAGATGCATGCAGAGCGGAGATGCTGCGAGACTTTTTTATTGAGGGCATCGGGCATGCTGGGGTTTTCACGAAACTGATTGAGACCAAAGACTTGACCTTGGAAGTGGCGGCTCTGATAGCCCAGACATTTATCTCAGGGGAGGAAGAGACCAGAATGATGTATGACAAAAATCTTGGCTCAAATGCGGCAAGCAACCAGGGAGTCAACATTGTTAACGTGGCACACAGTTCTCTAGGCAGACAAGGGCAATCGGACATGCCCCAGCATGTAGTCGAACCCAAAGGGGGAATTCAACAGAGACAATGGCTAGCTGAACGGCGATTCATGCCATCGCAATGGACAATGTGGCCAGTAATGGGGCCATCAACACCTGTTAATGGTGTGCTTAAGGACAGTCACAGAGACAGTCAGAGACAATCGACTGGTAATGGACCTTTTGTTTCCAACAATGGGGCCCCCAGCTCATGCTGGAGGTGTGGAGGTAAACACTCAGCCAGAGCTTGCAGGTATCAGCAATATACCTGCAGAAACTGCAATGCCAGCAGTCACTTGGCCGCATGTGTAACATGCCCTCAATAAAAAAGTCTCGCAGCATCTCCGCTCTGCATGCATCTGGGAACTTACATAGGCTCGCCAGTCGCTGGAGATCTGCCACGAAGTCTGTAATGCTTTGCCCTTCTCGCCACCGGTGCGTGTAAAACTGGTGACATAGGTAAAAAAAGGGATGAGGTCCTACCAAACCAAATTTAAGGAGCTAGGAGCTAAATTAAAAAGTAGGACCTCAAAAGTAGTAATCTCGGGATTGCTACCAGTGCCACGTGATAGTCAGAGTAGGAATCGCAGGATAGCGCAGATGAATACATGGCTTGAGCAGTGGTGCATCAGGGAGGGATTCAAATTCCTGGGGCATTGGAACCGGTTCTGGGGGAGGTGGGACCAGTACAAACCGGACGGTCTGCACCTGGGCAGGACCGGAACCAATGTCCTAGGGGGAGTGTTTGCTAGTGCTGTTGGGAGGATTTAAACTAATATGGCAGGGGGATGGGAACCAATGCAGGGAGACAGAGGGAAACAAAAAGGGGGCAAAAGCAAAAGACAGAAAGGAGATGAGGAAAAGTGGAGGGCAGAGAAACCCAAGGCAAAGAACAAAAAGGGCCACTGTACAGCAAAATTCTAAAAGGACAAAGGGTGTTAAAAAAACAAGCCTGAAGGCTTTGTGTCTTAATGCAAGGAGTATCCGCAATAAGGTGGATGAATTAACTGTGCAAATAGATGTTAACAAATATGATGTGATTGGGATTACGGAGACGTGGCTCCAGGATGATCAGGGCTGGGAACTCAACATCCAGGGTATTCAACATTCAGGAAAGATAGAATAAAAGGAAAAGGAGGTGGGGTAGCATTGCTGGTTAAGGAGCAAATTAAGGCAATAGTTCGGAAGGACATTAGCTTGGATGATGTGGAATCTATATGGGTAGAGCTGCAGAATACCAAAGGGCAAAAAACGTTAGTGGGAGTTGTGTACAGACCTCCAAACAGTAGTAGTGATTTTGGGGAGGGCATCAAACATGAAATTAGAGGTGCGTGCAATAAAGGTGCAGCAGTTATAATGGGTGACTTTAATATGCACATAGATTGGGTTAACCAAACTGGAAGCAATACGGTGGTGGAGGATTTCCTGGAGTGCATAAGGGATGGTTTTTTAGACCAATATGTCGAGGAACCAACGAGGGGGGAGGTCATCTTAGACTGGGTGTTGTGTAATGAGAGAGGATTAATTAGCAATCTCGTTGTGCGAGGCCCCTTGGGGAAGAGTGACCATAATATGATGGAATTCTGCATTAGGATGGAGAATGAAACAGTTAATTCAGAGACCATGGTCCAGAACTTAAAGAAGGGTAACTTTGAAGGTATGAGGTGTGAATTGGCTAGGATAGATTGGTGAATGATACTGAAGGGGTTGACTGTGGATGGGCAATGGCAGACATTTAGAGACCGCATGGATGAACTACAACAATTGTACATTCTTGTCTGGCGTAAAAATTAAAAAGGGAAGGTGGCTCAACCGTGGCTATCAAGGGAAATCAGGGATAGTATTAAAGCCAAGGAAGTGGCATACAAATTGGCCAGAAATAGTAGCGAACCCGGGGACTGGGAGAAATTTAGAACTCAGCAGAGGAGGACAAAGGTTTGATTAGGGCAGTGAAAATGGAGTACGAGAAGAAGCTTGCAGGGAACATTAAGACGGATTGCAAAAGTTTCTATAGATATGTAAAGAGAAAAAGGTTAGTAAAGACAAACGTAGGTCCCCTGCAGTCAGAATCAGGGGAAGTCATAACGGGGAACAAAGAAATAGCGGACCAATTGAACAAGTACTTTGGTTCGGTATTCACTGAGGAGGACACAAACAACCTTCCGGATATAAAAGGGGTCGGAGGGTTTAGTAAGGAGGAGGAACTGAGGGAAATCCTTATTAGTCGGGAAATTGTGTTGGGGAAATTGGTGGGATTGAAGGCTGATAAATCCCCAGGGCCTGATGGACTGCATCCCAGAGTACTTAAGGAGGTGGCCTTGGAAATAGTGGATGCATTGACAGTCATTTTCCAACATTCCATTGACTCTGGATCAGTTCCTATGGAGTGGAGGGTAGCCAATGTAACCCCACTTTTTAAAAAAGGAGGGAGAGAGAAATCAGGGAATTATAGACCGGTCAGCCTGACATCGGTAGTGGGTAAAATGATGGAATCAATTATTAAGGATGTCATAGCAGTGCATTTGGAAAGAGGTGATATGATAGGTCCAAGTCAGCATGGATTTGTGAAAGGGAAATCATGCTTGACAAATCTTCTGGAATTTTTTGAGGATGTTTCCAGTAGAGTGGACAAGGGAGAACCAGTTCATGTGGTATATTTGGACTTTCAGAAGGCTTTCGACTAGGTCCCACACAAGAGATTAATGTGCAAAGTTAAAGCACATGGGATTGGGGATAGTGTGCTGACGTGGATTGAGAACTGGTTGTCAGACAGGAAGCAAAGAGTAGGAGTAAATAGGGACTTTTCAGAATGGCAGGCAGTGACTAATGGGGTACCGCAAGATTCTGTGCTGGGGCCCCAGCTGTTTACACTGTACACTAATGATTTAGACGAGGGGATTAAATGTAGTATCTCCAAATGTGCGGATGACACTAAGTTGGGTGGCAGTGTGAGCTGCGAGGAGGATGCTATGAGGCTGCAGAGCGACTTGGATAGGTTAGGTGAGTGGGCAAATGCATGGCAGATGAAGTATAATGTGGATAAATGTGAGGTTATCCACTTTGGTGGTAAAAACAGAGAGACGGACTATTATCTGAATGGTGACAGATTAGGAAAAGGGGAGGTGCAAAGAGACCTGGGTGTCATGGTACATCAGTCATTGAAGGTTGGCATGCAGGTACAGCAGGCGGTTAAGAAAGCAAATGGCATGTTGGCCTTCATAGCGAGGGGATTTGAGTACACGGGCAGGGAGGTGTTGCTACAGTTGTACAGGGCCTTGGTGAGGCCACACCTGGAGTACTGTATACAGTTTTGGTCTCCTAACCTGAGGAAGGACATTCTTGCTATTGAGGGCGTGCAGCGAAGGTTCACCAGACTGATTCCCGGGATGGCGGGACTGACCTATCAAGAAAGACTGGATCAACTGGGCTTGTATTCACTGGAATTCAGAAGAATGAGAGGGGACCTCATAGAAACGTTTAAAATTCTGACGGGGTTAGACAGGTTAGATGCAGGAAGAATGTTCCCAATGTTGGGGAAGTCCAGAACCAGGGGTCACAGTCTTCGGATAAGGGGGAAGCCATTTAGGACCGAGATGAGGAGGAATTTCTTCACCCAGAGAGTGGTGAACCTATGGAATTCTCTGCCACAGAAAGTTGTTGAGGCCAATTCACTAAATATATTCAAAAAGGAGTTAGATGAAGTCCTTACTACTAGGGGGATCAAGGGGTATGGTGAGAAAGCAGGAATGGGGTACTGAAGTTGCATGTTCAGCCATGAACTCATTGAATGGCGGTGCAGGCTAGAAGGGCCGAATGGCCTACTCCTGCACCTATTTTCTATGTTTCTATGTTTCTATGTGTAGGAAGCCTGCAGCCAGGTTGATGTACGAGGAGGACGGACCTGATGTAATCCCTATGAAGCCAAATGAATACTGGGGGAAATCGCTGGAAGCTGAAGTTTAGCGAGTTCAAGTGGAGCACATATACAGCTGAGATACCAGGACGCCACCGATAATGATGAAAGTGCTCTTCAATGGCATCCCAGTATTAATGGAGCTAGACACGGGGGCCAGCCAGTCCCTGATGAGTATCAAATAGTTCGAAAGATTGTGGGTGTCTAAGGCCAGGAGGCCAAAATTATTGCCGATTGGGACACAGCTACGGACATATACCAAGGTAATCATTCCGGTGCTAGGCAGCGCCACAGTAGTCATAACCCACAAAGATTCGGAGAACAGGTTGCCACTCTGGATTGTCCTGGGGGACGGTCCCGCACTACTGGGGATAAGTTGGCTTGCTGTCATGAACTGGAAATGGGGCAATGCCAATGCAATTTCATCTGTGGAACGAGTATTATGCTCACAGGTCCTGGACAAATTTGACTCATTATTTCAACCCGGCATCGGCACTTTCATGGGGGCCAAGGTAGCGATCTACATAAACCTGGACGCCAGGCCAGTACACCACAGGGCCAGAGCAGTGCCATACATGATGCGGGAAAAGCTAGAATGCAAATTGGACCGCCTGCTGAGGGAAGGCATCATCTCACCAGTCGAATTCAATGACTGGGCGAGCCCGATCGTGCCGGTGCTCAATGCGGATGGGTCGATCAGGATATGTGGCGATTACAAGGTCATCTTCAATCGGGTGTCACTCCAAGACCAGTACCCACTCCCGAAAGTGGAGGACCTCTTTGCAACGCTGTCCGGTGGCAAATGTAATGTAACGCCTCTGTTTAAAAAAGGGGGCAGACAAAAGGCAGGTAACTAACTATAGGCCAGTTAGTTTAACATCTGTAGTGGGGAAAATGCTTGAAACTATCATTGAGGAAGAAATAGCGGGACATCTAGATAGGAATAGTGCAATCAAGCAGACGCAGCATGGATTCATGAAGGGGAAATCATGTTCAACTAATTTACTAGAATTCTTTGAGGATATCATGAGCATGGTGGATAGAGATGTACCGATGTATGTGGTGTATTTAGATTTTCAAAAGGCATTCGATAAGGGGCCACACAAAAGGTTACTGCAGAAGATAAAGGTACGCAGAGTCAGTGGAAATGTATTAGCATGGATATAGAATTGGTTGGCGAACAGAAAGCAGAGAGTCGGGATAAATGGGTCCTTTTCGGGTTGGAAATCGGTGGTTAGTGGTGTGCCACAGGGATCGGTGCTGGGACCACAACTGTTTACAATATACATAGATGACCTGGAAGAGGGGACAGAGTGTCGTGTAACAAAATTTTCAGATGACACAAAGATTAGTGGGAAAGCGGGTTGTGTAGAGGACACAGAGAGGCTGCAAAGAGATTTAGATAGGTTAAGCGAATGGGCTACAATGGAATACAATGTCAGAATGTGTGAGGTCATCCACCTTGGGAAAAAAAACAGTAAAAGGGAATATTATTTGAATGGGGAATAAATTACAACATGCTGCGGTGCAGAGGGACCTGGTGGTCCTTGTGCATGAAACTCTTTTAGAGTTTATCTGTAAAACAAAACATTAAACCGTGCCACCCGCCCTGGATGACACAGCAGACATTTACAAGGCCCCTTTTTTTTTTTTCCTTTTTTTTTGTGTTTTTGTTTTTTTTTGTTTTTTTTTGGGCACTAAATCATATTTTTTTCCCCAGTGCCCTCTATAAAAGGGAAGGGGGACACTAAAAGCACTGGCAATTAAAACAAATTAAACTTTGAAACGTAAAATCAAATTAAAATTTGGTTGCCGGGCGTGACGATGCACTCCAGTCCCTCCGGTGCCCACCTCTCGCGGAAGGCCGCGAGCGTACCAGTGGACACCGCGTGCTCCATCTCCAAGGACACCCTGGACCGGATGTAAGAGCGGAAGAGTGGCAGGCAGTCAGGTTGAACGACCCCCTCGACCGCCCGCTGCCTGGACCGGCTGATGGCACCCTTGGCCGTGCCCAGGAGCAGTCCTACGAGGAGGCCCTCGGACCTACCCGCTCCCCTCCGCACAGGGTGCCCAAAGATCAGGAGAGTGGGACTGAAGTGCAGCCAGAATTTCAGGAGCAGCCCCTTCAAATAATAAAACAGGGCTGCAACCTCGTGCATTCCATAAAAACATGGAACACGGACTCCTCCAGACCGCAGAAATTGCAGGCGGCCTGGGAGTCCGTGAACCGGCTTAAAAATTTGTTGCACGGCACTGCTGCGTGCACCACCCTCCAGGCCAAGTCCCCGATGAATAGTGGGAGGACTCCCGCATAGAGTGCCCTCCATCGGGGACCCCCGCCTCCTCCGGACGGCAAGATGGTACGCCATGGCGTGTCCGGACGGCCGGCGAGGATGGCAAAGTTGAGAGTGTGCAGGAGCAGCCCGTACAGGAAACCCCTCCGCGCGGAACTGAAAGGCACGGAGGGGATTTCCCTGAGGCGGCTCAAGTTGTGAGGCGCCGGCCCCCGAGGGAGGTTCCGGGATTTGGCGCCGATGAGGAATTCCGTCCGGACGGGGGTCAGTTCGGACGGGATCTCCCCACGTGCTTGAGCCTCCTCGATGCACCTAACAGAGTCAGGGCCCAAAGCTGTTTTTAGCGACTCGATGGCTTCGGCCGCGTGGCGGACGTCGGCTGAATTTAGGCGCCGCGCCAGCATGCCTGGCGCCATCCAGCCCGCTCCTCCACCATCGAGCAGGTCCCTGACCCTGGTCACCTCACCAGCCACAGCCCTCTCTTCCGACCGCCACATAAACCCTCGGCCGTGTAGGTACGGATTCCCGAGCAGCGATTCCTGCAGGACAGCCGCCACTCCAGCCGGTGGAGAGCTGCGCTTGGTGGAGACTTTGTTCCAGACCCTGATGAGGTCCCTGTAAAAGACAGGCAGTTCCCGGAGGGCGGTCCTGACGCCCCCCACACTCACAAACAGGAGCTGCGTGTCGTAGTTGAGGCCGTGCTGCTGGCGGAAGAAATACGTCGCCAGAGCGCACCACCTAGGAGGGGGCTCGACGTAAAGGTATCTCTGCAGGGTCTGAAGACGGAAAGTCGCGAGCTGGGCGCTGACGCACACCAACGACTGACCGCCCTCCTCAAGCGGGAGACTCAAGACCGCAGCAGAGACCCAGTGCTTCCTGTTGTTCCAGAAGAAGTCCACCAGCTTCTTCTGTATCTTGGCGACAAACGCAGAGGGAGGGGTCAAAGTGACCAGCCGGTACCACAACATTGCGGCCACCAGCTGGTTTATGACTCGCGCTCGACCCCTGTAGGACAGCACTCGGAGCAGTCCTGTCCAGCGCCCTAGGCGAGCGGCGAACTTGGCCTCCAGCTCCTGCCAGTTCGCCGGCCAGGCTCCCTCGTCGGGGCTAAGGTAGACTCCCAGATAGATGAGATGGGTCGTGCTCCAGGCAAAAGGCCTGAGCTCCTCCGGCAGGGAGTCCACCCGCCACTGACCCACCAGGAGTCCGGAACATTTCTCCCAGTTGATCCTGGCGGAGGACGCGGCCGAGTAAATCTCCTGGCACTCACGCATCCTCCGCAGGTCAGCGGGATCCTCTACCGCGAGGAGCACGTCATCGGCGTAAGCCGAGAGGACGACCTCCACGCCCGGCCGTTGCAGAGCCAGTCCCGTCAACCTCGTCCGCAAGAGGCGCAGGAAAGGCTCCACGCAGATGGCATATAACTGGCCGGACATGGGGCATCCCTGGCGCACCCTTCTCCTAAAGTGAAGGGGCGCCGTCAAGGACCCGTTAACCTTAACCAGACACTCCGCGGCAGCGTACAAAAGTCGGATCCGGGCGACGAAATGCATCCCGAACCCGAAAGCGCGCAGAGTTCCGAGCAGATAGTCATGATCCACCCTGTCGAACGCCTTCTCTTGGTCGAGAGATAAGAAGGCGACCGACAGACCAGCCTCCTGGGAACAATGGATGAGGTCCCGGACCAGATGGATGTTATCGTGGATTGTCCGGCCCGGGACCGTGTAGGACTGGTCGGGGTGGATCATGTGGTCCAGCACGGCACCAAGGCGAGCAGACATCGCCCTGGCGAAGATTTTATAGTCCGTGCTGAGGAGGGAGACCGGGCGCCAGTTCTTAAGGAGGCGGAGATCGCCCTTCTTAGGCAGCAGGACGATGACTGCCCTGCGCCAAGAGAGGGGCATCTCCCCGGCGCCAGACTTTCCCCCAGGACCCGCGCGTAGTCGCTCCCCAGGACGTCCCAGAACGTCCTGTGGAACTCCACGGTCAGCCCGTCCAGCACCGGGGTTTTTCCCCTCGAGAGCCGGTCGAGGGCAGGCTTAGCGGAGCTTCCAGATTTTCGGCGCCCTCCGGGCTGACCTTCGGCAGGTCCGCCCACAAAACTCTACGCACTTCCTCGCTGGACGGATCCGGAGAGAACAGAGCCCCGTAATATTCACGGGCCCTGTTGTTGACGCCCTCCGGATCCGAGACGAGAGAGCCGTCGTCGGCCAGCAGCGTCAAGAGCTGCTTACGGACACTCTGCCTTTTTTCCAGCGAGTAGAAGAAGGGGGAGCCACGGTCCAGATCCCGCAGGAACCGGATCCGCGACCTCACGAACGCGCCTCGGGACCCGACGAGCTGCAGGTCCTTCAGCGCGGCCTTCTTCGCTTCGTATACCGTCCGCAGGGCCGGGTCCCCGACGACTTGACCGAGACGGGATTCCAGGTCGAGCACCTCTTTTTCTAGGTGCCCGACCCTGGCCGCCCGCCTCTTGGTCGACCCCCTCGCGTACTCTTGACAGAAGACGCGGACGTGAGCCTTGCCCACGTCCCACCATAGCCTCAAGGAGGGGAAGCCCCCCTGCTTCCTTCTCCAGTCGGACCAGAATCGATGGAACGAGTCCTGGAACCGCACGTCCTCCAGCAGCCGGTTGTTAAAGTGCCAGTACGCAGACCCCGTCCTCGCGCGGAGCGAAGCGAGCTCCGCCCACACCAGGTGGTGGTCCGAACATGGCACCGGCCGCATGGAGGCCGCCGGGATGCAGGAAACGTATGCCCAAGACACGTAAAGGCGGTCGACTCTAGACCATCCTACTCCAGGCCTCACCCAAGTAAAGGCGCTGGAGTCGGGGTGGAGATTTCGCCAGACGTCCACCAAGTCGAAGGACCCGACCAGGTCCCTCAACTTCTCCATCACCGTCATGCACTGCGGGGTACCGGAGCGGTCCCTCGCTTCGAGGGTGCAGTTAAAATCCCCCCCGAGGACAATGCAGTCGCCGACGTCGACGGAGCCAAGAAGAGCGGACACCTCTTCAAAGAAGCGCGTTTGCTGCGGGCCGGGCTGAGGGGCGTACACGTTCACGAGATGGAGCGGCACGTCCCCCAGGCGAACCGTTACGTGCAGCAAGCGGCCTGGCACGGGCTCCTCGACCCCCAAGATCTCCGGCTGAAAATGCGGGCCCAGCAAGATGGCCACCCCACTAGAAATGGCGGTGAGGTGGCTCATGCGGACCTCTCCTTGCCATTCCAGGAGCCACGTGGCTTCGTCTCCCGGAACGGTGTGGGTTTCTTGCAGGAAGCACACCGCATATTTCCCCTCCCGCAGGAGCGAAAAATTGTTAAATCTACGGCGTGCCCCTCTGCCGCCGTTGATGTTGAGGCTGGCTATGGTTATCTTCATGGCAAAAGCATAGTGCAACCTCTACCTTAACCTATTGTGGGGGAGGGAGCGGAGTCTTTTGTTGAACTCCACTCCCTCCGCAGCCCAGTGAGGAGTCCCTCGAGCTCGCGCTGCTCAAGGTGTTGCGCCTTTGTCAAGGGCCCGCCCGCGGCCAAGGTTTTAACGGCGGCGCGGACGGACCCCTTGATCAGCTCTGGCTCGGATCATTTTTCCAGGGCCAGTTGGGCTTGGTTGCAGCGACCCCGGCTCTGGGCCAAAAAGTCCCGGAGTTCCTTTGCAGGAATGAGGAGGGTCTCAGCGGCGGCTGCGAGCAGATCCACCGCCTCACTGGCGGTGGTCTCTAGGTCTTCACCCGCGTCCCCCGCCGAGTCCCCGTCCTCCTCCGGGAGGTGGCCGCCAGCAGCCGGCCCATTGACCGCACAAGGTACGGCAAATGAACCGGCCGCTCCAACCGGCCCTGGCACTGCCCCGATCCCACCCCCAGGATCGTCGGCAGAGGAGTCCCCACTGGGCTCTTTAAAAAATGGTGCTGGGTCGGGAAACGACAGCGGAAGGGGTTCCCCCTCCGCCCCAGGAACCGGGGAACAAGGAGAGACCCGGCCATAGGAAATCCCCAGGCTCCCCAAGTGCTCCAGCTCCAAAGTAAGGGGCGAGGGTGGGTGTTCTTCCCCCTCCCCGCTGCCACCCCCCGGCCCAGCATCTGCAGTTTCATTAAAATTCTTAATTTCGGTTTCTGCCAGGTCGAGCGACTCCTGGGGGAAGTTGGTTAATAGCTGGGCGGGCTCAGGTTCGGCCTTTTCGGCCCCACCCGCCTCAGTCCCCGGGACGCCCGGCCCGGCGGCAATGCATTCCTCCGCGATCCCCACGCCCCCCATGACAGGCAGATCTTCCACGCCATCCCCGGGAGGCAGAGGCTGGGCAGCCTCGACTGTCTCACCCTCCCCGGGGACAGACTCCTCTCGCCTACGGCGCAGCTTGGGGGCGCTGGTGGGGGACGCGGGACACGCGGCGGGCACCGACTCCTCCGCGGAGGGATGTTGTTCCCCCTCCGCCTCATTGGGGCGGTGCCTCTTTTTGGTCCTGGGGGTGTGCTGAGGCAGGGAGACCTCCATGTCTGCCAAGTCCTCCCGCTCCGCCCCCCCCCTTTTCCTTTTCTTGCCCGCGCCCGGACCCCTCTGTGGTGTTGTTCAAGGGCTCGGGCACGGGCTCGGGGCACCCCGCGCTTGCCGGTGACTGGGTTGGGCCAAGCGCGGTGGTCAAACTTTCTGGCGCACTGAGGGGACCCGCCTCTAGATGTTTCGCCTTGTTCCGCGCCTTCCTTCCGGTCGGACGCTCTCCCTCCCCCCCGCCGGAGGCCGTGAGAGCATCGGCCCCCAGCGATGCCCGCGCACCTACGGCTCCCGGCACGCGGACGCTACTAGGGGGAGGGGTGGCGGCGGCGCCAGCCTTGGCCACCCTCGGTAGTTTGGCGGCCTTGGAGGCGGGGCAGTTCTTGCGAACGTGCCCCACCTCCCTACAGGCATGGCACCGCACGCCGTCCGACGTCCAGAAGACGCGGTAGGCAGTCCCCTCGTGCACCACATTGAAACTTCCCTCCGTCATCTCCTCCCGCGCCAGCCGGACAAAGAGCTGGCGGCGGAAGGAGAACACGTGGCGCAGGCTGTTCTCCCTGAGGCCGAGCGGTATGGGGTTGATCCCCGACCTTACCTCCCCCAGTTGGTGTCGGTGAGGGAGGAGGAGCTCAGCGGGAACAAAGGGCGGAACAAATGATGACCCTCTGCGCGGTGGCCTCGAGAGGGTCCACCGGCAGGAACGCCCCACCCACCGTGAGCCCCTTTTCGAGGGCCAGGGACACCGCCCGCTCCGACCCCAGGAAGAACACAGCCTTCCCAGACATCTTGGAGGCTGCGACAATGGCCGAGGGGCCGACTGCCCCAGCCATCGCCCGCACGCACTCCTCGATGCTCATTGTGGGGTGAGTGTAGCTCTTGACCCCGTGTTTTTTTGTGATAAGTCTGAATGGTGGCAGGGCAGCGGGTGGCGCAGGAGGTGCCGTGGAAGCGGTTTCCACCTGCGCATATGTCCTCGCTGGCCCCGCCACCGGCGTGGATGGGGTCGCCATCACGGGGTCCCTTTAAGGGCCACATCCACCCCAAAGTCACAGGCCTTAATGGTCTTGGTTGGCCTCATTTAATATGACTGAGCAGAGGAGCTCTTAACGAGGCACACCTCTCCCCTAGTTGGCAATTGGGGAGGGGCCTTGCTCCCTCTGCTCAGTTGTTTTATTTTTTGGTTTTTTATTTTAAAATTTGGAGGAAAGGGCTCTCAGAGAGAGAGGGGAGAGACAGGGAGAGAGAGACAGAGAAGGGGGGCAGGAAAGAGGGAGGCTGCGAGGGCAAGTCTCCCCTCACAGCAATGGGTGGGTGCACTCCCCAGATGGCAAAACAAAAAACAAAAACACAGTCTTTGGGCTGGTCTTCGGGTGGGGGGAGAAGATGTCTTCACCTGGGGCAGCTAGAGCCACCCAGGCACATACTCCCAACGATGTTCAAAGGGTGATTAAAGAATGTTCAGCCAGGTAGCTCCAGCTATCCCAGGCTAGGCAATGGGGGAGGGGTGTTTCAATTGTGTGTGGGGCCTAGCTGTAGGCAAGACCCCCACACACATTTCCACACACACACACCCACCGCGATGTTCCGGCCCTCAGTGATCTTCTTTCCTCCCCCCACCGATACAACAAATTCTATTGGGGAATGCACCAAAACACACCCACCTGTCGAAGATGTAGAAATGACTCTCCCTCCTTCCACACTGGATGGTGTTTCCTCAGGTTGTTCTTTTCCCCCTCTCTCCAACTCTCTGTAGTTGTAATAAATGATAAATTGATAAATTGTTCAGCTCTCCATCTCTCCCTCCGGATGTTGAGTTGTAGCAAGCCAGCCCTTTCCTCCTCTTCCTGGGCTGGTCTCAGGGCTCACTCCAGGCCTTCCTACGTAGGAGCAAAGTTGGTAGCTCCTTCTCTCTCAACAGCAGAGCTCCTACTGATTAGGCCACGCCTCCACTGCTCCACCATTGGTGCATGAATCCCAAAAAGTTAGTTTGCAGGTGCAGCAGGTAATCAGGAAGGCGAATGGAATGTTGGCCTTCATTGCAAGAGGGATGGAGTACAAAAGCAGGGAGGTCCTTCTGCAACTGTATAGGGTATTGGTGAGGCCGCACCTGGAGTACTGCGTGCAGTTTTGGTCACCTTAGTTAAGGAAGGATATACTAGCATTGGAGGGGGTACAGAGACGATTCACTAGGCTGATTCTGGAGATGAGGGGGTTACCGAATGATGATAGATTGAGTAGACTGGGTCTTTACTCATTGGAGTTCAGAAGGATGAGGGGTGATCTGATAGAAACATTTAAAATAATGAAAGGAATAGACAAGATAGAGGCAGAGAGGTTGTTTCCACTGGTCGGGGAGACTAGAACTAGGGGGCACAGCTCAAAATACGGGGAGCCAATTTAAAACCGAGTTGAGAAAGAATTTCTTCTCCCAGAGGGTTGTGAATCTGTGGAATTCTCTGCCCAAGGAAGCAGTTGAGGCTAGCTCATTGAATGTATTCAAGTCACAGATAGATAGATTTTTAACCAATAAGGAAATTAAGGATATTGGGGAGTGGGCAGGTAAGTGGAGCTGAGTCCATGGCCAGATCAGCCATGATCTTGTTGAATGGCGGAGCAGGCTCGAGAGGCTAGATGGCCTACTCCTGTTCCTAATTCTTATGTTCTTATGTTCTTATGTTCAAACTTTTTCAAAATTGGACCTGACCTCAGCTTACATGACCCAGGAGCTGGCGAATGAGTCGAAGAAGCCTACCACCATTACGACACACAAGGGGTTGTTTGAGTATAACAAATGTCCGTTCGGGATTCGATCAGCCACCACAATCTTTCAGCGAAATATGAAAAGCCTCCTCAAGTCGATTCCATGGACAGTGGTTTTTCAAGACGACATCCTCATTACGGGTCGCAATACTGAGGAACACCTCCACAACCTGGAGGAGGTGCTACGCAGACTGGACTGGGTAGGGCTACGACTGAGAAAGGCGAAGTGCGTCTTCTTAGCTCCAGAGGTAGAATTCCTGGGGAGGAGGATAGCAGCAGATGGGATCAGACCTACTGCATCCAAAACGGAAGCGATCCAGAGAGCACCCAGACCCCGCAACACGACGGAGCTGTGTTTGTTCCTGGCGCTCCTGAACTATTTTGGTAACTTTCTTCCCAAATTGAGCACGCTGTTAGAGCCACTACACATGCTCCTACGCAAAGGTCGCGATTGGATCTGGGGGACAGCCAGGAAAGGGCTTTTGATAGAGCAAGTAATTTGTTATGCTCCAACAAACTGTTAACGTTATATGACCCGTGTAAGAAACTTGTTTTAACGTGCGATGCGTCATCCTATGGGGTCGGGTGTGTATTGCAGCATGTGAATCCCAATGGTCAGTTACAGCCAGTAGCTTATGCCTCTAGAAGTCTGTCCCAGGCAGAAAGGTGTTGCGGGATGGCAGAAAAGGTAGCGCTAGCATGTGTATATGCAGTAAAAAATATGCACCAATACCTGTTTGGCAGGAAATTTGAGCTGGAGACAGGTCACAAACCCCTAACGTCCCTTTTGGCCGACAACAAGGCCATAAATGCGAATGCATCGGCCCGCACACAGAGGTGGGCACTTACGTTAGCCGCCTATGACTACATAATTCGGCACAGACCGGGCACTGAAAAATGCGCCAATGCACTTAGCAGGCTCCCACTAGTCACCACTGAGGGGGCAACTGAGCATGATGCTGAGATGGTCATGGCTGTTGAAGCTTTTAAAAGTGAAGGCTCACCTGTGACAGTCCGTCAGATTAAAGTTTGGACAAATAAAGACTCGCTACTGTCTTTAGTTAAGAAATGTGTCCTGAGGAATTTAAACCATTTCATAGGTGTAAGGATGAACTCTCGATTGAGGTCGATTGCCTACTGTGGGGAAACCGAGTAGTCATGCCCCAGATGGGCAGAGAGGTGTTTATCAGAGAACTTCACAATGAGCACCCGGGCATTGTCATGATGAAGGCAATTGCCAGGTCACACGTTTGGTGGCCAGGGATAGATGCAGACCTGGAACTTTGTGTTCGCAGGTGCAACACATATGCTCAGCTGGGTAATACACCCAGGGAAGTCCCCTTTAGCACCTGCTCCTGGCCCATCAAGCCTTGGTCACGCATCCATGTGGACTACGCAGGTCCTTTCATTGGAAAAATGTTTTTCGTTGTAGTAGACGCCTACTCCAAATGGATTGACTGTGCCATTTTAAATTCAAGCACATCCTCTGCCACGGTAGAAAGTCTACGGGCAATGTTCGTCGCCCAATGTCTACCAGATGTCTTGGTCAGCGACAATGGCCTGTGCTTCACAAGCACTGAATTACAGGACTTCATGGCAGGCAATGGAATCAACCATGTCAGAACGGCACCGTTCAAGCCGGCCTTAAACGGCCAGGCGGAACGAGCAGTGCAGATTATCAAACAGGGGATGCTCAGAATCCAAGGGGGTTCCCTACAAAGCCGCTTATCACACCTCCTGTTGGCCAATAGATCCCGACCACACTCGCTCACATGGGTTCCACCCGCAGAGCTGCTAATGAAAAGGATGCTCAAAACCAGGTTATCCGTTATACACCCTACTATGAAAGAAATTATTGAGGGCAGGCATCAGTCACAATGTGACTACCATGACAGGAATGCAAGAGCACGATGTATTGATGTCAATGACCCTGTTTTTGTCCTTAATTATGCTGCAGGGCCCAACTGGCTTGCAGGCACTGTGATTGCGAAAGAGGGGAATAGGGTTTTGCTAGTTAAACTTACCAATGGACAAATCTGCCGCAAACACGTGGATCAAAGTAAAAGGTGGTTCAGCAACCCCATAGAAGAAGCAGAGGAAGAACACAACGTAGAGTTTACTCCACCACAGGTGACCGAACACCAGAACCAAGTGGAGGAGAGCCCAGTCACTGTGGGTAGACCAGACAGGCCTGAGGCACCGCAAACAGCAGACACTCAGACCAGCGCCCAACAACCGGAGCCCCAAATCAGGCGCTTTACAAGGGAGCGTAAACCACTAGAGAGACTTAACCTGTGATCCCAATAAGACTTTGGTGGGGGGGGTGGGGGGGGGGAGGTGATGTCATGTATTCAACTGTCATTGTAACCCATGTATAAGCTGATCTAAGTTGTACACCTTGAGAACATTGCCCACAAGGGGCTGAACGTGTGGGAGACACTCCTAACCTGAACATTCAGGTATAAAAGGGGAAGCTCCACCCACCTTCATCACTTGAGGTCTTGGTAATAAAGGCAACTGGTCACAGAGTGACCTTCTGTCAAGTATGGGCCTCGTGTGCAATTATACTGTATACTAAGGACATATCATTGGCGATGAGAAACTGGGATTTAAACCACGTAAGCATGGCCACTAGCAGCATAGAAGAGGGGTACTGTGTTGGTGATGATTGGGACGGCTTTATTGAGAGACTACAGCAAAGTTTTGTCACGAAGGAATGGTTTGGACAGGATTCGGCCGACAAACTCAGGGCTCATCTCGTGATGCTTTGTGGATCCAGAATGTACTCCCTGATGACGGATCTTCTAGCGCCAGAGAAGCCGGCGGACAAGACGTTCGAAGAGCTCAGTAAGTTGATCGGGGAACACATTAAACCAGCAAGCAGCATGCAAATGGTGAGACATCGGTTTTACACGCACCAGCGGCGAGAAGGGCAAAGCATTCCAGACTTCGTGGCAGATCTCCGGCGACTGGCGAGCCTATGTAAGTTCCCAGATGCATGCAGAGCGGAGGTGCTGCGAGACTTTTTTATTAAGGGCATCGGGCACGCTGGGGTTTTCAGGAAACTGATTGAGACCAAAGACTTGACCTTGGAAGAGGCAGCTCTGTTAGCCCAGATATTTATCTCAGGGGAGGAAGAGACCAGAATGATGTGTGACAAAAATCTTGGCTGAAATGCAGCAAACAACCAGGGAGTCAACATTGTTATCACGGCAGACAGTTCTCGAGGCAGACAAGGGCAATCGGACATGCCCAAGCATGTAGTCGAACCCAAAGGGGGAATTCAACAGAGGCAATGGCTAGCTGAACGGCGATTCATGCCATCGCAATGGACAATGTAGCCAGTAATGGGGCCATCAACATCTGTTAAAGATGCACTTAAGGACAGTCACAGAGACAGTCAGAGACGATCGACTGGTAATGGATCTTTTGTTTCCAACAATGCGGCCCCCAGCTCATGCTGGAGGTGTGTTGGCAAACACCCAGCCAGAGCTTGCAGGTATCAGCAATATACCTGCAGAAACTGCAACGTCAGCGGTCACTTGGCGTGCATGTGCAGGAAGCCTGCAGCCAGGTTGATGTACGAGGAGGACGGGCCTGATGTAAGCCCTACGAGGCCAAATGAATACTGGGGCAAATCGATGGAAGCTGAAGTTCAGCGAGTTCATGTGGAGCACATATACAGTTCATATATTAGGACGCCACCGATAATGATGAAAGTGCTCCTCAATGGCAACCCAGTATTAATGGAGCTAGACATGGGGGCCAGCCAGTCCCTGATGAGTATGAAACAGTTCTCAAGGTTGTGGGTGTCCAAGGCAAGGAGACCAAAATTATTGCTGATTGACACACAGCTACGGACATATACAAAGGAGATCATTCCGGTGATGGGCAGCGCCACGGTAGTCATGACCCACAAAAATTCGGAGAATAGGTTGCCACTCTGGATTATTCCAGGGGACGGTCCCGCACTACTGGGGATGAGTTGGCTTGCTGACATGAACTAGAAATGGGGTGATGTCAATGCATTTTCTTCTGTGGAGCGAGTATCATGCTCACAGGTCCTGGACAAATTTGACTCATTATTTCAACCCGGCATCGGCACTTTCATGGGGGCCAAGGTAGTGATCCACATAAACCTGGACACCAGGCCAGTACACCACAGGGCCAGAGCAATGCCATACATGATGTGGGAAAAGATAGAATGCGAATTGGACTGCCTGCTGAGGGAAGGCATCATCTCGCCAGTTGAATTCAGTGACTGGGTGAGCCCGATCATGCCGGCGCCCAAGGCGGATGAATTGGTCAGGATATGTGGCGATTACAAGGCCACCATCAATCGGGTGTCACTCCAAGACCAGTACCCGCTACCGAGAGCGGAGGACCTCTTTGCGATGCTGTCCAGTGGCAAACTTTTTTCAAAATTGGACCTGACCTCAGCTTACATGACCAGGAGCTGGCGAGTGAGTCGAGGAAGCTGACCATCATTACGACACACAAGGAGTTGTTTGAGTATAACAGATGTCCATTCGGGATTCGTTCGGCCGCTGCGATCTTTCAACAAAATATGGAAAGCCTCCTCAAGTCGATTTGAAAGACGGTGGTTTTCCAAGGTGACATCCTCATCATGGGTCGCGATACTGAAGAACAACCTGGAGGAGGCTCTACGCAGACTGGACTGGGTAGGGCTGCGACTGAAAAAGGCGAAGTGTGTCTTCTTAGGTCCAGAGGTAGAATTCCTGGGGAGGAGGATAGCAGTAGATGGGATCAGACCTACTGCGTCCAAAACGGAAGCGATCCAGAGCGCACCCAGACCCCGCAACATGACAGCTGCGTTCGTTCCTGGGGTTCCTGAACTATTTTGGTAACTTTCTTCCCAAATTGACCACGCTGTTAGAGCCGCTACACATGCACCTACGCAAAGGTCGCGATTGGGTCTGGGGGGGACAGCCAGGAAAGGGCTTTTGATCGAGCACACAATTTGTTATGCTCCAACAAACTGTTAACGTTATATGACCCTTGTAAGAAACTTGTTTTAATGTGTCATGCATCGTCCTATGGGGTCGGGTGTGTGTTGCAGCATGTGAATGCCAATGGTCAGTTACAGCCGGTAGCTTATGCCTCCAGAAGTCTGTCCCAGGCAGAAAGGGGCTACGGGATGATAGAAAAGGAAGCGCTAGCATGTGTATATGCAGTAAAAAAAATGCACCAGTACCGGTTTGGTAGGAAATTTGAGCTGGAGACAGATCACAAACCCCTAATGTTCCTTTTGGCCAACAACAAGGCCATAAATGCGAATGCATCGGCCCGCATACAGAGTTGGGCACTTAAGTTAGCCGCCTATGACTACACAATTCGATACAGACCGGGCACTGAAAACTGTGCCGATGCACTCAGCAGGCTCCCACTAACCACGACTGAGGTGGCAACTGAGCATGATGCTGACTTGAAGCTTTCGAAAGTGAAGACTCACCTGTGACAGCCTGGCAGATTAAAGTCTGGACAAATAAAGACCCGCTACTGTCTTAGTTAAGAAATGTGTCCTGAATGGGGACTGGGCAGCCACGTATGGGGCATGCCCTGAGGAATTTAAACCATTTCATAGGCGTAAGGATGAACTCTCGATTCAGGCCGATTGCCTATTGTGGAGAAACAGAGTAGTCATGCCCCAGATGGGCAGAGAGATGTTTATCAGAGAACTTCACAATGAGCATCCGGGCATTGTCATGATGAAGGCAATTGCCAGGTCGCACGTTTGGTGGCCAGGGATAGATGCAGACCTGGAACTTTGTGTTCGCAGGTGCAACACGTGTGCTCAGCTGGGCAACGCACCCAGGGAAGCCCCCCTTAGCCCCTGGTCCTGGCCCGCCAAGCCATGTTCACGTATTCATGTGGAATACGCAGTCCTTCCATGGGAAAAATGTTTTTGGTTGTAGTAGACGCCTACTCCAAATGGATTGAATGTGCCATTTTAAATTCAAGCACATCCTCTGCCATGGTAGAAAGTCTATGGGCAATGTTCGCCGCCCATGGTCGACCGGATGTCTTGGTCAGTGACAATGGCGAGTGCTTCACAAGCACTGAATTCCAAGACTTGATGGCAGGCAATGGAATCAACCATGTCAGAACGGCACCGTTCAAGCCAGCCTCAAACGGCCAGGCGGATCGAGCAGTGCAGTTAATCAAACAGGGGATGCTCAGAATCCCAGGGGGCTCCCTACAAAGCCGCTTATAACGCCTCCTGTTGGCCAATAGATCCCGACCACACTCGCTCACATGGGTTCCACCCGCAGAGCTACTAATGAAAAGGATGCTCAAAACCAGGTTATCCCTTATACACCCTACTATGAAAGAAATCGTTGAGAGCAGGTGCCGGTCACAATGTGATTACCATGACAGGAATGCGAGGGCGCGATGTATTGATGTTAATTACCCTGTTTTTGTCCTTAATTGCGCTGCAGGTCCCAAATGGCTTGCAGGCACTGTGATTGACATAGAGGGGAACAGGGTTTTGGTAGTTAAACTTACCAATGGACAAATCTGCCGCAAACACGTGGATCAAACTAAAAGGAGGTTCAGCAACCCCATAGAAGAAGCAGAGGAAGAACACGACATAGAGTTTACTCCACCAAAGGTGACCGAACACCAGAACCAAGTGGAGGAGAGCCCAGTCACTGTGGGTAGTCCGGACAGGCCTGAGGCACCGCAAACAGCAAACACTCAGACCAGCGCCCAACAACCGGAGCCCCAACTCAGGCGCTTTACAAGGGAGCATAAACCACCAGAGAGACTTAACCTGTGATCCCAATAAGACTTTGGGGGGAGTTGATGTCATGTATTCAACTATCATTGTAACCCATGTATAAGCTGACCTAAGTTATACATTTTGAGAACATTGATCACAAGGGGTAAACTTGTGGGAGACACTCCTAACCTGGACTTTCAGGTATAAAAGGGGAAGCTCCACCCACCTTCATCACTTGAGGTCTTGGTAATAAAGGTAACTGAGTGACATTCTCTCAAGTATGGGCCTCGTGTGCATTTATACTATATCTAAGGACATATCAGGCGATATGATTCCTTCTCTTTGAAGGCTGTCCAGCTCGATTTCGACTTTCTCTCGCATCATATATGGGACTGCTTGGGCCTTGTGATGAATGGGCCGTGCACCAGGAACAAGAAGGACCTGCACTTTGGCACCTGTGAAGTTGCCGATGCCTGGCTCAAATAATGCTGGGAATTTGTTTAGCACCTGGGCGCATGGGACGTCATCCAACCGAAGACAGTGCTTTGATGTTGGTCCAGTCCCACCGGATCTTGCCTAGCCAGCTCCTGCCACACAGCATTGGGCTATCGCCTGGTACAATCCATAGTGGTAAATCATGCACCATTCCATCATATGATACTTTCACTGCCACACTGCCAATAACAGGTATGAATCCATTGGTGTAAATGCGCAGCGTAGTGTGAATTGGGCTCAGTTTTGGCCTCTGTGCCTTGTTGGCCCACAGTTTCTCAAAAGCCTTCTGACTCATAATCGATTGACTCGCCCCCGTGACCAATTCCATGGAGACTAGAATGCCGTTAAGTTTCACTTTTAACATTATCGGAGGGCTTTTGGTAGTGAATGTGTGTACCCCATACACTTCCTCCTCATTCTCTGGCTGAGTTGCCTCTCCTGCTCATTCAGCGTGATCCACTCTGGATCGGTCGCTCTCTGCTGACACTGACACGTAGTGATTCCGAGGTCACTTGCACATTCAGTGGAGGTGCCACATTGTTCCACAGTCCTTGCACACATAGTGCTTGAATCGACATTGATGGGCTCTATGGCTGCCCCCGCAGCACCAGCATGGTGTTAATGGATTCGCATTAGCACTCCACAACTGACTTTGACTCACCCTTGGCCTGACCCTTGCGGTTGTGTAGGCCCTGCCATGTACAGTTCTGCCTGCTGAAGGCATTATTTTATGCACAGTAGCTGACACTGCCACGTGGTGATTCCGAGGTCGTTTGCACATTCAGTGGAGGTGCCACATTGTTCCACAGTCCCTGCACACATAGTGCTTGAATCGACATTGATGGGCTCTATGACAGGTGAGCTTCAATTCTGTGAAGATATCTGTTTTGTGTTGTCGCTCATGGATTTGAAGGCCTGGACTATCGTAATGGCCTTGCTCAGATCTAAGGATTCTGCATACAGCAGTTTGTGGAGGATGGCCTTGTGGCCAATTCCGAGCACGAAAAGTCCCGCAACATTTCCCCTAAAGATCCTGCAAATTTGCACTGTCCCACAAAGCGTCTTAGGTCGGCGACAAAACTCGCCACGTTCTGACCCTTGGAGCGATGGTGTGTAAAAACGATACCTGGCCGTTAAGATGTTCTCCTTCGGCTGGATGTGTTCCCGAGCCAGCACACACAGCTCTGTGTAAGTCTTGTCCTTTCGTTTATCTGGGTCCAGTAGATCTTTGAGGAGGCCATATATCGATGAACCATATGCGGTGAGGAGAATTGCCCTGCACTTGGTCTCCGTCTCAGCTGTGTCCAGCTCGTTTGCCACAAAGTACTGGTCTAGAAGCTCAACAAAGGTTTCCCAATCATCACCCTCAACAAATCTCTCAAGAATACCAACGGCTGCCATTTCTGCGTGAAAGTTCATGATCTGTAACTCGTTGCCAGTTGTTAAGTTCAGAATAATTCCACGAGACTGTGTCGTAAGCTCAAACCATTGTGACCTTGGTCTCTTTAATATGACTCCAAAGTGAGGCAGCAGCGTGGTGGACTGCCTTTTAGACCTGCTTGCTCCACGGTACACAGGTGACCCATAGGTCTCCCACAGGTGTGCCCCCTAGTGGCATGTCTTACACACAGATAAGGTTCACATACATAACATCACCATCCTTTACTTCCTTAGTTAGCCACTTCTTTTAAATTCTTTCTTTCTCACTGGGATATATTTTTGCTGAGAGTTATGAAATATCTCTTTAAATGTCTGCCACTGCTTATCAACCATCTTCTTCTTTAATCTGTTTTCCCAATCCACTTTAGCCAACTCTGCCTTCATACCTTTGTAATCGCCTTCATTTAAATCAGGACACTGGTTTGAGATACAAATTTCTCTCCCTCCAACTGAATTTGAAATTCAACCATCTAAGAATTCACTCTTTCTTAGAGGATCCTTTACTATGAGATCATTTATTAATCCTGTCTCATTACACAGTACCAGATCAAAGATAGCTCCCTGATTGGTTTCACAATGTACTGTGCAAGGAAACTATCCTGAATACACTCTATGAATTCTTCCTCAGGGCTACCCAGGCTAATTTGATTTGTCCAATCAATATGATTAAAATCGCCCATGATTTTTGCCATACCTTTCTTAAAAGCCTCCATTATTTACAAACATACAAACAATGATAGACAGGTAAAGACCATCACACCTGTCCAACACAATTGCGATATCTTGTGCATCACAATTTATAAACTCCACCCTACCCGAAACCATGTGATCTCCTGGAAGAGGCAAAAAAAAACAGATTAAAAACCCAGGCCAATTTGGGAAAACGAAATCTGGGAAATTCCTCTCCGACCCATCTCGGTGATTGAAACTAGTCCAGTTCATCACTCTGGCCATTAAATTCCCTGCAGTCCCTGTAAGAGTTAATCTCCGCCGCAGCCAGAAACAAATCCAGCTTTTGTTTGAGGGAATTCAGTGAGTCTGCATCCACCACATGAAATGGCAGCTTGTTGCAGAGGTCTACTATTCTCTGGGAAAACAATGACATGTAATCTCGGCCTAGCCTGATACAGCTAAACTGTGTGCCCCCTGGTCCTGCCTAACATAGAAACATAGAAACATAGAAATTTACAATGCAGAAGGAGGCCATTTGGGCCCATCATATTCACACCAGCTGACAAAGAGCCACACGGCCCTCCGTCAGCAGCCCTGAAGGTTACGTATAAATCTATGAATAATGGCGGAAAGGCAAAGAGCACCCAGCCCTACCAATCCATCTCACACAACTGCGTCACCCCTTATACTGAAACCTTCTACACTCCACCCCCAACCGGAGCCATATGATCTCCTGGGAGAGGCAAAAAACAGATTAAAACCCCGGCCAATTTAGGGAGAAAAAAATCCGGGAAAATTCCTCTCCGACCCATCCAGGCGATTGAAACTAGACCAGGAGATCACTCTGGTATATCGGCACCGGCCAACAAAAGATTCCATTGAGAACAAACCCAGCTTATCCAATCTGTCCTCATAATTAAGATTCTCCATTCCAGACAGCATCCTAGTGGCTCGAGTTACAATTTGCAAAGTCAGTGAGACCTTGGGCTGGGCAGTTCCAGTTACATCATTCTTGTGAAATTTCAGGGTGTGGCTTATCCTCCAAGGGGACCAATCAGAAACAAAGGGTGGAGCATGTTGGCCATTTTGGCAGTACAAATAAACGCATCGATGAATAAAGGCAAGCATTCCGTATGCCTTCTTATCCACCTTCTCTACCTGACCTGCTACCTTCAGGGATCTGTGGAAATGCACTCCAAGGTCCCTTTGTTCCTCTACACATCTTAGTATCCTACCATTTAATGTGTATTCCATTAAGGTTAGACCTCCCCAAATGCATTACCTCACATTTCTCCGGATTGGATTCCATTTGCCACTGTTCTGCCCACCTGACCAGTTCCTTGATACCATCCTTCAGTCTGCAGCTTTCTTCTTCATTATTAATCACACAGCCGATTTTAATATCATCTGCAAACTTCTTAATCATACCCCAACATTCAAGTATAAATCATTGATATATACCACAAAAAGCATTGGATCTAGCACTGAGCCCTGTGGAATCCCACTGGAATCAGCCTTCCAGTCACAAAAACACCCATCAACCATTACCCTTTGCTTCCTCCTGCCTCTGAGCAAATTTTGGAGCCAACTTGTCACTTTGCTCTGGATCCCACGGGTTTTTACTTTTGTGATCCATATACACTACATCAAACACTCTACCCTCATTTACCCTCCTTGTTACCTCCTCAAACTACTCACTTAAGTTAGTCAGACATGACCTTCCCTTACCAAATCCGTGCTGATTGTCCTTGATTAATCCATGTATTTCAAGATGAAGATATATCCTGTCCCTCAGAATTTTTTTCAATAATTTTCCCAACACAGAGGTTAGGCTGACTAGCCTGTAATTATTAATCCCGGCCCCTAATCTAAGGCCCTTAACTTAACGCAAGAAAAGAGAGAGAAAAACTCACTAACTAAACACTTCCCTGCCTTCTTGTGACATCGAATGTAGTTGCCCTATTCTCCTTTGTTGCCCTCTCTGACCTGCTCGTGCTGCTCCCTGAGATGGCTGTTGCTCAGCTGTTCCCTCCTTGGTCGGGGGACGGGGGTGGTGGGGGGTGGTGTGGGTGCTGTATGCTGGGGTTCTTGTTCGCACTTTTAAGCTCTGAACTTAGTTTTAGGGAATGAAGCTGGGCAGCTGGAAGGTTGTTATAGAGCTCTCCCAGTGGGCTTCTGCTCCACCTAGTGACCTACTATGGTAATGCAACTATTGAGGTATAATAATAAAGGATCATGTGGCAAAGTCACACGATGACAGGTTTCTGTGCAAGAGCCATCTTGTGTGTGTATGTGCGTGTTAGTGATGTAGTAAGAATATATCACAGGGGTATCAGTGGAAGATGAGCATAATTCAGTTAGATTTAGGGTCATTATGGAAAAGGACAAAGATAGATCAGGAATAAAAGTTCTCAATTGGGAAAAAAACAGTTTTGATAAGCTGTGATTTAGCCAAAGTGGACTGGAAATAGCTACTTGAAGATAAATCAGTGTCAGAGCAGTGGGAGGCATTCAAGGAGGAGATCCAGAGGGTTCAGAAAAGGGTGGGACTAACAAATCAAGAGCACCCTGGATGTCAAGGGACATACAAGGTAGGATAAAGAAAAAAAGGGAGGCTTATGACAGATACTGAGGGCTAGAGTATAGAAAGTGCAAGGGTGAAATTTAAAAGGAAATTAGGAAAGCAAAGAGAGTGCATGAAAAATTTTGGCAAGTAAAATCAAGTGAAATTCAAAGATGCTTTATAAATGCATTAAGAACAAAAGGATAACTAAAGATGGATTAGGATCTATTACAGACCATAAAGGAAATCTGTGTGTGGAGGCGGAATACGTGGGTATGGTTCTAAATGAATACTTTGCGTCCGTTTTCACCAACGAGAGGGGCAATGCAGACATTACAATCAGGAAGGAGGAGTGTGAAATATTAGATGAAATGAAAAGAGTGAGAGAGGGGTTTATCAGCTTTGAAAATGGATACATTTCCAGGCCCAGATGAAATGTATCCCAGGCTGTTAAGAGGAAAAAAAAGGAAACAGCAGAGGCCCTGACCATCATTCTCCAATCCTTTCTGGCTACAAGTATGGTGCTGGAGAAATGGAGGAATGCTAATGTGGTACCTTTGTTTAAAAAGGAACAGACCTTTTTCAGAATTAATGAATTCATGAATTCAGAATGTATTCATTCATTCATTCCTCAGAATTCATTCATTCATTCATTCATTCATTCATTCATTCATTCATTCATTCATTCATTCATGAAGTCAGAATTCATTCATTCATTCATGATGTTAGAATTCATTCATTCATTCATTCATTCAAGAATTCGGAATTCATTCATTCATTCTTTCATGAATTCATGAATTCATTCATTCCTTCATTCATTCAAGAATTCAGAAATGATTCATTCATTCATTCCAGAATTGATTCATTTATGAAATCAGAATTGATTGATTCAATCATGAATTCAGAATTCATTCATTCAATCATTCATGAATTCAGAATTCATTCATTCATGAATTGAGAATTCAGAATTCATTCATTCATTCGTGAATTCAGAATTCATTCATTCATAAATTCATTCATGAATCCAGAATTCAGAATTCATTCATTCATTCATGTAATCAGAATTCATTCATTCATGAATTCATAATTCAGTATTCATTCATTAATGAAATTAGAATCCATTCATTCGTTCATTCGTGAATTCACAATTCATTCATTCATTCATGAATTCAGATTTCATTCATTCATTTGTTCGTTCATTCATGAATTCAGAATTCATTCATTCATTCTTGAATTCAGAATTCATTAATTCATTCAATTAGTCATGAATTCAGAATTCATTCATTCATTCAATCATGAATTCTGATTTCATTCTTTCATTCATACATGAATTCAGAATTAATTCGTTCATTCATGAATTCAGAATTCATTCATTCTCTAATTCAGAATTCATTCATTCATACATTCATGAATTCTGAATCCACGAATAAATTAATGAATGAATTCTGAATTCTGAATTCATGAATGAATGAAAGAATGACTGAATGAGTGACTTCATGAATGAATGAAAGAATTCTGAATTCAAGAATGAAGGAATGAATAAATTCTGAACTGATTGATGAATGAATGAGTCAATTCTGAATTCATTGATGAATGAATGAATTCAGGAATGAATGAATTAATCATTTGTGAATTAATGAATGAATTCATGAATGAATGAAGGAATGAATGAATTAATCAATTCTGAATACATGTATTATGGAAAAATATTTCCGAGACTGTATAATATATAAAGAGATGTTTATTAAATCGGAGACAAAGCTTTGGGAGAAGTGTCAGAGACCCCTGTCTCTGAACCAATTCTCAATTTGGTATCTCCAGTGAGATTCTTTTATCTTACAAATTACGTCACTTTACATCACATGCTTTATCACCAGTCCTTAAGTCTAATCATCGCATTACAAGATTTACAAAGCTTTTCATCCAAGGCTGAGTTCTTGATATAAACCAGCCTGCATTGTGACAGGGCATTATAAACAAGGGCAGGCTTTCTGGCACCGGTATAGACAAACATATCCACACTTATCTCTCCAGTCATTCATTATCTCACTTTCCTATCTCCATAACTCAAGGCCAGCATACCTTGAAGTCTAACTGTGTTTTTTATATAAAGCATAATGCATCAGTATTGTCCCTTACAAAATTCATTAAAGGGGAAAATAAAACAAATGTTTGGTCCCGTATACTAGTCAAGTATATGTCCAAAAATCTGCGACAAAAATATTCCCCCTTTTGGTCCTGGAGGATGTTCACGAAATCCAGATGACCACAATGATCGTAGCATGGTGTCATATATTCGTCCTTTGGGGTATGTTACTTCCCTGATGTTCTGTATGTCCACCTTGCCTGTAGCTATAGGCTACCCTTCAAAGATAGTGGTCAGTGTCATTGTCATCTGTTTCTTCATCCTTGGTGTCTTCAGGTATTTCCATCAGGTGTGCTTCTTTTTCTTCGGCGATTACACTGGCTACTGGCATCAGTCGAGCCATCATAACTTTACAGCAGATATTAAAACACCCGATAATCAGACAGCAAGTAATTATTATTACAACCAGAATAATTACTCCATGCATAAGATAGGACCCCCAGGATTCCCCTAACAGCCAGTCAAACCAGCCAGATCCTCCTGCTGTTGTGGATAACTTCTTTACCTCCCTTCTTATGTGATCAGCGAGGTTGGTTATGTTTTCTGAATTATCGGGAATGTAAGTGCAACATTCAGCTTCAATTAAGACACATGTGCCCCCACTTTGTGCTAGTATCTAGGGCCATTCGGTTCTGGAGTACCATTGTGCGTATGGCTACCATTTCAGCCGTTGTGCCCTCTATTGCTTCGGCAGTGTCGTTAACTATCTGTTCCAGTACCTTCTCTAGGTTACGTAATTCATCCATGGTGCATCCTATCCCGAATGGGAGCATCATGACCCCAAATAGCCTCTATACCGGGGTAAGATCTCGTCTTAGTCGACCTGGTGTCTGTACTTCTGCTAAAGTACATACCTGTCTGACAAAAGGGACCACATATCCCAAATAACAGGACCCCCTCCAGTCCTGTGGCAACCAGGGGTAGGCCTTATGCCCGCACACAAAATAAGTGCCATTGTATGCTGTTAGATTCGATCCCAATCTCTCTCTCAGCCCCCGTCGCCACCTAATCTTAGCGTCCCAGTCCTGGCTACTTGTCTGATTCTTCAACCCCTCTATTTCAAAGAACCCCTGGTTTCTTGTTTCACTAGCTATTATGTTCCACCTGACGAGGTTAAAGTATCCTGCTGCAAAACCTGTTTCCTCACCAGTCAGGTCTCTAGTGAAACAAATGTCAGCGGTGGGCCTTCCAACTCCTGAGGTGTTGGTCAAAACCAGGAACGGGGGTCGTACCGACCTATTGTATTCTGGCTGGTACCATCCGTCAATGCATCCAAAAGGTAACCACCCCGATCTCCACGTTTTTTTCCCCTCTCTGGTTCCAAGTATCATTTACTTCCCCTGTACCGTTTTGTCACCTTACCCACTCCGCTACTTCCGAAATGTTAAGGGAGATTGACCTCAAGGGGATGCCTCCTTTGCTATGTATGGGGATGTGCGAACATACCCAGCAACTGGAAAAGTTCTCATTTTGCACATAAACATAAGACATGTACAAAAAGGTATTCACATGTAACTCTCGTTTCGGTCCAGCTAGCAGGCCGGACCTAACATGAACTATGATAATCGCAATGATCGCAATATATAGTTTCATCTTATTACTCTATAATTAACAAATAGTCAGAGGCAAAATGGTCGTATGGCTTGCTTGAAGAATCTCTCGCTGTCAATCTGTAAATAGACAAACAACAACAACAAATACGTGTGCTAAATGGCTGGTTTAAAAACCTTAAGCTGGGTCCGATGTTTCCATTGTCCATTCCCTTTAACATCGATGCAGGCACAAGTGTCCCTGCTGATTATAACCTCATATGGTCCTATCCATTTTTGAGGCAAACCCCGGTTTTCCCGGGAGGACCCTTACCATAACGCGACTTCCCGCCAACGGGACTTCAAGGAGCTTTGTAAGCTCTGCTTCCGAGTCTCTTTCTTCCTGATTGTCCCTAACTAATTTACGCCTCCCTTTTAATTGAGTACTTAGTTCCAAAACATACCATTTTATTTTGTCTTTTAATGGGCCTACATCAGCCCCACCTGTTATAATGTTCTCTGGTAATTGCATCGGTACCTTCCTGTCATTAGTTCATAAGGAGTTAATCCGGTTGTCCGGTTTGTTGTGGCTCTTAACTTCATTAATATAATGGGTAATACTTCTGTCCACGTTTTTCCTGACGTTTTCATGGCCTTTGCCAGGGCGTTCTTAAGGGTACGGTCCATGCGCTCTACCATCTCAGAACTCTGCGGGTGGTAGGGGAGTGGAATTTTTGTTTTATGCCCATCAGCTGGCATATTGTTTTTACAATTTTTTTTTCCGGTGAAGTGGGCGCCTGTCGGAATCTATCTGAAGAGGCACTCCCCATCGGGGAATCACCTGCTCGGTCAATATCCTTGCCACTATTGAGGCACTCCCCATCGGGGAATCACCTGCTCGGTCAATATCCTTGCCACTGTTGAGGCACTCCCCATCGGGGAATCACCTGCTCGGTCAATATCCTTGCCACTGTTAAGGCACTCCCCATCGGGGAATCACCTGCTCGGTCAATATCCTTGCCACTGTTGAGGCACTCCCCATAGGGGAATCACCTGCTCGGTCAATATCCTTGCCACTGTTGAGGCACTCCCCATCGGGGAATCACCTGCTCGGTCAATATCCTTGCCACTGTTGAGGCACTCCCCATAGGGGAATCACCTGCTCGGTCAATATCCTTGCCACTGTTGAGGCACTCCCCATCGGGGAATCACCTGCTCGGTCAATATCCTTGCCACTGTTGAGGCACTCCCCATCGGGGAATCACCTGCTCGGTCAATATCCTTGCCACTGTTGAGGCACTCCCCATCGGGGAATCACCTGCTCGGTCAATATCCTTGCCACTGTTGAGGCACTCCCCATCGGGGAATCACCTGCTCGGTCAATATCCTTGCCACTGTTGAGGCACTCCCCATCGGGGAATCACCTGCTCGGTCAATATCCTTGCCACTGTTAGGCACTCCCCATCGGGGAATCACCTGCTCGGTCAATATCCTTGCCACTGTTGAGGCACTCCCCATCGGGGAATCACCTGCTCGGTCAATATCCTTGCCACTGTTGAGGCACTCCCCATCGGGGAATCACCTGCTCGGTCAATATCCTTGCCACCGTTGAGGCACTCCCCATCGGAGAATCACCTGCTCGGTCAGTATCCTTGCCACTGTTGAGGCACTCCCCATCGGGGAATCACCTGCTCGGTCAATATCCTTGCCACTGTTGAGGCACTCCCCATCGGGGAATCACCTGCTCGGTCAATATCCTTGCCACTGTTGAGGCACTCCCCATCGGGGAATCACCTGCTCGGTCAATATCCTTGCCACTGTTGAGGCAGTGCAATCACGTGTGGGGAAAGCTTCTACCCACCGGGTAAATTGATCTATAATCACTAGGCAATATCTTTTTCCATGGGATGGGGGCAAAGGACCTGTGAAATCAATTTGTAAATGTTCCCATGGCCCTCATGGACAGGGCTGGTGTCCCATTTTAATTTTAATGGGCCTGCCTGGATTATTTTGTGCGCACGTAACGCATCGATGGCAATGTTTAGCAATATCTCTCCCCATCCCTTTCCACCACCAATCTCTCCCAAGACTCCCGGTCATGGCCTCTCGTCCTGAATGAGACAGGCCATGGTGCAACTCCAATAAAGTATTCTGTATGCATTCAGGCGCCATTACTTTGTCGTTTCGTCTCCAAGCGTTATCCTTCCCTTGCGTTGCACCCTGCTTTGTCCACATACCTATTTCCTCCTCAGAAGTGTCCTGGTGTAGTTTCTCAATACTTATCTGTTGGTCTCGGGCCCCAGCGGCACTGACTGAGGCTTCCTCACACTCTTCCTGTTCTAATGCCTTCTGAGCAGCTACAGCTGCAGCTTTAGTTCCCTGGTGACTCAGCCAATCTCGACTGGTTCGGTCCGGCTCCCTCCTGTGGGCTTTAATTTTAATAACCGCTACCTGTTTTGGTTTATTACTGGCTGCTAAAAGAGCTTCTATTCCCAGCTGATGCTTTATGGGATGTCCGCTAGTTGCGATAAAACCCCTTCTCCCCCATGCTGTCATATAATCGTGTACTACCCCGAATGTATATCTACTGTCCGTATAGATATTAACAATCTTATTTTCCGATAATTCCAGTGCCCGGGTAAGGGCTACCAGTTCTGCCACTTGAGCTGACGACCCCCCCATTAATTCGCCCTGATTCAACTGTCTCTAGATCCTGGTTAACTACGGCCCATCTGGTACGAAGTAGTCCCTCTACGTATTTTCGTGAGCCGTCCACAAACAAGGTTTGTTCTGCGGTTTGAAGGGGGGCGTCTTTTATTCTATCCTCTTCCATATCCTCACATACCTCTTCACAAAAGTGGGGTTCCCCTTCACCCATCATACCTTCTGCGGGGTTGTTTCCTACATCCCTAATTATGGTTACCGCTTTGTTGGGTGGTAAGAGGACTGCTTCACACTTTGCCCGTCTCATATTAGATACGGTTCTCAGTTTTCCTGTGTTTAACATTTCTACCAATGTGTGTTTAGTGTGGAGAATGATGTTTCCAGTCATCACCACAGGCTCGCTTCCGTTTATCAGAGCCTTCTTGTCGGTGACGGGAAGGGGCATATTGGTAATGGATATTGAGGCTCCCGTGTCCACTAGCATCTCACACTGTCGGCCCCCTACTAGTGCAGACACATATATCCTTCCCTCCTTTTTACTTTGTACAGGGGCCGCCGGACATCACCGGGTGGCTTTGTACGCCTGCCACTGCTGTATTCCTGTTCTGACAGGGTCCTTGCCTTATTAGGATAGCCATTTTTACCATAGCATGTCGCTTCCAGGTGCCCTTTCTTACACAATACGTACATTGCTTTTCACTGCCTTTCCCTTTGCATTCCCTGGCAAAATGGCCCAGTTTTCCACAATTATGGCAAGTCCCCCTTGTCTGCCCTCCTCCTGTTCCCGTGGCAGAGACCTTTTCCTGCTTTATCTTTTTCTTTTCTAAACTGCTAAAGCTTACTGTTTTAGCCTTTTTCAAAAGTCCCTTTTACACCTTCACAGATAGCTCACCACTCGCCCAGGAGTTTGACCTGATCCCTGAAGGTATTTCTAAATTTAAAACTCTTTTTTTTTTACTGAGCTAGAAGCTTTCGTGTCAAGGTTTTACACAAAGGAAAATGGATGCGTTTTAAAAGGCAGTCTTTATCTCATTCCTAGACTAAATTTATGTCTTTCAATCTAATTGCATGTTTTCTTTCGACAAGTAAGTGAGCGTGTCAAATAAATTATCTTTTTTTTTTACTACCAGGACCATGTATTTTTTTATCTTTTACTCAACAAACCTATCCTTTGTGCATTTCCTAGCTCCGTAACTTATCATCCGAATATATCCACACCTTCGTTTCTAACTTAAAATGTAATACCATAAGGTTCACAGTTTCTTAAACTTCCCACATACAGGACAACACTACGAAGGGTTAAAAAAAATTTCACTCTGTTTAGAAAAGGTGAGTGGAGCTAAAACAGGCAGGCAACTCCACACTTTCCCAAACAGGCTTTCATTCATTCTACAGTCAAAATCACTCGAGTACTCTCTTCATTCAAAATAGACACTCACAAAAGTCTCTCTTCATTTAACAAAGCTTATATCTGGATCCAAATGTCACTTAAGATAGTCACTATCAGCTTTTTTATGACATTACGTAATTACGCAAGTTACAATTAATGATAGGAATTAATTAATGACCCGGGCAGCCCGCGTTTTACATTCCCTTCCTTACCTTCCATGTTCGCCAGTCTCGGACGTTTCCCTTTGTTTCTGTAATACTCACGGCCACGATTACTCTGTGGAGACCCTTTGTCTTCGCAACAAAGCTAGCGTGTTTCCTTACCACCGGAGTTTTCGGCTCTAGGTTGGAGTGATCAGTTCCCTTCCACACTGACCTTATTTACTAAAGGGACAACTCAAACTGGTTAGTCAGCCCCTTCCCGCTATCGACTTACTCGTATCTTATACACTATCCCGTCGTGCCCGTACACCTCTCTTTTCAGTCTCTAACACCAGATCCCAGATACTGTCTTAAGTGATCACGTCTGATCGGAGAGTATCCTGTTCCCGTGACGCCATTTTGTTAATATTTCCAAGACTGTATAATATATAAAGAGAGGTTTATTAAATCGGAGACAAAGCTTTGGGAGAAGTGTCAGAGACCCTTGTCTCTGAACCAATTCTCAATTTGGTATCTCCAGTGAGGTTCTTTTATCTTACAAATTACGTCACTTTACATCACATGCTTTATCACTAGTCCTTAAGTCTAATCATCGCATTACAAGGTTTTCAAAGCTTTTCATCCAAGGCTGAGTTCTTGATATAAACCAGCCTGCATTGTGACAGGGCATTATAAACAAGGGCAGGCTTTCTGGCACCGGTATAGACAAACATATCCGCACTTATCTCTCCAGTCGTTCATTATCTCACTTTCCTATCTCCATAACTCAAGGCCAGCATACCTTGAATTCTAACTGTGTTTTTTATATAAAGCATAATGCATCAGTATTGTCCCTTACAAAATTCATTAAAGGGGAAAATAAAACAAATGTTTGGTCCCGTATACTAGTCAAGTATATGTCCAAAAATCCACTCCAACACATGCATGAATGCATTCATGCATTCTGAATTCTAACTTCATAAATGAATGCATGAATTCTGAATTCATGAATGAATTCATTCATCAATTCCGATTTCATTCGTTCATTCATTCATGAATTCAGAATTCATTCATTCATTCATTCATGTATTCAGAATTAATTCATTGATTGATTAATTAATTCATTCATCAATTCAGAATTCATTCATTCATGCATTCATTCATGAATTTTGAATTCAGAATTAATTAATTCATTCATTCTTTCGTACATGAAATCAAAATTTATTCATGCATTCATCAATGAATCTAGAATTCATTCATTAACTCATTAATTCATTCATTCATAGAACCATAGAAACATAGAAAATAAGTGCAGGAGTAGGCCATTCGGCCCTTCTAGCCTGCACCACCATTCAATTAGATCATGGCAGATCATTCACCTCAGTACCCCTTTCCTGCTTTCTCTCCATATCCTATGATCCCTTTTGCCGTAAAGGACATATCTAACTCTCTCTTGAATAAATCCAACGAACTGGCATCAACAACTCTCTGCGGTAGGGAATTCCACAGGTTAACAACTCTCTAAGTGAAGAAATGTCTCCTCATCTCAGTCCAAAATGGTTTACCTCTTATCCTTCGACTGTGTCCCCTGGTTCTGGACTTCCTCAACATCGGAAACATTCTTCCTGCATCCAACCTGTCCAGTACCGTCAGAATTTAATATGTTTCTATGAGATCCCCTCTCATCCTTCTAAACGCCAGTGATTAAGGTTCAGTCAATCCAGTCTCTCCTCAAATGTCAGTCCAGCCATCCCGGGAATCAGTCTGTTGAACCTTCTCTGCACTCCCTCAATAGCAAGAATGTCCTTCCTCAAATTAGAAGAACAAAACTGAACACAATATTCCAGGTGAGGCCTCACCAAGACCCTGTACAACTGCAGTAAGGCTTCCCTGCTCCTACACTCAAATCCCCTAGCTATGAAGGCCAACATACCATTTGCCTTCTTCACTGTCTGCTGTACCTGCATGCCAATTTTCAATGATTGATGTATCATGACACCCAGGTCTCGTTGCACCTACACTTTTCCTAATCTGTCACCATTCAGCTAATGTTTTTGACCCCAAAGTGGATAACCTCACATTTATCCACATTATACTGCATCTGCCATTCATTTTCCCACCAACTTAACCTATTCAAGTCACCCGGCAGCCTTTTATATTCCTCCTCACAGCTCACACTGCCACGCAATTTAGTGTCATCTGCAAACTTGGAGATATGACACACAATTCCTTCATCCAAATTATTAATGTGTATTGTAAATAGCTGGGGTCCCGGCACTGAGCCCTGTGGCACCCCACTAGTCACTGCCTGCAATTCTGAAACAGACCCATTTATCCCGATTCTCTGCTCCTGTCCACCAACCAGTTCTCTATCCACATCAGGACATTACCCCCAATACCATGTGCTTTAAATTTGCACACTAATTTCTTGTGTGGGAACTTGTCAAAAGCCTTTTGAAAATCCAAATACACCACATCCACTGGTTTTCTCTTGTCCACTCTAGTAATTATACCCTCAAAAAATTCCAGATGATTTGTCAAGCATGTTTTCCCTTTCATAAATCCAGGTTGACTTGGACCAATCCTGTCACTGCTTTCCAAATGCGTTGTTATTTCATCTTTCATAATTGATTCCAACATTTTCCCCACAACTGATGTCAGGCTAACCGGTCTATGATTACCCATTTTCTCTCTCCCTCCTTTTTAAAAAAGTGGTGCTTCATTAGCTACCCCCCCCCCCCCGCCCCCCCAGTCCAGTCCAGAGGAACTGATCCAGAATTGATAGACTGTTGGAAAATGATCACCAATGCATCCACTATTTCTAGGGCCACTTCCTTAAGTACTCTAGGATGCAGACTATCAGGCCCCGGGGATTTATCGGCCTTCAATCCCATCAATTTCCCTAACACAATTTCCCGCCTAAAAAGTTCCTCCTTCTCACTCGACCCTCGGTCCCCAAGTGTTTCTGGAAGATTATTTGTGTCTTCATTTGTGAAGACAGAACCAAAGTATTTGTTCAACTGGTCTGCCATTTCTTTGCTTCCCATTATAGATTCACCTGAATCTGTCTGCAAGGGACCAACATTTGTCTTCACTAATCTTTTTCTCTTCAAATATCTATAGAAGCTTTTGCAGTCACTTTTTATGTCCCCAGCAAGCTTCCTCTCATACTTATTTTGCCCCCTCCTAATTAAACCCTTTGTCCTCCTCTGCTGAATTATAAATTTGTCCCAGTCCTCAAGTTTGCTGCTTTTTCAGGCCAATTTATATGCTTCTTCCTTGGATTTAACACTATCCTTAATTTCCCTTGTTAGCCACGGTTGAGCCACCTTCCCCGTTTTATTTTTACTCCAGACAGGGATGTACAACTATTGAAGTTCATCCATGTGATCCTTAAATGTTTGCCATTGCCTATCCACCATCAATCCTTTAAGTATCATTTGCCAGTCTATTCTAACCAATTCACGCCACATACCATCAAAGTTACCTTTCCTTAAGTTCAGGACCCTAGCTTCTGAATTAACTGTGCCACTCTCCATCTTAATAAAGAATTCTACCATATTATGGTCATTCTTCCCCAAGGGTTCTCGCACAACAAGATTGCTAATTAGTCCTTTGTCATTACACATCACCCGGTCTAGGATGGCCAGCCCTCTAGTTGGTTCCTCGCATATTGGTCCAGAAAACCATCACTAATATACTCCAGGAAATCCTGCTCCATTGTATTGCTACCAGTTTGGTTAGCCCAATCAATAAGTCGATTAAAGTCACCCATGATAGCTGCTGTAACTTTATTGCAAGCTTCCCTAATTTCTTGTTTGATGTTGTCGCCAACCTCACTACTACTATTTGGTGGTCTGTACACAAATCCCACTAGCATTTGCTGCACTTTGATATTCCACAGCTCCACCCATACAGATACCACATCATCCAAACTAATGTCCTTCTTTACTGTTGCATTAATTTCCTCTTTAACCAGCTAAGCCACCCCGCCTCCTTTTCCTTTCTGTCTATCCTTCCTGAATGTTGAATACCCCTGGATGTTGAGTTCCCAGCCTTGGTCACCCTGGAGCCATGTCTCCGTGATGCCAATTATATCGTATTCATTAACTGCTGCCTGTGCAGTTAATTCTTCCTCTTTATTACGAATACTCCTCGCATTGAGGCACAGATCCTTCAGGCTTGTCTTTCTAAAACACTTTGCCCTTTTAGAATTTTGCTGCAATGTGGCCCTTTTTGATTTTTGCCTTGAGTTTCTCTGTCTTCCACGTTTACTTGTCTTCTTTCTATATTTTGCTTCTGCCCCTATTTTACTTCCCTCTGTCTCCCTGCATAGGTTCCCATCCCCCTGACATATTAGTTTAGCCCCTCCACAACAGCACTAGCAAACACTCACCCAAGGACATTGGTTCTGGTCCTGCCCAGGTGCAGACCGTCCGGTTTGTACTGGTCCCACGTCCCCAGAACTAGTTCCAATGTCCCAGGAATTTGAAGCCCTCCCTTCTGCACCACTCCTAAAGCCACATATTCATCTGAGCTATCCTGCGATTCCTACTCTTACTGGCACGTGGCACTGGTAGCAATCCTGAGATTACTACCTTTGGTTTCGTACTTTTTAATTTAACTCCTAGCTCCCTAATTTCAGCTTGTAGGACCTCATCCCGTTTTTTACCTATAGCGTTGGTACCTATATGCACCACGACAATTGGCTGTTCAGCCTCCCCCTTCGAAATGTCCTGCACTTGCTCTGAAATATCCTTGACCCTTGCACCAGGGAGGCAACATGCCATCCTGGAGTCTTGATTGCAGCCGCAATCGTCTATCTATTCCCCTTACAACAGAATCCCCTACAACTATAGTTCTCTCACTCTTTTTCCTGCCTTCCTGTGCAGCAGAACCACCCATGGTGCCATGAACTTGGCTGCTGCTGCTCTCCCCTGATGAGTCATCCCCTCAACAGTACCCAAAGCGGTGTATCTGTTTTTCAGGGGGATGACCGCAGGGGATCTCTGCACTACCTTCCTTCTACTGCTCATCCTGTTGGTCACCCATCCCCTATCTGGCCGTGTACCCATTACCTGCGGTGTGGCCAACTCACTAAACTTGCTAATCACGACATCCTCGGCATCGCAGATGCTCCAGAGTAAATCCACCTTCAGGTCCAGTGCCACAATACGGTCTGTCAGGTCCTGCACATGTAGTCGTCAGGGACACTGTAAGAGTCCCTGACTTCCCAAATAGCACAGGAGGAGCATAACACGTGTCCAAGCACTTCTGCCATGACTTAACCCTTAGATTAAGTAAATTTGGCAACAACAATGCCAAATATTACTTACTGATAGGGAAATGTAAAAGACAAAACTACTCACCAATCACCAGCCAATCACTTAACCCCTTGGCTGTGATGTCACCTTCTGATTTCTTCCTACTTCTATGTTTACCTTCTGCCCCTGCAGATGCACCGGCTGGCCTTTATAGGCCTTTCCGATGCTGCCCCAGTTTCCCCCTTCATTCATTCAGTCATGAATTCAGAATTCATTCATTCATGAATTCAGAATTGATTGATTGATTAATTAATTAATTCATCAAATCACAATTCGTTCATTCATGCATTCATTCATGAATTGTGAATTCATTCAATTATTCATTTATCCATTCAGAAAACATTCATTCATGAATTCAGAATTCAGAATTAATTCATTCACTGATTCATTCATAAGAACATAAGAACATAATAACATAAGAACATAAGAATTAGGAACAGGAGTAGGCTATTCAACAAGATCATGGCTCATCTGGCCATGGACTCAGTTCCACTTACCTGCCCGCTCCCCTTAACCCTTAATTCCCTTATTGGTTATATTAGTTCATTCATTCATCAATTCAGAATTCATTCTTTCATGCATTCAATTGTGAATTCAGAATTTAGAATTCATTCAATTCATTCATAAATTCAGAACACAGAATTAATTAATGCATTCATTCATTCATTCAATCATTCATTCATGAATTCAGCATTCATTCATTCATTCCTAATTCAGAATGCATTCATCCTTTCAATCATGGATTCAGAATTCAGTAATTCTTTCAATCATGAATTCAGAATTCATTCATTCATTCATGCAGAATTCATTCCTCCATTCATGAATTCAGAATTCATTCATGAATTAATTAATTCATTCATGAATTCTGAATTCATTCATTCATTCATTCTTTCATTCATGAATTTACAATTCAGAATTCATTCATTCATAGATTAATTCAGAATTCATTCATTCATTCATTGATTCATTCATGAATTCTGAATTCATTCATTGATTCATTCAGAATTAATTCATGCATTCATTCTTTCATTCATGAATTCAGAATTTATCCATTGATTTATTCATTCATTCATTCATTCATCTATTCAGATTATTCGTTCATGTATTCCTTCATGAATTCACGATTCAGCATTCATTCATTCATTCATGCATGAATTCAGAATTAATTCATTCATGAATCTAGATTCCATTCATTCATTAATTCATTCATTCTTGATTTCAGAATTAATTCATTCACTCAGTCATGAATTCATAATTCAGTATTCATTCATTCATTCATGAATATAGAATTCATTCACAAATTCAGAATTCATTCATTGCTTCAGTCATTCATGGATTCAGAATTCAATCATTCATTCATTCTTGAATTCAGAATTTATTCATACATTCATTCATTCATTCATTCATGATTTCAGAATTCATTCATTCATACATTCATTTACTTATTCCTTCATTTGTCTATTCATAAATTCAGAATTCATTCATTCATTTATGAATTGAGAATTCATTCATTCATTCATGAATTCAGAAATAATTAATTCATTCAGTCCTCAATTCATTCATTCATGAATTCAGAATTGATTGATTGATTCATTCATCAATTCAGAATTCATTCATTCATTCATTCAGAATTCATTAATTCATTCATTTATGAATTCATTCATTCGTCATTCATTTATTCATTCACGATTCAGAATTCTGAATTCATTCATTCCTTCATTCATTCGTGAATTCAGAATTCATTCATTCATTTTTCCATGAATTCAGAATTCATTCCTTCATTCGCGAATTTAGAATTAATTGATTAATTAATTCATGAATTCAGAATTCATTTCTTCGTTCATTCGATCATGAATTCTGAATTCATTCTTTTGTTTATTCAAGAATTGAGAATTCATTAATTCATGAATTCAGAATTCATTCATTCATTCATTCATGAATTCAGAATTAATTCATTCAATCATGAATACAGAATTAAGTAATTCATTCATTCATTCATGAATTCAGAATTCATTCATTCGTTCATATATTCTGATTTAATTCATTCACGCATTCATGAATTCAGAATTCATGCATTCATTAATTCATTCATTCATGAATTCAGAATACACTCACTGATTGATTAATTAATTCATTCTTCAAATCACAATTCATTCATTCATGCATTCATTCGTGAATTCAGAATTCAGAATTAATGTGTTCATCCATTCAGATTTCATTAATTCATTCATGAATTCAGAACATATTCATTCATGAATTCAGAATTCATTCATTCATGAATTCAGAATTCAATCGTTCATTAATTCATTCTTCAGTTCAGAATTAATTAATTCATTAATGAATTCAGAATTCATGCATTCATGAATTCATTAATTCATGAATTCAGAATTCATTCACTCATTCATGAAAACAGAATTCAGAATTCATTCATTCATTCGGAATTCATTCATTCATTCATGAAGTCAGAATTCATTCGGTCATTAATTCATTCTTCCATTCAGAATTAATTCATTCATTCATGAATACAGAATTAATTAATTCATTAATTCATTCATGAATTCAGAATTGATTCATTCATTCTTTCATTCATGAATTCAGAATTAATTAATTCAGTCTTTCATTCATGAATTCAGAATGCATCCATTGATTGATTGAATTGATGAATGAATTAATGAATCAATCAATCAATCAGAGTTAATTCATTCATGTTTTCATTCACGAAGTTACAATTCACAATTCATTCATTCATTCATGAATTCAACATGCATTCATTCAGTCATTCATGAATCTAGAATTAATTCATTCATTAATTAATTCATTCATTCTTGAATTCAGAATTAATTAATTCATTCAATCATGAATTCATAATTCAGTATTCATTCATTCATTCATGAATTTAGAATTCATTCATCCGTTCTTTCATGAATTCAGAATTCATTCATTCATTCATTCAGAATTCATTCATTCATTCACTTATTCATTAATGAATTCATTCATGAATTCAGAATTAAGGAATTCTCTCATTCTGGAACTCAAAATTAATCAATTAATTAATTCATTCATTCATGAATTCAGAAATGATTAATTCATTCATTCCTGAATTCATCCATTCCTGAATTAAGAATTGATTGATTGATTCATTCATTCATCAATTCCGAATTTATTTATTCATTCATTCAGCATTCACTCAGTCATTCATTTATGAATTAATTTATTCAGGCATTCATTTATTCATTCACGAATTCAGAATTCTGAATCCAATCATTCATTCATTCATTCATCCAGGGGTATTCAACATTTAGGAAGGATAGACAGAAAGGAAAAGGAGGATGGGTGGCATTGCTGGTTAAAGAGGAAATTAATGCAATAGTAAGAAAGGACATTAGCTTGGATGATTTAGAATTGGTATGGGTGGAGCTGCGGAATACCAAGGGGCAGAAAACGATAGTGGGAGTTGTGTACAGACCACCAAACAGTAGTAGTAAGGTTGGGGACAGCATCAAACAAGAAATTAGGGATACATACAATAAAGGTACAGCAGTTATCATGGGTGACTTTAATCTGCATATTGATTGGGCGAACCAAACTGGTAGCAATGCGGTGGAGGAGGATTTCCTGGAGTGTATTAGGTATGGTTTTCTAAACCAATATGTCGAGGAACCAACCAGGGAGTTGGCCATCCTAGAATGAGAAAGGACTAATTAGCAATCATATTGTGTGAGACCACTTGGGGAAGAGAGACAATAATATGGTAGAATTCTTTATTAGGATGGAGAGTGACACAGTTAATTCAGAAACTTGGGTCTTGAACTTAAGGAAAGGAACCTTCGATGGACAAACGTAGGTCCCCTGCAGTCAGAATCAGGGGAAGTCATAACGGGGAACAAAGAAATGGCGGACCAATTGAACAAGTACTTTGGTTCGGTATTCACGAAGGAGGACACGAACAACCTTCCGGTTATACAAGGGGTCGGGGGGTCTAGTAAGGAGGAGGAACTGAGGGAAATCCTTATTAGCCGGGAAATTGTGTTGGGGAAATTGATGGGATTGAAGGCCGATAAATCCCCAGGGCCTGATGGACTGCATCCCAGAGTACTTAAGGAGGTGGCCTTGGAAATAGTGGATGCGTTGACAGTCATTTTCCAACATTCCATTGACTCTGGATCAGTTCCTATGGAGTGGAGGGTAGCCAATGTAACCCCACTTTTTAAAAAAGGAGGGAGAGAGAAAACAGGGAATTATAGACCGGTCAGCCTGACATCGGTAGTGGGTAAAATGATGGAATCAATTATTAAGGATGTCATAGCAGTGCATTTGGAAAGAGGTGACATGATAGGTCCAAGTCAGCATGGATTTGTGAAAGAGAAATCATGCTTGACAAATCTTCTGGAATTTTTTGAGGATGTTTCCAGTAGAGTGGATAAGGGAGAACCAGTTGATGTGGTATATTTGGACTTTCAGAAGGCGTTCGACAAGGTCCCACACAAGAGATTGATGTGCAAAGTTAGAGCACATGGGATTGGGGGTAGTGTACTGACATGGATTGAGAACTGGTTGTCAGACAGGAAGCAAAGAGTACTTTTCAGAATGGCAGGCAGTGACTAGTGGGGTACCGCAAGGTTCTGTGCTGGGGCCCCAGCTGTTTACACTGTACATTAATGATTTAGATGAGGGGATTAAATGTAGTATCTCCAAATTTGCGGATGACACTAAGTTGGGTGGCAGTGTGAGCTGCGAGGAGGATGCTGTGAGGCTGCAGAGCGACTTGAATAGGTTAGGTGAGTGGGCAAATGCATGGCAGATGAAGTATAATGTGGATAAATGTGAGGTTATCCACTTTGGTGGTAAAAACAGAGAGACGGACTATTATCTGAATGGTGACAGATTAGGAAAAGGGGAGGTGCAAAGAGACCTGGGTGTCATGGTACATCAGTCATTGAAGGTTGGCATGCAGGTGCAGCAGGCGGTTAAGAAAGCAAATGGCATGTTGGCCTTCATAGCAAGGGGATTTGAGTACAGGGGCAGGGAGGTGTTGCTACAGGTGTACAGGGCATTGGTGAGGCCACACCTGGAGTATTGTGTACAGTTTTGGTCTCCTAACCTGAGGAAGGACATTCTTGCTATTGAGGGAGTGCAGCGAAGGTTCACCAGACTGATTCCCGGGATGGCGGGACTGACCTATCAAGAAAGACTGGATCAACTGGGCTTGTATTCACTGGAGTTCAGAAGAATGAGAGGGGACCTCATAGAAACATATAAAATTCTGATGGGGTTAGACAGGTTAGATGCAGGAAGAATGTTCCCAATGTTGGGGAAGTCCAGAACCAGGGGTCACAGTCTAAGGATAAGGGGTAAGCCATTTAGGACCGAGATGCGGAGGAACTTCTTCACCCAGAGAGTGGTGAACCTGTGGAATTCTCTACCACAGAAAGTTGTTGAGGCCAATTCACTAAATATATTCAAAAAGGAGTTAGATGAGGTCCTTACTGCTAGGGGGATCAAGGGGTATGGCGAGAAAGCAGGAATGGGGTACTGAAGTTGAATGTTCAGCCATGAACTCATTGAATGGCGGTGCAGGCTAGAAGGGCCGAATGGCCTACTCCTGCACCTATTTTCTATGTTTCTATGTTTCTATGTTTCTATGGTTTGAGGCGTGAATTGGCTAGAATAGACTGGAAAATGATACCAAAAGGGTTGACGGTGAATAGGCAATGGCAAACATTTAAAGATCTATTGGATGACCTTCAGCAATTATACATCCCTGTCTGGAGTAAAAATAAAATGGGGGAAGGTGGCTCAACCGTGGCTATCAAAGCAAATTAGGGACAGTGGTCAATCCAAGAAAGAAGCATATAAATTAGCCAGAAAAAGCAGCTGACCTGAGGACTGGGAGCAATTTAGAATTCAACAGAGGAGGACAAAGGTTTTAATTAAGAGGGGGAAAATAGAATACGAGAAGAAGCTTGCTGGGAACATAAACAATGACTGCAAAAACTTCTAAAGAGATGTGAAGAGAAAAAGATTAGTGAAGACAAACGTAGATCCCTTGCAGTCGGATTCAGGTGAATTTATAATGTGGAACAAAGAAATGGCAGAGCAATTGAACAAATACTTTGGTTCTGTCTTCACGAAGGAAGACACAAATAACCTTCCGGAAGTACTAGGGGACAACTGAAGGATATCCATATTAGGTGGGAAATTGTGTTAGGGAAATTGATGGGATTGAAGGCCGATGAATCCCTGGGACCTGATCGTCTGCATCCCAGAGTACTTAAGGAAGTGGCCCTAGAAATAGTGGATGCATTGGTGATCATTTTCCAACAGTCTATCGACTCGGGATCAGTTCCTATGGACTGGAGTGTAGCTAATGTAACATCACTTTTTAAAAATGGAGGGAGAAAGGAAGCGGCTAATTATAAACCCGTTAGTCTGACATCAGTGGTGGGGAAAATGTTGGAATCAATTATTAAGGATGAAATAGCAGCGCATTTGGAAAGCAGTGACAGGAACGGTCCAAGTCAGCATGGATTTATGAAGGGGAAATCATGCTTGACAAATCTTCTGGAATTTTTTGAGGATGTAACTATTAGAGTGGACAAGGAAGAGAGAGGCAGATACAGAGACAGAGACCGATCGAGCAAGAGAGAAAGAGAGTAAAGCTCCCTCTACACTGAACCATCGAACATCGCAGGGCGACTACAACACCGGGTTAGATACAGAGTAAAGCTCCCTCGACATTGTGCCACCAAACACTCCCATGGCAGGTACAACATGGGATTTGATACATAGAAACATAGAAAATAGTTGCGGGAATAGGCCATTCGGCCTTCGAGCCTGCACCACCATTCAATAAGATCATGGCTGATCATTCCCTCAGTACCCCTTTACTGCTTTCTCTCCATACCCCTTGATCCCTTTAGCCATAAGGGCCATATCTAACTCCCACTTGAATATATCCAATGAACTGGCATCAACGACTCTTTGCAGTAGGCAATTCCACAGGGTAACAACTCTCTGAGTGAAGAAGTTCCTCCTCGTCTCAGTCCTAAAAGGCCTACCACTTATTGTAAAACTGTATCCCCTGGTTTTGGACATCTCTCTCTCACTTGCCTTCTCTCTCTCTCTCTCTCTGGCCTTCTCTCTCTCACCTTCTCTCACTCACCTTCTCTGTCTCTCTCTCGCATTCTCTCTCTCTCTTGCCTTCTCTCTATCTCTCACCTTCTCTCTCTCTCACCTTATCTCTTTCTCTATCTCACCTTCTCTCTCTCTCTCAACTTCTCTCTCTCTCGCCTACCCTCTCGCCCACCTTCTCTCTCTCTCTCGCTTTCTCTCTATCTCGCTTTCTCTCTCTCGCCTTCTCTCTCTATCTCGCCGTCTCTCTCTCTCTCTCATTTTCTCCCCCTCTCTCTCTCATCTTCTCTCTCTCGCCTTCTCTCTCTCTCACCTTCTCACTCTCTCTCTCTCGCCTTCTCTCACTTGCTTGCCTTCTCTCTCCCTCTTGCCTTCTCTCTCTAATGCCTTCTCTCTATCTCTCGCCTTCTCTCCCTCTCACCTTCTCTCTCTCGCCTTCTCTCCATCCCTCGCCTTCTCTCTCTCGCCTTCTCTCTCTCTCTCAACTTCTCTCTCTCTCGCCTTCTCTCTCTCTCGCCTTCTCTCTCTCTCTCGCCTTCTCTCCCTCTCTCTCTCGTCTTCTCTCTCTCTTGCCTTCTCTCTCTCACTCCCCCTCGCTCTCTCTTCCCCTCTCTCTCTCCCTCTCTCCTGCACCATCTCTCTCTCTCATTCTTCCCCCTCTCTCTATTTCTCTCACTCGCTCTCTCTCTCGCTCTTTATATTGCTCTCTTTCTCTCTCTCTCTATCGCCTTCTCTCTCTCTTGCCTTCTCTCTCTCTCATGCCTTCTCTCCTTTCCTTCTCTCTCTCTTGCCTTCTCTCTCTCTCACCTTCTCTCTCTCTCACCTTCTTTCTCTCTTTTGCCTTCTTTCTATCTCGCCTTCTGTCTCTCTCTCGCCTTCTCTCTCTCTTTCACTCGCCTTCACTCTCTCTCTCTAAATCTCTCTCTCTATCTTGCTTTCTCTCTCTCGCACCATCTATCCCTCTCTCTCTCATCTTCTCTCTCTCTCATCTTCTCTCTTTCACTCCAACTCTTTCTCTCTTCCCCTCTCTTTCTCCCTCTCTCCAGCACCATCTCTCTCTCTCATTCTTCCCCCTCTCTCTCTTTCTCTCATTCGCTCTCTCTCTCTCTCTCGCTCTCTTTATTGCGCTCTTTCTCTCTCTCCCTATTGTCTTCTCTCTCTCTCGCCTTCCCTCTCTTTCTCAGCTTTTCTCTCTCTTTTGCCTTCTCTCTCTCTCTCTCTCTCTCTCACCCCCTCTCCCTTTTTCTGTCACCTTCTCTCTCACGCCTTCTCTCTCTCTATCTCGCCTTCTCTCTCTCTCAACTTCTCTCTCTCTATCTCGCCTGCTTTTTCTCCCACCTTCTCTCTCTCTCACTCACCTTCTCTCCCTCTCTCTCTCGTCTTCTCTCTCTCACACCCCCTTTCTCTCTCTTCCCGCTCTCTCTCTCCCTCTCTCCTGCACCATCTCTCCCTCTCTTTCTTACCCCTCTCAATCACTCTCTCTCTCTCTTACTCTCTATATTGCTTTCTTTCTCTCTCTCTCCATGGCCTTCTCTCTCTCTCGTCTTCTCTCTCTCTCTTGCCTTCTCTCTAACTTGCCTTCTCTATCTGTCGCCTTCACTCTCTCTCTTGCCTTCTCTCTCTTTCGCCTTCTCTCTCTCTAACTCGCTTTCTCTCTCTCTCTCGCCTTCTCTCTCTCTCTCAGCTTCTCTCTCTCTCTCTCGCCTTCTCTCTCTCTCTCTCGCCTTCTCTCTCTCACCTTCTCTCTCTCTCTCTCTCTCTCACCTTTCTCTCTCTCTCTCTTGCCTTCTCTCTCTCTTGCCTTCTCTCTCTCGCTCGACTTCTCTTTCTCACCTTCTCTCTCTCTCTCTCGCCTCCTCTCTCTCTCTCACCTTTCTTTCTCGCCTTCTCTCTCTCGCCTTCTCTCTCACTCACCATCATTCTCTCTCTTGCCGTGTCTCTCGCTCTGTCTCTTGCCTTCTCTCTCTCTTACCTTTTCTCTCTTGCTCACCTTCTCTTTCTCACCTTCTCACTCTCGCTCGCCTTCTCTTTCTCACCTTGTGTCTCTCTCGCCTTCTCTCACTCTCGCCTTCTCTCTCTCGCTCGCCTTCTCTTTCTTGCCTTCTCTGTCTCTTTCACCTTCTCTCTCTCTCTCGCATTCTCCCATTCTTGCCTTCTCTCTCTTGCCTTCTCTCTCTCACCATCTCTCTCTCTCACACTCGCTCGCCCTCTCTCTCGCTCTCTATATTGCTCTCTTTCTCTCTCTCTCTATTGCCTTCTCTCTCTTGCCTTCCCTCACTCTCTCACCTTTTCTCTATCTTTTGCCTTCTCTCTCTCTATCTCACATTCTCTCTCTCTTGCCTTCTCTCTCTCTTTCTCTCACCTTCTCTCTCTCTCTCGCCTTCTCTCTCTCGCATTCTCCCTCTCTCTCATCTTCTCTCTCTCTCTCTCTCTTGCCTTCTCTCTCTCTCACCTTCTCTCTCTTTCGCACCTTCTCTTTCTCACCTTCTCTCTATCGCTCGCCTTCTCTTTCTCACCTTCTCTCTCTCTCGCCTTCTCTCACTCTCGCCTTCTCTCTCTCTCTTGCCTTCTCTCTCGCTCACCATCTCTCTCTCTCTCACTCGATCGCTCTCTCTCTCTCGCACTCTATGTTGCTCTCTTTCTCTCTCACTCTATTGCCTTCTCTCTCTCTCACCTTCCCTCTCTCTATTTCCTTCTCTCTCTCTTTCACCTTCTCTCTCTCCAATTCACCTTCTCTCTCTCTCTCGCCTTCTCTTTCTCTCGCCTTCTATCTCTCACTCCACATTTCTCTCTCCTCCCGCTCTCTCGCTCCCTCTCTCCTGCACCATCTCTCTCTCTCTTTCTTATCCCTCTCACTCACTCTCTCTCTCTCACTCTCTATATTGCTTTCTTTCTCTCTCTCTCTATGGCCTTCTCTCTCTCTCACCTTCTCTATCTCTCTTGCCTTCTCTCTAACTTGCCTTCTCTCTCTCTCGCCTTCTCTCTCTCTCTCGCCTTCTCTCTCTTTCTCACCTTCTCTTTCTCACCTTTTCTCTATCGCTCGCCTTCTCTTTCTCACCTTCTCTTTCTCTCGCCTTCTCTCACTGACGCCTTCTCTCTCTCTCTTGCCTTCTCTCTCCCTCTCACTCGATTGCTCTCTCTCTCTCGCACTCTATGTTGCTCTCTTTCTCTCTCACTCTATTGCCTTCTCTCTCTCTCGCCTTCCCTCTCTCTATTTCCTTCCCTCTCTCTTTCACCTTCTCTCTCTAATTCGCCTTCTCTCTCTCTCTTGCCTTCTCTCTCATTCTCTCGCCTTCTCTTTCTCTCGCCTTCTCTCTCTCAGTCCACCTTTCTCTCTCTTCCCGCTCTCTCGCTCCCTCTCTCCTGCACCATCTCTCTCACTCTTTCTTATCCCTCTCACTCACTTTCTCTCTCTCACTCTCTATATTGCTTTCTTTCTCTCTCTCTCTATGGCCTTCTCTCTCTCTCGCCTCCTCTATCTCTCTTGCCTTCTCTCTAACATGCCTTCTCTCTCTCTCGCCTTCACTCTCTCTCTCGCCTTCCATCTCTCGCTCGACTTCTCTTTCTCACCTTCTCTCTCTCTCTCACCTCCTCTCTCTCTCACCTTTCTTTCTTGCCTTCTCTCTCTCGCCTTCTCTCTCACTCACCATCATTCTCTCTCTTGCCATCTCTCTCGCTCTCTCTCTTGCCTTCCATCTCTCTCACCTTTTCTCTCTTGCTCACCTTCTCTTTCTCACCTTCTCACTCTCGCTCGTCTTCTCTTTCTCACCTTGTGTCTCTCTCGCCTTCTCTCACTCTCTCCTTCTCTCTCTCGCTCGCCTTCTGTTTCTTGCGCTCTCTGTCTCTTTCACCTTCTCTCTCTCTCTCACATTCTCCCATTCTCGCCTTCTCTCTCTTGCCTTCTCTCTCTCTCACCATCTCTCTCTCTCTCACTCGCTCTCGCTCTCTCTCGCTCTCTATATTGCACTCTTTCTCTCTCTCTCTATTGCCTTCTCTCTCTCTTTTGCCTTCCCGCACTCTCTCACCTTCTCTCTCTCTTTTGCCTTATCTCTCTCTATCTCACATTCTCTCTCTCTTGCTCTCTCTCTCTCTTTCTCTCACCTTCTCTCTCTCTCGCCTTCTCTCTCTCTCTCTCTCGCCTTCCCTCTCCCTCTTTCGCCTTCTCTGTCTTTTGCCTTCTCTCTCGCATTCTCCCTCTCTCTCGCCTTCTCTCTCTCTCTCTCTCGCCTTCTCTCTCTCACCTTCTCTCTCTTTCTCACCTTCTCTTTGTCACCTTCTCTCTATCGCTCACCTTCTCTTTCTCACCTTCTCACTCTCTCGCCTTCTCTCTCTCTCACCATCTCTCTCTCTCTCACTCGCTCTTTCTCTCTCTCACGCACTCTATGTTGCTCTCTTTCTCTCTCTCTATATTGCATTCTCTCTCTCTCGCCTTCCCTCTCTCTATTTCCTTCTCTCTCTCTTTCACCTTCTCTCTCTCTAATTCGCCTTCTCTCTCTCTCTTGCCTTCTCTCTCTTTCTCTCGCCTTCTCTTTCTCTCACCTTCTCTCTCTCACTCCACCTTTCTCTCTCTTCCCGCTCTCTCGCTCCCTCTCTCCTGCACCATCTCTCTCTCTCTTTCTTATCCCTCTCACCTTCTCTCTCCCGCTCGACTTCTCTTTCTCACCTTCTCTCTCTCTCTCGCTTCCTCTCTCTCTCTCACCTTTCTTTCCCACCTTCTCTCTCTCGCCTTCTCTCTCTTTCACCATTTCTCTCTCTCTTGCCGTCGCTCTCTCTCTCTCTTGCCTTCTCTCTCTCTCACCTTTACTCTCTTGCTCGCCTTCTCTTTCTCACCTTCTCCCTCTCGCTCGCCTTCTCTTTCCCACCTGGTCTCTCACTCTCGCCTTCTCTCTCTCGCTCACCTTCACTTTCTCGCCTTCTCTCTCTCTTTTGCCTTCTCTCTCTCTCGCATTCTCACTCTCTCGCCTTCTCTCTCTCTCTCGCCTTCTCTCTCTCTCACCTTCTCTCTCTTTCTCACCTTCTTTTTCTCACCTTCGCTCTATCGCTTGCCTTCTCTTTCTCACCTTCTCTCTCTCTCGCCTTCTCTCACTCTAATTCGCCTTCTCTCTCTCTCTTGCCTTCTCTCTCTCTTTCTCTCTCTCTATATTGCATTCTCTCTCTCTCGCCTTCCCTCTCTCTATTTCCTTCTCTCTCTCTTTCACCTTCTCTCTCTCTAATTCGCCTTCTCTCGCTCTCTTGCCTTCTCTCTCTCTTTCTCTCGACTTCTCTCTCTTGCCTTCTCTCTCTCTTTCTCTCGCCTTCTCTCTCTCTCGCCTTCTCTCTCTCACTCCCCCTTTCTCTCTCTTCCCACTCTCTCGCCCCCTCTCTCCTGCACCATCTCTCTCTCTCTTTCTTACCCCTCTCACTCACTTTCTCTCTCTCTCACTTTCTATATTGCTTTCTTTCTCTCTCTCTATGGCCTTCTCTCTCTCTCACCTTCTCTCTCTCTCTCTTGCCTTCTCTATAACTTGCCTTCTCTCTCACTCGCCTTCACTCTCTCTCTCGCCTTCTCTCTTTCTCGCCTTCACTCTGTTTTGCCTTCTCTCTCTCTATCTCGCCTTCTCTCTCTCTCTCGTCTTCTCTCTCTTGTCTTCTCTCTCTCTCAGCTTCTCTCTCTCTCTCTCGCCTTCTCTCTCTCTCTCTCGCCTTCTCTCTCTCACCTTCTCTCTCTCTCACCTTCCCTTTCTCTCTTGTCTTCTCTCTCTCTCGCCTTCTCTTTCTCGCTCGACTTCTCTTTCTCACCTTCTCTCTCTCTCTCGCCTCCTCTCTCTCTCTCATCTTTCTTTCTCACTTTCACTCTCTCGCCATCTCTCACTCTCACCTTGTCTCTCATTCACCAGTTCTCTCTCTCTTGCCGTCTCTCTCTCTCTTGCCTCTCTCTCTCTCTCACCTTTTCTCTCTTGCTCGCCTTCTCTTTCTCACCATCTCCTTCTCGCACGCCTTCTCTTTCCCACCTTGTCTCTCTCTCGCCTTCTTTCACTCTCGCCTTCTCTCTCTCGCTCGCCTTCTCTTTCTCGCCTTCTCTCTCTCTCTCACCTTCTCTCTTTCTCTCGCCTTCTCCCATTATCCCCTTCTCTCTCTCGCCTTCTCTCTCTCTCTTGCCTTCTCTCTAACATGCCTTCTCTCTCTCTCGCCTTCACTCTCTCTCTCGCCTTCTCTCTCTCGCTCACCTTTCTTTCTTGCCTTCTCTCTCTCGCCTTCTCTCTCACTCACCATCATTCTCTCTCTTGCCGTCTCTCTCGCTCTCTCTCTTGCCTTCTGTCTCTCTCACCTTTTCTCTCTTGCTTACCTTCTCTTTCTCACCTTCTCACTCTCGCTCGCCTTCTCTTTCTCACCTTGTGTCTCTCTCGCCTTCTCTCACTCTCGCCTTCTCTCTCTCGCTCGCCTTCTCTTTCTTGCCTTCTCTGTCTCTTTCGGCTTCACTCTCTCTCTCACATTCTCCCATTCTCACCTTTTCTCTCTTGCCTTCTCTCTCTCTCACCATCTCTCTCTCTCTCACTCGCTCTCGCTCTCTCTCACTCTCTATATTGCTCTCTTTCTCTCTCTCTCTATTGCCTTCTTTCTCTCTTACCTTCCCTCACTCTCTCACCTTCTCTCTCTTTTGCCTTCTCTCTCTCTCTCACATTCTCTCTCTCTTGCCTTCAATCTCTCTTCCTCTCGCCTTCTATCTCTCTCGCCTCATCTCTCTCTCTCTCTCTCACCTTCATTCTCTCTCTTTCGCCTTCTCTCTCTCTTTTGCCTTCTCTCTCTCTCGCATTCTCACTCTCTCGCCTTCTCTCTCTCTCTCTCTCACCTTCCCTCTCTCTCTTTCGCCTTCTCTCTCTCTTTTGAATTCTCTCTCTCTCGCATTCTCAATCTCTCGCCTTCTCTCTCTCTCTCTCTCTCGCCTTCTCTCTCTCTCGCCTTCTCTCTCTTTCTCGCCTTCTTTTGCTCACCTTCTCTCTATCGCTCACCTTCTCTTTCTCACCTTCTCTCTCTCACCTTCTCTCACTCTCGCCTTCTCTCTCTCTCTTGCCTTCTCTCTCTCTCACCATCTCTCTCTCACTCGCTCTCTCTCTCTCTCTCTCGCACTCTATGTTGCTCTCTTTCTCTCTCTCTCTCTATTGACCTCTCTCTCTCTCACCTTCCCTCTCTCTCTCGCCATCTCTCTCTCTTTCACCTTCTCTCTCTCTAATTAGCCTTCTCTCTCTCTCTTGCCTTCTCTCTCTTGCCTTCTCTCTCTCTTTCTCTCGCCTTCTCTCTCTCTCGCCTTCTCTCTCTCACTCCCCCTTTCTCTCTCATCCTGCTCTCTCTCCCTCTCTCCTGCACTATCTCTCTCTCTCTCTTTCTTACACGTCCCACTGACTCTCTCTCTCACTGTCTATATTGCTTTCTTTCTCTCTCTCTCTATGGCCTTGTCTCTCTCTCGCCTTTTCTCTCTCTCTTGCCTTCTCTCTCTCTGTCTTGCCTTCTCTCTCACTGTCTTGCCTTCTCTCTCTCTCGCCTTCATTCTCTCTCTCGCCCTCTCTCTCTCTTGCCTTCAGTCGCTCTTTCGCCTTCTCTCTCTCTCTCTCACCTTCTCTCCCTCTCTCGCCTTCTCTCTCTCTCTCTCTCACAGCTTCTCTCTCTCTCACCTTCTCTCTCTCTGTCACCTTCTCTCTCTTAACTTCACTCTCTCAATCTTGCCTTCTCTCTCTCTTGCCTTCTCTCTCTCTCGCTTGACTTCTCTTACTCACCTTCTCTCTCTCTCTCGCCTCCTCTCTCTCTCTCATGTTTCTCTCTCGCCTTCTCTCACATTCACCATCTCTCTCTTTCTTGCCGTCTCTCTCTCTCTCTCTTGCCTTCTCTCTCTCTCACCTTCTCTCTCTTGCTCGCCTTCTCTTTCTCACCTTCTCCATCTCGCATGCCTTCTCTTTCTCACCTTCTCTCTCTCTCGCATTCTCTCACTCTCGCATTCTCTCTCTCGCTCGCCTTCTTTTTCTCGCCTTCTCTCCCTCTCTCGCCTTCTCTCTCTCTCGCCTTCTCCCTTTCTCGCATTCTCTCTCTTGCCTTCTCTCTCTCTCACCATCTCTCTCTCTCTCACTCGCTCTCTCTCTCGCACTCTATGTTTCTCTCTTTCTCTCTCTCTATTACCTTCTCTCTCTCGCTTGCCTTCTCTCTCTTTCTCTCGCCTTCTCCCTCTCTCTCGCCTTCTCCCATTCTCGCCTTCTCTCTCTTGCCTTCTCTCTCTCTCACCATCTCTCTCTCTCACTCGCTCTCTCTCTCGCACTTTATGTTGCTCTCTTTCTCTCTCTCTCTATTGCCTTCTCTCTCTCTTGCCTTCCCTCCCTCTCTCGCCTTCTCTCTCTCTTTCACCTTCTCTCTCTCTAATTCGCCTTCTCTCTCTCTTTCTTTCACCTTCTCTCTCTCTCACCTTCTCTCTCTCACTCCCCCTTTCTCTCTCTTCCCGCTCTTTCTCACCCTCTCTCCTGCACCATCTCTCTCTCTCTTTCTTATGCCTCTCACTCACTCTCTCTCTCTCTCACACTCTATATTGCTTTCATTCTCTCTCTCTCTATGGCCTTCTCTCTCTCGCCTTCTCTCTCTCTCTTACCTTCTTTCTAACTTGCGTTCTCTCTCTCTCGCCTTCACTCTCTCTCTCGCCTTCTCTCTCTCTTTCGCCTTCTCTCTCTCACTCCCCTTTCTCTCTCTTACCGCTCTCTCTCTCCCTCTCTCCTGCACCATCTCTCTCTCTCTTTCTTATGCCTCTCACTCACTCTCTCTCTCTCTCACACTCTATATTGCTTTCATTCTCTCTCTCTCTATGGCCTTCTCTCTCTCGCCTTCTCTCTCTCTCTTACCTTCTTTCTAACTTGCGTTCTCTCTCTCTCGCCTTCACTCTCTCTCTCGCCTTCTCTCTCTCTTTCGCCTTCTCTCTCTCTCTCTTGCCTTCTCTCTCGCCTTCTCTCTCTCTCACAGCTTCTCTCTCTCTCTCGCCTTCTCTCTCTCACATTCTCTCTCTCTCGCCTCCTCTCTCTCTCTCACCTTTCTTTCTCGCCTTCTCTCTCTCGCCTTCTCTCTCATTCACCATCTCTCTCTCTCTTGCCGTCTCTCTCTCTCTTGCCTTCTATCTCACTCACCTTTTCTCTCTGGCTTGCCTTCTCTTTCTCATCTTCTCACTCTCACTCACCTTCTCTTTCTCACCTTGTCTCTCTCTCGCATTCTCTCACTCTCACCTTCTCTCTCTTGCTCACCTTCTCTTTCTCGCCTTCTCTCTCTCTCTCGCCTTCTCCCATTCTCGCCTTCTCTCTCTTGCCTTCTCTCTCTCTCACCATCTCTCTCTCTCTCACTCGCTCTCCCTCTCTCACGGTATCTATATTGCTCACTTTCTCTCTCTCTCTATTGCCTTCTTTCACTCTTGCCTTCCCTCACTCTCTCACCTTCTTGCTCTCTTTTGCCTTCTCTCTCTCTTTCTCTCGCCTTCTCTCTCTCTCGCCTTCTCTCTCTCACTCCCCCTTTCTCCCTCTTCCCACTCTCTCTCCCCCTCTCTCCTGCACCATCTCTCTCTCTCTTTCTTACCCCTCTCACTCACTCTCTCTCTCTCTCACTTTCTATATTGCTTTCTTTCTCTCTCTCTATGGCCTTCTCTCTCTCTTGCCTTCTCTCTAACTTGCCTTCTCTCTCTCTCGCCTTCTCTCTTTCTCACCTTCACTCTCTGTTTCGCCTTCTCTCTCTCTATCTCGCCTTCTCTCTCTCTCTCGTCTTCTCTCTCTCTCAGCTTCTCTCTCTCTCTCGCCTTCTCTCTCTCTCTCTCACCTTCTCTCTCTCACCTTCTCTCTCTCTCACCTTCCCTCGCTCTCTTGTCTTCTCTCTCTCTCGCCTTCTCTCTCTCGCTCGACTTCTCTTTCTCACCTTCTCTCTCTCTCGTCTTCTCTCTCTCTCTGTCACCTTTCCTTCTCACTTTCTCTCTCTCGCCTTCTCTCTCATTCACCAGTTCTTTCTCTCTTGCCGTCTCTCTCTCTTGCCTCTCTCTCTCACCTTTTCTCTCTTGCTCGCCTTCTCTTTCTCACCTTCTCCCTCTCGCACGCCTTCTCTTTCTCACCTTGTGTCTCTCTCGCCTTCTCTCACTCTCGCCTTCTCTCTCTCGCTCGCCTTCTCTTTCTCGCCTTCTCTCGCTCTCTCACCTTCTCTCTCTCTCTCGCCTTCTCCCATTATCGCCTTCTCTCTCTTGCCTTCTCTCTCTCTCACCATCTCTCTCTCACTCGCTCTCCCTCTCTCTCGCTCTCTATATTGCTCTCTTTCTGTCTCTCTCCATTGCCTACTTTCTCTCTTACCTTCCCTCACTCTCCCACCTTCTCTCTCTTTTGCCTTCTCTCTCTCTCTCACATTCCCTCTCTCTTGCCTTCTCTCTCTCTTCATCTCGCCTTCTATCTCTCTCGCCTTCTCTCTCTCTCTCTTTCTCACGTTCCCTCTCCCTCTTTCGCCTTCTCTCTCTCTTTTGCCTGCTCTCTCTCTCGCATTCTCACTCTCTCTCCTTCTCTCTCTCTCTCTCTCTCGCCTTCTCTCTCTCTCGCCTTCTCTCTCTTTCTCGCCTTCTTTTTCTCACCTTCTCTCTATCGCTCGCCTTCTCTTTCTCACCTTCTCTCTCTCACCTTCTCTCACTCTCGCCTTCTCTCTCTCTCTTGCCTTCTCTCTCTCTCATCATCTCTCTCTCACTCGCTCTCTCTCTCTCTCTCGCACTCTATGTTGCTCTCTTTCTCTCTCTCTCTATTGCCCACTCTCTCTCTCACCTTCCCTCTCTCTCTCACCATCTCTCTCTCTTTCACCTTCTCTCTCTAATTAGCCTTCTCTCTCTCTCTTGCCTTCTCTCTCTTGCCTTCTCTCTCTCTTTCTCTCGCCTTCTCTCTCTCTCGCCTTCTCTCTCTCACTCCCCTTTCTCTCTCATCCTGCTCTCTCTCTCCCTCTCTCCTGCACTATCTCTCTCTCTCTCTCTCTTTCTTACACCTCTCACTGACTCTCTCTCTCACTCTCTATATTGCTTTCTTTCTCTCTCTATGGCCTTCTCTCTCTCTCGCCTTCTCTCTCTCTCTTGCCTTCTCTCTCTTTGTCTTGCCTTCTCTCTCTCTCGCCTTCACTCTCTCTCTCGCCTTCTCTCTCTCTCACCTTCTCTCCCTCTCTCGCCTTCTCTCTCTCTCTCTCTCTCTCCCTCACAGCTTCTCTCTCTCTCTCTTGCCTTCTCTCTCTCTCTCACTTTCTCTCTCTCACCTTCTCTCTCTCAATCTTGCCTTCTCTCTCTCTCGCCTTCTCTCTCTCGCTTGACTTCTCTTACTCACCTTCTCTCTCTCTCTCGCCTCCTCTCTCTCACGTTTCTCTCTTGCCTTCTCTCTCTCGCCATCTCTCTCTCTTTCACCTTCTCTCTCTCTAATTCGCCTTCTCTCTCTCTCTTGCCTTCTCTCTCTTGCCTTCTCTCTCTCTTTCTCTCGCCTTCTCTCTCTCACTCCCCCTTTCTCTCTCATCCTGCTCTCTCTCTCCCTCTCTCCTGCACTATCTCTCTCTCTCTCTTTCTTACACCTCCCACTGACTCTCTCTCTCACTCTCTATATTGCTTTCTTTCTCTCTCTATGGCCTTCTCTCTCTCTCGCCTTCTCTCTCTCTCTTGCCTTCTCTCTCTTTATCTTGCCTTCTCTCTCTCTCGCCTTCACTCTCTCTCTCGCCTTCTCTCTCTCTCACCTTCTCTCCCTCTCTCGCCTTCTCTCTCTCTCTCTCTCTCCCTCACAGCTTCTCTCTCTCTCTCTTGCCTTCTCTCTCTCTCTCACCTTCTCTCTCTCAATCTTGCCTTCTCTCTCTCTCGCCTTCTCTCTCTCGCTTGACTTCTCTTACTCACCTTCTCTCTCGCTCTCGCCTCCTCTCTCTCTCTCACGTTTCTCTCTTGCCTTCTCTCTCTCGCCTTCTCTCACATTCACCAACTCTCTCTCTCTTGCCATCTCTCTCTCACTCTCTTGCCTTCTCTCTCTCTCGCCTTCTCTCTCTTGCTCGCCTTCTCTTTCTCACCTTCTCCCTCTCGCATGCCTTCTCTTTCTCACCTTCTCTCTCTCTCGCATTCTCTCACTCTCGCCTTCTTTCTCTCGCTCGCCTTCTTTTTCTCGCCTTCTCTCCCTCTCTCGCCTTCTCTCTCTCTCTCGCCTTCACGCTTTCTCGCATTCTCTCTCTTGCCTTCTCTCTCTCTCACCATCTCTCTCTCTCTCTCACTCGCTCTCTCTCTCTCGCACTCTATGTTTCTCTCTTTCTCTCTCCCTCTATTACCTTCTATCTCTCTCGCCTTCCCTCTATCTCTTTCCTTCTCTCTCTCTTTCATCTTCTCTCTCTCTAATTTGCCTTCTCTCTCTCGCTTGCCTTCTCTCTCTTTCTCTCACCTTCTCCCTCTCTCTCGCCTTCTCCCATTCTCGCCTTCTCTCTCTCTCACCATCTCTCTCTCTCTCACTCGCTCTCTCTCTCGCACTCTATGTTGCTCTCTTTCTCTCTCTCTCTATTGCTTTCTCTCTCTCTCGCCTTCCCTCCCTCTCTCGCCTTCTCTCTCTCTTTCACCTTCTCTCTCTCTAATTCGCCTTCTCTCTCTCTTTTGCCTTCTCTCTCTCTTTCTTTCGCCTTCTCACTCTCTCACCTTCCCTCTCTCTCTCGCCATCTCTCTCTCTTTCACCTTCTCTCTCTCTAATTAGCCTTCTCTCTCTCACTTGCCTTCTCTCTCTTGCCTTCTCTCTCTCTTTCTCTCGCCTTCTCTCTCTATCTCGCCTTCTCTCTCTCACTCCCCCTTCCTCTCTCATCCTGCTCTCTCTCTCTCTCTCTTTCTTTCACCTCCCACTGACTCTCTCTCTCACTCTCTATATTGCTTTCTTTCTCTTTCTCTCTATGGCCTTCTCTCTCTCTCGCCTTCTCTCTCTCTCTTGCCTACTCTCTCTCTGTCTTGCCTTCTCTCTCTCTGTCTTGCCTTTTCTCTCTCTTGCCTTCACTCTCTCACTCGCCTTCTCTCTCTCTTGCCTTCAGTCGCTCTTTCGCCTTCTCTCTCTCTCTCACCTTCTCTCCCTCTCTCGCCTTCTCTCTCTCTCTCTCTCTCTCACAGCTTCTCTCTCTCTCGCCTGCTCTTTCTCTCTCTCACCTTCTCTCTCTCACCTTCTCTCTCTCAATCTTGCCTTCTCTCTCTCTCTCACCATCTCTCTCTCTCTCTCACTCGCTCCCTCTCTCATACTCTATGTTGCACTCTTTCTCTCTCTCTCTATTGCCCACTCTCTCTCTCACCTTCCCTCTCTCTCTCGCCATCTCTCTCTCTTTCACCTTCTCTCTCTCTAATTCGCCTTCTCTTTCTCTCTTGCCTTCTCTCTCTTGCCTTCTCTCTGTTTTTCTCTCGCCTTCTCTCTCTATCGCCTTCTCTCTCTCACTCCCCCTTTCTCTCTCATCCTGCTCTCTCTCTCCCTCTCTCCTGCACTATCTCTCTCTCTCTCTCTTTCTTACACCTCCCACTGACTCTCTCTCTCACTCTCTATATTGCTTTCTTTCTCTCTCTCTCTATGGCCTTCTTTCTCTCTCACCTTCTCTCTCTCTCTTGCCTTCTCTCTCTTTGTCTTGCCTTCTCTCTCTCTCGCCTTCACTCTCTCTCTCGCCTTCTCTCTCTCTTGCCTTCAGTCGCTCTTTCGCCTTCTCTCTCTCTCTCTCACCTTCTCTCCCATTCTCGCCTTCTCTCTCTTGCCTTCTCTCTCTCTCACCATCTCTCTCTCTGTCACTCGCTCTCTCTCTCGCACTCTATGTTGCTCTCTTTCTCTCTCTCTCTATTGCTTTCTCTCCCTCTCGCCTTCCCTCCCTCTCTCGCCTTCTCTCTCTCTTTCACCTTCTCTCTCTCTAATTCGCCTTCTCTCTCTCTCTTGCCTTCTCTCTCTCTTTCTTTCTCATTCTCTCTCTCACCTTCCCTCTCTCTCTCGCCATCTCTCTCTCTTTCACTTCTCTCTCTCTAATTCGCCTTCTCCCTCTTTCTTGCCTGCTCTCTCTTGCCTTCTCTCTCTCTTTCTCTCGCCTTCTCTCTCTCTCTCGCCTCCTCTCTCTCTCTCACGTTTCTCTCTCGCCTTCTCTCTCTCGCCTTCTCTCACATTCACCATCTCTCTCTCTCTTGCCGTCTCTCTCTCTCTCTCTTGCCTTCTCTCTCTCTCACCTTCTCTCTCTTGCTCGCCTTCTCTTTCTCACCTTCTCCATCTCGCATGCCTTCTCTTTCTCACCTTCTCTCTCTCTCGCATTCTCTCACTCTCGCATTCTCTCTCTCGCTCGCCTTCTTTTTCTCGCCTTCTCTCCCTCTCTCGCCTTCTCTCTCTCTCTCGCCTTCTCCCTTTCTCACATTCTCTCTCTTGCCTTCTCTCTCTCTCACCATCTCTCTCTCTCTCACTCGCTCTCTCTCTCGCACTCTATGTTTCTCTCTTTCTCTCTCTCTATTACCTTCTCTCTCTCTCGCCTTCCCTCTATCTCTTTCCTTCTCTCCCTCTTTCATCTTCTCTCTCTCTAATTTGCCTTCTCTCTCTCGCTTGCCTTCTCTCTCTTACTCTCGCCTTCTCCCTCTCACTCGCCTTCTCCCATTCTCGCCTTCTCTCTCTTTCCTTCTCTCTCACCATCTCTCTCTCTCTCACTCGCTCTCTCTCTCGCACTCTATGTTGCTCTCTTTCTCTCTCTCTCTATTGCCTTCTCTCTCTCTTGTCTTCCCTCCCTCTCTCGCCTTCTCTCTCTCTTTCACCTTCTCTCTCTCTAATTCGCCTTCTCTCTCTCTTTCTTTTGCCTTCTCTCTCTCTTAACTTCTCTCTCTCACTCCCCCTTTCTCTCTCTTCCCGCTCTCTCTCCCTCTCTCCTGCACCATCTCTCTCTCTCTTTCTTATGCCTCTCACTCACTCTCTCTCTCTCTCTCACTCTCTATATTGCTTTCGTTCTCTCTCTCACTATGGCCTTCTCTCTCTCGCCTTCTCTCTATCTCTTACCTTCTCTCTAACTTGCGTTCTCTCTCTCTCGCCTTCACTCTCTCTCTCGCCTTCTCTCTCTCTTTCGCCTTCTCTCTCTCTTTTGCCTTCTCTCTCGCCTTCTCTCTCTCTCACAGCTTCTCTCTCTCTCGCCTTCTCTCTCTCACATTCTCTCTCTCTCTCTCTCACCTTCTCTCTCAAACTTGCCTTCTCTCTCTCACCTTCTCTCTCTCTCTCTCGCCTCCTTTCTCTCTCTCACCTTTCTTTCTCGCCTTCTCTCTCTCGCCTTCTCTCTCATTCACCATCTCTCTCTCTCTTGCCGTCTCTCTCTCTCTTGCTTTCTATCTCTCTCACCTTTTCTCTCTGGCTTGCCTTCTCTTTCTCATCTTCTCACTCTCACTCACCTTCTCTTTCTCACCTTGTCTCTCTCTCGCATTCTCTCACTCTCACCTTCTCTCTCTTGCTTGCCTTCTCTTTCTCGCCTTCTCTCTCTCTCTCGCCTTCTCTCTCTCTCGCCTTCTCCCATTCTCGCCTTCTCTCTCTTGCCTTCTCTCTCTCTCACCATCTCTCTCTCTCTCACTCGCTCTCCCTCTCTCACGGTATCTATATTGCTCTCTTTCTCTCTCTCTCTATTGCCTTCTTTCACTCTTGCCTTCCCTCACTCTCTCACCTTCTCGCTCTCTTTTGCCTTCTCTCTCTCATTCTCTCGCCTTCTCTCTCTCTCTCGCCTTCTCTCTCTCACTCCCCCTTTCTATCTCTTCCCGCTCTCCCTCCCCCTCTCTCCTGCACCATCTCTCTCTCTCTTTCTTACCCCTCTCACTCACTCTCTCTCTCTCTCACTTTCTATATTGCTTTCTTTCTCTCTCTCTATGGCCTTCTCTCTCACGCCTTCTCTCTCTCTCTCTTGCCTTCTCTCTAACTTGCCTTCTCTCTCTCTCGTCTTCTCTCTTTCTCGCCTTCACTCTCTGTTTCGCCTTCTCTCTCTCTATCTCGCCTTCTCTCTCTCTCGTCTTCTCTCTCTCTCAGCTTCTCTCTCTCTCTCGCCTTCTCTCTCTCTCTCGCCTTCTCTCTCTCACCTTCTCTCTCTCTCTCACCTTCCCTCGCTCTCTTGTCTTCTCTCTCTCTCGCCTTCTCTCTCTCGCTCGACTTCTCTTTCTCACCTTCTCTCTCTCTCTCGCCTCCTCTCACTCTCACCTTTCCTTCTCACTTTCTCTCTCTCGCCTTCTCTCTCATTCACCAGTTCTTTCTCTCTTGCCGTCTCTCTCTCTCTTGCCTCTCTCTCTCACCTTTTCTCTTCTGCTCGCCTTCTCTTTCTCACCTTCTCCCTCTCACACGCCTTCTCTTTCTCACCTTGTGTCTCTCTCGCCTTCTCTCACTCTCGCCTTCTCTCTCTCGCTCGCCTTCTCTTACTCGCCTTCTCTCGCTCTCTCACCTTCTCTCTCTCTCGCCTTCTCCCATTATCGCCTTCTCTCTCTTGCCTTCTCTCTCTCTCACCATCTCTCTCTCACTCGCTCTCCCTCTCTCTCGCTCTCTATATTGCTCTCTTTCTGTCTCTCTCCATTGCCTTCTTTCTCTCTTACCTTCCCTCACTCTTTCACCTTCTCTCTCTTTTGCCTTCTCTCTCTCTCTCACGTTCTCTCTCTCTTGCCTTCTCTCTCTCTTCCTCTCGCCTTTTATCTCTCTCGCCTTCTCTCTCTCTCTCTTTCTCACCTTCCCTCTCCCTCTTTCGCCTTCTCTCTCACTTTTGCCTTCTCTCTCTCTTGCATTCTCACTCTCTCGCCTTCTCTCTCTCTCTCTCACCTTCCCTTTCTCTCTTTCGCCTTCTCGCTCTCTTTTACCTTCTCTCTCTCTCGCATTCTCACTCTCTCGCCTTCTCTCTCTCTCTCTCTCTCGCCTTCTCTCTCTCTCGCCTTCTCTCTCTTTCTCGCCTTCTTTTTCTCACCTTCTCTCTATCGCTCACCTTCTCTTTCTCACCTTCTCTCTCTCTCTTGCCTTCTCTCTCTCTCACCATCTCTCTCTCACTCGCTCTCTCTCTCTCTCTCTCGCACTCTATGTTGCTCTCTTTCTCTCTCTCTCCATTGCCCACTTTCTCTCTCACCTTCCCTCTCTCTCTCGCCATCTCTCTCTCTTTCACCTTCTCTCTCTCTAATTTGCCTTCTCTCTCTCTCTTGCCTTCTCTCTCTTGCCTTCTCTCTCTCTTTCTCTCGCCTTCTCTCTCTCACTCCCCCTTTCTCTCTCATCCTGCTCTCTCTCTCCCTCTCTCCTGCACTATCTCTCTATCTATCTTTCTTACACCTCCCACTGACCCTCTCTCTCACTCTCTATATTGCTTTCTTTCTCTCTCTATGGCCTTCTCTCTCTCTCGCCTTCTCTCTCTCTCTTGCCTTCTCTCTCTTTGTCTTGCCTTCTCTCTCTCTCGCCTTCACTCCCTCTCTCGCCTTCTCTCTCTCTCTCTCACCTTGTCTCCCTCTCTCGCCTTCATTCTCTCTCTCTCTCTCACAGCTTCTCTCTCTATCTCTCTTGCCTTCTCTCTCTCTCTCTCACCTTCTCTCTCTCACCTTCTCTCTCTCAATCTTGCCTTCTCTCTCTCTCGCCTTCTCTCTCTCGCTTGACTTCTCTTACTCACCTTCTCTCTCTCTCTCGCCTCCTCTCTCTCTCTCACATTTCTCTCTTGCCTTCTCTCTTTCGCCTTCTCTCACATTCACCATCTCTCTCTCTCTTGCCATCTCTCTCTCACTCTCTTGCCTTCTCTCTCTCTCGCCTTCTCTCTCTTGCTCGCCTTCTCTTTCTCACCTTCTTCCTCTCGCATGCCTTCTCTTTCTCACCTTCTCTCTCTCTCGCATTCTCTCACTCTTGCCTTCTTTCTCTCGCTTGGCTTCTTTTTTTCGCCTTCTCTCCCTCTCTCGCCTTCTATCTCTCTCTCGCCTTCACCCTTTCTCGCATTCTCTCTCTTGCCTTCTCTCTCTCTCACCATCTCTCTCTCTCTCTCACTCGCTCTCTCTCTCTCGCACTCTATGTTTCTCTCTTTCTCTCTCCCTCTATTACCTTCTATCTCTCTCGCCTTCCCTCTATCTCTTTCCTTCTCTCTCTCTTTCATCTTCTCTCTCTCTAATTTGCCTTCTCTCTCTCGCTTGCCTTCTCTCTCTTTCTCTCACCTTCTCCCTCTCTCTCGCTTTCTCCCATTCTCGCCTTCTCTCTCATGCCTTCTCTCTCTCTCACCATCTTTCTCTCTCTCACTCGCTCTCTCTCTCGCACTCTATGTTGCTCTCTTTCTCTCTCTCTCTATTGCTTTCTCTCTCTCTCGCCTTCCCTCCCTCTTTCGCCTTCTCTCTCTCTTTCACCTTCTCTCCCTCTAATTCGCCTTCTCTCTCTCTTTTGCCTTCTCTCTCTCTTTCTTTCGCCTTCTCACTCTCTCACCTTCCCTCTCTCTCTCGCCATCTCCCTCTCTTTCACCTTCTCTCTCTCTAATTAGCCTTCTCTCTCTCTCTTGCCTTCTCTCTCTTGCCTTCTCTCTCTCTTTCTCTCGCCTTCTCTCTCTCTCGCCTCTCTCTCACTCCCCCTTTCTCTCTCATCCTGCTCTCTCTCCCTCTCTCCTGCACTATCTCTCTCTCTCTCTTTCTTGCACCTCCCACTGACTCTATCTCTCATTCTCTATATTGCTTTCTTTCTCTTTCTCTCTATGGCCTTCTCTCTCTCTCACCTTCTCTCTCTCTCTTGCCTTCTCTCTCTCTGTCTTGCCTTCTCTCTCTCTGTCTTGCCTTTTCTCTCTCTCGCCTTCACTCTCTCTCTCGCCTTCTCTCTCTCTTGCCTTCAGTCGCTCTTTCGCCTTCTCTCTCTCTCTCACCTTCTCTCCCTCTCTCGTCTTCTCTCTCTCTCTCTCACAGCTTCTCTCTCTCTCGCCTGCTCTCTCTCTCACCTTCTCTCTCTCACCTTCTCTCTCTCAATCTTGCCTTCTCTCTCTCTCTCGCCTTCTCTCTCTCGCTTGACTTCTCTTACTCACCTTCTCTCTCTCTCTCGCCTCCTCTCTCTTTCTCACGTTTCTCTCTCACCTTCTCTCTCTCGCCTTCTCTGACATTCACCATTTCTCTCTCTCTTGCCGTCTCTCTCTCTCTCTCTTGCCTTCTCCCTCTCTCGCCTTCTCTCTCTTGCTCGCCTTCTCTTTCTCACCTTCTCCCTCTCGCATGCCTTCTCTTTCTCACCTTCTCTCTCTCTCGCATTCTCTCACTCTCGCCTTCTCTCTCTCGCTCGCCTTCTTTTTCTCGCCTTCTCTCCCTCTCTCGCCTTCTCTCTCTCTCTCACCTTCTCCCTTTCTCGCATTCTCATTCTTGCCTTCTCTCTCTCTCACCATCTCTCTCTCTCTCACTCTCTCTCTCTCTCTCGCACTCTATGTTTCTCTCTTTCTCTCTCTCTATTACCTTCTCTCTCTCTCGCCTTCCCTCTATCTCTTTCCTTTTCTCTCTCTCTTTCATCTTCTCTCTCTCTAATTCGCCTTCTCTCTCTCGCTTGCCTTCTCTCTCTTTCTCTCGCCTTCTCCCTCTCTCTCGCCTTCTCCCATTCTCGCCTTCTCTCTCTTGCCTTCTCTCTCTCTCACCATCTCTCTCTCTCTCACTCGCTCCCTCTCTTGTACTCTATGTTGCTCTCTTTCTCTCTCTCTCTATTGCCCACTCTCTCTCTCACTTTCCCTCTCTCTCTCGCCATCTCTCCCTCTTTCACCTTCTCTCTCTCTAATTCGCCTTCTCTCTCTCTCTTGCCTTCTCTCTCTTGCCTTCTCTCTCTCATTCTCTCGCCTTCTCTCTCTCTCGCCTTCTCTCTCTCACTCCCCCTTTCTCTCTCATCCTGCTCTCACTCTCCCTCTCTCCTGCACTATCTCTCTCTCTCTCTCTTTCTTACACCTCCCACTGACTCTCTCTCTCACTCTCTATATTGCTTTCTTTCTCTCTCTCTCTATGGCCTTCTTTCTCTCTCGCCTTCACTCTCTCTCTCGCCTTCTCTCTCTCTTGCCTTCAGTCGCTCTTTCGCCTTCACTATCTCTGTCTCACCTTCTCTCTCTTGCCTTCTCTCTCTCTCACCATCTCTCTTTCTCTCACTCGCACTATCTCTCGCACTCTATGTTTATCTCTTTCTCTCTCTCTCTATTGCTTTCTCTCTCTCTCGCCTTCCCTCCCTCTCTCGCCTTCTCTCTCTCTTTCACCTTCTCTCTCTCTAATTCGCCTTCTCTCTCTCTCTTGCCTTCTCTCTCTCTTTCTTTCGCCTTCTCTCTCTCTCATCTTCCCTCTCTCTCTCGCCATCTCTCTCTCTTTCACCTTCTCTCTCTCTAATTCGCCTTCTCCCTCTTTCTTGCCTTCTCTCTCTTGCCTTCTCTCTCTCTTTCTCTCGCCTTCTCTCTCTCTCGCCTTCTCTCTCTCACTCCCCCTTTCTCTCTCATCCTGCTCTCTCTCCCTCTCTCCTGCACTATCTCTCTCTCTCTCTTTCTTTCACCTCCCACTGACTCTCTCTCTCACTCTCTATATTGCTTTCTTTCTCTTTCTCTCCATGGCCTTATCTCTCTCTCGCCTTCCCTCTCTCTCTTGCCTTCTCTCTCTCTGTCTTGCCTTCTCTCTCTCTCTCTTGCCTTCAGTCGCTCTTTCGCCTTCTCTCTCTCTCTCTCACCTTCTCTCCCTCTCTCGCCTTCTCTCTCTCTCTCTCTCACAGCTTCTCTCTCTCTCGCCTGCTCTCTCTCTCTCTCACCTTCTCTCTCTCACCTTCTCTCTCTCAATCTTGCCTTCTCTCTCTCTCGCCTTCTCTCTCTCGCTTGACTTCTCTTACTCACCTTCTCTCTCTCTCTCGCCTCCTCTCTCTCTCTCACGTTTCTCTCTCACCTTCTCTCTCTCGCCTTCTCTGACATTCACCATCTCTCTCTCTCTCTTGCCGTCTCTCTCTCTCTCTCTTGCCTTCTCTCTCTCTTGCCTTCTCTCTCTTGCTCGCCTTCTCTTTCTCACCTTCTCTCTCTCTCGCATTCTCTCACTCTCGCCTTCTCTCTCTCGCTCGCCTTCTTTTTCTCGCCTTCTCTCCCTCTCTCGCCTTCTCTCTCTCTCTCACCTTCTCCCTTTCTCGCATTCTCATTCTTGCCTTCTCTCTCTCTCACCATCTCTCTCTCTCTCACTCTCTCTCTCTCTCTCTGTCTATTACCTTCTCTCTCGCCTTCCCTCTATCTCTTTCCTTCTCTCTCTCTTTCATCTTCTCTCTCTAATTCGCCTTCTCTCTCTCGCTTGCCTTCTCTCTCTTTCTCTCGCCTTCTCCCTCTCTCTCGCCTTCTCCCATTCTCGCCTTCTCTCTCTTGCCTTCTCTCTCTCTCACCATCTCTCTCTCTCACTCGCTCCCTCTCTTGTACTCTATGTTGGACTCTTTCTCTCTCTCTCTATTGCCTTCTCTCTCTCTCGCCTTCCCTCCCTCTCTCGCCTTCTCTCTCTCTTTCACCTTCTCTCTCTCTAATTCATCTTCTCCCTCTCTCTTGCCTTCTCTCTCTCTTTCTTTCGCCTTCTCTCTCTCTCACCTTCTCTCTCTCACTCCCCCTTTCCCTCTCTTCCCGCTCTTTCTCTCCCTCTCTCCTGCACCATCTCTCTCTCTCTTTCTTACGCCTCTCACTCACTCTCTCTCTCTCTCTCACTCTCTATATTGCTTTCGTTCTCTCTCTCTCTATGGCCTTCTCTCTCTCGCCTTCTCTCTCTCTTTTACCTTCTCTCTAACTTGCGTTCTCTCTCTCTCTCGCCTTCACTCGCTCTCTCGCCTTATCTCTCTCTCGCCTTCACTCTCTCTTTCGCCTTCTCTCTCTCTCTTGCCTTCTCTCTCACCTTCTCTCTCTCTCACAGCTTCTCTCTCTCTCTCGTCTTCTCTCTCTCTCTCTCGCCTTCTCTCTCTCACATTCTCTCTCTCTCTCTCTCACCTTCTCTCTCAAATTTGCCTGCTCTCTCTCGCCTTCTCTCTCTCGCTCGACTTCTCTTTCTCATCTTCTCTCTCTCTCTCGCCTCCTCTCTCTCTCTCACCTTTCTTTCTTGCCTTCTCTCTCTCGCCTTCTCTCTCACTCACCATCATTCTCTCTCTTGCCGTCTCTCTCGCTCTCTCTCTTGCCTTCTGTCTCTCTCACCTTTTCTCTCTTGCTCACCTTCTCTTTCTCACCTTCTCACTCTCAGTTGCCTTCTCTTTCTCACCTTGTGTCTCTCTCGCCTTCTCTCACTCTCGCCTTCTCTCTCTCGCTCGCCTTCTCTTTCTTGCCTTCTCTGTCTCTTTCGCCTTCTCTCTCTCTCTCACATTCTCCCATTCTCGCCTTCTCTCTCTTGCCTTCTCTCTCTCTCACCATCTCTCTCTCTCTCACTCGCTCTCACTCTCTCTCGCTCTCTATATTGCTCTCTTTCTCTCTCTCTCTATTGCCTTCTCTCTCTCTTTTGCCTTCCCGCACTCTCTCACCTTCTCTCTCTCTTTTGCCTTCTCTCTCTCTATCTCACATTCTCTCTCTCTTGCTCTCTCTCTCTCTTTCTCCCACCTTCTCTCTCTCTCTCGCCTTCTCTCTCTCTCTCTCGCCTTCCCTCTCCCTCTTTCGCCTTCTCTGTCTTTTGCCTTCTCTCTCGCATTCTCCCTCTCTCTCGCCTTCTCTCTCTCTCACTCTCGCCTTCTCTCTCTCACCTTCTCTCTCTTTCTCACCTTCTCTTTGTCACCTTCTCTCTATCGCTCGCCTTCTCTTTCTCACCTTCTCTCTCTCTCGCCTTCTCTCTCTCTCACCATCTCTATCTCTCACTCGCTCTTTCTCTCTCTCTCGCACTCTATGTTGCTCTCTTTCTCTCTCTCTATATTGCATTCTCTCTCTCTCGCCTTCCCTCTCTCTATTTCCTTCTCTCTCTCTTTCACCTTCTCTCTCTCTAATTCACCTTCTCTCTCTCTCTTGCCTTCTCTCTCTTTCTCTCGCCTTCTCTTTCTCTCGCCTTCTCTCTCTCACTCCATCTTTCTCTCTCTTCCCGCTCTCTCGCTCCCTCTCTCCTGCACCATCTCTCTCTCTCTTTCTTATCCCTCTCACTCACTCACTCTCTCACTCTCTATGTTGCTTTCTTTCTCTCTCTCTCTATGGCCTTCTCTCTCTCTCACCTTCTCTCTATCTCTTGCCTTTTCTCTAACTTGCCTTCTCTCTCTCTCGCCTTCTCTCTCTCTCTCGCCTTCACTCTCTCTGTCGCCTTCTCTCTCTCTCGCCTTCACTCTCTCTTTCACCTTCTCTCTCTCTATCTCGCCTTCTCTCTCTCTCTCGCCTTCTCTCTCTCTCTCTCAGCTTCTCTCTCTCTCTCTCGCCTTCTCTCTCTCTCTCACCATCTCTCTCTCACCTTCTCTTTCTCTCACCTTCCCTCTCTCTCTCTTGCCTTCTCTCTCTCTCACCTTCTCTCTCTCGCTCGACTTCTCTTTCTCACCTTCTCTCTCTCTCTCGCTTCCTCCCTCTCTCTCTCACCTTTCTTTCTCACCTTCTCTCTCTCGCCTTCTCTCTCTTTCACCATTTCTCTCTCTCTTGCCGTCTCTCTCTCTCTCTCTCTTGCCTTCTCTCTCTCTCACCTTTACTCTCTTGCTCGCCTTCTCTTTCTCACCTTCTCCCTCTCACTCGCCTTCTCTTTCCCACCTGGTCTCTCACTCTCGCCTTCTCTCTCTCGCTCACCTTCACTTTCTCGCCTTCTCTCTCTCTTTTGCCTTCTCTCTCTCTCGCATTCTCACTCTCTCGCCTTCTCTCTCTCTCTCGCCTTCTCTCTCTCTCACCTTCTCTCTCTTTCTCACATTTGCTCTCTCTCTCTCTCTCGTCTTCTCTCTCTCGCCTTCTCTCTCTCACTCTCCTTCTCTGTCTCTCGCCTTGTCTCTCTCACTCATCTTCTCTGTCTGTCTCTCACGTTCTCTCTCTCTCTCTCCCTCGCCTTCTCTCTCTCTCTCTCGCCTTCTGTCTCTCTCGCGTTCTCTCTCTCTCTCACTATACTTCTCCCTCTCTATCTCGCCTTCTCTCTATCTCTCAATTTCTCTCCCTCTCTCTCTCGTCTTCTCTCTCTCGTCTTCTCTCTCACTCCTCCCTCTCTCTTCCCATGCTCTCTCCCTCTCTCCTGCACCCTCTCTCTCTCTCTCTTTCTTCCCCCCTCACTCACTCTCTCTCTCTCACTCTCTATATTGCTTTCTTTCTCTCTCTCTCGATCGCCTTCTCTCTCTCTCTTGCCTTCTCTCTCTCTCACCTTCTCTCTCTCTCTCGCCTTCTCCCTCTCTTTCGCATTCTCTCTCTCTCTCACTATCCTTCTCTCTCTCTATCTCGCCTTCTCTCTCTCTCGCAATTTCTCTCCCTCTCTCTCTCGTCTTCTCTCTCACTCCTTCTCACTCCTTCTCTCTCTCTTCCCATACTCTCTCTCCCTCTCTCCTGCACTCTGTCTCTCTCTCTTTCTTCCCCCTCTCACTCACTCTCTCTCTCTCTCTCTCACTCTCTATGTTGCTTTCTTTCTCTCTCTCTCTCTCGCCTCCTCTCTCTCTCTCACCTTTCTTTCTCGCCTTCTCTCTCTCGCCTTCTCTCTCATTCACCATCTCTCTCTCTCTTGCCGTCTCTCTCTCTCTCTCTTGCCTTCTATCTCTCTCACCTTTTCTCTCTGGCTTGCCTTCTCTTTCTCACCTTCTCACTCTCGCTCACCTTCTCTTTCTCACCTTGTCTCTCTCTCGCATTCTCTCACTCTCACCTTCTCTCTCTTGCTCGCCTTCTCTTTCTCGCCTTCTCTCTTTCTCTCGCCTTCTCTCTCTCGCCTTCTCCCATTCTCGCCTTCTCTCTCTTGCCTTCTCTCTCTCTCACCATCTCTCTCTCTCTCACTCGCTCTCCCTCTCTCTCGGTATCTATATTGTGCTCTCTCTCTCTCTCTCTATTGCCTTCTTTCACTCTTGCCTTCCTTCACTCTCTCACCTTCTCGCACTCTTTTGCCTTCTCTCTCTCTTTCTCTTGCCTTCTCTCTCTCTCGCCTTCTCTCTCTTGCGTTCACTCTCTCTTTCGCCTTCTCTCTCTCTCTCTCGCCTTCTCTCTCTCTCGCCTTCACCCATTCTCGCCTTCTCTCTCTTGCCTTCTCTCTCTCTCACCATCTCTCTCTCTCTCACTCGCTCTCCCTCTCTCTCGGTCTCTAGATTGCTCTATTTCTCTCTCTCTATTGCCTTCTTTCACTCTTGCCTTCCCTCACTCTCTCACCTTCTCGCTCTCTTTTGCCTTCTCTCTCTCTATCTCACATTCTCTCTCTCTTGCCTTCTCTCACTCTTTCTCTCGCCTTCTCTCTCTCTTGCCTTCTCTCTCTTGCCTTCACTATCCCTTTCACCTTCTCTCTCTCTCTTTCGCCTTCTCTCTCTTTTGCCTTCACTCTCTCTCGCATTCTCCCTCTCTCTCGCCTTCTCTCTCTCTCTCTCTCTCGCCTTCTCTCTCTCACCTTCTCTCTCTTTCTCACCTCTTTGTCACCTTCTCTCTATCGCTCGCCTTCTCTTTCTCACCTTCTCTCTCTCTCGCCTTCTCTCACTCTCGCCTTCTCTCTCTCTCTTGCCTTCTCTCTCTCACCATCTCTCTCTCTCTCACTCGCTCTCTGTTTCTCTTGCACTCTATGTTGCTCTCTTTCTCTCTCTCTATTGCCTTCTCTCTCTCTCGCCTTCCCTCTCTCTAAAACCCTCTCTCTCTCTTTCACCTTCTCTCTCTCTAATTCGCCTTCTCTCTCTCTCTTGCCTTCTATCTCTTTCTCTCGCCTTCTCTTACTCTCGCCTTCGCTCTCTCACCACCTTTCTCTCTCTTCCCGCTCTCTCACTCCCTCTCTCCTGCACCATCTCTCTCTCTCTTTCTTACCTCTCTCACTCACTCTCTCTCTCTCACTCTCTATATTGCTTTCTTTCTCTGTCTCTCTATGGCCTTCTCTCTCTCTCGCATTCTCTCTCTCTCTCTCTCGCCTTTTCTCTCTCTCTTGCCTTCTATCTCTCTCTCTCCCTCTCGACTTCTCACTCTCTCACCTTCTCTATCTCTCTCTCTCTCTCGCCTTCACTCTCTCTCGTGCCTTCTCTGTCTCTCGCCCTCTCTCTCTCTCTCTCACGCCTACTCTCTCTCACCTTCATTCTCTCTCTCTCGCCTTCGCGCTCTCTCTCGCCTTCTCTCCCTCTCACCCACTCTCTCTCGCTCACCTTCTCTTTCTCGCCTTCTCTCTTTCTTGCCTCCTCTCTCTCTATCACCTCTCTTGCCTACTCTCTCTCTCCTCTCTCTCTCTCTCTCGACTTCTCTCTCTCTCTTGCCTTCTCTCACTCTCTCTCTCTCTCTCGCCTTCTCTCTCTCGCCTTCTCCCTCTCACTCACCTTCTCTGTCTCTCGGCTGGTCTCTCTCACTCGTCTTCTCTGTCGCTCTCTCGCGTTCTCTCTCTCTCTCTCCCTCACCTTCTCTCTCTCTCTCACCTTTTCTCTCTCTCTCGCCTTCTCCCTCTCTTTCGCGTTCTCTCGCTCTCACTATCCTTCTCTCTCTCTATCTCGCCTTCTCTCTCTCTCGCAATTTCTCTCCCTCTCTGTCTCGTCTTCTCTCTCACTCCTTCTCTCTCTCTCTTCCCATACTCTCTCTCTCTCTCTCTCCTGCACCCTGTCCCTCTCTCTTTCTTCCCCCTCTCACTCACTCTCTCTCTCTCTCTCTCACTCTCTATATTGCTTTCTTTCTCTCACTCTCTCTCTCGCCTTCTCTCTCTCTCGCCTTCACTCTCTCTTTCATCTTCTCTCTCTCTATCTCGCCTTCTCTCTCTTTATCACCTCTCTCTCGCCTACTCTCTCTCTCACCTTCTCTCTCCATCTCTCTCACCTTCACTCTCTCTCTCTCCTCTCTCTCTCTCTCTCTCGCCTTCTCCCTCTCACTCACCTTCTCTGTCTCTCGGCTGGTCTCTCTCACTCGTCTTCTCTGTCTCTCTCTCTCGCATTCTCTCTCTCTCCCTCGCCTTCTCTCTCTCTCTCGCCTTCTCGCTCTATCTCACATTCTCTCTCTCTCTCGCCTTCTCTCTCTCTCTCGCGTTCTCTCTTTCTCACTATCCTTCTCTCTCTCTAGCTCGCCTTCTCTCTCTCTTGCAATTTCTCTCCCTCTCTCTCTTGTCTTCTCTCTCACTTCTCCTCTCCCTCTCTTCCCATGCTATCTCTCCCTCACTCCTGCACCCTGTCTCTCTCTCTTTCTTCCCACTCTCACTCACTCTCTCTCTCTCTCTCTCACTCTCTATATTGCTTTCTTTCTCTCTCTCTCGATCGCCTTCTCTCTCTCTTGCTTTCTCTCTCTCTTGCCTCTCTCTCTCACCTCTCTCTCTCTCGCATTCTCTCTCTCTCGCCTTCACTCTCTCTTTCACCTTCTCTCTCTCTATCTCGCCTTCTTTCTCTTTATCCCCTCTCTCTCGCCTGCTCTCTCTCTCACCTTCTCTCTCTATCTCTCTCACCTTCACTCTCTCTCTCTCCTCTCTCTCTCTCTCTCGCCTTCTCTCTCCCTTGCCTTCTCTCTCTCTATCTCCCTCGCCTTCTCTCTCTCTCTCGCCTTCTCTCTCTCTCTCACATTCGCTCTCTCTCTCTCTCGTCTTCTCCCTCTCGCCTTCTCTCTCTCACTCTCCATCTCTGTCTCTCGCTTTGTCTCTCTCACTCATCTTCTCTGTCTGTCTCTCGCGTTCTCTCTCTCTCTCCCCCTCGCCTTCTCTCTCTCTCTCTCGCCTTCTCTCTCCCTTGTCTTCTCTCTCTCTATCTCCCTCACCTTCACTCTCTCTCTCGCCTTCTCTCTCTCTCTCTCTCACATTTGCTCTCTCTCTCTCTCGTCTTCTCCCTCTCGCCTTCTCTCTCTCACTCTCCTTCTCTGTCTCTCGCCTTGTCTCTCTCACTCATCTTCTCTGTTTGTCTCTCACGTTCTCTCTCTCTCTCTCCCTCGCCTTCTCTCTCTCTCTCGCCTTCTCTCTCTCGCGTTCTCTCTCTCTCTCACTGTACTTCTCCCTCTCTATCTCGCCTTCTCTCTCTCTCTCAATTTCTCTCCCTCTCTCTCTCGTCTTCTCTCTCTCGTCTTCTCTCTCACTCCTCCCTCTCTCTTCCCATGCTCTCTCCCTCTCTCCTGCACCCTCTCTCTCTCTCTTTCTTCCCCCCTCACTCACTCTCTCTCTCTCACTCTCTACATTGCTTTCTTTCTCTCTCTCTCGATCGCCTTCTCTCTCTCTCTTGCCTTCTCTCTCTCTCACCTTCTCTCTCTCTCTCGCCTTCTCCCTCTCTTTCGCGTTCTCTCTCTCTCACTATCCTTCTCTCTCTCTATATCGCCTTCTCTCTCTCTCGCAATTTCTCTCCCTCTCTCTCTCGTTTTCTCTCTCACTCCTTCTCTCTCTCTCTTCCCATACTCTCACTCCCTCTCTCCTGCACTCTGTCTCTCTCTCTTTCTTCCCCCTCTCACTCACTGTCTCTCTCTCTCTCACTCTCTATATTGCTTTCTTTCTCTCTCTCTCTCGATCGCGTTCTCTCTCTCTTGCCTTCTCGCTCTCTTGCCTTCTCTCTCTCTCTCACCTTCTCTCTCTCTCGCCTTCTCTCTCTCTCGCCTTTACTCTCTCTTTTACCTTCTCTCTCTCTATCTCGCCTTCTCTCTCTTTATCACCTCTCTCTCACCTACTCTCTCTCTCACCTTCTCTCTCCATCTCGCTCACCTTCACTCTCTCTCTCTCCTCTCTCTCTCTCTCTCGCCTTCTCTCTCTCACTCACCTTCTCTGTCTCTCGGCTGGTCTCTCTCACTCGTCTTCTCTGTCTCTCTCTCTCGCATTCTCTCTCTCTCCCTCGCCTTCTCTCTCTCTCTCGCCTTCTCGCTCTATCTCACATTCTCTCTCTCTCTCGCCTTCTCTCTCTCTCTCGCATTCTCTCTTTATCACTGTCCTTCTCTCTCTCTATCTCGCCTTCTCTCTCTCATGCAATTTCTCTTCCTCTCTCTCTTGCCTTCTCTCTCACTTCTCCTCTCCCTCTCTTCCCATGCTATCTCTCCCTCTCTCCTGCACCCTGTCTCTCTCTCTTTCTTCCCCCTCTCACTCACTCTCTCTCTCTCTCTCTCTCACTCTCTATATTGCTTTCTTTCTCTCTCTCTCGATCGCCTTCTCTCTCTCTCTTGCCTTCTCTCTCTCTTGCCTCTCTCTCTCACGTCTCTCTCTCTCGCATTCTCTCTCTCTCGCCTTCACCCTCTCTTTCACCTTCTCTCTCTCTATCTCGCCTTCTCTCTCTTTATCACCTCTCTTTCGCCTACTCTCTCTCTCACCTTCTCTCTCTATCTCTCTCACCTTCACTCTCTCTCTCTCCTCTCTCTCTCTCTCTCGCCTTCTCTCTCCCTTGCCTTCTCTCTCTCTATCTCCCTCACCTTCTCTCTCTCTCTCGCCTTCTCTCTCTCTCTCACATTCGCTCTCTCTCTCTCTCGTCTTCTCTCTCTCGCCTTCTCTCTCTCACTCTCCTTCTCTGTCTCTCGCCTTGTCTCTCTCACTCATCTTCTCTGTCTGTCTCTCGCATTCTCTCTCTCTCTCTCTCCCTCGCCTTCTCTCTCTCTCTCTCTCGCCTTCTCTCTCTCTCGCGTTCTCTCTCTCTCTCCCTCGCCTTCTCTCTCTCTCTCTCGCCTTCTCTCTCTCTCGCTTTCTCTCTCTCTCTCACTATACTTCTCCCTCTCTATCTCGCCTTCTCTCTCTCTCTCAATTTCTCTCCCTCTCTCTCTCGTCTTCTCTCTCTCGTCTTCTCTCTCACTCCTCCCTCTCTCTTCCCATGCTCTCTCTCCCTCTCTCCTGCACACTCTCTCTCTCTTTCTTCCCCCTCACTCACTCTCTCTCTCTCTCACTCTCTATATTGCTTTCTTTCTCTCTCTCTCGATCGCCTTCTCTCACTCTCTTGCCTTCTCTCTCTCTCACCTTCTCTATCTCTCTCGCCTTCTCCCTCTCTTTCGCGTTCTCTCTCACTATCCTTCTCTCTCTCTATCTCGCCTTCTCTCTCTCTCGCAATTTCTCTCCCTCTCTCTCTCGTCTTCTCTCTCACTCCTTCTCTCTCTCTCTTCCCATACTCTCTCTCCCTCTCTCCTGCACTCTGTCTCTCTCTCTTTCTTCCCCCTCTCACTCACTCTCTCTCTCTCTCTCTCACTCTCTATATTGCTTTCTTTCTCTCTCTCTCGATCGCCTTCTCTCTCTCTTACCTTCTCGCTCTCTTGCCTTCTCTCTCTCTCACCTTCTCTCTCTCTCTCGCCTTCTCTCTCTCTCGCCTTCACTTTCTCTTTCACCTTCTCTCTCTCTATCTCGCCTTCTCTCTCTTTATCACCTCTCTCTCGCCTACTCTCTCTCACGTTCTCTCTCCATCTCTCTCACCTTCACTGTCTCTCTCTCCTCTCTCTCTCGCCTTCTCCCTCTCACTCACCTTCTCTGTCTCTCGGCTGGTCTCTCTCACTCGTCTACTCTGTCTCTCTCTCTCGCATTCTCTCTCTCTCCCTCGCCTTCTCTCTCTCTCTCGCCTTCTCGCTCTATCTCACTTTCTCTCTCTCTCGCCTTCACTCTCTCTCTCGCGTTCTCTCTTTCTCACTATCCTTCTCTCTCTCTATCTCGCCTTCTCTCTCTCTTGCAATTTCTCTTCCTCTCTCTCTTGTCTTCTCTCTCACTTCTCCTCTCCCTCTCTTCCCATGCTTTCTCTCCCTCTCTCCTGCACCCTGTCTCTCTCTTTCTTCCCCCTCTCACTCACTCTCTCTCTCTCTCTCACTCTCTATATTGCTTTCTTTCTCTCTCTCTCTCGATCGCCTTCTCTCTCTCTCTTGCCTTCTCTCTCTCTTGCCTCTCTCTCTCACCTCTCTCTCTCTCGCATTCTCTCTCTCTCGCCTTCACTCTCTCTTTCACCTTCTCTCTTTCTATCTCGCCTTCTCTCTCTTTATCACCTCTCTCTCGCCTACTCTCTCTCTCACCTTCTCTATCTCTCTCACCTTCACTCTCTCTCTCTCCTCTATCTCTCTCTCTCGCCTTCTCTCTCCCTTGCCTTCTCTCTCTCTCTATCTCCCTCGCCTTCTCTCTCTCTCTCTCGCCTTCTCTCTCTCTCTCACATTCGCTCTCTCTCTCTCTCGTCTTCTCTCTCTCGCCTTCTCTCTCTCACTCTCCTTCTCTGTCTCTCGCCTTGTCTCTCTCACACATCTTCTCTGTTTGTCTCTCGCGTTCTCTCTCTCTCCCTCGCCTTCTCTCTCTCTCTCGCCTTCTCTCTCTCTCGCGTTCTCTCTCTCTCTCACTGTACTTCTCCCTCTCTATCTCGCCTTCTCTCTCTCTCTCAATTTCTCTCCCTCTCTCTCTCGTCTTCTCTCTCTCGTCTTCTCTCTCACTCCTCCCTCTCTCTTCCCATGCTCTCTCTCCCTCACTCCTGCACCCTCTCTCTCTCTCTTTCTTCCCTCCTCACTCACTCTCTCTCTCTCACTCTCTATATTGCTTTCTTTCTCTCTCTCTCGATCGCCTTCTCTCTCTCTCTTGCCTTCTCTCTATCGCCTTCTCTCTCTCTCTCTTGCCCTCTCTCTCGCTCTCTCTCTGTCTCTTGCCTTCTCTCTCTCTCTCTATCTCACCTCTATTTCTCTCGTGCCTTCTCCCTCTCTCTCTCTCGCCTTCTCACTCTCTCTCGCCTTCTCTCTCTATATATATAATCTCTCCTTCTCTCCCTCTCTCGCCTTCTCTTTCTCTCTCGCGCCTTCTATATCGCTCTTTCGCTCTCGTCTTCTCTCACTCGCTCTCTCTCATCTTCTCTCTCGCGCCTTCTCTCTCTCCCTCTCTCGCCTATTCTCTCTCTCTGTCTTTCTCTTGCTCTCTCTCTCTCTCTTTCTCTCCCCCCTTCTCTTCTCTCTCTCTCTCACATTCTCTCTCTCTCTCGCCTTCTCTCTCTCTGTCACTCTCTCTTGCCTTTCCTCTCTCTCTCGCCTTCTATCTCTCTCTTTCGCTCGCCTTCCCTTTCTCTCTCTTGCCTTCTCACTATCTCTCTCTCACTGTCTCTCACCTTCTCTCTCTCTCTCTCTCTTGCATTCTCTGTCTCTCTCTCATGCCTTCTCTCTCTCGCTCTCTCTCTATCAACCTCTCTCTCTTGCTCTCTCTCGCTCGCGCTCGCCTTCTCTCTCTCTCTCTCACCTTCTCTCTCTCTTTCGCCTCTCTCTCTCTCTCTATCTATCTATCTCCCCCTCTCTCTTGCTCTCTCTCTCTCGCCTTCTCTCTCTCTCTCTGTCGCCTTCTCTCTCTCGCCTTCTCTCTCTCTCTCTCACCTTCTCTCTCTCTTTCGCCTCTCTCTCTCTCTCTATCTATATATCTCCCTCTCTCTCTTGCTCTCTCTCTCTCGCCTTCTCTCTCTCTCTCTGTCGCCTTCTCTCTGTCGCCTTCTCTCTCTCTCTCGCTCTTGCCTTCTCTCTCTCTCTCTCCCTCTCTCGCCTTCTCTCTGTCTCTCTCTCTCTCTCTCTCTCTCACCTTCTCTCTCTTGCTTTCTCTCTCTCCCTCTCTCACCTTCTCTCTCTTTCTCTCTCTCTCTTGCCTTCTGTCTCTCTCTCTCTCTCTCGCCTTCTGTCTCTGTCTCTCTCTCTTGCCCTCCCTATCTCTCTCTCTCTCTCTCCTTTGCTCTCGCTCCCTCTCTCTCAACTTCTATCTCTCTCTGTCTCTGTCTCTCTCTCTCTCTATCTCTCTCTCTTGCTCTCTCTCTCTCTCTCACCTTCTCTCTCTCTCTCTCTGTCGCCTTGTCTCTATCTCTTGCCTTCTCTCTCTCTCTCTCTCGCCGTCTCTCTCTCTCTATCTCTCTCTCGCCTTCTCGCTCTATTTCTCTCTTGCCTTCATTCTCTCTCTCCCTCTCTCTTGCTCTCTCTCTCTCTCTCACTCGCCTTCTCTCTGTCTCTTTCATTTTCTCTCTCTCTCTCTGTCATCTACTCTCTCTCTCTCACCTTCTCTCTCTATTTCTCTCTTGCCTTTTTTCCCTCTCTCTCTCTCTTGCCTTCTCTCTCTCTCCCTCTCTCTTGCTCTGTCTCTCTCACTCGCCTTCTCTCTCTCTCTCTCTTTCATTCTCTCTCTCTCTGTCATCTTCTCTCTCTCTCTCGTCTTCACTCTCTCTCTCATACCTTCTCTTTCATTCACTCACTCTCTCTTTCTCACTCTCTCTCTTTCTCTCTCGCCGTCTCTCTCTCTCTCGCTCTCTGTCACCTTCTCTCTCTCTCACTCTATCTCCTTCACCCGCTCTCTCGCCTGCTCTCTCTCTCTCCCTCTCTCTTGCCTGCTCTCTCTCTCTCTCTCTTGCCTTCTCTGTCTCTGTCTCACTCTCTTGCCTTCTCTCTCTCTCTATCTCTCTGTATCCCTCTATCTTGCTCTCTCTCCCTCACATTCCCTCTCGCGCCTTCTCTCTCTCTCTCTCACTCTCTCTTTCTCTCTCTTGCCTTCTCTCTCTCTCCTTCACTCTCTCTCTCGCCTTCTCACTCTCCCTCTCTCCTTCACTCTCTCTCTCGCCTTTTTTCTCTCTCTCTCTCTCTCTCTCTCTTTCTCTCTTGCTTTCTCTCTCTCTTGTCTCCTCTCTCTCTCACCTTTCTCTCTCGCCTTGTCTCTCTCGCCTTCTCTCACTCTCGCCTTCTCTCTCTCTCTCGCCTTCTCCCTTGCTCGCCTTCTCTCGCTAGCCTTCTCTCTCTCTCACCATCTCTCTCTCTCTCACTCGCTATCTTTCTCTCTCTCTCTATTGCCTTCTCTCTCTCTCTCGCCTTCCCTCTCTCTCTCACCTTCTCTCTCTCTCTTGCCTTTTATCTCTCTATCTCACCCTGTCTTTCTCTTGCCTTCTCTCTCTTTCTCTCGCCTTCTCTCTCTCGCCTTCTCTCTCTCACCTTCTCTCTCTCTTTTGCCTTCTCTCTCTCGCATTCTTCCTCTCTCTCGCCCTCTCTCTCTCAATCTCGCCTTCTCTCTCTCTCACCTTCTCTCTCTTGCTCACCTTCTCTTTTTCACCTACTCTCTCTCGCTCGCCTTCTTTTTCTCACCTTCTTTCTCTCTCGCCTTCTCTCACTCTCACCTTCTCTCTCTCGCTCGCCTTCTCTATCTCGCCTTCTCTGTCTTTCTCAGCATCTCTCTCTCTCTAGCCTTCTCCCTTTCTAGCCTTCTCTCTCTTGCCTTCTGTCTCTCTCACCATCTCTCTCTCTCTCTCACTCGCTCTCTCTCTCTCTCTCGCTCTCTATATTGCTCTCTTTCTCTCTCGCTCTCGATTGCCTTCTCTCTCTCTCGCCTTCCCTCTCTTTCTCGCCATCTCTCTCTCTCTTGCCTTATCTCTCTCGAATTCTCTCTCTCTCTCTCACCTTCTCTCTGTCTCTCGTTTTATCTCTCTCTCTCACTCGCCTTCTCTCTCTCTCTCTCTCGGCTTCTCTCCATCTCTCTCTCACCTTCTCTCTCTCTCTCACCTTCTCTCTCTCTCTTGCCTTCTCTCTCGCATTCTCTCTCTCTCTCTCACTTTCTCTCACCATCTCGCCTTCTCTTTCTCTCTCACTCGCCATCTCTCTCTCTCGCCTTCTCTCTCTCTGTCACACCTTCTCTCTCTCTATCACCTTCTCTCTCTCACTACTTATCTCTCTCTCTCTACCCTCTCTCTATTCCACCTCTCCCTCTCCCTCTCTCCTGCTCCATCTCTCTCTCTCTCTCTTACACTAGTCTCTCTTTCTCTCCCTCTCACTCTCTCTCTCTCTCACTCCCTACATCGCTCTATTTCTCTCTCTCTCTTGCTTTCTCTCAATTTCACCTTCTCTCTCTGTCTCTCGCCTTCTCTCTCTCTCTCTTGCCTTCTCTCTCTCTCGCCTTCTCTCTTTCTCTACCTCGCCTTCGCTCTCTCTCTCTCGCATTCTCTCTCTTTCGCCTTCACTCTCATTCTCTCGCCTTTTCTCTCTCTCTTGCCTTCTCCCTCTCTCTCGCCTTCTCTCTCTCACTCACCTTCTCTCTCTCTCTTGCATTATCTCTCTCTCTCACCTTCTCTCTCTCACCTTCTCTCTCTCTGTATCTCGCCTTCTCTCTCTCGCCTTCTCTCTCTCTCGCCTTCTCTCTCACTCGCTTTCACTCTCTCGCCTTCCCTCTCTCTCTCGCCTTCTCTTTCTCTGTATCTCGCCTTCTCAATCTCTCTCGCCTTCTCTCTCTCTTTCTCTCACCATCTCTCTCTCTCGCCTTCTCTCTCTCGCTCACCTTCACTCTCTCTCTCGCTTGCTTTCTTTTGCTTTCTCTCTCTTTCTCTCTTGCCTTCACTCTCTCTCTCTCACCTTCTCTCCCGCCTTCTCTCTCTCACTCGCCTTTGCTCTCTCTCTCTCGCCTTCTCTCTCTCGGCTTCTCTCACTCGCCTTCTCTCTCTCTCACCTTCTCTCTCTCGCTCTCCCTCTCGCCTTCACTCTCTCTCGCCTTCTCTCTCTCGCTCACCTTCTCTCTCCCTCTTGCCTTCTCTCTCTCTCGCCTTCTCTCTCTCTCTCTCTCGCCTTTTCTCTCTCTCGTCTTCTCTCTCTCTCTCTCTCACGCCTTCTCTCCCTCTCCCGACTTCTCTCTCTCTCGCCTACTCTCTCTCTCGCCTTCTCTCTCTAGCTCTCTCAACTTCACTCTCTCTCTCCTCTCTCGCTTTCTCTCTCTCGCATTCTCTCTCTCTCTTGCCTTCTCTTTCTCTCTCTCTCTCCCTCGCCTTCTCTCTCTCTCTCTCTCTCTCTCTCTCTCTCGCATTCACTCTCTCTTTCTCTTGTCTTCTCTCTCTCTTGCCTCCTCTCTCTCACTCCCTCTCTCTCTCTTGCTCTCTCTCTCTTTCTCTTTCTCTCACCTTCTCGCTCTCGCGTATCCGCTCTCTCTCTCTGTCTTGCCTTCTCTCTCTCTCACCTTCTCTCTCTCTCGCCCTCTCTCTCGCTCTCTCTCTCTCTCGCCTTCTCTCTCTCTCTTGCCTCTATCTCTCTCTCTCGCCTTCTCTCTCTCTCTCTCTCTCTTGCCTTCTCACTCTCTCTCGCCTTCTCGTTCTCTGTCTGTCTCTCTCTCTATATATATATATATCTTTCTCTTCCCCTCTCGCCTTCTCTTTCTCTCTCTCTCTCTCTCGCCTTCTCTCACTCTCTCTCTCTCTCACCTTCTCTCTCTCACCTTCTCTCTCTCCCTCTCTCACCTACTCTCTCTCTCTGTCTCTCTCTTGCTCTCTCTCTCTCTCTCTCTTTCTCTCTCCCCTTCTCTTCTCTCTCTCTTTCTCTCTCTCTCTCTCTCACCTTCTCTCTCTCTCTCTCTTGCCTTCTCTCTCTGTCTCTCTCTCTGTCTCTCTCTCTTGCCTTCCCTCTCTCTCTTTCTCTCCCTCTCTCTCTCTATCTCTCTCCCTTGTTCGCACTCCCTCTCTCTCACCTTCTATCTCTCTCTCTCTCGCCTTCCCTTTCTCTCTCATGCCTTCTCTCTCTCTCTCTTGCCTTCTCTCTCTCTTTTGCCTTCTATCTCTCTCGCATTCTCCCTCTCTCTCGCCTTCTCTTTCTCTCTCTCTCTCGCCTTCTCTCTCTTGCTCGCCTTCTCTTTTTCGCATTCTCTCTCTCTCACCTTCTCTCACTCCCGCTTTCTCTCTCTCGCTCGCCTTCTCTTTCTCGCCTTCTCCCTTTCTAGACTTTTCTCTCTTGCCTTCTCTATCTCTCACCATCTCTCTCTCTCTCTCACTCGCTCCCTCTCTCTCTCGCTCTCTATATTGCTCTCTTTATCTCTCTCTCTCTATTGCCTTCTCTCTCTCTCGCCTTCCCTCTCTTTCTCGCCTTCTCTCTCTCTCTTGCCTTCTCTCTCTCGCATTCCCTCTCTCTCTCTCACCTTCTCTCTCTCTCTCATCTTCTCTCTCTCTCACTTGCCTTCTCTCTCTCTCTCTCACCTTCACTCCATCTCTCTCTCATCTTCTCTCTTTCTCTCTTGCCTTCTCTTCATCTCTTGCCTTCTCTCTCTCACATTCTCTCTCTCTCTCGCCTTCTCCCTCTCTCTCGCCTCTATCTCTCTCACCTTCTCTCTCTCTGTCTCTCGCCTTCTCTTCCTCTCTTGCCTTGTCTCTCTCACATTCTCTCTCTCTCTCACCTTGTCGCTCTCTCTCTCTCAACTTCTCTCTCTCTCTCATTTGCCTTCTCTCTCTCTCGCCTTCTCTCTCTTTGTCAGACCTTCTCTCTCTCTCTCGCCTTCTCTCTCTCTCGCCTTCTCTCTCTCTCTCGCCTCTATTTCTCTCTCGCCTTCTCTCGCTCACCTTCTCACTCTCTCTCGCCTTCTCTCTCTCTGTCTCTCTCTCTCTCTATATATATATATCTCCTTCTCTCCCTCTTGTCTTCTCTTTCTCTCTCTCTTTCTCGCCTTCCCTCTCGCTCTCTCGCTCTCGCCTTCTCTCACTCGCTCTCTCTCACCTACTCTCTCTCTCGCCTTCTCTCTTTCCCTCTCTCGCCTACTCTCTCTCTCTCTGTCTCTCTCTTGCTCTCTCTCTCTCACTCTTTCTCTCTCCCCTTCTCTTCTCTCTCTCTCTCACCTTCTCTCTCTCTCTCTCGCCTTCTCTTCCTCTCTTGCCTTCTCTCTCTCTCTCACCTTGTCGCTCTCTCTCTCTTGACTTCAATCTCTCTCTCACTTGCCTTCTCTCTCTCTCGCCTTCTCTCTCTTTGTCAGACCTTCTCTCTCTCTCTTGCCTTCTCTCTCTCGCATTCCCTCTCTCTCTCTCTCACCTTCTCTCTCTCTCTCATCTTCTCTCTCTCTCTCTCGCCTTCTCTTCCTCTCTTGCCTTCTCTCTCTCGCATTCTCACTCTCTCTCATCTTCTCGCTCTCTCTCTCTCAACTTCTCTCTCTCTCTCACTTGCCTTCTCTCTCTCTCGCCTTCTCTCTCTTTGTCAGACTTTCTCTCTCTCTCTCGCCTTGCCTCTCTCTCGCCTTCTCTCTCTCTCTCGCCTCTATCTCTCTCTCGCCTTCTCGCTCTCGCCTTCTCATTCTCTCTCGCCTTCTCGCACTCTGTCTCTCTCTATATATATATATATCTCTCCTTCTCTCCCTCCCTCGCCTTCTCTTTCTCTCTCTCTTTCACGTCTTCCCTCTTGCTCTCTCGCTCTCGCCTTCTCTCACTCTCTCTCTCACTCACCTACTCTCTCTCTTGCCTTCTCTCTCTCCCTCTCTCACCTACTCTCTCTCTGTCTCTCTCTTGCTCTCTCTCTCACTCTTTCTCTCTCTCCTTCTCTTCTCTCTCTCTCTCACCTTCTCTATCTCTCTCTTGCCTTCTCTCTCTCTGTCTCTCTCTCTTTCTCTCCCTCTCTCTCTATCTCTCTCCCTTGTTTGCGCTCCCTCTCTCTCTTGCCTCCTATCTCTCTCTCTCTCTCGCTCGCCTTCCCTTTCTCTCTCTCGCCTTCTCTCACTCTCTCTCTCGCCTTCTCTCTCTCTTTTGCCTTCTCTCTCTCTCGCATTCTTCCTCTCTCTCGCCTTCTCTCTCACTCTCTCTCTCGCCTTCTCTCTCTCTCGCCTTCTCTCTCTCTTTTGCCTTCTCTCTCTCTCGCATTCTTCCTCTCTCTCGCCTTCTCTCTCACTCTCTCTCTCGCCTTCTCTCACTCTCGCCTTCTCTCTCTCGCTCGCCTTCTCATTCAGGCCATCTCTGTCTTTTTCGCCATCTCTCTCTCTCGCCTTCTCCATTTCTAGCCTTCAATCTCTCACTCGCTCTCTCTCTCGCTCTCTATATTGCTCTCTCTCTCTCTCTCTCTCTCTATTGCCTTCTCTCTCTCTCACCTTGCCTCTCTTTCTCGCCTTCTCTCTCTCTTGCCTTCTCTCTCTCGCATTCTCTCTCTCTCTCACCTTCTCTCTCTTTCTCGTCTTCTCTCTCTCTCTCACTCGCCTTCTCTCTCTCTCACCTTCTCTCTCGTTCTACTTATCTCTCTCTCTCCACCCTCTCTCTCTCCCTCTCTCCTGCTCCATCTCTCTCTCTCTCTTATACACCATTCTCTCTTTCTCTCTCTCTCGCTCTCTCTCTCTCACTCTATATCACTCTATTTCTCTCTCTCTCTCACCTTCTCTCAATTTCACCTTCTCTCTCTGTTTCTTGCCTTCTCTCTCTCTCTCTTGCCTTCTCTCTCTCTCGCCTTCTCTCTCTCTCTACCTCGCCTTCTCTCTCACTCGCCTTCTCTCTCTCTCTCACCTTCTCTCTCGTTCTACTTATCTCTCTCTCTCCACCCTCTCTCTCTCCCTCTCTCCTGCTCCATCTCTCTCTCTCTCTTATACACCATTCTCTCTTTCTCTCTCTCTCGCTCTCTCTCTCTCACTCTATATCACTCTATTTCTCTCTCTCTCTCACCTTCTCTCAATTTCACCTTCTCTCTCTGTTTCTTGCCTTCTCTCTCTCTCTCTTGCCTTCTCTCTCTCTCGCCTTCTCACTCTCTCTACCTCGCCTTCTCTCTCTCTCGCCTTCTCTCTCTTTCACCTTCTCTCTCTGTCTCTCGCCTTCTCTCTCCCTCTTGCCTTCTCCCTCTCTCTCACCTTCACTCTCTCTCTCTTACCTTCTCTCTCTCTCGCCTTCTCTCTCTCTTTTGCCTTCTCTCTCTCTCGCCTTCACTCTCTCTCTCACCTTCACTCTCTCTCTTACCTTCTCTCTCTCTCGCCTTCTCTCTCTCTTTTGCCTTCTCTCTCTCTCGCATTCTCGCTCTCTCTCGCCTTCTCTCTCACTCTCTCTCTCACCTTCTCTCACTCTCGCCTTCTCTCTCTCGCTCGCCTTCTCATTCTCGCCATCTCTGCCTTTTTTGCCATCTCTCTCACTCTGATCGCCTTCTCTCTCACCTTCACTCTCTTGCCTTCTATCTCTCTCTCGCCTTCTCTCACTCTCTCTCTCTCGCCTTCTCTCTCTCTCGCCTTCTCTCTCTCTCTCGCCTTCTCTCTCTCTCACCTTCACTCTCTCGCCTTCTCTCTCTCTCCAACATTCGCTCGCTCTCTCTCTCGCCTTCTCTCTCTCTCGCCTTCTCACTCTCTCTCACATTCTCTCTCTCTCGCCTTCTCTCTTTCTCGCGTTCTCTCTCTCTCTCACTATCCTTGTCTCTCTCTCTCTCACCTTCTCTCTCTCGCCTTCTCTCTCTCGCCTTCTCTCACTCGTCTTCCCTCTCTCACATTCTCTATCTCTCTCTCTCTCGCCTTCACTCTCTCTCGCCTTCTCTCTCTCGCTCACCTTCTCTCTCCCTCTTGCCTTCTCTCTCTCTCGCCTTCTCGCTCTCTCTCTTGCCCTCTCTCTCACTCTCTTTCTCTCTCTCGCCTTCTCTCTCTCTCTCGCCTCTATCCCTCTCTTGCCTTCTCTCTCTCTCTCGCCTTCTCACTCTCTCTCGCCTTCTCTCCCTCTGTCTCTCTCTCTCACTATATATATATATCTCCTTCTCTCCCTCTCTCGCCTTCTCTTTCTCTCTCTCTCTCTCTCTCTCTCTCGCCTTCTCTCTCGCTCTCTCGCTCTCGCCTTCTCTCACTCTTTCTTTCTCTCACCTTCTCTCGCTCGCCTTCTCTCTCTCCCTCTTTCGCCTACTCTCTCTCTCTGTCTCTCTGTTGCTCTCTCTCTCTCTCTTTCTCTCTCCCCTTCTCTTCTCTCTCTCTCTCTCTCTCTCACCTTCTCTCTCTCTCTCTCTTGCCTTCTCTCTCTCTGTCTCTCTCTCTTGCCTTCCCTCTCTCTCTTTCTCTCCCTCTCTATCTCTATCTCTCTCCCTTGTTTGCGCTCCCTCTCTCTCGACTTCTATCTCGCTCTCTCGCTCGCCTTCCATTTCTCTCTCTCACCTTCTCTCTCTCTCTCGTCTTCTCTCTCTCTCGCCTTCTCTCTCTTGCTCGCCTTCCCTTTTTCGCCTACTCTCTCTCGCACGTCTTCTCTTTCTCACCTTCTCTCTTTCTCGCCTTCTCTCACTCTCACCTTCTCTCTCTCACTCGGCTTCTCTTTCTCATCTTCTCTGTCTCTCTCGCCTTCTCCCTTTCTAGCCTTCTCTCTCTTGCCTTCTCTCTCTCTCACCATCTCTCTCTCTCTCACTCGCACTCTCTCTCTCTCGCTCTCTATATTGCTCTCTTTCTCTCTCTCTCTCTATTGCCTTCTCTCTCTCTCGCCTTCCCTCTCTTTCTCGCCTTCTCTCTCTCTCTTGCCTTCTCTCTCGCTTTCTCTCTCTCACTCTCACCTACTCTCTCTCTCTCGTCTTCTCTCTCTCTCTCACTCGCCTTCTCTCTCTCTCGCCTTCTCTCCATCTCTCTCTCACTATCTCTCTCTCTTGCCTTCTCTCTCTCTCTTGCCTTCTATCTCTTGCATTCTCTCTCTCTCTCTCACATTCTCTCTCTCACCTTCTCTCTCTCTCTCTCACTCGCCTACTCTCTCTCTCGCCTTCTCTCTCTCTGTTACGCCTACTCTCTCTCTCTCACTATCTATATCGCTCTATTCCTCTCTTTCTCTCTCCTTCTCTCAATTTCACCTTCTCTCTCTGTTTCTAGCCTTCTCTCTCTCTCTTGCCTTCTCCCTCTCGCCTTCTCTCTCTCTCTACCTTGCCTTCTCTCTCTCTCTCACCTTCTCTCGCTCTCTCTTGCCTTCTCTCTCTCGCTTTCTCTCTCTTGCTCGACTTCTCTTTCTCGCCTTCTCTCTCTCTCTCGCCTCCTCTCTCTCACCTTTCTCTCTCGCCTTGTCTCTCTCGCCTTCTCTCACATTCACCATCTCTCTCTCTCTTGCCATCTCTCTCTCTCTCTCTTGCCTTCTCTCTCCCGCACGCCTTCTCTTTCTCACCTTCTCTCTCTCTCACCTTGTCTCTCTCTTTTGCCTTTTCTCTCTCTATCTGACCTTGTCTCTTTCTCTTGCCTTCTATCTCTCTTTCTCTCGCCTTCTCTCTCTCTCACCTTCTCTCTCTCTCGCCTTCTTCCCCTCTCTCTCTCTCACCTTCTCTCTCTTTTGCCTTCTCTCTCTCTCGCATTCTCCCTCTCTCTCGCCTTCTCTCTCTCTCTCGCCTTCACTCTCACTCACCTTCTCTCTCTTGCTCGCCTTCTCTTTTTCGCTTACTCTCTCTCGCTCGCCTTCTCTTTCTCACCTTCTCTCTCTCTCGCCTTCTCTAACTCTCACCTTCTCTCTCTCTCTCACTCGCCTTCTCTCTCTCTCGCCTTCTCTCTCTCTGTCACGCCTTCTCTCTCCACCCTCTCTCTCTTCCACCTCTCTCTCTCCCTCTCTCCTGCTCCATCTCTCTCTCTCTCTTACACCAATCTCTCTTTCTCTCTCTCTCGCTCTCTCACTATCTATATCGCTCTATTTCTCTCTCGCCTTCTCTCAATTTCACCTTCTCTCTCTGTCTCTCGCCTTCTCTCTCTCTCTGTTGCCTTCTCTCTCTCTCACTCTCTCTCTCTCTCTCGCATTCTCTCTCTCTTTCTCTTGTCTTCTGTCTCCCTTAGCTCCTCTCTCTCTCTCCCTCTCTGTCTCTTGCTCTCTCTCTCGTTCTCTCACCTTCTCTCTCTCGCTCTCTCGCATCCTCTCTCTCTCTCTGTCTTGCCTTCTCTCTCTCTCGCCTTCTTGCTCTCTCTCGCCTTCTCTCTCTCTGTCTCTCTCTCTCACTATATATATATATATCTCCTTCTCTCTCTCTCTCGCCTTCTCTTTCTCTCTCTCTCTCTCTCTCGCTCTCGCCTTATCTCTCGCTCTCTCACTCTCGCCTTCTCTCACTCTCTCTTTCTCTCACCTTCTCTCTCTCGCCTTCTTTCTCTCCCTCTTTCGCCTACTCTCTCTCTCTGTCTCTCTCTTGCTCTCTCTCTCTCTCTTTCTCTCTCCCCTTCTCTTCTCTCTCTCTCTCTCACCTTCTCTCTCTCTCTTGCCTTCTCTCTCTCTGTCTCTCTCTCTTGCCTTCCCTCTCTCTCTTTCTCTCCCTCTCTATCTCTATCTCTCTCCCTTGTTCGCGCTCCCTCTCTCTCGCCTTCTATCTCGCTCTCTCGCTCGCCTTCCATTTCTCTCTCTCACCTTCTCTCGCTCTCTCTCGCCTTCTCTCTCTCTCTCGCCTTCTCTCTCTTGATCGCCTTCCCTTTTTCGCCTACTCTCTCTCGCTCGCCTTCTCTTTCTCACCTTCTCTCTTTCTCGCCTTCTCTCACTCTCACCTTCTCTCTCTCACTTGGCTTCTCTTTCTCGCCTTCTCTGTCTTTCTCGCCATCTCTGTCTCTCTCGCCTTCTCCCTTTCTAGCCTTCTCTCTCTTGCCTTCTCTCTCTCTCACCATCTCTCTCTCTCTCTCACTCGCACTCTCTCTCGCTCTCTATATTGCTCTCTTTCTCTCTCTCTCTCTATTGCCTTCTCTCTCTCTCTCGCCTTCCCTCTCTTTCTCGCCTTCTCTCTCTCTCTTGCCTTCTCTCTCGCATTCTCTCTCTCTCTCTCACCTACTCTCTCTCTCTCGTCTTCTCTCTCTCGATCTCTCGCATCCTCTCTCTCTCTCTGTCTTGCCTTCTTTCTCGCTCACCTTCTATCTCTCTCTCGCCTTCTCTCTCTCTGTATCTCGCCTTCTCTATCTCTCGCCTTCTCTCTCTCTCGCATTCTCTCTCTCTCTCGCCTTCTCTCTCTCTCACCTTCACTCTCTCGCATTCTCTCTCCCTCTCACATTCACTCGCTCTCTCTCTCGCCTTCTCTCTCTCGCCTTCTCTCTCTCGCCTTCTCTCTCTCACTCACCTTCGCTGTCTCTCGCCTTCTCTCTCTCACTCGTCTTCTCTGTCTCTTTCTCGCCTTCTCTCTCTCTCTCCCTTGGCTTCTCTCTCTCTCTCGCCTTCTCACTCTCTCTCACATTCTCTCTCTCTCGCCTTCTCTCTCTCTCGCATTCTCTCTCACTATCCTTGTCACTCTCTCTCTCACCTTCTCTCTCTCTCGTCTTCTCTCTCTCTCTCTCCCGCCTTCTCTCACTCGCCTTCTCTCTCTCCCTCTCTCGCCTTCTCTATCTCTCGCCTTCTCTATCTCTCGCCTTCTCTATCTCTCGCCTTCTCTCTCTCTCTCTCTCTCGCCTTCTCTCACTCGCCTTCTCTATCTCCCTCTCTCGCCTTCTCTATCTCTCGCCTTCTCTATCTCTCGCCTTCTCTCTCTCTCTCACCTTATCTCTCTCGCCTCCTCTCACTCGTCTTCCCTCTCTCACATTCTCTATCCCTCCCTCTCTCGCCTTCACTCTCTCTCGCTTTCTCTCTCTCGCTCGCCTTCTCTCTCCCTCTTGCCTTCTCTCTCTCTCGCCTTCTCTCTCTCTCGCCTTCTCTCTCTCTCGCCTTCTCTCGCTCTCTCTCACGCCTTCGCTCCCTCTCCCGACTTCTCTGTCTCGCCTACTCTCTCTCTCGCCTTCTCTCTCCATCTCTCTCGCCTTTACTCTCTCTCTCCTCTCTCTCTCTCTCTCTCGCCTTCTCCCTCTGTCTTGCCTTTTCTCTCTCTCACCTTCTCTCTCTCTCTCGCCTTCTCTTTCTCTCTCACATTCGCTCGCTCTCTCTCTCGCCTTCTCTCTCTCGCCTTCTCTCTCTCACTCACCTTCACTGTCTCTCGCCTTGTCTCTCTCACTCGTCTTCTCTGTCTCTTTCTCGCCTTCTCTCTCTCTCTCTCCCTCGCTTTCTCTCTCTCTCTCACCTTCTCACTCTCTCTCACATTCTCTCTCTTTCTCTCGCCTTCTCACTCTCTCGCGTTCTCTCTCTCTCTCCCCTTCTCTCACTCGCCTTCTCTCTCTCTCTCTCGCCTTCTCTCTCTCTGTATCTCGCCTTCTCTATCTCTCGCCTTCTCTCTCTCTCGCCTTCTCTCTCTCTCTCGCCTTCTCTCTCTCTCACCTTACTCTCTTGCCTTCTCTCTCTCTCTCGCCTTCTCACTCTCTTTCTCTCGCCATCACTCTCTCTCGCCTTCTCTCTCTCTCTCTTGATCGCCTACATTCTCTCTCTCGCTTGCTCTCTTTCGCTTTCTCTCTCTTTCTCTCTTGCCTTCACTCTCTCTCTCTCGCCTTCTCTCTCGCCTTCTCTCTCTCACTCGCCTTTGCTCTCTCTCTCTCGCCTTCTCTCTCTTGCCTTCTCTCACTCGTCTTCCCTCTATCACATTCTCTATTTCTCTCTCTCGCTTTCACTCTCTCTCGCCTTCTCTCTCTCGCTCACCTTCTCTCTCCCTCTTGCCTTCTCTCTCTCTCGCCTTCTCTCTCTCTCTCGCGACTCTCTCTCTCGCCTTCTCTCTCTTGCCTTCTCTCTCTCGCCTTCTCTCACTCGTCTTCCCTCTCTCACATTCTCTATCTCTTTTTCTCTCGCTTTCTCTCTCGCTTTCTCTCTTTCGCTCGCGTTCTCTCTCTTTCTTGTCTTCTCTTTCGCCTTCTCTCTCTCTCGCCTTCTCTCTCTCTCGCCTTCTCTCTCTCTCTCTCACGCCTTCTCTCCCTCTCCCGACTTCTCTCTCTCTCTCGCCTACTCTCTCTCTCGCCTTCTCTCTCCATCTTTCTCACCTTTACTCTCTCTCTCCTCTCTCTCTCTCTCGCCTTCTCCCTCTCTCTTGCCTTCTCTCTCTCTCTCTCTCTCTCTCTCTTCCTCACCTTCTCTCTCTCTCTCGCCTTCTCTCTCTCACTCACCTTCGCTGTCTCTCGCCTTGTCTCTTTCACTCGTCTTCTCTGTCTCTTTCTCGCCTTCTCTCTCTCTCTCTCCCTCGCCTTCTCTCTCTCTCGCCTTCTCTCTCTCTCTCATATTTTCTTTCTCTCTCGCCTTCTCTCTCTCTCGTGTTCTCTCTCTCTCTCACTATCCTTGTCTCTCTCTATCTTGCCTTCTCTCTCTCTCAATTCCTCTTCCTCTCTCTCTCGTCTTCTCTCTTTCTCGTATTCTCTGTCACTCCTCCTCTCTCTCTTCTCATGCTCTCTCCTCCTCTCTCCTGCACCATCTATTTCTCTCTTACTTCACCCTCTCACTCACGCTCTCTCTCACTCTCTATATTGCTTTCTTTCTCTCTATGTCGATTGCCTTTTCTCTCTCTCTTGCCTTCTCTCTCTCATGCCTTCTCTCTCTCTCGCCTTCTCTCTCTCTCTCGCCTTCTCTCTCTCTCGCCTTCACTCTCCCTTTCACCTTTACTCTCTCTATCTCGCCTTCTCTCTCTCTCACCTTCTCTCTCACTCTCTCTCTCTCTCGGCTTCTCTCTCTCTCTCGACCTCTCTCTCTCTCTCTCGCCTTCTCTCTCTCACCTTCACTCTCTCTCTCGCCTTCTCTCTCTCTCGCCTTCTCTCTCTCGCACCTTCTCTCTCTCGCTCGCCTTCTCTATCTCGCCTCCTCTCTTTCTCACCTCCTCTCGCTCTATCATCTTTCTTTCTCACCTTTTCTTTCTCACCTTCTCTCTCATTCCACATCTCTCTCTCTCGTCTTCTCTCTCTCTCTCTCTCACCTTCTCTCTCTCTCGCCTTCTCTCTCTTGCTCGCTTTCTCTTTCTCACATTCACTCTCGCTCGCCTTCTCTCTCACCTTCTCTCTCGTCTTCTCTCACTCTCGCCTTCTCTCTCTTGCTCGCTTTCTCTTTCTCGCCTTCTCTCTCTCTCTCGCCTTCTCTCTCTCTCTCGCCTGCTCCCTTTCTCGCCTTCTCTCTCACCTTCTCTCTCTCGCCTTCTCTCTCTCACTCACCTTCGCTGTCTCTCGCCTTCTCTCTCTCACTCGTCTTCTCTGTCTCTTTCTCGCCTTCTCTTTCTCTCTCTCCCTTGGCTTCTCTCTCTCTCTCGCCTTCTCACTCTCTCTCACATTCTCTCTCTCTCGCCTTCTCTCTCTCTCGCGTTCTCTCTCACTATCCTTGTCACTCTCTCTCTCACCTTCTCTCTCTCTCGCCTTCTCTCTCTCTCTCTCTCGCCTTCTCTCACTCGCCTTCTCTCTCTCCCTCTCTCGCCTTCTCTATCTCTCGCCTTCTCTATCTCTCGCCTTCTCTCTCTCTCGCCTTCTCTCTCTCGCCTTCTTTCTCTCACTCACCTTCACTGTCTCTCGCCTTGTCTCTCTCACTCGTCTTCTCTGTCTCTTTCTCGCCTTCTCTCTCTCTCCCTCGCTTTCTCTCTCTCTCTCACCTTCTCACTCTCTCTCACATTCTCTCTCTTTCTCTCGCCTTCTCACTCTCTCGCGTTCTCTCTCTCTCTCCCGTTCTCTCACTCGCCTTCTCTCTCTCTCTCTCGCCTTCTCTCTCTCTGTATCTCGCCTTCTCTATCTCTCGCCTTCTCTCTCTCTCGCCTTCTCTCTCTCTCTCGCCTTCTCTCTCTCTCACCTTCACTCTCTTGCCTTCTCTCTCTCTCTCGCCTTCTCACTCTCTTTCTCTCGCCATCACTCTCTCTCGCCTTCTCACTCTCTCTCTCACGCCTTCTCTCCCTCTCCCGACTTCTCTCTCTCTCTCGCCTACTCTCTCTCTCGCCTTCTCTCTCCATCTTTCTCACCTTTACTCTCTCTCTCCTCTCTCTCTCTCTCGCCTTCTCCCTCTCTCTTGCCTTCTCTCTCTCTCTCTCTCTCTCCCTCTCTCTCTTCCTCACCTTCTCTCTCTCTCTCGCCTTCTCTTTCTCTCTCACATTCGCTCGCTCTCTCTCTCGCCTTCTCTCTCTCGCCTTCTCTCTCTCACTCACCTTCGCTGTCTCTCGCCTTCTCTCTCTCACTCGTCTTCTCTGTCTCTTTCTCGCCTTCTCTTTCTCTCTCTCCCTTGGCTTCTCTCTCTCTCTCGCCTTCTCACTCTCTCTCACATTCTCTCTCTCTCGCCTTCTCTCTCTCTCGCGTTCTCTCTCACTATCCTTGTCACTCTCTCTCTCACCTTCTCTCTCTCTCGCCTTCTCTCTCTCTCTCTCTCGCCTTCTCTCACTCGCCTTCTCTCTCTCCCTCTCTCGCCTTCTCTATCTCTCGCCTTCTCTATCTCTCGCCTTCTCTCTCTCTCGCCTTCTCTCTCTCTCGTCTTCTCTCTCTCTCTCACATTCGCTCGCTCTCTCTCTCGCCTTCTCACTCTCTCTCACATTCTCTCTCTCTTGCCTTCTCTCTCTCTCGCGTTCTCTCTCACTATCCTTGTCACTCTCTCTCTCACCTTCTCTCTCTCTCGCCTTCTCTCTCTCTCTCTCTCGCCTTCTTTCACTCGCCTTCTCTCTCTCCCTCTCTCGCCTTCTCTATCTCTCGCCTTCTCTATCTCTCACCTTCTCTCTCTCTCGCCTTCTCTCTCTCTCTCTCTCTCGCCTTCTCTCACTCGCCTTATCTATCTCCCTCTCTCGCCTTCTCTCTCTCTCGCCTTCTCTCTCTCTCGCCTTCTCTCTCTCTCTCACCTTATCTCTCTCGCCTCCTCTCACTCATCTTCCCTCTCTCACATTCTCTATCCCTCCCTCTCTCGCCTTCACTCTCTCTCGCTTTCTCTCTCTCGCTCGCCTTCTCTCTCCCTCTTGCCTTCTCTCTCTCTCGCCTTCTCTCTCTCTCGCCTTCTCTCTCTCTTGCCTTCTCTCGCTCTCTCTCACGCCTTCGCTCCCTCTCCCGACTTCTCTGTCTCGCCTACTCTCTCTCTCGCCTTCTCTCTCCATCTCTCTCGCCTTTACTCTCTCTCTCCTCTCTCTCTCTCTCTCTCGCCTTCTCCCTCTGTCTTGCCTTTTCTCTCTCTCACCTTCTCTCTCTCTCTCGCCTTCTCTTTCTCTCTCACATTCGCTCGCTCTCTCTCTCGCCTTCTCTCTCTCGCCTTCTCTCTCTCACTCACCTTCACTGTCTCTCGCCTTGTCTCTCTCACTCGTCTTCTCTGTCTCTTTCTCGCCTTCTCTCTCTCTCTCTCCCTCGCTTTCTCTCTCTCTCTCTCACCTTCTCACTCTCTCTCACATTCTCTCTCTTTCTCTCGCCTTCTCACTCTCTCGCGTTCTCTCTCTCTCTCGCCTTCTCTCTCTCTCTCGCCTTCTCTCTCTCTCTCGCCTTCTCTCTCTCTCTCTCCCCTTCTCTCACTCGCCTTCTCTCTCTCTCTCTCTCGCCTTCTCTCTCTCTGTATCTCGCCTTCTCTATCTCTCGCCTTCTCTCTCTCTCGCCTTCTCTCTCTCTGTCGCCTTCTCTCTCTCTCACCTTCACTCTCTTGCCTTCTCTCTCTCTCTCTCGCCTTCTCACTCTCTTTCTCTCGCCATCACTCTCTCTCGCCTTCTCTCTCTCTCTTGATCGCCTACATTCTCTCTCTCGCTTGCTCTCTTTCGCTTTCTCTCTCTTTCTCTCTTGCCTTCACTCTCTCTCTCTCACCTTCTCTCTCGCCTTCTCTCTCTCACTCGCCTTTGCTCTCTCTCTCTCGCCTTCTCTCTCTTGCCTTCTCTCACTCGTCTTCCCTCTATCACATTCTCTATTTCTCTCTCTCGCCTTCACTCTCTCTCGCCTTCTCTCTCTCGCTCACCTTCTCTCTCCCTCTTGCCTTCTCTCTCTCTCGCCTTCTCTCTCTCTCTCGCGACTCTCTCTCTCGCCTTCTCTCTCTCTCTCTCACGCCTTCTCTCCCTCTCCCGACTTCTCTCTCTCTCTCGCCTACTCTCTCTCTCGCCTTCTCTCTCCATCTCTCTCACCTTTACTTTCTCTCTCCTCTCTCTCTCTCTCGCCTTCTCCCTCTCTCTTGCCTTCTCTCTCTCTCTCTCTCTCTCTCTCTCTTCCTCACCTTCTCTCTCTCTCTCGCCTTCTCTCTCTCACTCACCTTCACTGTCTCTCGCCTTGTCTCTTTCACTCATCTTCTCTGTCTCTTTCTCGCCTTCTCTCTCTCTCTCCCTCACCTTCTCTCTCTCTCGCCTTCTCTCTCTCTCTCATATTCTCTTTCTCTCTCGCCTTCTCTCTCTCTCGCGTTCTCTCTCTCTCTCACTATCCTTGTCTCTCTCTATCTTGCCTTCTCTCTCTCTCAATTCCTCTTCCTCTCTCTCTCGTCTTCTCTCTTTCTCGTATTCTCTGTCACTCCTCCTCTCTCTCTTCTCATGCTCTCTCCTCCTCTCTCCTGCACCATCTATCTCTCTCTTTCTTCACCCTCTCACTCACGCTCTCTCTCACTCTCTATATTGCTTTCTTTCTCTCTATGTCGATTGCCTTTTCTCTCTCTCTTGCCTTCTCTCTCTCATGCCTTCTCTCTCTCTCGCCTTCTCTCTCTCTCTCGCCTTCTCTCTCTCTCGCCTTCACTCTCCCTTTCACCTTTACTCTCTCTATCTCGCCTTCTCTCTCTCTCACCTTCTCTCTCACTCTCTCTCTCTCTCGGCTTCTCTCTCTCTCTCGACCTCTCTCTCTCTCTCTCGCCTTCTCTCTCTCACCTTCACTCTCTCTCTCGCCTTCTCTCTCTCTCGCCTTCTCTCTCTCGCACCTTCTCTCTCTCGCTCGCCTTCTCTATCTCGCCTCCTCTCTTTCTCACCTCCTCTCGCTCTATCATCTTTCTTTCTCACCTTTTCTCTCTCACCTTCTCTCTCATTCCACATCTCTCTCTCTCGTCTTCTCTCTCTCTCTCTCTCACCTTCTCTCTCTCTCGCCTTCTCTCTCTTGCTCGCTTTCTCTTTCTCACATTCACTCTCGCTCGCCTTCTCTCTCACCTTCTCTCTCGTCTTCTCTCACTCTCGCCTTCTCTCTCTTGCTTGCCTTCTCTTTCTCGCCTTCTCTCTCTCTCTCGCCTTCTCTCTCTCTCGCCTGCTCCCTTTCTCGCCTTCTCTCTCTCGCCTTCTCTCTCTCGCCTTCTCTCTCTCACTCACCTTCGCTGTCTCTCGCCTTCTCTCTCTCACTCGTCTTCTCTGTCTCTTTCTCGCCTTCTCTTTCTCTCTCTCCCTTGGCTTCTCTCTCTCTCTCGCCTTCTCACTCTCTCTCACATTCTCTCTTTCTCGCCTTCTCTCTCTCTCGCGTTCTCTCTCACTATCCTTGTCACTCTCTCTCTCACCTTCTCTCTCTCTCGCCTTCTCTCTCTCTCTCTCTCGCCTTCTCTCATTCGCCTTCTCTCTCTCCCTCTCTCGCCTTCTCTATCTCTCGCCTTCTCTATCTCTCGCCTTCTCTCTCTCTCGCCTTCTCTCTCTCTCTCTCTCTCGCCTTCTCTCTCTCTCTCACATTCGCTCGCTCTCTCTCTCGCCTTCTCACTCTCTCTCACATTCTCTCTCTCTTGCCTTCTCTCTCTCTCACGTTCTCTCTCACTATCCTTGTCACTCTCTCTCTCACCTTCTCTCTCTCTCGCCTTCTCTCTCTCTCTCTCTCGCCTTCTCTCACTCGCCTTCTCTCTCTCCCTCTCTCGCCTTCTCTATCTCTCGCCTTCTCTATCTCTCGCCTTCTCTCTCTCTCGCCTTCTCTCTCTCTCTCTCTCTCGCCTTCTCTCACTCGCCTTCTCTATCTCCCTCTCTCGCCTTCTCTATCTCTCGCCTTCTCTATCTCTCGCCTTCTCTCTCTCTCTCACCTTATCTCTCTCGCCTCCTCTCACTCGTCTTCCCTCTCTCACATTCTCTATCCCTCCCTCTCTCGCCTTCACTCTCTCTCGCTTTCTCTCTCTCGCTCGCCTTCTCTCTCCCTCTTGCCTTCTCTCTCTCTCGCCTTCTCTCTCTCTCGCCTTCTCTCTCTCTCACCTTTTCTCGCTCTCTCTCATGCCTTCGCTCCCTCTCCCGACTTCTCTGTCTCGCCTACTCTCTCTCTCGCCTTCTCTCTCCATCTCTCTCGCCTTTACTCTCTCTCTCCTCTCTCTCTCTCTCTCTCGCCTTCTCCCTCTGTCTTGCCTTTTCTCTCTCTCACCTTCTCTCTCTCTCTCGCCTTCTCTTTCTCTCTCACATTCGCTCGCTCTCTCTCTCGCCTTCTCTCTCTCGCCTTCTCTCTCTCACTCACCTTCACTGTCTCTCGCCTTGTCTCTCTCACTCGTCTTCTCTGTCTCTTTCTCGCCTTCTCTTTCTCTCTCTCCCTTGGCTTTTCTCTCTCTCTCGCCTTCTCACTCTCTCTCACATTCTCTCTCTCTCGCCTTCTCTCTCTCTCGCGTTCTCTCTCACTATCCTTGTCACTCTCTCTCTCACCTTCTTTCTCTCTCGCCTTCTCTCTCTCTCTCTCTCGCCTTCTCTCACTCGCCTTCTCTCTCTCCCTCTCTCGCCTTCTCTATCTCTCGCCTTCTCTATCTCTCGCCTTCTCTCTCTCTCGCCTTCTCTCTCTCTCGCCTTCTCTCTCTCTCTCACTCTTTTTCTCTCTCGCCTTCTCTTCTCTCGCTTTTTCTCTCTCTCACCTTCTCTTTCTCTCTCTCTCCTGCCTTCTCTGTCTGTCTCTCTCTCTCGCTCTTACTCTCTCTCTCTATCTCTCACTCTTGCTTTCTCTCTCTCTCGCCTTCTCTCTCTCACCTTCTCTCTCTCTCTCTCTCTCTCTCTCTCTCACTCTTTTTCTCTCTCGCCTTCTCGTCTCTCGCTTTTTCTCTCTCTCTCACCTTCTCTTTCTCTCTCTCCTGCCTTCTCTGTCTCTGTCTCTCTCTCTCGCTCTTACTCTCTCTCTCTATCTCTCACTCTTGCTCTCTCTCTCTCGCCTTCTCTCTCTCACCTTCTCTCTCTCTCTCTCTCTCTCTCTCTGTCACCTTCTCTCTCTCTCTCTCACTTGCCCTCTCTCTCGCTCTCTCTCTCTCTCTCTCTCTCGCCTTCTCTCTCTCTCTCGCATTCTCTCCCTCTCTTTCTGTGGCCCTCTGTCTCTCTCGCCTTCTATCTCACTCTCTCTTGCCTTCTCACTCTCTCTCTCTCTCTCACTCTCTCTCTTTCTCTCTCACCTTCTCTCTCTATCTCTCTGTTGCCTTCTCTCTCTCTCCTTCAAGCTCTCTCTCGCCTTCTCTCTCTCTGACTCTCGCATTCTCTCTCTCTTTCCCTCGCCTTGTCTCTCTCGTGCCTTCTCTCTCTCTCACACTCTTGCCTCCTCTCTCCCTCTCTCTCTCTCTCACTCTCACTCTCTCTCTCTCGCCTTCTCTCTCTCTCTCTCTCTCGCCTTCTCACTCTCCGTCACCTTCAATCTCTCTGTCTCTGTCTCTCTCTCTCCACTCTCTCTCTCTTGCCTTTTCTCTCGCTCTCTCTCTTGCCTTCTCTCACTCTCTCTCACCTTCAATCTCTCTGTCTCTGTCTCTCTCTCTCCTCTCTCTCTCTCTTGCCTTCTCTCTCTCTCTCTCGCCTTCTCTCTCTCTCTCTCTCGCCTTCTCTCTCTCTCTCACCTTCGCTCACTTGCCTTCTCTTTCTCTCTCTCTTGCCATCTCTCTCTGTCTCACTCTCTCTCTCGCCCTCTCTCTCTCTCTCTCGCTCTCTCTCTCTTGCCTTCTCTCTCTCTATCTCTCTATTGCCTTCTCTCTCTCTCACTCTCTCTCTCTTGCCTTTTCTCTTTCTCTCCCTCTCTCGCGTTCTCACTCTCTCTCTCTCACCTTCTCTCTCTCTTTCTCTCTCTCACCTTCTCTCTCTTACCTTCTCTCTCTCTCTTGCCTTCACTCTCTCTCTCTCTGTCTCTCTTTCCTCTCTCTCTCTCTCTTTTTCTCTCTAGCCTTCTCTTCTCTCGCTATTTCTCTCTCTCTCACCTTCTCTCTCTCTCTCTTTCTCCTGCCTTCTCTGTCTCTGTCTCTCTGTCTCTCTCTCTCTTTCTCTCTCTCTCTCTCACTCTTGCTCTCTCTCTCTCTCGCCCTCTCTCTCTCTCTCTCTCTCTCTCGCGATCTCTCTCCCTCTCTCTCTCTCACCCTCCCCTCTCTCCCTCTCTCTCGCCTTCTCTCGCTCTCTGTCGCGTTGTCTCTCTCTGTCATGCCTTCTCTCTCTCTCTCTCTCTCTCTCTCTCTCTCTCTCTCTCTCTCTCTCTCACATCTTCTCTCCCTCTCTCACCTTCCCTCTCTCTTTCGCCTTGTCTCTCACGCCTTAACTCGCTCTCTCTCATTCGCCTTCTCCCTCTCTGGCTCTCTTGCCTTCTCTCTCTCCCTTGGCTTCTCTCTCTCTCTCTCTCTCTCTCTCTCTTGTCTTCTCTCTCTCTCTCTCTCTCTCTCTCGCCTTCTCTCTCTCTCTCGCCTTCTCACTCTCTCTCTTGCCTTCTCTCTCTCTCTCACTCTCTTTCTATATCTCTCGCCTTTGCTCTCTCTCTTTCTAGCCTTCTCTCTCTCTCTCTCTCTCTCCTTCACACTCTCTTTCACCTTCTCTCTCTCGCCTTCTCCCTCTCTCTCACTCTTGCCTACATTGACTATTTCTCTCTCTCTCTATCTCTGCCTATATCTCTCTCTTGCTCTCTCTCCCTCTCTCTCCCTCTCTCGCCTTCTCTCTAAATCTCTCTCTCTGTCGCCTTCTCTCTCTCCCTCTCTCGCCTTCTCTCTCTCTCTCACTCTCTTTCTATCTATCTTGCCTTCTCTCTCTCCTCTCTCTCTCGCCTTCTCTCTCACTCTCTCCTTCACTCTCTCTTTCGCCTTTTCTCTCTCTCTCTCTCTCGCCTTCTCCGTCTCTCTTTCTCTCTTGCCTTCTCTGTCTCTGTCTCTCTCGCTTGCCTTCTCTCTCTCTCTCTCTATGTCTCTCTGGCTGTCGCTCTCTGTCTCTCCCTCTCGCGTCTTCTCTCTCTCTCTCTCTCAGTGGCCTTCTCTCTGTCGCTCTCTCTCTCTCTCTCATTTTCTCTCCCTCTCTCACCTTCTCTCTCTCTCTCTCTCTCTCTCTTTCTCGCCTTCTCTTTTTCTCTCGCCTTTTCTTTCTCTCTCGCCTTCTCTCTCTCGCCTTCTATCTCTGAATCTCTCTCTCTCTCTCTCGCCTTTTCTCTCTCTCTCACGCCTTCTCTCTCTCTCTCTCTCGCCTTCTCTCTCTCTCTCTTTCTTGCTCACACTCTCTCTCGCGCCTACTCTCTCTCTCTCTCGCATTCTCTCACTCTCTCGCTGTTGTCTTCTCTCTCTCATACCTTCTCTCTCTCCTTCTCTCTTTCTCTGTCTCTCTCTCCCCTTCTCTCTCTCTCTCTCTCCTTTACAGTCTCCCTCGCCTTCTCACTCTCTCTCTTTCTCGCCTTCTCTCTCCTTCTCACTCTCTCTTGCCTTCTCTCTCTGTGTGTCTCTCTCTCTCTCTCCCCTTCTTGCTCTCTATTACCTTCTCTCTCTCTCTCGCCTTCTCTCTCTCTCTCTCTCGCCCTCTCTCTCTATCTCTCTCTCTATCTCTCTCTTTCTCTCTCGCTGTCTCTCAGTGTCTGTAGCCGGGAAAGAGGGCGTATTTGCAATGTTGCTTTTAAACTGATGTCGACAGGGCGGCGGAGGGCAAGGTGCGGCTTGTTGTTGTCGTCGTCGTGGTGCTGGTCGCCATTGTTGTTGTGCGGGCGTGAGGGCGGGCGGCATGAAGCTGCTTGAGTGCCAATGGTCGACTACATGTCTGCTGCCTCATTGTGGGTGTATCTTGTAACCTGTGCCGGGCAGCCACAGTTGCTCGATGGCAGCGGGGCGGAGCGGCCTGCAAGCCGAGCGCCTTTCTTCGGAAGCGGGCTTGATCGGTCAGCCGGCGTGTGGAAAATCTCGGTCGGCCAGCACTGTCTGTCTGATGTGGCCGGGGCTGAAATGCGGATTTCTCCGCCGTGTCGGACTGCTGTCGGCCATACCTCGTTGGAAAGCGGCGGCGACGCCACAGGCGGTGGTGGCAGCCCGCTCCAGATCCGACAAGGGACAGCGTTGCAAGGCCGCTTGGCCCGCCGGGCAACCAGCATCCGCTGCAGTCTTTCGGCAGTAACGTGGTGACACAACGTCGCAACTGGCCCGGCTAAAATCGTCCTGCTGTGGCCAGACGGGCCGCACAGGAGGCCAGTGACGGCGTGCGGCTGGCTCTTCGCCCGGCGGAGGTGCAGCCGTTGGCTGGAGACCGCTTTCCGATGGCTATCTCCGCGTGTCGGCCACCTGCGCTCGTCAGGTGCACGGCGCGGGGACGAGGAAGGCAAGCGGCATCGAGCGCATCCTCATTCGTACGGGCTGTCCAAAAGCAGAGCGGGCTGGAAATCTGTGGACACCATGGAGTGAAACCGGTTTAAATCGCGGGCAACAATGCTGCCCTCTGCCGGGCAGAAAGCAGTCTTCGCACCTCCGTGGTAGCGGGTGGTGCGGGGCCCGATGTCGGAGGAGGATTTACGGTGGGAAGTATGAGGATGGTGCCGTGAAGCGGCGGCTGGGCTAGGCGGGGCGGGGTGAATTCTGGTGGTATACTAAGCCTGCCAATGGGGTGATGGTCATCAGTGTCACTAGGCCGGGAATGAGGGTGCATTTTCGCCGTTGCTTTTAAATTCATGTCAACAGGGTGGAGGTTTAAGATGCGAGTTGCCGTCGCCATGCTGGTCGCCGTTGTTGTTGTTGTTGGGCGGGCGTGAGGGGCGGCATGAAGCTCCTATTAAACATTCATCCTATTACACATCCATCATGGATGCCACCTATGGGCCAAACTCCCAAGGCCCCACCCCACTCCTGACCAAAAATGGCGAAACATTCATCAAGGACACCAAGGCTGTCAGGGCCCGCTGGAAGGAGCATTTTAAAGATGTCCTCAATCGATAACTCTCCCTTTGACTGGAGTCGTCAGCTCCTGTCATGGCGCGGGTGATGCTTACATTCTTGCCATCCCTTGCTCAGAGGATGATGTAGTCAAGCAGGTCCCAGTTTTTGGAGCGAGGGTGTTACCACAATGTATTGTATTTGTCCCTCTTGCGGAACAGAGTGTTGGTGATGAGGAGTTCGTTTTCAAGACATTTTGTCAGGAGTAGGGTACCACAGGAGTTGGCTTTAACTCTCCCCTCTCTGCCAATCACGCCTCCCCAGAGGGCTGTGTCTTTGCTGACCGTGGCAATAAAGTCACCTATGAGGATCAATTTGTTGCCTGTGGGGACATGGGGAACCGATGTCTCGAGGTTGGAATAAAAACCCTCTTTAGCCTCATCTGTTGCATCGAGTGTTGGGGCTTACGCACTGATGACTATGGCGCATTAGTTCCGGGATAGGGGAAGGTGAAGAATTATGAGGCGTTCGTTAAACCCGCAGGGGGTGTCTTTGAGACGGTCGAACCGTTCATTTTTGATGGCAACGCCAAATCCTTGAAGGCAGCGTTTTTCCTCTGGTTTTCGTTCCAGAAAAAGGTGTAACCTACACCATGTTCCTTCAGCTGACATTCCCATGCCCGCCGGGTTTCGCTTAGGTTGTCGATAGCCTTGGAAATAGCGGATGCATTGACAGTCATTTTCCAACATTCCACAGACTCTGGATCAGTTCCTATGGAGTGGAGGGTAGCCAATGTAACCCCACTTTTTAAAAAAGGAGGGAGAGAGAAAACAGGGAATTATGGACAGGTCAGCCTGACATCGGTAGTGGGTAAAATATTGGATCAATTATTAAGGATGTCATAGCAACGCATTTGGAAAGAGGTGACATGATAGGTCCAAGTCAGCATGGATTTGTGAAAGGGAAATCATGCTTGACAAATCTTCTGGAATTTTTTGAGGATGTTTCCAGTAGAGTGGACAAAGGAGAACCAGTTGATGTGGTGTATTTATATTTTCAGAAGGCTTTTGACATGGTCCCACACAAGAGATTAATGTGCAAAGTTAAAGCACATGGGATTGGGGGTAGTGTGCTGACGTGGATTGAGAACTGGTTGTCAGACAGGAAGCAAAGAGTAGGAGTAAATAGGGACTTTTCAGAATGGCAGGCAGTGACTAGTGGGGTACCACAAAGTTCTGTGCTGGGGCCCCAGCTGTTTACATTGAACATTAATGATTTAGACAAGGGGATTATTGCAGTATCCCTAAATTTGCAGATGACACTAAGTTGGATGGCAGTGTGAGCTGCGAGGAGGATGCTATGAGGCTGCGGAGTGACTTGGATAGGTTAGGTGAGTGGGCAAATGCATGGCAGATGACGTATAATGTGGATAAATGTGAGGTTATCCACTTTGGTGGTTAAAACAGAGAGACAAACTATTATCTGAATGATGTCAGATTAGGAAAAGGGGAGGTGCAACGAGACCTGGATGTCAAGGTACAACAGTCATTGAAGGTTGGCATACAGGTACAACAGGTGGTTAAAAAAGCATGTTGGCCTTCATCGCGAGGGGATTTCAGTACAGGGGCAGGGAGGTGTTACTATACTTGTACAGGGCCTTGGTGACGGAGTATTGAGTACAGTTTTGGTCTGCTAACTTGAGGAAGGACATTCTTGCTATTGAGGGAGTGCAGCGGAGGTTCACCAGACTGATTCCCGGAATGTTGGGACTGACCTATCAAGAAAGACTGGTTCAACTGAGCTTGTATTCACTGGAGTTCAGAAGAATGAGAGGAGCTCTCATAGAAACGTTAAAAATTCTGATGGCTTTAGACAGGTTAGATGCAGGAAGAATGTTCTCAATGTTGGGAAAGTCCAGAAGCAGGTGTCACAGTCTAAGGATAAGGGGTAAGCCATTTAGGACCGAGATGAGGAGAAACAACTTCACCAAGAGAGTGGTGAACCTGTGGAATTCTTGACCACAGAAAGTTGTTGAGACCAATTCACTAAATATATTCAAAAAGGTGTCAGATGTAGTCCATCCTATTGGGGGATCAAGAGGCATGGCGAGAAAGCAGGAATGGAGTACTGACGTTGCATGTTCTGCCATTAACTCATTGAATAGCGATGCAGTCTCGAAGGGCCAAATGTCCTACTCCTGCACCTATTTTCTATGTTTCTATGTCAATGTCAAAACGTCTAAGTTTCTGGGCAACTATAGCGGTGCGGCGTTCCGGCCTGTTGCTGTTGGAATTGTCCATGAGGCTCCAGACGGTCCAGGTCCCGAACTTCATATTAGCCAAGTCATAGTTGCCTGTGCGTGAGTTCTTTTAACGTGGAGTGGCAGCTGCACAACGCCAACCATACGGGCTTAGCTCAGAAAGGCCTTGGTCCAGTGCCAAAGGGTCCAAGGCGACTGGAGTCCAGGCACTTCTGCCTAAGCTTAATTACATATGGCGAGTTGTTGGCCGCAAGCTCAGCACCGAGTAACGCCATTGTTGTTGGGTGGCCTGAGGATTTATTGGGGGGCAGACATTGGGAAGGTCAGATGTCTGCTCCGGCAGGTGTTTAAACGTTTAAGAAAATAAAAGTATTTCTAACTTATTTGTTTTTTAAATTTAAACAAGTTGATAGAAGATTTAGTGAGAGTATAATTGAGGTCAGTGATCTTTCTGGCTGGGTAGTGATAGTATGAGTGAGGTCAGTGATGTATCTGGATGGGTAGTGATAGTATGAGTGTGGTCAGTGATGTATCTGGATGGGGAGTGACAGTATGAGTGAGGTCAGTGATGTATCTGGATGGGTAGTGACAGTATGAGTGAGGTCAGTGATGTATCTGGATGGGTAGTGACGGTATGAGTGAGGTCAGTGATGTTTCTCGATGTGTAATGACAGTATGAGTGAGGTCAGTGATGTATCTGCATGTGTAGTGACAGTAAGAGTGAGGTCAGTGATGTATCTGGATGTGTAATGACAGTACGAGTGAGGTCAGTGATGTATCTGGATGGGTAGTAACAGAATGAGTGAGGTCAGTGATGTATCTGGATGGGTAGTGACAGTATGAGTGTGGTCAGTGATGTATCTGGATGGGTAGTGACAGTATGAGTGAGGTCAGTGATGTATCTGGATGGGTAGTAACAGAATGAGTGAGGTCAGTGATGTATCTGGATGGGTAGTGACAGTATGAGTGAGGTCAGTGATGTATCTGGATGTGTAATGACAGTATGAGTGAGGTCAGTGATGTATCTGGATGGGTAGTGACAGTATGAGTGAGGTCAGTGATGTATCTGGATGGGTAGTGACAGTATGAGTGAGGTCAGTGATGTATCTGGAAGGTAGTGACCGTATGAGTGAGGTCAGTGATGTATCTGGATGGGCAGTGACAGTATGAGTGAGGTCAGTGATGTCACTAGATGTGTAGTGACAGTATGAGTGAGGTCAGTGATGTATCTGGAAGGTAGTGACCGTATGAGTGAGGTCAGTGATGTATCTGGATGGGCAGTGACAGTATGAGTGAGGTCAGTGATGTATCTGGATGGGTAGTGACAGTATGAGTGAGGTAAGTGATGTATCTGGATGGGTAATGACAGTATGAGTGAGGTCAGTGATGTATCTGGATGGGTAATGACAGTATGACTGAGGTAAGTGATGTACCTGGATGGGTAGTGACAGTATGAGTGAGGTCAGTGATGTATCTGGATGGGTAGTGACAGTATGAGTGAGGTCAGTGATGTATCTGGATGGGTAGTGACAGTATGAGTGAGGTCAGTGATGTATCTGGATGGGCAGTGACAGTATGAGTGAGGTCAGTGATGCATCTGGATGGGTAGTGAGAGTATGAGTGAGGGCAATGATATATCTGGATGGGTAGTGACTGTATGAGTGAGGTCAGTGATGTATCTGGATGGGTAGTGACAGTATGAGTGAGATCAGTGATGTATCTGGATGGGTAGTGACAGTATGAGTGAGGTCAGTGATGTACGTGGTTGGGTAGTGACAGTATGAGTGAGGTCAGTGATGTATCTGGATGGTAGTGACAGTATGAGTGAGATCAGTGATGTATCTGGATGGTAGTGACAGTATGAGTGAGGTCAGTGATGTATCTGGATGTGTAGTGACAGTATGAGTGAGGTCAGTGATGTACCTGGAAGGGTAGTGACAGTATGAGTGAGATCAGTGATGTATCTGGATGGTAGTGACAGTATGAGTGAGGTCAGTGATGAACCTGGATGGGTAGTGACAGTATGAGTGAGGTCAGTGATGTACCTGGATGGGTAGTGACAGTATGAGTGAGATCAGTGATGTATCTGGATGGTAGTGACAGTATGAGTGAGGTCAGTGATGTATCTAGATGGGTAGTGACAGTATGAGTGAGGTCAGTGTTGTACCTGGATGGGTAGTGACAGTATGAGTGAGGTCAGTGATGTATCTGGATGGGTAGTGACAGTATGAGTGAGGTCAGTGATGTATCTGGATGGTAGTGACAGTATGAGTGAGGTCAGTGATGTATCTGGATGGTAGTGACAGTATGAGTGAGGTCAGTGATGTATCTGGATGTGTAGTGACAGTATGAGTGAGATCAGTGATGTACCTGGATGGGTAGTGACAGTATGAGTGAGATCAGTGATGTATCTGGATGGTAGTGACAGTATGAGTGAGATCAGTGATGTATCTGGATGGTAGTTACAGTATGAGTGAGGTCAGTAATGTATCTGGATGGTAGTGACAGTATGAGTGAGGTCAGTGATGTATCTGGATGGTAGTGACAGTATGAGTGAAGTCAGTGATGTATCTGGATGTGTAGTGAAAGTATGAGTGAGATCAGTGATGTATCTGGATGGGTAGTGACAGTATGAGTGAGGTCAGTGATGTATCTGGATGGTAGTGACAGTATGAGTGAGGTCAGTGATGTATCTGGATGGTAGTGACAGTATGAGTGAGGTCAGTGATGTATCTGGATGTGTAGAGACAGTATGAGTGAGGTCAGTGATGTATCTGGATGGGTAGTGACAATATGAGTGAGGTCAGTGATGTACCTGGATGGGTAGTGACAGTATGAGTGAGGTCAGTGATGTATATGGATGGGTAGTGACAGTATGAGTGAGGTCAGTGATGTATCTGGATGGGTAGTGACAGTATGAGTGAGGTCAGTGATGTATCGGGATGGGTAGTGACAGTATGAGTGAGGTCAGTGATGTATCTGGATGGGTAGTGACAGTATGAGTGAGGTCAGTGATGTATCTGGATGGGTAGTGACAGTATGAGTGAGGTCAGTGATGTATCTGGATGGTAGTGACAGTATGAGTGAGATCAGTGATGTATCTGGATGGGTAGTGACAGTATGAGTGAGGTCAGTGATGTATCTGGATGGGTAGTGACAGTATGAGTGAGGTCAGTGATGTATCTGGATGTGTAATGACATTATGAGTGAGGTCAGTGATGTATCTGGAAGTGTAGTGACAGTATGAGTGAGGTCAGTGATGTACCTGGATGGGTAATGACAGTATGAGTGATGTCAGTGATGTATCTGGATGGGTAGTGACAGTATGAGTGAGATCAGTGATGTATCTGGATGGGTAGTGACAGTATGAGTGAGGTCAGTGATGTATCTGGATGGGTAGTGACAGTATGAGTGAGGTCAGTGATGTATCTGGATGGGTAGTGACAGTATGAGTGAGGTCAGTGATGTATCTGGATGGGTAGTGACAGTATGAGTGAGATCAGTGATGTATCTGGATGGGTAGTGACAGTATGAGTGAGGTCAGTGATTTACCTGGATGGGTAGTGACAGTATGAGTGAGATCAGTGATGTATCTGGATGGGTAGTGACAGTATGAGTGAGGTCAGTGATGTATCTGGATGGGTAGTGACAGTATTAGTGAGGTCAGTGATGTACCTGGATGGGTAGTGACAGTATGAGTGAGGTCAGTGATGTATCTGGATGGGTAGTGACAGTATGAGTCAGATCAGTGATGTATCTGTATGGGTAGTGACAGTATGATGGAGATCAGTGATGTATCTGGATGGGTAGTGACAGTATGAGTGAGATCAGTGATGTATCTGGATGGGCAGTGACAGTATGAGTGAGATCAGTGATGTACCTGGATGGGTAGTGACAGTATGAGTGAGGTCAGTGATATATCTGGATGGGTAGTGACTTTATGAATGAGGTCAGTGATGTACCTGGATGGGTAGTGACAGTATGAGTGAGGTCAGTGATGTATCTGGATGGGTAGTGACAGTATGAGTGAGGTCAGTGATGTATCTGGATGGGTAGTGACAGCATGAGTGAGGTCAGTGATGTATCTGGTTGGGTAGTGACAGTATGAGTGAGGTCCATGATGTATCTGGATGGGTAGTGACAGTATGAGTGAGGTCAGTGATGTATCTGGATGGTAGTGACAGTATGAGTGAGATCAGTGATGTATCTGGATGGGTAGTGACAGTATGAGTGAGGTCAGTGATGTATCTGGATGGATAGTGACAGTATGAGTGAGGTCAGTGATGTATCTGGATGGGTGGTGACAGTATGAGTGAGGTCAGTGATGTATCTGGATGGATAGTGACAGTATGTGTAAGGTCAGTGATGTATCTGGATGGTAGTGACAGTATGAGTGAGGTCAGTGATGTATCTGGATGGTAGTGACAGTATGAGTGATGTCAGTGATGTACCTGGATGGGTAATGACAGTATGAGTGATGTCAGTGATGTATCTGGATGGGTAGTGACAATATGAGTGAGATCAGTGATGTATCTGGATGGGTAGTGACAGTATGAGTGAGGTCAGTGATGTATCTGGATGGGTAGTGACAGTATGAGTGAGGTCAGTGATGTATCTGGATGGGTAGTGACAGTATGAGTGAGGTCAGTGATGTATCTGGATGGGAAGTGACAGTATGAGTGTGGTCAGTGATGTCTCTGGATGGGTAGTGACAGTATGAGTGAGGTCAGTGATGTATCTGGATGGGTAGTGACAGTATGAGTGAGGTCAGTGATGTATCTGGATGGGTAGTGACAGTATGAGTGAGGTCAGTGATGTATCTGGATGGGTAGTGACAGTATGAGTGAGGTCAGTGATGTATCTGGATGGATAGTGACAGTATGTGTAAGGTCAGTGATGTATTTGGATTGGTGGCGACAGTATGAGTGAGGTCAGTGATGTATCTGGATGGATAGTGACAGTATGTATAAGGTCAGTGATGTATCTGGATGGGTGGTGACAGTACGAGTGAGGTCAGTGATGTATCTGGATGGGTAGTGACAGTATGAGTGAGGTCAGTGATGTATCTGGATGGTAGTGACAGTATGAGTGAGGTCAGTGATGTATCTGGATGGTAGTGACAGTATGAGTGATGTCAGTGATGTATCTGGATGGGTAGTGACAGTATGAGTGAGATCAGTGATGTATCTGGATGGGTAGTGACAGTATGTGTAAGGTCAGTGATGTATCTGGATGGGTGGTGACAGTATGAGTGAGGTCAGTGATGTATCTGGATTGATAGTGACAGTATGTGTAAGGTCAGTGATGTATCTGGATGGTAGTGACAGTATGAGTGAGGTCAGTGATGTATCTGGATGGGTAGTGACAGTATGAGTGTGGTCAGTGATGTACCTGGATGGGTAGTGACAGTATGAGTGAGGTCAGTGATGTATCTGGATGGGTAGTGACAGTATGAGTGAGATCAGTGATGTATCTGGATGGGTAGTGACAGTATGAGTGAGATCAGTGATGTAGCTGGATGGGTAGTGACAGTATGAGTGAGGTCAGTGATGTATCTGGATGGGTAGTGACAGTATGAGTGAGGTCAGTGATGTATCTGGATGGGTAGTGACAGTATGAGTGAGGTCAGTGATGTATCTGGATGGGTAGTGACAGTATGAGTGTGGTCAGTGATGTATCTGGATGGGTAGTGACAGTATGAGTGAGGTCAGTGATGTATCTGGATGGGTAGTGACAGTATGAGTGAGGTCAGTGATGTATCTGGAAGGTAGTGACCGTATGAGTGAGGTCAGTGATGTATCTGGATGGGCAGTGACAGTATGAGTGAGGTCAGTGATGTCACCAGATGGGCAGTGACAGTATGAGTGAGGTCAGTGATGTATCTGGATGGGTAGTGACAGTATGTGAGGTCAGTGATGTATCTGGATGGGTAGTGACAGTATGAGTGAGGTCAGTGATGTATCTGGATGGGTAGTGACAGTATGAGTGAGGTTAGTGATGTATCTGGATGGGTAGTGACAGTCTGAGTGAGGTAAGTGATGTATCTGGATGGGTAATGACAGTATGAGTGAGGTCAGTGATGTATCTGGATGGGTAATGACAGTATGACTGAGGTAAGTGATGTACCTGGATGGGTAGTGACAGTATGAGTGAGGTCAGTGATGTATCTGGATGGGTAGTGACAGTATGAGTGAGGTCAGTGATGTATCTGGATGGGTAGTGACAGTATGAGTAAGGTCAGTGATGTATCTGGAAGGGCAGTGACAGTATGAGTGAGGTCAGTGATGTACCTGGATGGGTAGTGACAGTATGAGTGAGGGCAATGATGTATCTGGATGGCTAGTGACTGTATGAGTGAGGTCAGTGATGTATCTGGATGGGTAGTGACAGTATGAGTGAGATCAGTGATGTATCTGGATGGGTAGTGACAGTATGAGTGAGGTCAGTGATGTACCTGGTTGGGTAGTGACAGTATGAGTGAGGTCAGTGATGTATCTGGATGGGTAGTGACAGTATGAGTGAGGTCAGTGATGTACCTGGATGGGTAGTGACAGTATGAGTGAGATCAGTGATGTATCTGGATGGTAGTAACAGTATGAGTGAGGTCAGTGATGTACCTGGATGGGTAGTGACAGTATGAGTGAGGTCAGTGATGTATCTGGATGGGTAGTGACAGTATGAGTGAGGTCAGCGATGTATCTGGATGGTAGTGACAGTATGAGTGAGGTCAGTGATATATCTGGATGGTAGTGACAGTATGAGTGAGGTCAGTGATGTATCTGGATGTGTAGTGACAGTATGAGTGAGATCAGTGATGTACCTGGATGGGTAGTGACAGTTTGAGTGAGATCAGTGATGTATCTGGATGGTAGTGACAGTATGAGTGAGATCAGTGATGTATCTGGATGGTAGTTACAGTATGAGTGAGGTCAGTGATGTATCTGGATGGTAGTGACAGTATGGGTGAGGTCAGTGATGTATCTGGATGGTCGTGACAGTATGAGTGAGGTCAGTGATGTATCTGGATGTGTAGTGACAGTATGAGTGAGATCAGTGATGTATCTGGATGGGCAGTGACAGTATGTGTGAGGTCAGTGATGTATCTGGATGGTAGTGACAGTATGAGTGAGGTCAGTGATGTATCTGGATGGTAGTGACAGTATGAGTGAGGTCAGTGATGTATCTGGATGTGTAGTGACAGTATGAGTGAGGTCAGTGATGTATCTGGATGGGTAGTGACAGTATGAGTGAGGTCAGTGATGTACCTGGATGGGTAGTGACAGTATGAGTGAGGTCAGTGATGTATCTGGATGGGTAGTGACAGTATGAGTGAGGTCAGTGATGTATATGGATGGGTAGTGACATTATGAGTGAGGTCAGTGATGTATCTGGATGGGTAGTGACAGTATGAGTGAGGTCAGTGATGTACCTGGATGGGTAGTGACAATATGAGTGAGGTCAGTGATGTATCTGGATGGGTAGTGACAGTATGAGTAAGATCAGTGATGTATCTGGATGGATAGTGACAGTATGAGGGAGATCAGTGATGTATCTGGATGGGTAGTGACAGTATGAGTGAGATCAGTGATGTATCTGGATGGGCAGTGACAGTATGAGTGAGATCAGTGATGTACCTGGATGGGTAGTGACAGTATGAGTGAGGTCAGTGATATATCTGGATGGGTAGTGACTTTATGAATGAGGTCAGTGATGTACCTGGATGGGTAGTGACAGTATGAGTGAGGTCAGTGATGTATCTGGATGGGTAGTGACAGTATGAGTAAGGTCAGTGATGTATCTGGATGGATAGTGACAGTATGAGTGAGGTCAGTGATGTACCTCGATGGGTAGTGACAGTATGAGTGAGGTCAGTGATGTATCTGGATGTGTAGTGAGAGTATGAGTGAGGTCAGTGATGTATCTGGATGAGTAGTGAAAGTATGAGTGAGGTCAGTGATGTATCTGGATGGGTAGTGACAGTATGAGTGAGGTCAGTGATGTACCTGGATGGGTAGTGACAGTATGAGTGAGGTCAGTGATGTATCTGGATGGGTAGTGACAGTATGAGTGAGGTCAGTGATGTACCTGGATGGGTAGTGACAGTATGAGTGAGGTCAGTGATGTACCTGGATGGGTAGTGACAGTATGAGTGAGGTCAGTGATGTATCTGCATGCGTAGTGACAGTATGACTGAGGTCAGTGATGTATCTGGATGGGTAGTGACAGTATGAGTGGGTCAGTGATGTATCTGGAAGTGTAGTGACAGTATGAGTGAGGACAGTGATGTACCTGGATGGGTAATGACAGTATGAGTGATGTCAGTGATGTATCTGGATGGGTAGTGACAGTATGAGTGAGATCAGTGATGTATCTGGATGGGTAGTGACAGTATGAGTGAGGTCAGTGATGTATCTGGATGGGTAGTGACAGTATGAGTGAGATCAGTGATGTATCTGGATGGGTAGTGACAGTATCAGTGAAGTCAGTGATGTATCTGGATGGGTAGTGACAGTATGATTGAGGTCAGTGATGTACCTGGATGGGTAGTGACAGTATGAGTGAGGTCAGTGATGTATCTGGATGGGTAGTGACTGTATGAGTGAGGTCAGTGATGTACCTGGATGGGTAGTGACAGTATGAGTGAGGTCAGTGATGTACCTGGATGGCTAGTGACAGTATGAGTGAGGTCAGTGATGTATCTGGATGGGTAGTGACAGTATGACTGTGGTCAGTGATGTATCTGGATGGGTGGTGACAGTATGAGTGAGTCAGTGATGTATCTGGAAGTGTAGTGACAGTATGAGTGAGGTCAGTGATGTACCTGGATGGGTAATGACAGTATGAGTGATGTCGGTGATGTATCTGGATGGGCAGTGACAGTATGAGTGAGATCAGTGATGTATCTGGATGGGTAGTGACAGTATGAGTGAGGTCAGTGATGTATCTGGATGGGTAGTGACAGTATGAGTGAGGTCAGTGATGTATCTGGATGGGTAGTGACAGTATGAGTGAGGTCAGTGATGTATCTGGATGGGTAGTGACAGTATGAGTGAGGTCAGTGATGTATCTGGATGGGTAGTTACAGTATGAGTGAGGTCAGTGATGTACCTGGATGGGTAGTGACAGTATGAGTGAGATCAGTGATGTATCTGGATGGGTAGTGACAGTATGAGTGAGGTCAGTGATGTATCTGGATGGGTGGTGACAGTATGAGTGAGGTCAGTGATGTACCTGGATGGGTAGTGACAGTATGAGTGAGGTCAGTGATGTATCTGGATGGGTAGTGACAGTATGAGTCAGATCAGTGATGTATCTGTATGGGTAGTGACAGTATGAGGGAGATCAGTGATGTATCTGGATGGGTAGTGACAGTATGAGTGAGATCAGTGATGTATCTGGATGGGCAGTGACAGTATGAGTGAGATCAGTGATGTACCTGGATGGGTAGAGACAGTATGAGTGAGGTCAGTGATATATCTGGATGGGTAGTGACTTTATGAATGAGGTCAGTGATGTACCTGGATGGGTAGTGACAGTATGAGTGAGGTCAGTGATGTATCTGGATGGGTAGTGACAGTATGAGTGAGGTCAGTGATGTTTCTGGATGGATAGTGACAGTATGAGTGAGGTCAGTGATGTACCTGGATCGGTAGTGAGAGTATGAGTGAGGTCACTGATGTATCTGGATGTGTAGTGAGAGTATGAGTGAGGTCAGTGATGTATCTGGATGGGTAGTGAAAGTATGAGTGAGGTCAGTGATGTATCTGGCTGGGTAGTGACAGTATGATGAGGTCAGTGATGTACCTGGATGGGTAGTGACAGTATGAGTGAGGTCAGTGATGTATCTGGATGGGTAGTGACAGTATGAGTGAGGTCAGTGATGTACCTGGATGGGTAGTGACAGTATGAGTGAGGTCAGTGATGTACCTGGATGGGTAGTGACAGTATGAGTGAGGTCAGTGATGTATCTGGATGGGTAGTGACAGTATGACTGAGGTCAGTGATGTATCTGGATGGGTAGTGACAGTATGAGTGGGTCAGTGATGTATCTGGAAGGGTAGAGACAGTATGAGTGAGGTCAGTGATGTATCTGGATGGGTAGTGACAGTATGACTGAGGTCAGTGATGTATCTGGATGGGTAGTGACAGTATGAGTGAGGTCAGTGATGTATATGGATGGGTAGTGACATTATGAGTGAGGTCAGTGATGTATCTGGATGGGTAGTGACAGTATGAGTGAGGTCAGTGATGTACCTGGATGGGTAGTGACAATATGAGTGAGGTCAGTGATGTATCTGGATGGGTAGTGACAGTATGAGTAAGATCAGTGATGTATCTGGATGGATAGTGACAGTATGAGGGAGATCAGTGATGTATCTGGATGGGTAGTGACAGTATGAGTGAGATCAGTGATGTATCTGGATGGGCAGTGACAGTATGAGTGAGATCAGTGATGTACCTGGATGGGTAGTGACAGTATGAGTGAGGTCAGTGATATATCTGGATGGGTAGTGACTTTATGAATGAGGTCAGTGATGTACCTGGATGGGTAGTGACAGTATGAGTGAGGTCAGTGATGTATCTGGATGGGTAGTGACAGTATGAGTGAGGTCAGTGATGTATCTGGATGGATAGTGACAGTATGAGTGAGGTCAGTGATGTACCTCGATGGGCAGTGACAGTATGAGTGAGGTCAGTGATGTATCTGGATGTGTAGTGAGAGTATGAGTGAGGTCAGTGATGTATCTGGATGAGTAGTGAAAGTATGAGTGAGGTCAGTGATGTATCTGGATGGGTAGTGACAGTATGAGTGAGGTCAGTGATGTACCTGGATGGGTAGTGACAGTATGAGTGAGGTCAGTGATGTATCTGGATGGGTAGTGACAGTATGAGTGAGGTCAGTGATGTACCTGGATGGGTAGTGACAGTATGAGTGAGGTCAGTGATGTACCTGGATGGGTAGTGACAGTATGAGTGAGGTCAGTGATGTATCTGCATGCGTAGTGACAGTATGACTGAGGTCAGTGATGTATCTGGATGGGTAGTGACAGTATGAGTGGGTCAGTGATGTATCTGGAAGTGTAGTGACAGTATGAGTGAGGACAGTGATGTACCTGGATGGGTAATGACAGTATGAGTGATGTCAGTGATGTATCTGGATGGGTAGTGACAGTATGAGTGAGATCAGTGATGTATCTGGATGGGTAGTGACAGTATGAGTGAGGTCAGTGATGTATCTGGATGGGTAGTGACAGTATGAGTGAGATCAGTGATGTATCTGGATGGGTAGTGACAGTATCAGTGAAGTCAGTGATGTATCTGGATGGGTAGTGACAGTATGATTGAGGTCAGTGATGTACCTGGATGGGTAGTGACAGTATGAGTGAGGTCAGTGATGTATCTGGATGGGTAGTGACAGTATGAGTGAGGTCAGTGATGTACCTGGATGGGTAGTGACAGTATGAGTGAGGTCAGTGATGTACCTGGATGGCTAGTGACAGTATGAGTGAGGTCAGTGATGTATCTGGATGGGTAGTGACAGTATGACTGTGGTCAGTGATGTATCTGGATGGGTGGTGACAGTATGAGTGAGTCAGTGATGTATCTGGAAGTGTAGTGACAGTATGAGTGAGGTCAGTGATGTACCTGGATGGGTAATGACAGTATGAGTGATGTCGGTGATGTATCTGGATGGGCAGTGACAGTATGAGTGAGATCAGTGATGTATCTGGATGGGTAGTGACAGTATGAGTGAGGTCAGTGATGTATCTGGATGGGTAGTGACAGTATGAGTGAGGTCAGTGATGTATCTGGATGGGTAGTGACAGTATGAGTGAGGTCAGTGATGTATCTGGATGGGTAGTGACAGTATGAGTGAGGTCAGTGATGTATCTGGATGGGTAGTTACAGTATGAGTGAGGTCAGTGATGTACCTGGATGGGTAGTGACAGAATGAGTGAGATCAGTGATGTATCTGGATGGGTAGTGACAGTATGAGTGAGGTCAGTGATGTATCTGGATGGGTGGTGACAGTATGAGTGAGGTCAGTGATGTACCTGGATGGGTAGTGACAGTATGAGTGAGGTCAGTGATGTATCTGGATGGGTAGTGACAGTATGAGTCAGATCAGTGATGTATCTGTATGGGTAGTGACAGTATGAGGGAGATCAGTGATGTATCTGGATGGGTAGTGACAGTATGAGTGAGATCAGTGATGTATCTGGATGGGCAGTGACAGTATGAGTGAGATCAGTGATGTACCTGGATGGGTAGAGACAGTATGAGTGAGGTCAGTGATATATCTGGATGGGTAGTGACTTTATGAATGAGGTCAGTGATGTACCTGGATGGGTAGTGACAGTATGAGTGAGGTCAGTGATGTATCTGGATGGGTAGTGACAGTATGAGTGAGGTCAGTGATGTATCTGGATGGATAGTGACAGTATGAGTGAGGTCAGTGATGTACCTGGATGGGTAGTGACAGTATGAGTGAGGTCAGTGATGTATCTGGATGTGTAGTGAGAGTATGAGTGAGGTCAGTGATGTATCTGGATGGGTAGTGAAAGTATGAGTGAGGTCAGTGATGTATCTGGCTGGGTAGTGACAGTATGATGAGGTCAGTGATGTACCTGGATGGGTAGTGACAGTATGAGTGAGGTCAGTGATGTATCTGGATGGGTAGTGACAGTATGAGTGAGGTCAGTGATGTACCTGGATGGGTAGTGACAGTATGAGTGAGGTCAGTGATGTACCTGGATGGGTAGTGACAGTATGAGTGAGGTCAGTGATGTATCTGGATGGGTAGTGACAGTATGACTGAAGTCAGTGATGTATCTGGATGGGCAGTGACAGTATGAGTGGGTCAGTGATGTATCTGGAAGGGTAGAGACAGTATGAGTGAGGTCAGTGATGTATCTGGATGGGTAGTGACAGTATGACTGAGGTCAGTGATGTATCTGGATGGGTAGTGACAGTATGAGTGAGGTCAGTGATGTATCAGAATGGGTAGTGACAGTATGAGTGAGGTCAGTGATGTATCTGGATGGGTAGTGACAGTATGAGTGAGATCAGTGATGTATCTGGATGGGTAGTGACAGTATGAGTGAAGTCAGTGATGTATCTGGATGGGTAGTGACAGTATGATTGAGGTCAGTGATGTACCTGGATGGGTAGTGACAGTATGAGTGAGGTCAGTGATGTATCTGGATGGGTAGTGACAGTATGAGTGAGGTCCGTGATGTATCTGGATGGGTAGTGACAGTATGAGTGAGGACAGTGATGTATCTGGATGGTAGTGACAGTATGAGTGAGATCAGTGATGTATCTGGATGGGTAGTGACAGTATGAGTGAGGTCAGTGATGTATCTGGATGGATAGTGACAGTATGTGTAAGGTCAGTGATGTATCTGGATGGGTGGTGACAGTATGAGTGAGGTCAGTGATGTATCTGGATGGATAGTGACAGTACGAGTGAGGTCAGTGATGTATCTGGATGGGTAGTGACAGTATGAGTGAGGTCAGTGATGTATCTGGATGGGTAGTGACAGTATGAGTGAGGTCAGTGATGTATCTGGATGGGTAGTGACAGTATGAGTGAGGTCAGTGATGTATCTGGATGGGTAGTGACAGTATGAGTGAGGTCAGTGATGTATCTGGATGGATAGTGACAGTATGTGTAAGGTCAGTGATGTATCTGGATTGGTGGTGACAGTATGAGTGAGGTCAGTGATGTATCTGGATGGATAGTGACAGTATGTGTAAGGTCAGTGATGTATCTGGATGGGTGGTGACAGTACGAGTGAGGTCAGTGATGTATCTGGATGGGTCGTGACAGTATGAGTGAGGTCAGTGATGTATCTGGATGGTAGTGACAGTATGAGTGATGTCAGTGATGTATCTGGATGGGTAGTGACAGTATGAGTGAGATCAGTGATGTATCTGGATGGGTGGTGACAGTATGAGTGAGGTCAGTGATGTACCTGGATGGGTAGTTACAGTATGAGTGAGGTCAGTGATGTATCTGGATGGGTAGTGACAGTATGAGTCAGATCAGTGATGTATCTGTATGGGTAGTGACAGTATGAGGGAGATCAGTGATGTATCTGGATGGGTAGTGACAGTATGAGTGAGATCAGTGATGTATCTGGATGGGCAGTGACAGTATGAGTGAGATCAGTGATGTACCTGGATGGGTAGAGACAGTATGAGTGAGGTCAGTGATATATCTGGATGGGTAGTGACTTTATGAATGAGGTCAGTGATGTACCTGGATGTGTAGTGACAGTATGAGTGATGTCAGTGATGTATCTGGATGGGTACTGACAGTATGAGTGAGGTCAGTGATGTATCTGGATGGATAGTGACAGTATGAGTGAGGTCAGTGATGTACCTGGATGGGTAGTGACAGTATGAGTGAGGGCAGTGATGTATCTGGATGTGTAGTGAGAGTATGAGTGAGGTCAGTGATGTATCTGGATGGGTAGTGAAAGTATGAGTGAGGTCAGTGATCTATCTGGATGGGTAGTGACAGTATGAGTGAGGTCAGTGATGTACCTGGATGGGTAGTGACAGTATGAGTGAGGTCAGTGATGTATCTGGATGGGTAGTGACAGTATGAGTGAGGTCAGTGATGTACCTGGATGGGTAGTGACAGTATGAGTGAGGTCAGTGATGTATCTGGATGGGTAGTGACAGTATGACTGTGGTCAGTGATGTATCTGGATGGAGTAGTGACAGTATGAGTGGGTCAGTGATGTATCTGGAAGTGTAGTGACAGTATGAGTGAGGTCAGTGATGTACCTGGATGGGTAATGACAGTATGAGTGATGTCAGTGATGTATCTGGATGGGTCGTGACAGTATGAGTGAGATCAGTGATGTATCTGGATGGGTAGTGACAGTATGAGTGAGGTCAGTGATGTATCTGGATGGGTAGTGACAGTATGAGTGAGGTCAGTGATGTATCTGGATGGGTAGTGACAGTATGAGTGAGGTCAGTGATGTATCTGGATGGGTAGTGACAGTATGAGTGAGGTCAGTGATGTATCTGGATGGGTAGTTACAGTATGATTGAGGTCAGTGATGCACCTGGATGGGTAGTGACAGTATGAGTGAGATCAGTGATGTATCTGGATGGGTAGTGACAGTATGAGTGAGGTCAGTGATGTATCTGGATGGGTGGTGACAGTATGAGTGAGGTCAGTGATGTACCTGGATGGGTAGTGACAGTATGAGTGAGGTCAGTGATGTATCTGGATGGGTAGTGACAGTATGAGTCAGATCAGTGATGTATCTGTATGGGTAGTGACAGTATGAGGGAGATCAGTGATGTATCTGGATGGGCAGTGACAGTATGAGTGAGATCAGTGATGTACCTGGATGGGTAGAGACAGTATGAGTGAGGTCAGTGATATATCTGGATGGGTAGTGACTTTATGAATGAGGTCAGTGATGTACCTGGATGGGTAGTGACAGTATGAGTGAGGTCAGTGATGTATCTGGATGGGTAGTGACAGTATGAGTGAGGTCAGTGATGTATCTGGATGGATAGTGACAGTATGAGTGAGGTCAGTGATGTACCTGGATGGGTAGTGACAGTATGAGTGAGGTCAGTGATGTATCTGGATGTGTAGTGAGAGTATGAGTGAGGTCAGTGATGTATCTGGATGGGTAGTGACAGTATGAGTGAAGTCAGTGATGTATCTGGATGGGTAGTGACAGTATGATTGAGGTCAGTGATGTATCTGGATGGGTAGTGACAGTATGAGTGAGGTCAGTGATGTATCTGGATGGGTAGTGAAAGTATGAGTGAGGTCAGTGATGTATCTGGATGGGCAGTGACAGTATGAGTGAGGTCAGTGATGTACCTGGATGGGTAGTGACAGTATGAGTGAGGTCAGTGATGTATCTGGATGGGTAGTGACAGTATGAGTGAGGTCAGTGATGTACCTGGATGGGTAGTGACAGTATGAGTGGGTCAGTGATGTATCTGGAAGGGTAGAGACAGTATGAGTGAGGTCAGTGATGTATCTGGATGGGTAGTGACAGTATGACTGAGGTCAGTGATGTATCTGGATGGGTAGTGACAGTATGAGTGAGGTCAGTGATGTATCTGGATGGGTAGTGACAGTATGAGTGAGGTCAGTGATGTATCTGGATGGGTAGTGACAGTATGAGTGAGGTCCGTGATGTATCTGGATGGGTAGTGACAGTATGAGTGAGGTCAGTGATGTATCTGGATGGTAGTGACAGTATGAGTGAGATCAGTGATGTATCTGGATGGGTAGTGACAGTATGAGTGAGGTCAGTGATGTATCAGGATGGGTAGTGACAGATATGAGTGAGGTCAGTGATGTATCTGGATGGGTAGTGACAGTATGAGTGAGATCAGTGATGTATCTGGATGGGTAGTGACAGTATGAGTGAGGTCAGTGATGTATCTGGATGGATAGTGACAGTATGTGTAAGGTCAGTGATGTATCTGGATGGGTGGTGACAGTATGAGTGAGATCAGTGATGTATCTGGATGGATAGTGACAGTACGAGTGAGGTCAGTGATGTATCTGGATGGGTAGTGACAGTATGAGTGAGGTCAGTGATGTATCTGGATGGGTAGTGACAGTATGAGTGAGGTCAGTGATGTATCTGGATGGGTAGTGACAGTATGAGTGCGGTCAGTGATGTATCTGGATGGGTAGTGACAGTATGAGTGAGGTCAGTGATGTATCTGGATGGATAGTGACAGTATGTGTAAGGTCAGTGATGTATCTGGATTGGAGGTGACAGTATGAGTGAGGTCAGTGATGTATCTGGATGGATAGTGACAGTATGTGTAAGGTCAGTGATGTATCTGGATGGGTGGTGACAGTACGAGTGAGGTCAGTGATGTATCTGGACGGGTCGTGACAGTATGAGTGAGGTCAGTGATGTATCTGGATGGTAGTGACAGTATGAGTGAGGTCAGTGATGTATCTGGATGGTAGTGACAGTATGAGTGATGTCAGTGATGTATCTGGATGGGTAGTGACAGTATGAGTGAGATCAGTGATGTATCTGGATGGGTAGTGACAGTATGTGTAAGGTCAGTGATGTATCTGCATGGGTGGTGACAGTATGAGTGAGGTCAGTGATGTATCTGGATGGATAGTGACAGTATGTGTAAGGTCAGTGATGTATCTGGATAGTAGTGACAGTATGAGTGATGTCAGTGATGTATCTGGATGGTAGTGACAGTATGAGTGAGGTCAGTGATGTATCTGGATGGGTAGTGACAGTATGAGTGAGGTCAGTGATGTACCTGGATGGGTAGTGACAGTATGAGTGAGGTCAGTGATGTATCTGGATGGGTAGTGACAGTATGAGTGAGGTCAGTGATGTATCTGGATGGATAGTGAGAGTATGAGTGAGGTCAGTGATGTACCTGGATGGGTAGTGACAGTATGAGTGAGGTCAGTGATATATCTGGATGGGTAGTGACAGTATGACTGAGGTCAGTGATGTATCTGGATGGTAGTGACAGTATGAGTGAGGTCAGTGATGTATCTGGATGGTAGTGACAGTTTGAGTGATGTCAGTGATGTATCTGGATGGGTAGTGACAGTCTGAGTGAGATCAGTGATGTATCTGGATGGGTAGTGACAGTATGAGTGAGATCAGTGATGTATCTGGATGGATAGTGACAGTATGTGTAAGGTCAGTGATGTATCTGGATTGGTGGTGACAGTATGAGTGAGGTCAGTGATGTATCTGGATGCGTAGTGACAGTATGTGTAAGGTCAGTGATGTATCTGCATGGGTGGTGACAGTATGAGTGAGGTCAGTGATGTATCTGGATGGGTAGTGACAGTATGACTGTGGTCAGTGATGCATCTGGATGGGTAGTGACAGTATGAGTGGGTCAGTGATGTATCTGGAAGTGTAGTGACAGTATGAGTCAGGTCAGTGATGTACCTGGATGGGTAGTGACAGTATGAGTGAGGTCAGTGATGTATCTGGATGGGTAGTGACAGTATGAGTGAGGTCAGTGATGTACCTGGATGGGTAGTGACAGTATGAGTGAGGTCAGTGATGTACCTGGATGGGTAGTGACAGTATGAGTGAGGTCAGTGATGTATCTGGATGGGTAGTGACAGTATGACTGTGGTCAGTGATGTATCTGGATGGTTAGTGACAGTATGAGTGGGTCAGTGATGTATCTGGAAGTGTAGTGACAGTATGAGTGAGGTCAGTGATGTACCTGGATGGGTAATGACAGTATGAGTGATGTCAGTGATGTATCTGGATGGGTAGTGACAGTATGAGTGAGATCAGTGATGTATCTGGATGGGTAGTGACAGTATGAGTGAGGTCAGTGATGTATCTGGATGGGTAGTGACAGTATGAGTGAGGTCAGTGATGTATCTGGATGGGTAGTGACAGTATGAGTGAGGTCAGTGATGTATCTGGATGGGTAGTGACAGTATGAGTGAGGTCAGTGATGTATCTGGATGGGTAGTTACAGTATGAGTGAGGTCAGTGATGCACCTGCATGGGTAGTGACAGTATGAGTGAGATCAGTGATGTATCTGGATGGGTAGTGACAGTATGAGTGAGGTCAGTGATGTATCTGGATGGGTGGTGACAGTATGAGTGAGGTCAGTGATGTACCTGGATGGGTAGTGACAGTATGAGTGAGGTCAGTGATGTATCTGGATGGGTAGTGACATTATGAGTCAGATCAGTGATGTATCTGTATGGGTAGTGGCAGTATGAGGGAGATCAGTGATGTATCTGGATGGGTAGTGACAGTATGAGTGAGATCAGTGATGTATCTGGATGGGAAGTGACAGTATGAGTGAGATAAGTGATGTACCTGGATGGGTAGTGACAGTATGAGTGAGGTCAGTGATATATCTGGATGGGTAGTGACTTTATGAATGAGGTCAGTGATGTACCTGGATGGGTAGTGACAGTATGAGTGAGGTCAGTGATGTACCTGGATGGGTAGTGACAGTATGAGTGAGGTCAGTGATGTATCTGGATGGGTAGTGACAGTATGACTGAGGTCAGTGATGTATCTGGATGGGTAGTGACAGTATGAGTGGGTCAGTGATGTATCTGGAAGGGTAGAGACAGTATGAGTGAGGTCAGTGATGTATCTGGATGGGTAGTGACAGTATGACTGAGGTCAGTGATGTATCTGGATGGGTAGTGACAGTATGAGTGAGGTCAGTGATGTATCAGGATGGGTAGTGACAGTATGAGTGAGGTCAGTGATGTATCTGGATGGGCAGTGACAGTATGAGTGAGATCAGTGATGTACCTGGATGGGTAGAGACAGTATGAGTGAGGTCAGTGATATATCTGGATGGGTAGTGACTTTATGAATGAGGTCAGTGATGTACCTGGATGGGTAGTGACAGTATGAGTGAGGTCAGTGATGTATCTGGATGGGTAGTGACAGTATGAGTGAGGTCAGTGATGTATCTGGATGGATAGTGACAGTATGAGTGAGGTCAGTGATGTACCTCGATGGGTAGTGACAGTATGAGTGAGGTCAGTGATGTATCTGGATGTGTAGTGAGAGTATGAGTGAGGTCAGTGATGTATCTGGATGGGTAGTGAAAGTATGACTGAGGTCAGTGATGTATCTGGATGGGTAGTGACAGTATGAGTGAGGTCAGTGATGTATCAGGATGGGTAGTGACAGTATGAGTGAGGTCAGTGATGTATCTGGATGGGTAGTGACAGTATGAGTGAAGTCAGTGATGTATCTTGATGGGTAGTGACAGTATGATTGAGGTCAGTGATGTATCTGGATGGGTAGTGACAGTATGAGTGAGGTCAGTGATGTATCTGGATGGGTATTGACAGTATGAGTGAGGTCCGTGATGTATCTGGATGGGTAGTGACAGTATGAGTGAGGTCAGTGATGTATCTGGATGGTAGTGACAGTATGAGTGAGATCAGTGATGTATCTGGATGGGTAGTGAAAGTATGAGTGAGGTCAGTGATGTATCTGGATGGATAGTGACAGTATGTGTAAGGTCAGTGATGTATCTGGATGGGTGGTGACAGTATGAGTGAGGTCAGTGATGTATCTGGATGGATAGTGACAGTACGAGTGAGGTCAGTGATGTATCTGGATGGGTAGTGACAGTATGAGTGAGGTCAGTGATGTATCTGGATGGGTGGTGACAGTATGAGTGAGGTCAGTGATGTATCTGGATGGGTAGTGACAGTATGAGTGAGGTCAGTGATGTATCTGGATGGGTAGTGACAGTATGAGTGAGGTCAGTGATGTATCTGGATGGATAGTGACAGTATGTGTAAGGTCAGTGATGTATCTGGATTGGTGGTGACAGTATGAGTGAGGTCAGTGATGTATCTGGATGGATAGTGACAGTATGTGTAAGGTCAGTGATGTATCTGGATGGGTGGTGACAGTACGAGTGAGGTCAGTGATGTATCTGGATGGGTCGTGACAGTATGAGTGAGGTCAGTGATGTATCTGGATGGTAGTGACAGTATGAGTGAGGTCAGTGATGTATCTGGATGGGTAGTGACAGTATGAGTGAGGTCAGTGATGTATCTGGATGTGTAGTGACAGTATGAGTGTGGTCAGTGATGTATCTGGATGGGTAGTGACAGTATGAGTGAGGTCAGTGATGTATCTGGATGGGTAGTGACAGTATGAGTGAGGTCAGTGATGTACCTGGATGGGTAGTGACAGTATGAGTGAGGTCAGTGATGTATCTGGATGGGTAGTGACAGTATGAGTGAGGTCAGTGATGTATCTGGATGGATAGTGACAGTATGAGTGAGGTCAGTGATGTACCTCGATGGGTAGTGACAGTATGAGTGAGGTCAGTGAGGTATCTGGATGTGTAGTGAGAGTATGAGTGAGGTCAGTGATGTACCTGGATGGGTAGTGACAGTATGAGTGAGGTCAGTGATGTATCTGGATGGGTAGTGACAGTATGACTGAGGTCAGTGATGTATCTGGAATGGTAGTGACAGTTTGAGTGATGTCAGTGATGTATCTGGATGGGTAGTGAAAGTATGAGTGAGATCAGTGATGTATCTGGATGGATAGTGACAGTATGTGTAAGGTCAGTGATGTATCTGGATTGGTGGTGACAGTATGAGTGAGGTCAGTGATGTATCTGGATGGATAGTGACAGTATGTGTAAGGTCAGTGATGTATCTGGATGGGTAGTGACAGTATGAGTGAGATCAGTGATGTATCTGGATGGATAGTGACAGTATGTGTAAGGTCAGTGATGTATCTGGATTGGTGGTGACAGTATGAGTGAGGTCAGTGATGTATCTGGTTGCGTAGTGACAGTATGTGTAAGGTCAGTGATGTATCTGCATGGGTGGTGACAGTATGAGTGAGGTCAGTGATGTATCTGGATGCGTAGTGACAGTATGACTGTGGTCAGTGATGTATCTGGATGGTAGTGACAGTCTGAGTGGGTCAGTGATGTATCTGGAAGTGTAGTGACAGTATGAGTGAGGTCAGTGATGTACCTGGATGGGTAGTGACAGTATGAGTGAGGTCAGTGATGTATCTGGATGGGTAGTGACAGTATGAGTGAGGTCAGTGATGTACCTGGATGGGTAGTGACAGTATGAGTGAGGTCAGTGATGTACCTGGATGGGTAGTGACAGTATGAGTGCGGTCAGTGATGTATCTGGATGGGTAATGACAGTATGACTGTGGTCAGTGATGTATCTGGATGGGTAGTGACAGTATGAGTGGGTCAGTGATGTATCTGGAAGTGTAGTGACAGTATGAGTGAGGTCAGTGATGTACCTGGATGGGTAATGACAGTATGAGTGATGTCAGTGATGTATCTGGATGGGTAGTGACAGTATGAGTGAGATCAGTGATGTATCTGGATGGGTAGTGACAGTATGAGTGAGGTCAGTGATGTATCTGGATGGGTAGTGACAGTATGAGTGAGATCAGTGATGTATCTGGATGGGTAGTGACAGTATGAGTGAGGTCAGTGATGTATCTGGATGGGTGGTGACAGTATGAGTGAGGTCAGTGATGTACCTGGATGGGTAGTGACAGTATGAGTGAGGTCAGTGATGTATCTGTATGTGTAGTGACAGTATGAGTCAGATCAGTGATGTATCTGTATGGGTAGTGACAGTATGAGGGAGATCAGTGATGTATCTGGATGGGTAGTGACAGTATGAGTGAGATCAGTGATGTATCTGGATGGGCAGTGACAGTATGAGTGAGATAAGTGATGTACCTGGATGGGTAGTGACAGTATGAGTGAGGTCAGTGATATATCTGGATGAGTAGTGACTTTATGAATGAGGTCAGTGATGTACCTGGATGGGTAGTGACAGTATGAGTGAGGTCAGTGATGTATCTGGATGGGTAGTGACAGTATGAGTGAGGTCAGTGATGTATCTGGATGGATAGTGACAGTATGAGTGAGGTAAGTGATGTATCTGGATGGGTAGTGAAAGTATGAGTGAGGTCAGTGATGTATCTGGATGGGTAGTGACAGTATGAGTGAGGTCAGTGACGTACCTGGATGGGTAGTGACAGTATGAGTGAGGTCAGTGATGTACCTGAATGGGTAGTGACAGTATGAGTGAGGTCAGTGATGTATCTGGATGGGTAGTGACAGTATGACTGAGGTCAGTGATGTATCTGGATGGGTAGTGACAGTATGAGTGGGTCAGTGATGTATCTGGAAGGGTAGAGACAGTATGAGTGAGGTCAGTGATGTATCTGGATGGGTAGTGACAGTATGAGTGAGGTCAGTGATGTATCTGGATGGGTAGTGACAGTATGAGTGAGATCAGTGATGTATCTGGATGGGTAGTGACAGTATGAGTGAAGTCAGTGATGTATCTGGATGGGTAGTGACAGTATGAGTGAGATCAGTGATGTATCTGGATGGGTAGTGACAGTATGAGTGAGGTCAGTGATGTATCTGGATGGGTAGTGACAGTATGAGTGAGGTAAGTGATGTATCTGGATGGGTAGTGACAGTATGAGTGAGGTCAGTGATGTATCTGGATGGGTAGTGACAGTATGAGTGTGGTCAGTGATGTATCTGGATGGGTAGTGACAGTATGAGTGAGGTCAGTGATGTATCTGGATGGGTAGTGACAGTATGAGTGAGGTCAGTGATGTATCTGGATGGGTAGTGACAGTATGAGTGAGGTCAGTGATGTATCTGGATGGGTAGTGACAGTATGAGTGAGGTCAGTGATGTATCTGGATGGATAGTGACAGTATGTGTAAGGTCAGTGATGTATCTGGATTGGTGGTGACAGTATGAGTGAGGTCAGTGATGTATCTGGATGGATAGTGACAGTATGTGTAAGGTCAGTGATGTATCTGGATGGGTGGTGACAGTACGAGTGAGGTCAGTGATGTATCTGGATGGGTAGTGACAGTATGAGTGAGGTCAGTGATGTATCTGGATGGGTATTGACAGTATGAGTGAGGTCAGTGATGTATCTGGATGGGTAGTGACAGTATGAGTGAGGTCAGTGATGTATCTGGATGGTAGTGACAGTATGAGTGAGATCAGTGATGTATCTGGATGGGTAGTGACAGTATGAGTGAGATCATTGATGTATCTGGATGGGTAGTGACAGTATGAGTGAGATCAGTGATGTATCTGGATGGGTAGTGACAGTATGAGTGAGATCAGTGATGTATCTGGATGGGTAGTGACAGTATGAGTGAGATCAGTGATGTACCTGGATGGGTAGTGACAGTATGAGTGAGGTCAGTGATGTATCTGGATGGGTAGTGACAGTATGAGTGAGGTCAGTGATGTATCTGGATGGGTAGTGACAGTATGAGTGAGGTCAGTGATGTATCTGGATGGGTAGTGACAGTATGAGTGAGGTCAGTGATGTATCTGGATGGAAAGTGACAGTATGTGTAAGGTCAGTGATGTATCTGGATTGGTGGTGACAGTATGAGTGAGGTCAGTGATGTATCTGGATGGATAGTGACAGTATGTGTAAGGTCAGTGATGTATCTGGATGGGTGGTGACAGTACGAGTGAGGTCAGTGATGTATCTGGATGGGTAGTGACAGTATGAGTGAGGTCAGTGATGTATCTGGATGGGTATTGACAGTATGAGTGAGGTCAGTGATGTATCTGGATGGGTAGTGACAGTATGAGTGAGGTCAGTGATGTATCTGGATGGTAGTGACAGTATGAGTGAGATCAGTGATGTATCTGGATGGGTAGTGACAGTATGAGTGAGATCATTGATGTATCTGGATGGGTAGTGACAGTATGAGTGAGATCAGTGATGTATCTGGATGGGTAGTGACAGTATGAGTGAGATCAGTGATGTATCTGGATGGGTAGTGACAGTATGAGTGAGATCAGTGATGTACCTGGATGGGTAGTGACAGTATGAGTGAGGTCAGTGATGTATCTGGATGGGTAGTGACAGTATGAGTGAGGTCAGTGATGTATCTGGATGGGTAGTGACAGTATGAGTGAGGTCAGTGATGTATCTGGATGGGTAGTGACAGTATGAGTGAGGTCAGTGATGTATCTGGATGGAAAGTGACAGTATGTGTAAGGTCAGTGATGTATCTGGATTGGTGGTGACAGTATGAGTGAGGTCAGTGATGTATCTGGATGGATAGTGACAGTATGTGTAAGGTCAGTGATGTATCTGGATGGGTGGTGACAGTACGAGTGAGGTCAGTGATGTATCTGGATGGGTAGTGACAGTATGAGTGAGGTCAGTGATGTATCTGGATGGGTATTGACAGTATGAGTGAGGTCAGTGATGTATCTGGATGGGTAGTGACAGTATGAGTGAGGTCAGTGCTGTATCTGGATGGTAGTGACAGTATGAGTGAGATCAGTGATGTATCTGGATGGGTAGTGACAGTATGAGTGAGATCATTGATGTATCTGGATGGGTAGTGACAGTATGAGTGAGATCAGTGATGTATCTGGATGGGTAGTGACAGTATGAGTGAGATCAGTGATGTATCTGGATGGGTAGTGACAGTATGAGTGAGATCAGTGATGTACCTGGATGGGTAGTGACAGTATGAGTGAGGTCAGTGATGTATCTGGATGGGTAGTGACAGTATGAGTGAGGTCAGTGATGTATCTGGATGGGTAGTGACAGTATGAGTGAGGTCAGTGATGTATCTGGATGGGTAGTGACAGTATGAGTGAGGTCAGTGATGTATCTGGATGGGTAGTGACAGTATGAGTGAGATCAGTGATGTATCTGGATGGGTAGTGACAGTATGAGTGAGATCAGTGATGTACCTGGATGGGTAGTGACAGTATGAGTGAGGTCAGTGATTTATCTGGATGGGTGGTGACAGTATGAGTGAGGTCAGTGATGTATCTGGATGGGTGGTGACTGTCTGAGTGAGGTCAGTGATGTATCTGGATGGGTAGTGACAGTATGAATGAGGTCAGTGATGTATCTGGATGGGTAGTGACAGTATGACTGAAGTCAGTGATGTATCTGGATGGGTAGTGACAGTATGAGTGAGGTCAGTGATGTATCAGGATGGGTAGTGACAGTATGAGTGAGGTCAGTGATGTATCTGGATGGGTAGTGACAGTACGAGTGAGATCAGTGATGGATCTGGATGGGTAGTGACAGTATGAGTGAAGTCAGTGATGTATCTGGATGGGTAGTGACAGTATGAGTGAGATCAGTGATGTATCTGGATGGGTAGTGACAGTATGAGTGAGGTCAGTGATGTATCTGGATGGGTAGTGACAGTATGAGTGAGGTAAGTGATGTATCTGGATGGGTAGTGACAGTATGAGTGAGGTCAGTGATGTATCTGGATGGGTAGTGACAGTATGAGTGTGGTCAGTGATGTATCTGGATGGGTAGTGACAGTATGAGTGAGGTCAGTGATGTATCTGGATGGGTAGTGACAGTATGAGTGAGGTCAGTGATGTATCTGGATGGGTAGTGACAGTATGAGTGAGGTCAGTGATGTATCTGGATGGGTAGTGACAGTATGAGTGAGGTCAGTGATGTATCTGGATGGATAGTGACAGTATGTGTAAGGTCAGTGATGTATCTGGATTGGTGGTGACAGTATGAGTGAGGTCAGTGATGTATCTGGATGGATAGTGACAGTATGTGTAAGGTCAGTGATGTATCTGGATGGGTGGTGACAGTACGAGTGAGGTCAGTGATGTATCTGGATGGGTAGTGACAGTATGAGTGAGGTCAGTGATGTATCTGGATGGGTATTGACAGTATGAGTGAGGTCAGTGATGTATCTGGATGGGTAGTGACAGTATGAGTGAGGTCAGTGATGTATCTGGATGGTAGTGACAGTATGAGTGAGATCAGTGATGTATCTGGATGGGTAGTGACAGTATGAGTGAGATCATTGATGTATCTGGATGGGTAGTGACAGTATGAGTGAGATCAGTGATGTATCTGGATGGGTAGTGACAGTATGAGTGAGATCAGTGATGTATCTGGATGGGTAGTGACAGTATGAGTGAGATCAGTGATGTACCTGGATGGGTAGTGACAGTATGAGTGAGGTCAGTGATGTATCTGGATGGGTAGTGACAGTATGAGTGAGGTCAGTGATGTATCTGGATGGGTAGTGACAGTATGAGTGAGGTCAGTGATGTATCTGGATGGGTAGTGACAGTATGAGTGAGGTCAGTGATGTATCTGGATGGAAAGTGACAGTATGTGTAAGGTCAGTGATGTATCTGGATTGGTGGTGACAGTATGAGTGAGGTCAGTGATGTATCTGGATGGATAGTGACAGTATGTGTAAGGTCAGTGATGTATCTGGATGGGTGGTGACAGTACGAGTGAGGTCAGTGATGTATCTGGATGGGTAGTGACAGTATGAGTGAGGTCAGTGATGTATCTGGATGGGTATTGACAGTATGAGTGAGGTCAGTGATGTATCTGGATGGGTAGTGACAGTATGAGTGAGGTCAGTGATGTATCTGGATGGTAGTGACAGTATGAGTGAGATCAGTGATGTATCTGGATGGGTAGTGACAGTATGAGTGAGATCATTGATGTATCTGGATGGGTAGTGACAGTATGAGTGAGATCAGTGATGTATCTGGATGGGTAGTGACAGTATGAGTGAGATCAGTGATGTATCTGGATGGGTAGTGACAGTATGAGTGAGATCAGTGATGTACCTGGATGGGTAGTGACAGTATGAGTGAGGTCAGTGATGTATCTGGATGGGTAGTGACAGTATGAGTGAGGTCAGTGATGTATCTGGATGGGTAGTGACAGTATGAGTGAGGTCAGTGATGTATCTGGATGGGTAGTGACAGTATGAGTGAGGTCAGTGATGTATCTGGATGGAAAGTGACAGTATGTGTAAGGTCAGTGATGTATCTGGATTGGTGGTGACAGTATGAGTGAGGTCAGTGATGTATCTGGATGGATAGTGACAGTATGTGTAAGGTCAGTGATGTATCTGGATGGGTGGTGACAGTACGAGTGAGGTCAGTGATGTATCTGGATGGGTAGTGACAGTATGAGTGAGGTCAGTGATGTATCTGGATGGGTATTGACAGTATGAGTGAGGTCAGTGATGTATCTGGATGGGTAGTGACAGTATGAGTGAGGTCAGTGATGTATCTGGATGGTAGTGACAGTATGAGTGAGATCAGTGATGTATCTGGATGGGTAGTGACAGTATGAGTGAGATCATTGATGTATCTGAATGGGTAGTGACAGTATGAGTGAGATCAGTGATGTATCTGGATGGGTAGTGACAGTATGAGTGAGATCAGTGATGTATCTGGATGGGTAGTGACAGTATGAGTGAGATCAGTGATGTACCTGGATGGGTAGTGACAGTATGAGTGAGGTCAGTGATGTATCTGGATGGGTAGTGACAGTATGAGTGAGGTCAGTGATGTATCTGGATGGGTAGTGACAGTATGAGTGAGGTCAGTGATGTATCTGGATGGGTAGTGACAGTATGAGTGAGGTCAGTGATGTATCTGGATGGGTAGTGACAGTATGAGTGAGATCAGTGATGTATCTGGATGGGTAGTGACAGTATGAGTGAGATCAGTGATGTACCTGGATGGGTAGTGACAGTATGAGTGAGGTCAGTGATTTATCTGGATGGGTGGTGACAGTATGAGTGAGGTCAGTGATGTATCTGGATGGGTGGTGACAGTCTGAGTGAGGTCAGTGATGTATCTGGATGGGTAGTGACAGTATGAATGAGGTCAGTGATGTATCTGGATGGGTAGTGACAGTATGACTGAAGTCAGTGATGTATCTGGATGGGTAGTGACAGTATGAGTGAGGTCAGTGATGTATCAGGATGGGTAGTGACAGTATGAGTGAGGTCAGTGATGTATCTGGATGGGTAGTGACAGTACGAGTGAGATCAGTGATGGATCTGGATGGGTAGTGACAGTATGAGTGAAGTCAGTGATGTATCTGGATGGGTAGTGACAGTATGATTGAGGTCAGTGATATATCTGGATGGGTAGTGACAGTATGAGTGAGGTCAGTGATGTGGCTGGATGGGTAATGAAGGTATGAGTGAGGTCTGTGATGTACCTGGATGGGTAGTGACAGTATGAGTGAGATCAGTGATGTACCTGGATGGGTAGTGACAGTATGAGTGAGATCAGTGATGTAAAGGATGGGTAGTGACAGTATGAGTGAGATCAGTGATGTATCTGGATGGGCAGTGACAGTATGAGTGAGGTCAGTGATGTATCTCTATGGGTAGTGACAGTATGAGTGATATCAGTGATGTATCTGGATGGGCAGTGACAGTATGAGTGAGATCAGTGATGTACCTGGATGGGTAGTGACAGTATGAGTGAGGTCAGTGATATATCTGGATGGGTAGTGACTTTATGAATGAGGTCAGTGATGTACCTGGATGGGTAGTGACAGTATGAGTGAGGTCAGTGATGTATCTGGATGGGTAGTGACAGTATGAGTGAGGTCAGTGATGTATCTGGATGGATAGTGACAGTATGAGTGAGGTCAGTGATGTACCTCGATGGGTAGTGACAGTATGAGTGAGGTCAGTGATGTATCTGGATGTGTAGTGAGAGTATGAGTGAGGTCAGTGATGTACCTGGATGGGTAGTGACAGTATGAGTGAGGTCAGTGATGTATCTGGATGGGTAGTGACAGTATGACTGAGGTCAGTGATGTATCTGGATGGGTAGTGACAGTATGAGTGGGTCAGTGATGTACCTGGATGGGTAGTGACAGTATGAGTGAGGTCAGTGATGTACCTGGATGGGTAGTGACAGTATGAGTGAGGTCAGTGATGTATCTGGATGGGTAGTGACAGTATGACTGTGGTCAGTGATGTATCTGGATGGGTAGTGACAGTATGAGTGAGTCAGTGATGTATCTGGAAGTGTAGTGACAGTATGAGTGAGGTCAGTGATGTACCTGGATGGGTAATGACAGTATGAGTGATGTCAGTGATGTATCTGGATGGGTAGTGACAGTATGAGTGAGATCACTGATGTATCTGGATGGGTAGTGACAGTATGAGTGAGGTCAGTGATGTATCTGGATGGGGAGTGACAGTATGAGTGAGGTCAGTGATGTATCTGGATGGGTAGTGACAGTATGAGTGAGGTCAGTGATGTATCTGGATGGGTAGTGACAGTATGAGTGAGGTCAGTGATGTATCTGGATGGGTAGTTACAGTATGAGTGAGGTCAGTGATGTACCTGGATGGGTAGTGACAGTATGAGTGAGATCAGTGATGTATCTGGATGGGTAGTGACAGTATGAGTGAGGTCAGTGATGTATCTGGATGGGTGGTGACAGTATGAGTGAGGTCAGTAATGTACCTGGATGGGTAGTGACAGTATGAGTGAGGTCAGTGATGTATCTGGATGGGTAGTGACAGTATGAGTCAGATCAGTGATGTATCTGTATGGGTAGTGACAGTATGAGGGAGATCAGTGATGTATCTGGATGGGTAGTGACAGTATGAGTGAGATCAGTGATGTATCTGGATGGGCAGTGACAGTATGAGTGAGATCAGTGATGTACCTGGATGGGTAGAGACAGTATGAGTGAGGTCAGTGATATATCTGGATGGGTAGTGACTTTATGAATGAGGTCAGTGATGTACCTGGATGGGTAGTGACAGTATGAGTGAGGTCAGTGATGTATCTGGATGGGTAGTGACAGTATGAGTGAGGTCAGTGATGTATCTGGATGGATAGTGACAGTATGAGTGAGGTCAGTGATGTACCTCGATGTGTAGTGACAGTATGAGTGAGGTCAGTGATGTATCTGGATGTGTAGCGAGAGTATGAGTGAGGTCAGTGATGTATCTGGATGGGTAGTGAAAGTATGAGTGAGGTCAGTGATGTATCTGGATGGGTAGTGACAGTATGAGTGAGGTCAGTGATGTATCTGGATGGGTAGTGACAGTATGAGTCAGATCAGTGATGTATCTGTATGGGTAGTGACAGTATGAGGGAGATCAGTGATGTATCTGGATGGGTAGTGACAGTATGAGTGAGATCAGTGATGTATCTGGATGGGCAGTGACAGTATGAGTGAGATCAGTGATGTACCTGGATGGGTAGAGACAGTATGAGTGAGGTCAGTGATATATCTGGATGGGTAGTGACTTTATGAATGAGGTCAGTGATGTACCTGGATGGGTAGTGACAGTATGAGTGAGGTCAGTGAAGTATCTGGATGGGTAGTGACAGTATGAGTGAGGTCAGTGATGTATCTGGATGGATAGTGACAGTATGAGTGAGGTCAGTGATGTACCTCGATGGGTAGTGACAGTATGAGTGAGGTCAGTGATGTATCTGGATGTGTAGCGAGAGTATGAGTGAGGTCAGTGATGTATCTGGATGGGTAGTGAAAGTATGAGTGAGGTCAGTGATGTATCTGGATGGGTAGTGACAGTATGAGTGAGGTCAGTGATGTACCTGGATGGGTAGTGACAGTATGAGTGAGGTCAGTGATGTATCTGGATGGGTAGTGACAGTATGAGTGAGGTCAGTGATGTATCTGGATGGGTAGTGACAGTATGAGTGAGGTCAGTAATGTACCTGGATGGGTAGTGACAGTATGAGTGAGGTCAGTGATGTACCTGGATGGGTAGTGACAGTATGAGTGAGGTCAGTGATGTACCTGGATGGGTAGTGACAGTATGAGTGAGGTCAGTGATGTATCTGGATGGGTAGTGACAGTATGAGTGAGGTCAGTGATGTACCTGGATGGGTAGAGACAGTATGAGTGAGGTCAGTGATGTATCTGGATGGGTAGTGACAGTATGACTGAGGTCAGTGATGTATCTGGATGGGTAGTGACAGTATGAGTGAGGTCAGTGATGTATCAGGATGGGTAGTGTCAGTATGAGTGAGGTCAGTGATGTATCTGGATGGGTAGTGACAGTATGAGTGAGATCAGTGATGTATCTGGATGGGTAGTGACAGTATGAGTGAAGTCAGTGATGTATCTGGATGGGTAGTGACAGTATGATTGAGGTCAGTGATGTATCTGGATGGGTAGTGACAGTATGAGTGAGGTCAGTGATGTATCTGGATGGGTAGTGACAGTATGAGTGAGGTCAGTGATGTATCTGGATGGTAGTGACAGTATGAGTGAGATCAGTGATGTATCTGGATGGGTAGTGACAGTATGAGTGAGGTCAGTGATGTATCTGGATGGGTAGTGACAGTATGAGTGTGGTCAGTGATGTATCTGGATGGGTAGTGACAGTATGAGTGAGGTCAGTGATGTATCTGGATGGGTAGTGACAGTATGAGTGAGGTCAGTGATGTATCTGGATGGGTAGTGACAGTATGAGTGAGGTCAGTGATGTATCTGGATGGATAGTGACAGTATGAGTGAGGTCAGTGATGTACCTCGATGTGTAGTGACAGTATGAGTGAGGTCAGTGATGTATCTGGATGTGTAGCGAGAGTATGAGTGAGGTCAGTGATGTATCTGGATGGGTAGTGAAAGTATGAGTGAGGTCAGTGATGTATCTGGATGGGTAGTGACAGTATGAGTGAGGTCAGTGATGTATCTGGATGGGTAGTGACAGTATGAGTCAGATCAGTGATGTATCTGTATGGGTAGTGACAGTATGAGGGAGATCAGTGATGTATCTGGATGGGTAGTGACAGTATGAGTGAGATCAGTGATGTATCTGGATGGGCAGTGACAGTATGAGTGAGATCAGTGATGTACCTGGATGGGTAGAGACAGTATGAGTGAGGTCAGTGATATATCTGGATGGGTAGTGACTTTATGAATGAGGTCAGTGATGTACCTGGATGGGTAGTGACAGTATGAGTGAGGTCAGTGAAGTATCTGGATGGGTAGTGACAGTATGAGTGAGGTCAGTGATGTATCTGGATGGATAGTGACAGTATGAGTGAGGTCAGTGATGTACCTCGATGGGTAGTGACAGTATGAGTGAGGTCAGTGATGTATCTGGATGTGTAGCGAGAGTATGAGTGAGGTCAGTGATGTATCTGGATGGGTAGTGAAAGTATGAGTGAGGTCAGTGATGTATCTGGATGGGTAGTGACAGTATGAGTGAGGTTAGTGATGTACCTGGATGGGTAGTGACAGTATGAGTGAGGTCAGTGATGTATCTGGATGGGTAGTGACAGTATGAGTGAGGTCAGTGATGTATCTGGATGGGTAGTGACAGTATGAGTGAGGTCAGTAATGTACCTGGATGGGTAGTGACAGTATGAGTGAGGTCAGTGATGTACCTGGATGGGTAGTGACAGTATGAGTGAGGTCAGTGATGTACCTGGATGGGTAGTGACAGTATGAGTGAGGTCAGTGATGTATCTGGATGGGTAGTGACAGTATGAGTGAGGTCAGTGATGTACCTGGATGGGTAGAGACAGTATGAGTGAGGTCAGTGATGTATCTGGATGGGTAGTGACAGTATGACTGAGGTCAGTGATGTATCTGGATGGGTAGTGACAGTATGAGTGAGGTCAGTGATGTATCAGGATGGGTAGTGTCAGTATGAGTGAGGTCAGTGATGTATCTGGATGGGTAGTGACAGTATGAGTGAGATCAGTGATGTATCTGGATGGGTAGTGACAGTATGAGTGAAGTCAGTGATGTATCTGGATGGGTAGTGACAGTATGATTGAGGTCAGTGATGTATCTGGATGGGTAGTGACAGTATGAGTGAGGTCAGTGATGTATCTGGATGGGTAGTGACAGTATGAGTGAGGTCAGTGATGTATCTGGATGGTAGTGACAGTATGAGTGAGATCAGTGATGTATCTGGATGGGTAGTGACAGTATGAGTGAGGTCAGTGATGTATCTGGATGGGTAGTGACAGTATGAGTGTGGTCAGTGATGTATCTGGATGGGTAGTGACAGTATGAGTGAGGTCAGTGATGTATCTGGATGGGTAGTGACAGTATGAGTGAGGTCAGTGATGTACCTGGATGGGTAGTGACAGTATGAGTGAGGTCAGTGATGTATCTGGATGTGTAGTGAGAGTATGAGTGAGGTCAGTGATGTACCTGGATGGGTAGTGACAGTATGAGTGAGGTCAGTGATGTATCTGGATGGATAGTGACAGTATGTGTAAGGTCAGTGATGTGTCTGGATGGGTGGTGACAGTATGAGTGAGGTCAGTGATGTACCTGGATGGGTAGTGACAGTATGAGTGAGGTCAGTGATGTATCTGGATGGGTAGTGACAGTATGACTGAGGTCAGTGATGTATCTGGATGGTAGTGACTGTATGAGTGAGGTCAGTGATGTATCTGGATGGTAGTGACAGTTTGAGTGATGTCAGTGATGTATCTGGATGGGTAGTGACAGTATGAGTGAGATCAGTGATGTATCTGGATGGATAGTGACAGTATGAGTGAGGTCAGTGATGTATCTGGATGGATAGTGACAGTATGAGTGAGGTCAGTGATGTATCTGGATGTGTAGCGAGAGTATGAGTGAGGTCAGTGATGTACCTGGATGGGTAGTGACAGTATGAGTGAGGTCAGTGATGTATCTGGATGGGTAGTGACAGTATGAGTGAGGTCAATGATGTACCTCGATAGGTAGTGACAGTATGAGTGAGGTCAGTGATGTATCTGGATGTGTAGTGACAGTCTGAGTGAGATCAGTGATGTATCTGGATGGGCAGTGACAGTATGAGTGAGATAAGTGATGTACCTGGATGGGTAGTGACAGTATGAGTGAGGTCAGTGATGTATCTGGATGTGTAGCGAGAGTATGAGTGAGGTCAGTGATGTATCTGGATGGGTAGTGAAAGTATGAGTGAGGTCAGTGATGTATCTGGATGGGTAGTGACAGTATGAGTGAGGTCAGTGATGTATCTGGATGGGTAGTGACAGTATGAGTCAGATCAGTGATGTATCTGTATGGGTAGTGACAGTATGAGGGAGATCAGTGATGTATCTGGATGGGTAGTGACAGTATGAGTGAGATCAGTGATGTATCTGGATGGGCAGTGACAGTATGAGTGAGATCAGTGATGTACCTGGATGGGTAGAGACAGTATGAGTGAGGTCAGTGATATATCTGGATGGGTAGTGACTTTATGAATGAGGTCAGTGATGTACCTGGATGGGTAGTGACAGTATGAGTGAGGTCAGTGAAGTATCTGGATGGGTAGTGACAGTATGAGTGAGGTCAGTGATGTATCTGGATGGATAGTGACAGTATGAGTGAGGTCAGTGATGTACCTGGATGGGTAGTGACAGTATGAGTGAGGTCAGTGATGTATCTGGATGTGTAGTGAGAGTATGAGTGAGGTCAGTGATGTACCTGGATGGGTAGTGACAGTATGAGTGAGGTCAGTGATGTATCTGGATGGATAGTGACAGTATGTGTAAGGTCAGTGATGTGTCTGGATGGGTGGTGACAGTATGAGTGAGGTCAGTGATGTATCTGGATGGATAGTGACAGTACGAGTGAGGTCAGTGATGTATCTGGATGGGTAGTGACAGTATGAGTGAGGTCAGTGATGTATCTGGATGGGTAGTGACAGTATGAGTGAGGTCAGTGATGTATCTGGATGGGTAGTGACAGTATGAGTGTGGTCAGTGATGTATCTGGATGGGTAGTGACAGTATGAGTGAGGTCAGTGATGTATCTGGATGGGTAGTGACAGTATGAGTGAGGTCAGTGATGTACCTGGATGGGTAGTGACAGTATGAGTGAGGTCAGTGATGTATCTGGATGGGTAGTGACAGTATGAGTGAGGTCAGTGATGTATCTGGATGGATAGTGACAGTATGAGTGAGGTCAGTGATGTATCTGGATGTGTAGTGAGAGTATGAGTGAGGTCAGTGATGTACCTGGATGGGTAGTGACAGTATGAGTGAGGTCAGTGATGTATCTGGATGGGTAGTGACAGTATGACTGAGGTCAGTGATGTATCTGGATGGTAGTGACTGTATGAGTGAGGTCAGTGATGTATCTGGATGGTAGTGACAGTTTGAGTGATGTCAGTGATGTATCTGGATGGGTAGTGACAGTATGAGTGAGATCAGTGATGTATCTGGATGGATAGTGACAGTATGAGTGAGGTCAGTGATGTATCTGGATGGATAGTGACAGTATGAGTGAGGTCAGTGATGTATCTGGATGTGTAGCGAGAGTATGAGTGAGGTCAGTGATGTACCTGGATGGGTAGTGACAGTATGAGTGAGGTCAGTGATGTATCTGGATGGGTAGTGACAGTATGAGTGAGGTCAATGATGTACCTCGATAGGTAGTGACAGTATGAGTGAGGTCAGTGATGTATCTGGATGTGTAGTGAGAGTATGAGTGAGGTCAGTGATGTACCTGGATGGGTAGTGACAGTATGAGTGAGGTCAGTGATGTATCTGGATGGGTAGTGACAGTATGACTGAGGTCAGTGATGTATCTGGATGGTAGTGACTGTATGAGTGAGGTCAGTGATGTATCTGGATGGTAGTGACAGTTTGAGTGATGTCAGTGATGTATCTGGATGGGTAGTGACAGTATGAGTGAGATCAGTGATGTATCTGGATGGATAGTGACAGTATGTGTAAGGTCAGTGATGTATCTGGATTGGTGGTGACAGTATGAGTGAGGTCAGTGATGTATGTGGATGGATAGTGACAGTATGTGTAAGGTCAGTGATGTATCTGGATGGGTAGTGACAGTATGAGTGAGATCAGTGATGTATCTGGATGGATAGTGACAGTATGTGTAAGGTCAGTGATGTATCTGGATTGGTGGTGACAGTATGAGTGAGGTCAGTGATGTATCTGGATGCGTAGTGACAGTATGTGTAAGGTCAGTGATGTATCTGCATGGGTGGTGACAGTATGAGTGAGGTCAGTGATGTATCTGGATGGGTAGTGACAGTATGACTGTGGTCAGTGATGTATCTGGATGGGTAGTGACAGTATGAGTGGGTCAGTGATGTATCTGGAAGTGTAGTGACAGTATGAGTGAGGTCAGTGATGTACCTGGATGGGTAGTGACAGTATGAGTGAGGTCAGTGATGTATCTGGATGGGTAGTGACAGTATGAGTGAGGTCAGTGATGTACCTGGATGGGTAGTGACAGTATGAGTGAGGTCAGTGATGTACCTGGATGGGTAGTGACAGTATGAGTGAGGTCAGTGATGTATCTGGATGGGTAGTGACAGTATGACTGTGGTCAGTGATGTATCTGGATGGGTAGTGACAGTATGAGTGGGTCAGTGATGTATCTGGAAGTGTAGTGACAGTATGAGTGAGGTCAGTGATGTACCTGGATGGGTAATGACAGTATGAGTGATGTCAGTGATGTATCTGGATGGGTAGTGACAGTATGAGTGAGTTCAGTGATGTATCTGGATGGGTAGTGACAGTATGAGTGAGGTCAGTGATGTATCTGGATGGGTGGTGACAGTATGAGTGAGGTCAGTGATGTACCTGGATGGGTAGTGACAGTATGAGTGAGGTCAGTGATGTATCTGGATGGGTAGTGACACTATGAGTCAGATCAGTGATGTATCTGTATGGGTAGTGACAGTATGAGGTAGATCAGTGATGTATCTGGATGGGTAGTGACAGTCTGAGTGAGATCAGTGATGTATCTGGATGGGCAGTGACAGTATGAGTGAGATAAGTGATGTACCTGGATGGGTAGTGACAGTATGAGTGAGGTCAGTGATATATCTGGATGGGTAGTGACTTTATGAATGAGATCAGTGATGTACCTGGATGGGTAGTGACAGTATGAGTGAGGTCAGTGATGTATCTGGATGGGTAGTGACAGTATGAGTGAGGTCAGTGATGTACCTGGATGGGTAGTGACAGTATGAGTGAGGTCAGTGATGTACCTGGATGGGTAGTGACAGTATGAGTGAGGTCAGTGATGTATCTGGATGGGTAGTGACAGTATGAGTGAGGTCAGTGATGTACCTGGATGGGTAGTGACAGTATGAGTGAGGTCAGTGATGTATCTGGATGGGTAGTGACAGTATGACTGAGGTCAGTGATGTATCTGGATGGGTAGTGACAGTATGAGTGGGTCAGTGATGTATCTGGAAGGGTAGAGACAGTATGACTGAGGTCAGTGATGTATCTGGATGGGTAGTGACAGTATGTGTAAGGTCAGTGATGTATCTGGATTGGTGGTGACAGTATGAGTGAGGTCAGTGATGTATCTGGATGCGTAGTGACAGTATGTGTAAGGTCAGTGATGTATCTGGATGGGTAGTGACAGTATGAGTGAGATCAGTGATGTATCTGGATGGATAGTGACAGTATGAGTGAGGTCAATGATGTACCTCGATAGGTAGTGACAGTATGAGTGAGGTCAGTGATGTATCTGGATGTGTAGTGAGAGTATGAGTGAGGTCAGTGATGTACCTGGATGGGTAGTGACAGTATGAGTGAGATCAGTGATGTATCTGGATGGATAGTGACAGTATGAGTGAGGTCAGTGATGTATCTGGATGGATAGTGACAGTATGAGTGAGGTCAGTGATGTATCTGGATGTGTAGCAAGAGTATGAGTGAGGTCAGTGATGTACCTGGATGGGTAGTGACAGTATGAGTGAGGTCAGTGATGTATCTGGATGGGTAGTGACAGTATGAGTGAGGTCAATGATGTACCTCGATAGGTAGTGACAGTATGAGTGAGGTCAGTGATGTATCTGGATGTGTAGTGAGAGTATGAGTGAGGTCAGTGATGTACCTGGATGGGTAGTGACAGTATGAGTGAGGTCAGTGATGTATCTGGATGGGTAGTGACAGTATGACTGAGGTCAGTGATGTATCTGGATGGTAGTGACTGTATGAGTGAGGTCAGTGATGTATCTGGATGGTAGTGACAGTTTGAGTGATGTCAGTGATGTATCTGGATGGGTAGTGACAGTATGAGTGAGATCAGTGATGTATCTGGATGGATAGTGACAGTATGTGTAAGGTCAGTGATGTATCTGGATTGGTGGTGACAGTATGAGTGAGGTCAGTGATGTATGTGGATGGATAGTGACAGTATGTGTAAGGTCAGTGATGTATCTGGATGGGTAGTGACAGTATGAGTGAGATCAGTGATGTATCTGGATGGATAGTGACAGTATGTGTAAGGTCAGTGATGTATCTGGATTGGTGGTGACAGTATGAGTGAGGTCAGTGATGTATCTGGATGCGTAGTGACAGTATGTGTAAGGTCAGTGATGTATCTGCATGGGTGGTGACAGTATGAGTGAGGTCAGTGATGTATCTGGATGGGTAGTGACAGTATGACTGTGGTCAGTGATGTATCTGGATGGGTAGTGACAGTATGAGTGGGTCAGTGATGTATCTGGAAGTGTAGTGACAGTATGAGTGAGGTCAGTGATGTACCTGGATGGGTAGTGACAGTATGAGTGAGGTCAGTGATGTATCTGGATGGGTAGTGACAGTATGAGTGAGGTCAGTGATGTACCTGGATGGGTAGTGACAGTATGAGTGAGGTCAGTGATGTACCTGGATGGGTAGTGACAGTATGAGTGAGGTCAGTGATGTATCTGGATGGGTAGTGACAGTATGACTGTGGTCAGTGATGTATCTGGATGGGTAGTGACAGTATGAGTGGGTCAGTGATGTATCTGGAAGTGTAGTGACAGTATGAGTGAGGTCAGTGATGTACCTGGATGGGTAATGACAGTATGAGTGATGTCAGTGATGTATCTGGATGGGTAGTGACAGTATGAGTGAGGTCAGTGATGTATCTGGATGGGTAGTGACAGTATGAGTGAGGTCAGTGATGTATCTGGATGGGTAGTGACAGTATGAGTGAGGTCAGTGATGTATCTGGATGGGTAGTTACAGTATGAGTGAGGTCAGTGATGTACCTGGATGGGTAGTGACAGTATGAGTGAGATCAGTGATGTATCTGGATGGGTAGTGACAGTATGAGTGAGGTCAGTGATGTATCTGGATGGGTGGTGACAGTATGAGTGAGGTCAGTGATGTACCTGGATGGGTAGTGACAGTATGAGTGAGGTCAGTGATGTATCTGGATGGGTAGTGACACTATGAGTCAGATCAGTGATGTATCTGTATGGGTAGTGACAGTATGAGGGAGATCAGTGATGTATCTGGATGGGTAGTGACAGTCTGAGTGAGATCAGTGATGTATCTGGATGGGCAGTGACAGTATGAGTGAGATAAGTGATGTACCTGGATGGGTAGTGACAGTATGAGTGAGGTCAGTGATATATCTGGATGGGTAGTGACTTTATGAATGAGGTCAGTGATGTACCTGGATGGGTAGTGACAGTATGAGTGAGGTCAGTGATGTATCTGGATGGGTAGTGACAGTATGAGTGAGGTCAGGATTTATCTGGATGGATAGTGACAGTATGAGTGAGGTCAGTGATGTACCTCGATGGGTAATGACAGTATGAGTGAGGTCAGTGATGTATCTGGATGTGTAGTGAGAGTATGAGTGAGGTCAGTGATGTATCTGGATGGGTAGTGAAAGTATGAGTGAGGTCAGTGATGTATCTGGATGGGTAGTGACAGTATGAGTGAGGTCAGTGATGTACCTGGAAGGGTAGTGACAGTATGAGTGAGGTCAGTGATGTATCTGGATGGGTAGTGACAGTATGAGTGAGGTCAGTGATGTACCTGGATGGGTAGTGACAGTATGAGTGAGGTCAGTGATGTACCTGGATGGGTAGTGACAGTATGAGTGAGGTCAGTGATGTATCTGGATGGGTAGTGACAGTATGACTGAGGTCAGTGATGTATCTGGATGGGTAGTGACAGTATGAGTGGGTCAGTGATGTATCTGGAAGGGTAGAGACAGTATGACTGAGGTCAGTGATGTATCTGGATGGGTAGTGACAGTATGTGTAAGGTCAGTGATGTATCTGGATTGGTGGTGACAGTATGAGTGAGGTCAGTGATGTATCTGGATGCGTAGTGACAGTATGTGTAAGGTCAGTGATGTATCTGGATGGGTAGTGACAGTATGAGTGAGATCAGTGATGTATCTGGATGGATAGTGACAGTATGTGTAAGGTCAGTGATGTATCTGGATTGGTGGTGACAGTATGAGTGAGGTCAGTGATGTATCTGGATGCGTAGTGACAGTATGTGTAAGGTCAGTGATGTATCTGCATGGGTGGTGACAGTATGAGTAAGGTCAGTGATGTATCTGGATGGGTAGTGACAGTATGACTGTGGTCAGTGATGTATCTGGATGGGTAGTGACAGTATGAGTGGGTCAGTGATGTATCTGGAAGTGTAGTGACAGTATGAGTGAGGTCAGTGATGTACCTGGATGGGTAGTGACAGTATGAGTGAGTTCAGTGATGTATCTGGATGGGTAGTGACAGTATGAGTGAGGTCAGTGATGTACCTGGATGGGTAGTGACAGTATGAGTGAGGTCAGTGATGTATCTGGATGGGTAGTGACAGTATGACTGTGGTCAGTGATGTATCTGGATGGGTAGTGACAGTATGAGTGGGTCAGTGATGTATCTGGAAGTGTAGTGACAGTATGAGTGAGGTCAGTGATGTACCTGGATGGGTAATGACAGTATGAGTGATGTCAGTGATGTATCTGGATGGGTAGTGACAGTATGAGTGAGATCAGTGATGTATCTGTATGGGTAGTGACAGTATGAGTGAGGTCAGTGATGTATCTGGATGGATAGTGACAGTATGAGTGAGGTCAGTGATGTATCTGGATGGGTAGTGACAGTATGAGTGAGGTCAGTGATGTATCTGGATGGGTAGTGACAGTATGAGTGAGGTCAGTGATGTATCTGGATGGGTAGTTGCAGTATGAGTGAGGTCAGTGATGTACCTGGATGGGTAGTGACAGTATGAGTGAGATCAGTGATGTATCTGGATGGGTAGTGACAGTATGAGTGAGGTCAGTGATGTATCTGGATGGGTGGTGACAGTATGAGTGAGGTCAGTGATGTACCTGGATGGGTAGTGACAGTATGAGTGAGGTCAGTGATGTATCTGGATGGGTAGTGACAGTATGAGTCAGATCAGTGATGTATCTGTATGGGTAGTGACAGTATGAGGGAGATCAGTGATGTATCTGGATGGGTAGTGACAGTATGAGTGAGATCAGTGATGTATCTGGATGGGCAGTGACAGTATGAGTGAGATAAGTGATGTACCTGGATGGGTAGTGACAGTATGAGTGAGGTCAGTGATATATCTGGATGGGTAGTGACTTTATGAATGAGGTCAGTGATGTACCTGGATGGGTAGTGACAGTAAGAGTGAGGTCAGTGATGTATCTGGATGGGTAGTGACAGTATGAGTGAGGTCAGTGATGTATCTGGATGGATCGTGACAGTATGAGTGAGGTCAGTGATGTACCTCGATGGGTAATGACAGTATGAGTGAGGTCAGTGATGTATCTGGATGTGTAGTGAGAGTATGAGTGAGGTCAGTGATGTATCTGGATGGGTAGTGAAAGTATGAGTGAGGTCAGTGATGTATCTGGTTGGGTAGTGACAGTATGAGTGAGGTCAGTGATGTACCTGGATGGATAGTGACAGTATGAGTGAGGTCAGTGATGTATCTGGATGGGTAGTGACAGTATGAGTGAGGTCAGTGATGTACCTGGATGGGTAGTGACAGTATGAGTGAGGTCAGTGATGTACCTGGATGGGTAGTGACAGTATGAGTGAGGTCAGTGATGTATCTGGATGGGTAGTGACAGTATGACTGAGGTCAGTGATGTATCTGGATGGGTAGTGACAGTATGAGTGGGTCAGTGATGTATCTGGAAGGGTAGAGACAGTATGAGTGAGGTCAGTGATGTATCTGGATGGGTAGTGACAGTATGACTGAGGTCAGTGATGTATCTGGATGGGTAGTGACAGTATGAGTGAGGTCAGTGATGTATCAGGATGGGTAGTGACAGTATGAGTGAGGTCAGTGATGTATCTGGATGGGTAGTGACAGTATGAGTGAGATCAGTGATGTATCTGGATGGGTAGTGACAGTATGAGTGAAGTCAGTGATGTATCTGGATGGGTAGTGACAGTATGAGTGAGATCTGTGATGTATCTGGATGGGTAGTGACAGTATGAGTGAGGTCAGTGATGTATCTGGATGGGTAGTGACAGTATGAGTGAGGTAAGTGATGTATCTGGATGGGTAGTGACAGTATGAGTGAGGTCAGTGATGTATCTGGATGGGTAGTGACAGTATGAGTGTGGTCAGTGATGTATCTGGATGGGTAGTGACAGTATGAGTGAGGTCAGTGATGTATCTGGATGGGTAGTGACAGTATGAGTGAGCTCAGTGATGTATCTGGATGGGTAGTAACAGTATGAGTGAGGTCAGTGATGTATCTGGATGGGTAGTGACAGTATGAGTGAGGTCAGTGATGTATCTGGATGGATAGTGACAGTATGTGTAAGGTCAGTGATGTATCTGGATTGGTGGTGACAGTATGAGTGAGGTCAGTGATGTATCTGGATGGATAGTGACAGTATGTGTAAGGTCAGTGATGTATCTGGATGGGTGGTGACAGTACGAGTGAGGTCAGTGATGTATCTGGATGGGTAGTGACAGTATGAGTGAGGTCAGTGATGTATCTGGATGGGTAGTGACAGTATGAGTGAGGTCAGTGATGTATCTGGATGGGTAGTGACAGTATGAGTGAGGTCAGTGATGTATCTGGATGGTAGTGACAGTATGAGTGAGATCAGTGATGTACCTGGATGGGTAGTGACAGTATGAGTGAGGTCAGTGATGTATCTGGATGGGTGTTGACAGTATGAGTGAGGTCAGTGATGTATCTGGATGGGTGGTGACAGTCTGAGTGAGGTCAGTGATGTATCTGGATGGGTAGTGACAGTATGAATGAGGTCAGTGATGTATCTGGATGGGTAGTGACAGTATGACTGAAGTCAGTGATGTATCTGGATGGGTAGTGACAGTATGAGTGAGGTCAGTGATGTATCAGGATGGGTAGTGACAGTATGAGTGAGGTCAGTGATGTATCTGGATGGGTAGTGACAGTATGAATGAGCTCAGTGATGTATCTGGATGGGTAGTGACAGTATGACTGAAGTCAGTGATGTATCTGGATGGGTAGTGACAGTATGAGTGAGGTCAGTGATGTACCTGGATGGGTAGTGACAGTATGAGTGAGGTCAGTGATGTATCTGGATGGGTAGTGACAGTATGAGTGAGGTCAATGATGTACCTCGATAGGTAGTGACAGTATGAGTGAGGTCAGTGATGTATCTGGATGTGTAGTGAGAGTATGAGTGAGGTCAGTGATGTACCTGGATGGGTAGTGACAGTATGAGTGAGGTCAGTGATGTATCTGGATGGGTAGTGACAGTATGACTGAGGTCAGTGATGTATCTGGATGGTAGTGACTGTATGAGTGAGGTCAGTGATGTATCTGGATGGTAGTGACAGTTTGAGTGATGTCAGTGATGTATCTGGATGGGTAGTGACAGTATGAGTGAGATCAGTGATGTATCTGGATGGATAGTGACAGTATGTGTAAGGTCAGTGATGTATCTGGATTGGTGGTGACAGTATGAGTGAGGTCAGTGATGTATGTGGATGGATAGTGACAGTATGTGTAAGGTCAGTGATGTATCTGGATGGGTAGTGACAGTATGAGTGAGATCAGTGATGTATCTGGATGGATAGTGACAGTATGTGTAAGGTCAGTGATGTATCTGGATTGGTGGTGACAGTATGAGTGAGGTCAGTGATGTATCTGGATGCGTAGTGACAGTATGTGTAAGGTCAGTGATGTATCTGCATGGGTGGTGACAGTATGAGTGAGGTCAGTGATGTATCTGGATGGGTAGTGACAGTATGACTGTGGTCAGTGATGTATCTGGATGGGTAGTGACAGTATGAGTGGGTCAGTGATGTATCTGGAAGTGTAGTGACAGTATGAGTGAGGTCAGTGATGTACCTGGATGGGTAGTGACAGTATGAGTGAGGTCAGTGATGTATCTGGATGGGTAGTGACAGTATGAGTGAGGTCAGTGATGTACCTGGATGGGTAGTGACAGTATGAGTGAGGTCAGTGATGTACCTGGATGGGTAGTGACAGTATGAGTGAGGTCAGTGATGTATCTGGATGGGTAGTGACAGTATGACTGTGGTCAGTGATGTATCTGGATGGGTAGTGACAGTATGAGTGGGTCAGTGATGTATCTGGAAGTGTAGTGACAGTATGAGTGAGGTCAGTGATGTACCTGGATGGGTAATGACAGTATGAGTGATGTCAGTGATGTATCTGGATGGGTAGTGACAGTATGAGTGAGGTCAGTGATGTATCTGGATGGGTAGTGACAGTATGAGTGAGGTCAGTGATGTATCTGGATGGGTAGTGACAGTATGAGTGAGGTCAGTGATGTATCTGGATGGGTAGTTACAGTATGAGTGAGGTCAGTGATGTACCTGGATGGGTAGTGACAGTATGAGTGAGATCAGTGATGTATCTGGATGGGTAGTGACAGTATGAGTGAGGTCAGTGATGTATCTGGATGGGTGGTGACAGTATGAGTGAGGTCAGTGATGTACCTGGATGGGTAGTGACAGTATGCGTGAGGTCAGTGATGTATCTGGATGGGTAGTGACACTATGAGTCAGATCAGTGATGTATCTGTATGGGTAGTGACAGTATGAGGGAGATCAGTGATGTATCTGGATGGGTAGTGACAGTCTGAGTGAGATCAGTGATGTATCTGGATGGGCAGTGACAGTATGAGTGAGATAAGTGATGTACCTGGATGGGTAGTGACAGTATGAGTGAGGTCAGTGATATATCTGGATGGGTAGTGACTTTATGAATGAGGTCAGTGATGTACCTGGATGGGTAGTGACAGTATGAGTGAGGTCAGTGATGTATCTGGATGGGTAGTGACAGTATGAGTGAGGTCAGGATGTATCTGGATGGATAGTGACAGTATGAGTGAGGTCAGTGATGTACCTCGATGGGTAATGACAGTATGAGTGAGGTCAGTGATGTATCTGGATGTGTAGTGAGAGTATGAGTGAGGTCAGTGATGTATCTGGATGGGTAGTGAAAGTATGAGTGAGGTCAGTGATGTATCTGGATGGGTAGTGACAGTATGAGTGAGGTCAGTGATGTACCTGGATGGGTAGTGACAGTATGAGTGAGGTCAGTGATGTATCTGGATGGGTAGTGACAGTATGAGTGAGGTCAGTGATGTACCTGGATGGGTAGTGACAGTATGAGTGAGGTCAGTGATGTACCTGGATGGGTAGTGACAGTATGAGTGAGGTCAGTGATGTATCTGGATGGGTAGTGACAGTATGACTGAGGTCAGTGATGTATCTGGATGGGTAGTGACAGTATGAGTGGGTCAGTGATGTATCTGGAAGGGTAGAGACAGTATGACTGAGGTCAGTGATGTATCTGGATGGGTAGTGACAGTATGTGTAAGGTCAGTGATGTATCTGGATTGGTGGTGACAGTATGAGTGAGGTCAGTGATGTATCTGGATGCGTAGTGACAGTATGTGTAAGGTCAGTGATGTATCTGGATGGGTAGTGACAGTATGAGTGAGATCAGTGATGTATCTGGATGGATAGTGACAGTATGTGTAAGGTCAGTGATGTATCTGGATTGGTGGTGACAGTATGAGTGAGGTCAGTGATGTATCTGGATGCGTAGTGACAGTATGTGTAAGGTCAGTGATGTATCTGCATGGGTGGTGACAGTATGAGTAAGGTCAGTGATGTATCTGGATGGGTAGTGACAGTATGACTGTGGTCAGTGATGTATCTGGATGGGTAGTGACAGTATGAGTGGGTCAATGATGTATCTGGAAGTGTAGTGACAGTATGAGTGAGGTCAGTGATGTACCTGGATGGGTAGTGACAGTATGAGTGAGGTCAGTGATGTATCTGGATGGGTAGTGACAGTATGAGTGAGGTCAGTGATGTACCTGGATGGGTAGTGACAGTATGAGTGAGGTCAGTGATGTATCTGGATGGGTAGTGACAGTATGACTGTGGTCAGTGATGTATCTGTATGGGTAGTGACAGTATGAGTGGGTCAGTGATGTATCTGGAAGTGTAGTGACAGTATGAGTGAGGTCAGTGATGTACCTGGATGGGTAATGACAGTATGAGTGATGTCAGTGATGTATCTGGATGGGTAGTGACAGTATGAGTGAGATCAGTGATGTATCTGGATGGGTAGTGACAGTATGAGTGAGGTCAGTGATGTATCTGGATGGATAGTGACAGTATGAGTGAGGTCAGTGATGTATCTGGATGGGTAGTGACAGTATGAGTGAGGTCAGTGATGTATCTGGATGGGTAGTGACAGTATGAGTGAGGTCAGTGATGTATCTGGATGGGTAGTTGCAGTATGAGTGAGGTCAGTGATGTACCTGGATGGGTAGTGACAGTATGAGTGAGATCAGTGATGTATCTGGATGGGTAGTGACAGTATGAGTGAGGTCAGTGATGTATCTGGATGGGTGGTGACAGTATGAGTGAGGTCAGTGATGTACCTGGATGGGTAGTGACAGTATGAGTGAGGTCAGTGATGTATCTGGATGGGTAGTGACAGTATGAGTCAGATCAGTGATGTATCTGGATGGGCAGTGACAGTATGAGTGAGATAAGTGATGTACCTGGATGGGTAGTGACAGTATGAGTGAGGTCAGTGATATATCTGGATGGGTAGTGACTTTATGAATGAGGTCAGTGATGTACCTGGATGGGTAGTGACAGTAAGAGTGAGGTCAGTGATGTATCTGGATGGGTAGAGACAGTATGAGTGAGGTCAGTGATGTATCTGGATGGGTAGTGACAGTATGACTGAGGTCAGTGATGTATCTGGATGGGTAGTGACAGTATGAGTGAGGTCAGTGATGTATCAGGATGGGTAGTGACAGTATGAGTGAGGTCACTGATGTACCTGGATGGATAGTGACAGTATGAGTGAGGTCAGTGATGTATCTGGATGGGTAGTGACAGTATGAGTGAGGTCAGTGATGTACCTGGATGGGTAGTGACAGTATGAGTGAGGTCAGTGATGTATCTGGAAGGGTAGAGACAGTATGAGTGAGGTCAGTGATGTATCTGGATGGGTAGTGACAGTATGACTGAGGTCAGTGATGTATCTGGATGGGTAGTGACAGTATGAGTGAGGTCAGTGATGTATCAGGATGGGTAGTGACAGTATGAGTGAGGTCAGTGATGTATCTGGATGGGTAGTGACAGTATGAGTGAGATCAGTGATGTATCTGGATGGGTAGTGACAGTATGAGTGAAGTCAGTGATGTATCTGGATGGGTAGTGACAGTATGAGTGAGATCAGTGATGTATCTGGATGGGTAGTGACAGTATGAGTGAGGTCAGTGATGTATCTGGATGGGTAGTGACAGTATGAGTGAGGTAAGTGATGTATCTGGATGGGTAGTGACAGTATGAGTGAGGTCAGTGATGTATCTGGATGGGTAGTGACAGTATGAGTGTGGTCAGTGATGTATCTGGATGGGTAGTGACAGTATGAGTGAGGTCAGTGATGTATCTGGATGGGTAGTGACAGTATGAGTGAGGTCAGTGATGTATCTGGATGGGTAGTGACAGTATGAGTGAGGTCAGTGATGTATCTGGATGGGTAGTGACAGTATGAGTGAGGTCAGTGATGTATCTGGATGGATAGTGACAGTATGTGTAAGGTCAGTGATGTATCTGGATTGGTGGTGACAGTATGAGTGAGGTCAGTGATGTATCTGGATGGATAGTGACAGTATGTGTAAGGTCAGTGATGTATCTGGATGGGTGGTGACAGTACGAGTGAGGTCAGTGATGTATCTGGATGGGTAGTGACAGTATGAGTGAGGTCAGTGATGTATCTGGATGGGTAGTGACAGTATGAGTGAGGTCAGTGATGTATCTGGATGGGTAGTGACAGTATGAGTGAGGTCAGTGATGTATCTGGATGGTAGTGACAGTATGAGTGAGATCAGTGATGTACCTGGATGGGTAGTGACAGTATGAGTGAGGTCAGTGATGTATCTGGATGGGTGTTGACAGTATGAGTGAGGTCAGTGATGTATCTGGATGGGTGGTGACAGTCTGAGTGAGGTCAGTGATGTATCTGGATGGGTAGTGACAGTATGAATGAGGTCAGTGATGTATCTGGATGGGTAGTGACAGTATGACTGAAGTCAGTGATGTATCTGGATGGGTAGTGACAGTATGAGTGAGGTCAGTGATGTATCAGGATGGGTAGTGACAGTATGAGTGAGATCAGTGATGGATCTGGATGGGTAGTGACAGTATGAGTGAAGTCAGTGATGTATCTGGATGGGTAGTGAGAGTATGATTGAGGTCAGTGATGTATCTGGATGGGTAGTGACAGTATGAGTGAGGTCAGTGATGTGGCTGGATGGGTAGTGAAGGTATGAGTGAGGTCAGTGATGTACCTGGATGGGTAGTGACAGTATGAGTGAGGTCAGTGATGTATCTGGATGCGTAGTGACAGTATGAGTGAGATCAGTGATGTACCTGGATGGGTAGTGACAGTATGAGTGAGATCAGTGATGTAAAGGATGGGTAGTGACAGTATGAGTGAGATCAGTGATGTATCTGGATGGGCAGTGACAGTATGAGTGAGGTCAGTGATGTATCTCTATGGATAGTGACAGTATGAGTGATATCAGTGATGTATCTGGATGGGCAGTGACAGTATGAGTGAGATCAGTGATGTACCTGGATGGGTAGTGACAGTATGAGTGAGGTCAGTGATATATCTGGATGGGTAGTGACTTTATGAATGAGGTCAGTGATGTACCTGGATGGGTAGTGACAGTATGAGTGAGGTCAGTGATGTATCTGGATGGGTAGTGACAGTATGAGTGAGGTCAGTGATGTATCTGGATGGATAGTGACAGTATGAGTGAGGTCAGTGATGTACCTCGATGGGTAGTGACAGTATGAGTGAGGTCAGTGATGTATCTGGATGTGTAGTGAGAGTATGAGTGAGGTCAGTGATGTACCTGGATGGGTAGTGACAGTATGAGTGAGATCAGTGATGTATCTGGATGGGTAGTGACAGTATGACTGAGGTCAGTGATGTATCTGGATGGGTAGTGACAGTATGAGTGGGTCAGTGATGTACCTGGATGGGTAGTGACAGTATGAGTGAGGTCAGTGATGTACCTGGATGGGTAGTGACAGTATGAGTGAGGTCAGTGATGTATCTGGATGGGTAGTGACAGTATGACTGTGGTCAGTGATGTATCTGGATGGGTAGTGACAGTATGAGTGAGGTCAGTGATGTATCTGGATGGGTAGTGACAGTATGAGTGAGGTCAGTGATGTATCTGGATGGGTAGTTGCAGTATGAGTGAGGTCAGTGATGTACCTGGATGGGTAGTGACAGTATGAGTGAGATCAGTGATGTATCTGGATGGGTAGTGACAGTATGAGTGAGGTCAGTGATGTATCTGGATGGGTGGTGACAGTATGAGTGAGGTCAGTGATGTACCTGGATGGGTAGTGACAGTATGAGTGAGGTCAGTGATGTATCTGGATGGGTAGTGACAGTATGAGTCAGATCAGTGATGTATCTGTATGGGTCGTGACAGCATGAGGGAGATCAGTGATGTATCTGGATGGGTAGTGACAGTATGAGTGAGATCAGTGATGTACCTGGATGGGTAGAGACAGTATGAGTGAGGTCAGTGATATATCTGGATGGGTAGTGACTTTATGAATGAGGTCAGTGGTGTACCTGGATGGGTAGTGACAGTATGAGTGAGGTCAGTGAAGTGTCTGGATGGGTAGTGACAGTATGAGTGAGGTCAGTGATGTATCTGGATGGATAGTGACAGTATGAGTGAGGTCAGTGATGTACCTCGATGGGTAGTGACAGTATGAGTGAGGTCAGTGATGTATCTGGATGTGTAGCGAGAGTATGAGTGAGGTCAGTGATGTATCTGGATGGGTAGTGAAAGTATGAGTGAGGTCAGTGATGTATCTGGATGGGTAGTGACAGTATGAGTGAGGTCAGTGATGTACCTGGATGGGTAGTGACAGTATGAGTGAGGTCAGTGATGTATCTGGATGGGTAGTGACAGTATGAGTGAGGTCAGTAATGTACCTGGATGGGTAGTGACAGTATGAGTGAGGTCAGTGATGTACCTGGATGGGTAGTGACAGTATGAGTGAGGTCAGTGATGTATCTGGATGGGTAGTGACAGTATGACTGAGGTCAGTGATGTATCTGGATGGGTAGTGACAGTATGAGTCGGTCAGTGATGTATCTGGAAGGGTAGAGACAGTATGAGTGAAGTCAGTGATGTATCTGGATGGGTAGTGACAGTATGATTGAGGTCAGTGATGTATCTGGATGGGTAGTGACAGTATGAGTGAGGTCAGTGATGTATCTGGATGGGTAGTGACAGTATGAGTGAGGTCAGTGATGTATCTGGATGGTAGTGACAGTTTGAGTGATGTCAGTGATGTATCTGGATGGGTAGTGACAGTATGAGTGAGGTCAGTGATATATCTGGATGGGTAGTGACTTTATGAATGAGGTCAGTGATGTACCTGAACTGGTGGTGACAGTATGAGTGAGGTCAGTGATGTATCTGGATGGATAGTGACAGTATGTGTAAGGTCAGTGATGTATCTGGATGGGTAGTGACAGTATGAGTGAGATCAGTGATGTATCTGGATGGATAGTGACAGTATGTGTAAGGTCAGTGATGTATCTGGATTGGTGGTGATAGTATGAGTGAGGTCAGTGATGTATCTGGATGCGTAGTGACAGTATGTGTAAGGTCAGTGATGTATCTGCATGGGTGGTGACAGTATGAGTGAGGTCAGTGATGTATCTGGATGGGTAGTGACAGTATGACTGTGGTCAGTGATGTATCTGGATGGGTAGTGACAGTATGAGTGGGTCAGTGATGTATCTGGAAGTGTAGTGACAGTATGAGTGAGGTCAGTGATGTACCTGGATGGGTAGTGACAGTATGAGTGAGGTCAGTGATGTATCTGGATGGGTAGTGACAGTATGAGTGAGGTCAGTGATGTACTTGGATGGGTAGTGACAGTATGAGTGAGGTCAGTGATGTACCTGGATGGGTAGTGACAGTATGAGTGAGGTCAGTGATGTATCTGGATGGGTAGTGACAGTATGACTGTGGTCAGTGATGTATCTGGATGGGTACTGACAGTATGAGTGGGTCAGTGATGTATCTGGAAGTGTAGTGACAGTATGAGTGAGGTCAGTGATGTACCTGGATGGGTAATGACAGTATGAGTGATGTCAGTGATGTATCTGGATGGGTAGTGACAGTATGAGTGAGATCAGTGATGTATCTGGATGGGTAGTGACAGTATGAGTGAGGTCAGTGATGTATCTGGATGGGTAGTGACAGTATGAGTGAGGTCAGTGATGTATCTGGATGGGTAGTGACAGTATGAGTGAGGTCAGTGATGTATCTGGATGGGTAGTGACAGTATGAGTGAGGTCAGTGATGTATCTGGATGGTTAGTTACAGTATGAGTGAGGTCAGTGATGTACCTGGATGGGTAGTGACAGTATGAGTCAGATTAGTGATGTATCTGTATGGGTAGTGACAGTATGAGGGAGATCAGTGATGTATCTGGATGAGTAGTGACAGTATGAGTGAGGTCAGTGATGTATCTGGATGGGTAGTGACAGTATGAGTCAGATTAGTGATGTATCTGTATGGGTAGTGACAGTATGAGGGAGATCAGTGATGTATCTGGATGGGTAGTGACAGTATGAGTGAGATCAGTGCTGTATCTGGATGGGCAGTGACAGTATGAGTGAGATAAGTGATGTACCTGGATGGGTAGTGACAGTATGAGTGAGGTCAGTGATATATCTGGATGGGTAGTGACTTTATGAATGAGGTCAGTGATGTACCTGGATGGGTAGTGACAGTATGAGTGAGGTCAGTGATGTACCTCGATGGGTAATGACAGTATGAGTGAGGTCAGTGATGTATCTGGATGTGTAGTGACAGTATGAGTGGGTCAGTGATACATCTGGAAGTGTAGTGACAGTATGAGTGAGGTCAGTGATGTACCTGGATGGGTAATGACAGTATGAGTGATGTCAGTGATGTATCTGGATGGGTAGTGACAGTATGAGTGAGATCAGTGATGTATCTGGATGGGTAGTGACAGTATGAGTGAGGTCAGTGATGTATCTGGATGGGTAGTGACAGTATGAGTGAGGTCAGTGATGTATCTCGATGGGTAGTGACAGTATGAGTGAGGTCAGTGATGTATCTGGATGGGTAGTGACAGTATGAGTGAGGTCAGTGATGTATCTGGATGGGTAGTTACAGTATGAGTGAGGTCAGTGATGTACCTGGATGGGTAGTGACAGTATGAGTGAGATCAGTGATGTATCTGGATGGGTAGTGACAGTATGAGTGAGGTCAGTGATGTATCTGGATGGGTGGTGACAGTATGAGTGAGGTCAGTGATGTACCTGGATGGGTAGTGACAGTATGAGTGAGGTCAGTGATGTATCTGGATGGGTAGTGACAGTATGAGTCAGATCAGTGATGTATCTGTATGGGTAGTGACAGTATGAGGGAGATCAGTGATGTATCTGGATGGGTAGTGACAGTATGAGTGAGATCAGTGATGTATCTGGATGGGCAGTGACAGTATGAGTGAGATCAGTGATGTACCTGGATGGGTAGAGACAGTATGAGTGAGGTCAGTGATATATCTGGATGGGTAGTGACTTTATGAATGAGGTCAGTGATGTACCTGGATGGGTAGTGACAGTATGAGTGAGGTCAGTGATGTATCTGGATGGATAGTGACAGTATGTGTAAGGTCAGTGATGTATCTGGATTGGTGGTGACAGTATGAGTGAGGTCAGTGATGTATCTGGATGCGTAGTGACAGTATGTGTAAGGTCAGTGATGTATCTGCATGGGTGGTGACAGTATGAGTGAGGTCAGTGATGTATCTGGATGGGTAGTGACAGTATGACTGTGGTCAGTGATGTATCTGGATGGGTAGTGACAGTATGAGTGGGTCAGTGATGTATCTGGAAGTGTAGTGACAGTATGAGTGAGGTCAGTGATGTACCTGGATGGGTAGTGACAGTATGAGTGAGGTCAGTGATGTATCTGGATGGGTAGTGACAGTATGAGTGAGGTCAGTGATGTACTTGGATGGGTAGTGACAGTATGAGTGAGGTCAGTGATGTACCTGGATGGGTAGTGACAGTATGAGTGAGGTCAGTGATGTATCTGGATGGGTAGTGACAGTATGACTGTGGTCAGTGATGTATCTGGATGGGTACTGACAGTATGAGTGGGTCAGTGATGTATCTGGAAGTGTAGTGACAGTATGAGTGAGGTCAGTGATGTACCTGGATGGGTAATGACAGTATGAGTGATGTCAGTGATGTACCTGGATGGGTAGTGACAGTATGAGTGAGATCAGTGATGTATCTGGATGGGTAGTGACAGTATGAGTGAGGTCAGTGATGTATCTGGATGGGTGGTGACAGTATGAGTGAGGTCAGTGATGTACCTGGATGGGTAGTGACAGTATGAGTGAGGTCAGTGATGTATCTGGATGGGTAGTGACAGTATGAGTCAGATCAGTGATGTATCTGTATGAGTAGTGACAGTATGAGGGAGATCAGTGATGTATCTGGATGGGTAGTGACAGTATGAGTGAGATCAGTGCTGTATCTGGATGGGCAGTGACAGTATGAGTGAGATAAGTGATGTACCTGGATGGGTAGTGACAGTATGAGTGAGGTCAGTGATATATCTGGATGGGTAGTGACTTTATGAATGAGGTCAGTGATGTACCTGGATGGGTAGTGACAGTATGAGTGAGGTCAGTGATGTACCTCGATGGGTAATGACAGTATGAGTGAGGTCAGTGATGTATCTCGATGGGTAGTGACAGAATGAGTGGGTCAGTGATACATCTGGAAGTGTAGTGACAGTATGAGTGAGGTCAGTGATGTACCTGGATGGGTAATGACAGTATGAGTGATGTCAGTGATGTATCTGGATGGGTAGTGACAGTATGAGTGAGATCAGTGATGTATCTGGATGGGTAGTGACAGTATGAGTGAGGTCAGTGATGTATCTGGATGGGTAGTGACAGTATGAGTGAGGTCAGTGATGTATCTGGATGGGTAGTGACAGTATGAGTGAGGTCAGTGATGTATCTGGATGGGTAGTGACAGTATGAGTGAGGTCAGTGATGTATCTGGATGGGTAGTTACAGTATGAGTGAGGTCAGTGATGTACCTGGATGGGTAGTGACAGTATGAGTGAGATCAGTGATGTATCTGGATGGGTAGTGACAGTATGAGTGAGGTCAGTGATGTATCTGGATGTGTGGTGACAGTATGAGTGAGGTCAGTGATGTACCTGGATGGGTAGTGACAGTATGAGTGAGATCAGTGATGTACCTGGATGGGTAGAGACAGTATGAGTGAGGTCAGTGATATATCTGGATGGGTAGTGACTTTATGAATGAGGTCAGTGATGTACCTGGATGGGTAGTGACAGTATGAGTGAGGTCAGTGATATACCTCGATGGGTAGTGACAGTATGAGTGAGGTCAGTGATGCATCTGGATGTGTAGCGAGAGTATGAGTGAGGTCAGTGATGTACCTGGATGGGTAGTGACAGTATGAGTGAGGTCAGTGATGTATCTGGATGGGTAGTGACAGTATGACTGAGGTCAGTGATGTATCTGGATGGGTAGTGACAGTATGAGTGGGTCAGTGATGTATCTGGAAGGGTAGAGACAGTATGAGTGAGGTCAGTGATGTATCTGGATGGGTAGTGACAGTATGACTGAGGTCAGTGATGTATCTGGATGGGTAGTGACAGTATGAGTGAGGTCAGTAATGTACCTGGATGGGTAGTGACAGTATGAGTGAGGTCAGTGATGTATCTGGATGGGTAGTGACAGTATGACTGAGGTCAGTGATGTATCTGGATGGGTAGTGACAGTATGAGTGGGTCAGTGATGTATCTGGAAGGGTAGAGACAGTATGAGTGAGGTCAGTGATGTATCTGGATGGGTAGTGACAGTATGACTGAGGTCAGTGATGTATCTGGATGGGTAGTGACAGTATGAGTGAGGTCAGTGATGTATCAGGATGGGTAGTGACAGTATGAGTGAGGTCAGTGATGTATCTGGATGGGTAGTGACAGTATGAGTGAGATCAGTGATGTATCTGGATGGGTAGTGACAGTATGAGTGAAGTCAGTGATGTATCTGGATGGGTAGTGACAGTATGATTGAGGTCAGTGATGTATCTGGATGGGTAGTGACAGTATGAGTGAGGTCAGTGATGTATCTGGATGGGTAGTGACAGTATGAGTGAGGTCAGTGATGTATCTGGATGGTAGTGACAGTATGAGTGAGATCAGTGATGTATTTGGATGGGTAGTGACAGTATGAGTGAGGTCAGTGATGTATCTGGATGGATAGTGACAGTATGTGTAAGGTCAGTGATGTATCTGGATGGGTGGTGACAGTATGAGTGAGGTCAGTGATGTATCTGGATGGGTAGTGACAGTATGAGTGAGGTCAGTGATGTATCTGGATGGGTAGTGACAGTATGAGTGTGGTCAGTGATGTATCTGGATGGGTAGTGACAGTATGAGTGAGGTCAGTGATGTATCTGGATGGGTAGTGACAGTATGAGTGAGGTCAGTGATGTATCTGGATGGGTAGTTACAGTATGAGTGAGGTCAGTGATGTACCTGGATGGGTAGTGACAGTATGAGTGAGATCAGTGATGTATCTGGATGGGTAGTGACAGTATGAGTGAGGTCAGTGATGTATCTGGATGGGTGGTGACAGTATGAGTGAGGTCAGTGATGTACCTGGATGGGTAGTGACAGTATGAGTGAGATCACTGATGTACCTGGATGGGTAGAGACAGTATGAGTGAGGTCAGTGATATATCTGGATGGGTAGTGACTTTATGAATGAGGTCAGTGATGTACCTGGATGGGTAGTGACAGTATGAGTGAGGTCAGTGATGTACCTCGATGGGTAGTGACAGTATGAGTGAGGTCAGTGATGTATCTGGATGTGTAGCGAGAGTATGAGTGAGGTCAGTGATGTATCTGGATGGGTAGTGAAAGTATGAGTGAGGTCAGTGATGTATCTGGATGGGTAGTGACAGTATGAGTGAGGTCAGTGATGTACCTGGATGGGTAGAGACAGTATGAGTGAGGTCAGTTATGTATCTGGATGGGTAGTGACAGTATGAGTGAGGTCAGTAATGTACCTGGATGGGTAGTGACAGTATGAGTGAGGTCAGTGATGTACCTGGATGGGTAGTGACAGTATGAGTGAGGTCAGTGATGTATCTGGATGGGTAGTGACAGTATGACTGAGGTCAGTGATGTATCTGGATGGGTAGTGACAGTATGAGTGGGTCAGTGATGTATCTGGAAGGGTAGAGACAGTATGAGTGAGGTCAGTGATGTATCTGGATGGGTAGTGACAGTATGACTGAGGTCAGTGATGTATCTGGATGGGTAGTGACAGTATGAGTGAGGTCAGTGATGTATCTGGATGGTAGTGACAGTATGAGTGAGATCAGTGATGTATCTGGATGGGTAGTGACAGTATGAGTGAGGTCAGTGATGTATCTGGATGGATAGTGACAGTATGTGTAAGGTCAGTGATGTATCTGGATGGGTGGTGACAGTATGAGTGAGGTCAGTGATGTATCTGGAAGGGTAGTGACAGTATGAGTGAGGTCAGTGATGTATCTGGATGGGTAGTGACAGTATGAGTGTGGTCAGTGATGTATCTGGATGGGTAGTGACAGTATGAGTGAGGTCAGTGATGTATCTGGATGGGTAGTGACAGTATGAGTGAGGACAGTGATGTACCTGGATGGGTAGTGACAGTATGAGTGAGGTCAGTGATGTATCTGGATGGGTAGTGACAGTATGAGTGAGGTCAGTGATGTATCTGGATGGATAGTGACAGTATGAGTGAGGTCAGTGATGTACCTCGATGGGTAGTGACAGTATGAGTGAGGTCAGTGATGTATCTGGATGTGTAGTGAGAGTATGAGTGAGGTCAGTGATGTATCTGGATGGGTAGTGACAGTATGACTGAGGTCAGTGATGTATCTGGATGGTAGTGACAGTATGAGTGAGGTCAGTGATGTATCTGGATGGTAGTGACAGTTTGAGAGATGTCAGTGATGTATCTGGATGGGTAGTGACAGTATGAGTGTGATCAGTGATGTATCTGGATGGATAGTGACAGTATGTGTAAGGTCAGTGATGTATCTGGATTGGTGGTGACAGTATGAGTGAGGTCAGTGATGTATCTGGATGGATAGTGACAGTATGTGTAAGGTCAGTGATGTATCTGGATGGGTAGTGACAGTATGAGTGAGATCAGTGATGTATCTGGATGGATAGTGACAGTATGTGTAAGGTCAGTGATGTATCTGGATTGGTGGTGACAGTATGAGTGAGGTCAGTGATGTATCTGGATGCGTAGTGACAGTATGTGTAAGGTCAGTGATGTATCTGCATGGGTGGTGACAGTATGAGTGAGGTCAGTGATGTACCTGGATGGGTAGTGACAGTATGAGTGAGGTCAGTGATGTATCTGGATGGGTAGTGACAGTATGAGTCAGATCAGTGATGTATCTGTATGGGTAGTGACAGTATGAGGGAGATCAGTGATGTATCTGGATGGGTAGTGACAGTATGAGTGAGATCAGTGATGTATCTGGATGGGCAGTGACAGTATGAGTGAGATCAGTGATGTACCTGGATGGGTAGAGACAGTATGAGTGAGGTCAGTGATATATCTGGATGGGTAGTGACTTTATGAATGAGGTCAGTGATGTACCTGGATGGGTAGTGACAGTATGAGTGAGGTCAGTGAAGTATCTGGATGGGTAGTGACAGTATGAGTGAGGTCAGTGATGTATCTGGATGGGTAGTGACAGTATGAGTCAGATCAGTGATGTATCTGTATGGGTAGTGACAGTATGAGGGAGATCAGTGATGTATCTGGATGGGTAGTGACAGTATGACTGAGGTCAGTGATGTATCTGGATGGGTAGTGACAGTATGAGTGAGGTCAGTGATGTATCAGGATGGGTAGTGACAGTATGAGTGAGGTCAGTGATGTATCTGGATGGGTAGTGACAGTATGAGTGAGATCAGTGATGTATCTGGATGGGTAGTGACAGTATGAGTGAAGTCAGTGATGTATCTGGATGGGTAGTGACAGTATGATTGAGGTCAGTGATGTATCTGGATGGGTAGTGACAGTATGAGTGAGGTCAGTGATGTATCTGGATGGGTAGTGACAGTATGAGTGAGGTCAGTGATGTATCTGGATGGTAGTGACAGTATGAGTGAGATCAGTGATGTATTTGGATGGGTAGTGACAGTATGAGTGAGGTCAGTGATGTATCTGGATGGATAGTGACAGTATGTGTAAGGTCAGTGATGTATCTGGATGGGTGGTGACAGTATGAGTGAGGTCAGTGATGTATCTGGATGGGTAGTGACAGTATGAGTGAGGTCAGTGATGTATCTGGATGGGTAGTGACAGTATGAGTGTGGTCAGTGATGTATCTGGATGGGTAGTGACAGTATGAGTGAGGTCAGTGATGTATCTGGATGGGTAGTGACAGTATGAGTGAGGTCAGTGATGTATCTGGATGGGTAGTTACAGTATGAGTGAGGTCAGTGATGTACCTGGATGGGTAGTGACAGTATGAGTGAGATCAGTGATGTATCTGGATGGGTAGTGACAGTATGAGTGAGGTCAGTGATGTATCTGGATGGGTGGTGACAGTATGAGTGAGGTCAGTGATGTACCTGGATGGGTAGTGACAGTATGAGTGAGATCACTGATGTACCTGGATGGGTAGAGACAGTATGAGTGAGGTCAGTGATATATCTGGATGGGTAGTGACTTTATGAATGAGGTCAGTGATGTACCTGGATGGGTAGTGACAGTATGAGTGAGGTCAGTGATGTACCTCGATGGGTAGTGACAGTATGAGTGAGGTCAGTGATGTATCTGGATGTGTAGCGAGAGTATGAGTGAGGTCAGTGATGTATCTGGATGGGTAGTGAAAGTATGAGTGAGGTCAGTGATGTATCTGGATGGGTAGTGACAGTATGAGTGAGGTCAGTGATGTACCTGGATGGGTAGAGACAGTATGAGTGAGGTCAGTTATGTATCTGGATGGGTAGTGACAGTATGAGTGAGGTCAGTAATGTACCTGGATGGGTAGTGACAGTATGAGTGAGGTCAGTGATGTACCTGGATGGGTAGTGACAGTATGAGTGAGGTCAGTGATGTATCTGGATGGGTAGTGACAGTATGACTGAGGTCAGTGATGTATCTGGATGGGTAGTGACAGTATGAGTGGGTCAGTGATGTATCTGGAAGGGTAGAGACAGTATGAGTGAGGTCAGTGATGTATCTGGATGGGTAGTGACAGTATGACTGAGGTCAGTGATGTATCTGGATGGGTAGTGACAGTATGAGTGAGGTCAGTGATGTATCAGGATGGGTAGTGACAGTATGAGTGAGGTCAGTGATGTATCTGGATGGGTAGTGACAGTATGAGTGAGATCAGTGATGTATCTGGATGGGTAGTGACAGTATGAGTGAAGTCAGTGATGTATCTGGATGGGTAGTGACAGTATGATTGAGGTCAGTGATGTATCTGGATGGGTAGTGACAGTATGAGTGAGGTCAGTGATGTATCTGGATGGGTAGTGACAGTATGAGTGAGGTCAGTGATGTATCTGGATGGTAGTGACAGTATGAGTGAGATCAGTGATGTATCTGGATGGGTAGTGACAGTATGAGTGAGGTCAGTGATGTATCTGGATGGATAGTGACAGTATGTGTAAGGTCAGTGATGTATCTGGATGGGTGGTGACAGTATGAGTGAGGTCAGTGATGTATCTGGAAGGGTAGTGACAGTATGAGTGAGGTCAGTGATGTATCTGGATGGGTAGTGACAGTATGAGTGTGGTCAGTGATGTATCTGGATGGGTAGTGACAGTATGAGTGAGGTCAGTGATGTATCTGGATGGGTAGTGACAGTATGAGTGAGGACAGTGATGTACCTGGATGGGTAGTGACAGTATGAGTGAGGTCAGTGATGTATCTGGATGGGTAGTGACAGTATGAGTGAGGTCAGTGATGTATCTGGATGGATAGTGACAGTATGAGTGAGGTCAGTGATGTACCTCGATGGGTAGTGACAGTATGAGTGAGGTCAGTGATGTATCTGGATGTGTAGTGAGAGTATGAGTGAGGTCAGTGATGTATCTGGATGGGTAGTGACAGTATGACTGAGGTCAGTGATGTATCTGGATGGTAGTGACAGTAGGAGTGAGGTCAGTGATGTATCTGGATGGTAGTGACAGTTTGAGAGATGTCAGTGATGTATCTGGATGGGTAGTGACAGTATGAGTGTGATCAGTGATGTATCTGGATGGATAGTGACAGTATGTGTAAGGTCAGTGATGTATCTGGATTGGTGGTGACAGTATGAGTGAGGTCAGTGATGTATCTGGATGGATAGTGACAGTATGTGTAAGGTCAGTGATGTATCTGGATGGGTAGTGACAGTATGAGTGAGATCAGTGATGTATCTGGATGGATAGTGACAGTATGTGTAAGGTCAGTGATGTATCTGGATTGGTGGTGACAGTATGAGTGAGGTCAGTGATGTATCTGGATGCGTAGTGACAGTATGTGTAAGGTCAGTGATGTATCTGCATGGGTGGTGACAGTATGAGTGAGGTCAGTGATGTACCTGGATGGGTAGTGACAGTATGAGTGAGGTCAGTGATGTATCTGGATGGGTAGTGACAGTATGAGTCAGATCAGTGATGTATCTGTATGGGTAGTGACAGTATGAGGGAGATCAGTGATGTATCTGGATGGGTAGTGACAGTATGAGTGAGATCAGTGATGTATCTGGATGGGCAGTGACAGTATGAGTGAGATCAGTGATGTACCTGGATGGGTAGAGACAGTATGAGTGAGGTCAGTGATATATCTGGATGGGTAGTGACTTTATGAATGAGGTCAGTGATGTACCTGGATGGGTAGTGACAGTATGAGTGAGGTCAGTGAAGTATCTGGATGGGTAGTGACAGTATGAGTGAGGTCAGTGATGTATCTGGATGGATAGTGACAGTATGAGTGAGGTCAGTGATGTACCTCGATGGGTAGTGACAGTATGAGTGAGGTCAGTGATGTATCTGGATGGGTAGAGACAGTATGAGTGAGGTCAGTGATATATCTGGATGGGTAGTGACTTTATGAATGAGGTCAGTGATGTACCTGGATGGGTAGTGACAGTATGAGTGAGGTCAGTGAAGTATCTGGATGGGTAGTGACAGTATGAGTGAGGTCAGTGATGTATCTGGATGGATAGTGACAGTATGAGTGAGGTCAGTGATGTACCTCGATGGGTAGTGACAGTATGAGTGAGGTCAGTGATGTATCTGGATGGGTAGTGACAGTATGAGTGGGTCAGTGATGTATCTGGAAGTGTAGTGACAGTATGAGTGAGGTCAGTGATGTACCTGGATGGGTAATGTCAATATGGATGATGTCAGAGATGTATCTGGATGGGTAGTGACAGTATGAGTGAGATCAGTGATGTATCTGGATGGGTAGTGACAGTATGAGTGAGGTCAGTGATGTATCTGGATGGGTAGTGACAGTATGAGTGAGGTCAGTGATATATCTGGATGGGTAGTGACAGTATGAGTGAGGTCAGTGATGTATCTGGATGCGTAGTGACAGTATGAGTGAGGTCAGTGATGTATCTGGATGGGTAGTTACAGTATGAGTGAGGTCAGTGATGTACCTGGATGGGTAGTGACAGTATGAGTGAGATCAGTGATGTATCTGGATGGGTGGTGACAGTATGAGTGAGGTCAGTGATGTACCTGGATGGGTAGTGACAGTATGAGTGAGGTCAGTGATGTATCTGGATGGGTAGTGACAGTATGAGTCAGATCAGTGATGTATCTGTATGGGTAGTGACAGTATGAGGGAGATCAGTGATGTATCTGGATGGGTAGTGACAGTATGAGTGAGATCAGTGATGTATCTGGATGGGCAGTGACAGTATGAGTGAGATCAGTGATGTACCTGGATGGGTAGAGACAGTATGAGTGAGGTCAGTGTTATATCTGGATGGGTAGTGACTTTATGAATGAGGTCAGTGATGTACCTGGATGGGTAGTGACAGTATGAGTGAGGTCAGTGAAGTATCTGGATGGGTAGTGACAGTATGAGTGAGGTCAGTGATGTATCTGTATGGATAGTGACAGTATGAGTGAGGTCAGTGATGTACCTCGATGGGTAGTGACAGTATGAGTGAGGTCAGTGATGTATCTGGATGTGTAGCGAGAGTATGAGTGAGGTCAGTGATGTATCTGGATGGGTAGTGAAAGTATGAGTGAGGTCAGTGATGTATCTGGATGGGTAGTGACAGTATGAGTGAGGTCAGTGATGTATCTGGATGGGTAGTGACAGTGTGAGTGAGGTCAGTGATGTACCTGGATGGGTAGTGACAGTATGAGTGAGGTCAGTGATGTATCTGGATGGGTAGTGACAGTATGAGTGAGGTCAGTGATGTATCTGGATGGATAGTGACAGTATGAGTGAGGTCAGTGATGTACCTCGATGGGTAGTGACAGTATGAGTGAGGTCAGTGATGTATCTGGATGTGTAGTGAGAGTATGAGTGAGGTCAGTGATGTACCTGGATGGGTAGTGATAGTATGAGTGAGGTCAGTGATGTATCTGGATGGGTAGTGACAGTATGACTGAGGTCAGTGATGTATCTGGATGGTAGTGACAGTATGAGTGAGGTCAGTGATGTATCTGGATGGTAGTGACAGTTTGAGTGATGTCAGTGATGTATCTGGATGGGTAGTGACAGTATGAGTGGGTCAGTGATGTATCTGGAAGTGTAGTGACAGTATGAGTGAGGTCAGTGATGTACCTGGATGTGTAATGACAGTATGAGTGATGTCAGTGATGTATCTGGATGGGTAGTGACAGTATGAGTGAGATCAGTGATGTATCTGGATGGGTAGTGACAGTATGAGTGAGGTCAGTGATGTATCTGGATGGGTAGTGACAGTATGAGTGAGGTCAGTGATATATCTGGATGGGTAGTGACAGTATGAGTGAGGTCAGTGATGTATCTGGATGGGTAGTGACAGTATGAGTGAGGTCAGTGATGTATCTGGATGGGTAGTTACAGTATGAGTGAGGTCAGTGATGTACCTGGATGGGTAGTGACAGTATGAGTGAGATCAGTGATGTATCTGGATGGGTAGTGACAGTATGAGTGAGGTCAGTGATGTATCTGGATGGGTGGTGACAGTATGAGTGAGGTCAGTGATGTACCTGGATGGGTAGTGACAGTATGAGTGAGGTCAGTGATGTATCTGGATGGGTAGTGACAGTATGAGTCAGATCAGTGATGTATCTGTATGGGTAGTGACAGTATGAGGGAGATCAGTGATGTATCTGGATGGGTAGTGACAGTATGAGTGAGATCAGTGATGTATCTGGATGGGCAGTGACAGTATGAGTGAGATCAGTGATGTACCTGGATGGGTAGAGACAATATGAGTGAGGTCAGTGATATATCTGGATAGGTAGTGACTTTATGAATGAGGTCAGTGATGTACCTGGATGGGTAGTGACAGTATGAGTGAGGTCAGTGAAGTATCTGGATGGGTAGTGACAGTATGAGTGAGGTCAGTGATGTATCTGGATGGATAGTGACAGTATGAGTGAGGTCAGTGATGTACCTCGATGGGTAGTGACAGTATGAGTGAGATCAGTGATGTATCTGGATGGGTAGTGACAGTATGAGTGAGGTCAGTGATGTATCTGGATGGGTGGTGACAGTATGAGTGAGGTCAGTGATGTACCTGGATGGGTAGTGACAGTATGAGTGAGATCAGTGATGTACCTGGATGGGTAGAGACAGTATGAGTGAGGTCAGTGATATATCTGGATGGGTAGTGACTTTATGAATGAGGTCAGTGATGTACCTGGATGGGTAGTGACAGTATGAGTGAGGTCAGTGATGTACCTCGATGGGTAGTGACAGTATGAGTGAGGTCAGTGATGTATCTGGATGTGTAGCGAGAGTATGAGTGAGGTCAGTGATGTATCTGGATGGGTAGTGAAAGTATGAGTGAGGTCAGTGATGTATCTGGATGGGTAGTGACAGTATGAGTGAGGTCAGTGATGTACCTGGATGGGTAGAGACAGTATGAGTGAGGTCAGTTATGTATCTGGATGGGTAGTGACAGTATGAGTGAGGTCAGTAATGTACCTGGATGGGTAGTGACAGTATGAGTGAGGTCAGTGATGTACCTGGATGGGTAGTGACTGTATGAGTGAGGTCAGTGATGTATCTGGATGGGTAGTGACAGTATGACTGAGGTCAGTGATGTATCTGGATGGGTAGTGACAGTATGAGTGGGTCAGTGATGTATCTGGAAGGGTAGAGACAGTATGAGTGAGGTCAGTGATGTATCTGGATGGGTAGTGACAGTATGACTGAGGTCAGTGATGTATCTGGATGGGTAGTGACAGTATGAGTGAGGTCAGTGATGTATCAGGATGGGTAGTGACAGTATGAGTGAGGTCAGTGATGTATCTGGATGGGTAGTGACAGTATGAGTGAGATCAGTGATGTATCTGGATGGGTAGTGACAGTATGAGTGAAGTCAGTGATGTATCTGGATGGGTAGTGACAGTATGATTGAGGTCAGTGATGTATCTGGATGGGTAGTGACAGTATGAGTGAGGTCAGTGATGTATCTGGATGGGTAGTGACAGTATGAGTGAGGTCAGTGATGTATCTGGATGGTAGTGACAGTATGAGTGAGATCAGTGATGTATCTGGATGGGTAGTGACAGTATGAGTGAGGTCAGTGATGTATCTGGATGGATAGTGACAGTTTGTGTAAGGTCAGTGATGTATCTGGATGGGTGGTGACAGTATGAGTGAGGTCAGTGATGTATCTGGATGGGTAGTGACAGTATGAGTGAGGTCAGTGATGTATCTGGATGGGTAGTGACAGTATGAGTGTGGTCAGTGATGTATCTGGATGGGTAGTGACAGTATGAGTGAGGTCAGTGATGTATCTGGATGGGTAGTGACAGTATGAGTGAGGACAGTGATGTACCTGGATGGGTAGTGACAGTATGAGTGAGGTCAGTGATGTATCTGGATGGGTAGTGACAGTATGAGTGAGGTCAGTGATGTATCTGGATGGATAGTGACAGTATGAGTGAGGTCAGTGATGTACCTCGATGGGTAGTGACAGTATGAGTGAGGTCAGTGATGTATCTGGATGTGTAGTGAGAGTATGAGTGAGGTCAGTGATGTATCTGGATGGGTAGTGACAGTATGACTGAGGTCAGTGATGTATCTGGATGGTAGTGACAGTATGAGTGAGGTCAGTGATGTATCTGGATGGTAGTGACAGTTTGAGTGATGTCAGTGATGTATCTGGATGGGTAGTGACAGTATGAGTGTGATCAGTGATGTATCTGGATGGATAGTGACAGTATGTGTAAGGTCAGTGATGTATCTGGATTGGTGGTGACAGTATGAGTGAGGTCAGTGATGTATCTGGATGGATAGTGACAGTATGTGTAAGGTCAGTGATGTATCTGGATGGGTAGTGACAGTATGAGTGAGATCAGTGATGTATCTGGATGGATAGTGACAGTATGTGTAAGGTCAGTGATGTATCTGGATTGGTGGTGACAGTATGAGTGAGGTCAGTGATGTACCTCGATGGGTAGTGACAGTATGAGTGAGGTCAGTGATGTATCTGGATGTGTAGCGAGAGTATGAGTGAGGTCAGTGATGTATCTGGATGGGTAGTGAAAATATGAGTGAGGTCAGTGATGTATCTGGATGGGTAGTGACAGTATGAGTGAGGTCAGTGATGTACCTGGATGGGTAGAGACAGTATGAGTGAGGTCAGTTATGTATCTGGATGGGTAGTGACAGTATGAGTGAGGTCAGTAATGTACCTGGATGGGTAGTGACAGTATGAGTGAGGTCAGTGATGTACCTGGATGGGTAGTGACAGTATGAGTGAGGTCAGTGATGTATCTGGATGGGTAGTGACAGTATGACTGAGGTCAGTGATGTATCTGGATGGGTAGTGACAGTATGAGTGGGTCAGTGATGTATCTGGAAGGGTAGAGACAGTATGAGTGAGGTCAGTGATGTATCTGGATGGGTAGTGACAGTATGACTGAGGTCAGTGATGTATCTGGATGGGTAGTGACAGTATGAGTGAGGTCAGTGATGTATCAGGATGGGTAGTGACAGTATGAGTGAGGTCAGTGATGTATCTGGATGGGTAGTGACAGTATGAGTGAGATCAGTGATGTATCTGGATGGGTAGTGACAGTATGAGTGAAGTCAGTGATGTATCTGGATGGGTAGTGACAGTATGATTGAGGTCAGTGATGTATCTGGATGGGTAGTGACAGTATGAGTGAGGTCAGTGATGTATCTGGATGGGTAGTGACAGTATGAGTGAGGTCAGTGATGTATCTGGATGGTAGTGACAGTATGAGTGAGATCAGTGATGTATCTGGATGGGTAGTGACAGTATGAGTGAGGTCAGTGATGTATCTGGATGGATAGTGACAGTATGTGTAAGGTCAGTGATGTATCTGGATGGGTGGTGACAGTATGAGTGAGGTCAGTGATGTATCTGGATGGGTAGTGACAGTATGAGTGAGGTCAGTGATGTATCTGGATGGGTAGTGACAGTATGAGTGTGGTCAGTGATGTATCTGGATGGGTAGTGACAGTATGAGTGAGGTCAGTGATGTATCTGGATGGGTAGTGACAGTATGAGTGAGGACAGTGATGTACCTGGATGGGTAGTGACAGTATGAGTGAGGTCAGTGATGTATCTGGATGGGTAGTGACAGTATGAGTGAGGTCAGTGATGTATCTGGATGGATAGTGACAGTATGAGTGAGGTCAGTGATGTACCTCGATGGGTAGTGACAGTATGAGTGAGGTCAGTGATGTATCTGGATGTGTAGTGAGAGTATGAGTGAGGTCAGTGATGTATCTGGATGGGTAGTGACAGTATGACTGAGGTCAGTGATGTATCTGGATGGTAGTGACAGTATGAGTGAGGTCAGTGATGTATCTGGATGGTAGTGACAGTTTGAGTGATGTCAGTGATGTATCTGGATGGGTAGTGACAGTATGAGTGTGATCAGTGATGTATCTGGATGGATAGTGACAGTATGTGTAAGGTCAGTGATGTATCTGGATTGGTGGTGACAGTATGAGTGAGGTCAGTGATGTATCTGGATGGATAGTGACAGTATGTGTAAGGTCAGTGATGTATCTGGATGGGTAGTGACAGTATGAGTGAGATCAGTGATGTATCTGGATGGATAGTGACAGTATGTGTAAGGTCAGTGATGTATCTGGATTGGTGGTGACAGTATGAGTGAGGTCAGTGATGTATCTGGATGCGTAGTGACAGTATGTGTAAGGTCAGTGATGTATCTGCATGGGTGGTGACAGTATGAGTGAGGTCAGTGATGTACCTGGATGGGTAGTGACAGTATGAGTGAGGTCAGTGATGTATCTGGATGGGTAGTGACAGTATGAGTCAGATCAGTGATGTATCTGTATGGGTAGTGACAGTATGAGGGAGATCAGTGATGTATCTGGATGGGTAGTGACAGTATGAGTGAGATCAGTGATGTATCTGGATGGGCAGTGACAGTATGAGTGAGATCAGTGATGTACCTGGATGGGTAGAGACAGTATGAGTGAGGTCAGTGATATATCTGGATGGGTAGTGACTTTATGAATGAGGTCAGTGATGTACCTGGATGGGTAGTGACAGTATGAGTGAGGTCAGTGAAGTATCTGGATGCGTAGTGACAGTATGAGTGAGGTCAGTGATGTACCTCGATGGGTAGTGAAAGTATGAGTGAGGTCAGTGATGTATCTGGATGTGTAGCGAGAGTAATGGTGAGGTCAGTGATGTATCTGGATGGGTAGTGAAAGTATGAGTGAGGTCAGTGATGTATCTGGATGGGTAGTGACAGTATGAGTGAGGTCAGTGATGTACCTGGATGGGTAGTGACAGTATGAGTGAGGTCAGTGATGTATCTGGATGGGTAGTGACAGTATGAGTGAGGTCAGTAATGTACCTGGATGGGTAGTGACAGTATGAGTGAGGTCAGTGATGTACCTGGATGGGTAGTGACAGTATGAGTGAGGTCAGTGATGTATCTGGATGGGTAGTGACAGTATGACTGAGGTCAGTGATGTATCTGGATGGGTAGTGACAGTATGAGTGGGTCAGTGATGTATCTGGAAGGGTAGAGACAGTATGAGTGAGGTCAGTGATGTATCTGGATGGGTAGTGACAGTATGAGTGAGGTCAGTGATGTATCAGGATGGGTAGTGACAGTATGAGTGAGGTCAGTGATGTATCTGGATGGGTAGTGACAGTATGAGTTAGATCAGTGATGTATCTGGATGGGTAGTGACAGTATGAGTGAAGTCAGTGATGTATCTGGATGGGTAGTGACAGTATGATTGAGGTCAGTGATGTATCTGGATGGGTAGTGACAGTATGAGTGAGGTCAGTGATGTATCTGGATGGGTAGTGACAGTATGAGTGAGGTCAGTGATGTATCTGGATGGTAGTGACAGTATGAGTGAGATCAGTGATGTATCTGGATGGGTAGTGACAGTATGAGTGAGGTCAGTGATGTATCTGGATGGATAGTGACAGTATGTGTAAGGTCAGTGATGTATCTGGATGGGGGGTGACAGTATGAGTGAGGTCAGTGATGTATCTGGATGGGTAGTGACAGTATGAGTGAGGTCAGTGATGTATCTGGATGGGTAGTGACAGTATGAGTGTGGTCAGTGATGTATCTGGATGGGTAGTGACAGTATGAGTGAGGTCAGTGATGTATCTGGATGGGTAGTGACAGTATGAGTGAGGTCAGTGATGTACCTGGATGGGTAGTGACAGTATGAGTGAGGTCAGTGATGTATCTGGATGGGTAGTGACAGTATGAGTGAGGTCAGTGATGTATCTGGATGGATAGTGACAGTATGAGTGAGGTCAGTGATGTACCTCGATGGGTAGTGACAGTATGAGTGAGGTCAGTGATGTATCTGGATGTGTCGTGAGAGTATGAGTGAGGTCAGTGATGTACCTGGATGGGTAGTGATAGTATGAGTGAGGTCAGTGATGTATCTGGATGGGTAGTGACAGTATGACTGAGGTCAGTGATGTATCTGGATGGTAGTGACAGTATGAGTGAGGTCAGTGATGTATCTGGATGGTAGTGACAGTTTGAGTGATGTCAGTGATGTATCTGGATGGGTAGTGACAGTATGAGTGGGTCAGTGATGTATCTGGAAGTGTAGTGACAGTATGAGTGAGGTCAGTGATGTACCTGGATGGGTAATGTCAATATGGATGATGTCAGAGATGTATCTGGATGGGTAGTGACAGTATGAGTGAGATCAGTGATGTATCTGGATGGGTAGTGACAGTATGAGTGAGGTCAGTGATGTATCTGGATGGGTAGTGACAGTATGAGTGAGGTCAGTGATATATCTGGATGGGTAGTGACAGTATGAGTGAGGTCAGTGATGTATCTGGATGCGTAGTGACAGTATGAGTGAGGTCAGTGATGTATCTGGATGGGTAGTTACAGTATGAGTGAGGTCAGTGATGTACCTGGATGGGTAGTGACAGTATGAGTGAGATCAGTGATGTATCTGGATGGGTGGTGACAGTATGAGTGAGGTCAGTGATGTACCTGGATGGGTAGTGACAGTATGAGTGAGGTCAGTGATGTATCTGGATGGGTAGTGACAGTATGAGTCAGATCAGTGATGTATCTGTATGGGTAGTGACAGTATGAGGGAGATCAGTGATGTACCTGGATGGGTAGAGACAGTATGAGTGAGATCAGTGATGTATCTGGATGGGCAGTGACAGTATGAGTGAGATCAGTGATGTACCTGGATGGGTAGAGACAGTATGAGTGAGGTCAGTGATGTACCTGGATGGGTAGTGACAGTATGAGTGAGGTCAGTGAAGTATCTGGATGGGTAGTGACAGTATGAGTGAGGTCAGTGATGTATCTGGATGGATAGTGACAGTATGAGTGAGGTCAGTGATGTACCTCGATGGGTAGTGACAGTATGAGTGAGGTCAGTGATGTATCTGGATGTGTAGCGAGAGTATGAGTGAGGTCAGTGATGTATCTGGATGGGTAGTGAAAGTATGAGTGAGGTCAGTGATGTATCTGGATGGGTAGTGACAGTATGAGTGAGGTCAGTGATGTATCTGGATGGGTAGTGACAGTGTGAGTGAGGTCAGTGATGTACCTGGATGGGTAGTGACAGTATGAGTGAGGTCAGTGATGTATCTGGATGGGTAGTGACAGTATGAGTGAGGTCAGTGATGTATCTGGATGGATAGTGACAGTATGAGTGAGGTCAGTGATGTACCTCGATGGGTAGTGACAGTATGAGTGAGGTCAGTGATGTATCTGGATGTGTAGTGAGAGTATGAGTGAGGTCAGTGATGTACCTGGATGGGTAGTGATAGTATGAGTGAGGTCAGTGATGTATCTGGATGGGTAGTGACAGTATGACTGAGGTCAGTGATGTATCTGGATGGTAGTGACAGTATGAGTGAGGTCAGTGATGTATCTGGATGGTAGTGACAGTTTGAGTGATGTCAGTGATGTATCTGGATGGGTAGTGACAGTATGAGTGGGTCAGTGATGTATCTGGAAGTGTAGTGACAGTATGAGTGAGGTCAGTGATGTACCTGGATGTGTAATGACAGTATGAGTGATGTCAGTGATGTATCTGGATGGGTAGTGACAGTATGAGTGAGATCAGTGATGTATCTGGATGGGTAGTGACAGTATGAGTGAGGTCAGTGATGTATCTGGATGGGTAGTGACAGTATGAGTGAGGTCAGTGATATATCTGGATGGGTAGTGACAGTATGAGTGAGGTCAGTGATGTATCTGGATGGGTAGTGACAGTATGAGTGAGGTCAGTGATGTATCTGGATGGGTAGTTACAGTATGAGTGAGGTCAGTGATGTACCTGGATGGGTAGTGACAGTATGAGTGAGATCAGTGATGTATCTGGATGGGTAGCGACAGTATGAGTGAGGTCAGTGATGTATCTGGATGGGTGGTGACAGTATGAGTGAGGTCAGTGATGTACCTGGATGGGTAGTGACAGTATGAGTGAGGTCAGTGATGTATCTGGATGGGTAGTGACAGTATGAGTCAGATCAGTGATGTATCTGTATGGGTAGTGACAGTATGAGGGAGATCAGTGATGTATCTGGATGGGTAGTGACAGTATGAGTGAGATCAGTGATGTATCTGGATGGGCAGTGACAGTATGAGTGAGATCAGTGATGTACCTGGATGGGTAGAGACAATATGAGTGAGGTCAGTGATATATCTGGATGGGTAGTGACTTTATGAATGAGGTCAGTGATGTACCTGGATGGGTAGTGACAGTATGAGTGAGGTCAGTGAAGTATCTGGATGGGTAGTGACAGTATGAGTGAGGTCAGTGATGTATCTGGATGGATAGTGACAGTATGAGTGAGGTCAGTGATGTACCTCGATGGGTAGTGACAGTATGAGTGAGGTCAGTGATGTATCTGGATGTGTAGCGAGAGTATGAGTGAGGTCAGTGATGTATCTGGATGGGTAGTGAAAGTATGAGTGAGGTCAGTGATGTATCTGGATGGGTAGTGACAGTATGAGTGAGGTCAGTGATGTACCTGGATGGGTAGTGACAGTATGAGTGAGGTCAGTGATGTATCTGGATGGGTAGTGACAGTATGAGTGAGGTCAGTAATGTACCTGGATGGGTAGTGACAGTATGAGTGAGGTCAGTGATGTACCTGGATGGGTAGTGACAGTATGAGTGAGGTCAGTGATGTATCTGGATGGGTAGTGACAGTATGACTGAGGTCAGTGATGTATCTGGATGGGTAGTGACAGTATGAGTGGGTCAGTGATGTATCTGGAAGGGTAGAGACAGTATGAGTGAGGTCAGTGATGTATCTGGATGGGTAGTGACAGTATGACCGAGGTCAGTGATGTATCTGGATGGTAGTGACAGTATGAGTGAGGTCAGTGATGTATCAGGATGGGTAGTGACAGTATGAGTGAGGTCAGTGATGTATCTGGATGGGTAGTGACAGTATGAGTGAGATCAGTGATGTATCTGGATGGGTAGTGACAGTATGAGTGAAGTCAGTGATGTATCTGGATGGGTAGTGACAGTATAATTGAGGTCAGTGATGTATCTGGATGGGTAGTGACAGTATGAGTGAGGTCAGTGATGTATCTGGATGGGTAGTGACAGTATGAGTGAGGTCAGTGATGTATCTGGATGGTAGTGACAGTATGAGTGAGATCAGTGATGTATCTGGATGGGTAGTGACAGTATGAGTGAGGTCAGTGATGTATCTGGATGGATAGTGACAGTATGTGTAAGGTCAGTGATGTATCTGGATGGGTGGTGACAGTATGAGTGAGGTCAGTGATGTATCTGGATGGGTAGTGACAGTATGAGTGAGGTCAGTGATGTATCTGGATGGGTAGTGACAGTATGAGTATGGTCAGTGATGTATCTGGATGGGTAGTGACAGTATGAGTGAGGTCAGTGATGTATCTGGATGGTAGTGACAGTATGAGTGAGGTCAGTGATGTATCTGGATGGTAGTGACAGTTTGAGTGATGTCAGTGATGTATCTGGATGGGTAGTGACAGTATGAGTGGGTCAGTGATGTATCTGGAAGTGTAGTGACAGTATGAGTGAGGTCAGTGAAGTACCTGGATGGGTAGTGACAGTATGAGTGAGGTCAGTGATGTATCTGGATGGGTAGTGACAGTATGAGTGAGGTCAGTGATGTACCTCGATGGGTAGTGACAGTATGAGTGAGGTCAGTGATGTATCTGGATGTGTAGTGAGAGTATGAGTGAGGTCAGTGATGTACCTGGATGGGTAGTGATAGTATGAGTGAGGTCAGTGATGTATCTGGATGGGTAGTGACAGTATGACTGAGGTCAGTGATGTATCTGGATGGTAGTGACAGTATGAGTGAGGTCAGTGATGTATCTGGATGGTAGTGACAGTTTGAGTGATGTCAGTGATGTATCTGGATGGGTAGTGACAGTATGAGTGGGTCAGTGATGTATCTGGAAGTGTAGTGACAGTATGAGTGAGGTCAGTGATGTACCTGGATGGGTAATGACAGTATGAGTGATGTCAGTGATGTATCTGGATGGGTAGTGACAGTATGAGTGAGATCAGTGATGTATCTGGATGGGTAGTGACAGTATGAGTGAGGTCAGTGATGTATCTGGATGGGTAGTGACAGTATGAGTGAGGTCAGTGATATATCTGGATGGGTAGTGACAGTATGAGTGAGGTCAGTGATGTATCTGGATGGGTAGTGACAGTATGAGTGAGGTCAGTGATGTATCTGGATGGGTAGTTACAGTATGAGTGAGGTCAGTGATGTACCTGGATGGGTAGTGACAGTATGAGTGAGATCAGTGATGTATCTGGATGGGTAGTGACAGTATGAGTGAGGTCAGTGATGTATCTGGATGGGTGGTGACAGTATGAGTGAGGTCAGTGATGTACCTGGATGGGTAGTGACAGTATGAGTGAGGTCAGTGATGTATCTGGATGGGTAGTGACAGTATGAGTCAGATCAGTGATGTATCTGTATGGGTAGTGACAGTATGAGGGAGATCAGTGATGTATCTGGATGGGTAGTGACAGTATGAGTGAGATCAGTGATGTATCTGGATGGGCAGTGACAGTATGAGTGAGATCAGTGATGTACCTGGATGGGTAGAGACAGTATGAGTGAGGTCAGTGATATATCTGGATGGGTAGTGACTTTATGAATGAGGTCAGTGATGTACCTGGATGGGTAGTGACAGTATGAGTGAGGTCAGTGAAGTATCTGGATGGGTAGTGACAGTATGAGTGAGGTCAGTGATGTATCTGGATGGATAGTGACAGTATGAGTGAGGTCAGTGATGTACCTCGATGGGTAGTGACAGTATGAGTGAGGTCAGTGATGTATCTGGATGTGTAGCGAGAGTATGAGTGAGGTCAGTGATGTATCTGGATGGGTAGTGAAAGTATGAGTGAGGTCAGTGATGTATCTGGATGGGTAGTGACAGTATGAGTGAGGTCAGTGATGTACCTGGATGGGTAGTGACAGTATGAGTGAGGTCAGTGAGGTATCTGGATGGGTAGTGACAGTATGAGTGAGGTCAGTAATGTACCTGGATGGGTAGTGACAGTATGAGTGAGGTCAGTGATGTACCTGGATGGGTAGTGACAGTATGAGTGAGGTCAGTGATGTATCTGGATGGGTAGTGACAGTATGACTGAGGTCAGTGATGTATCTGGATGGGTAGTGACAGTATGAGTGGGTCAGTGATGTATCTGGAAAGGTACAGACAGTATGAGTGAGGTCAGTGATGTATCTGGATGGGTAGTGACAGTATGACTGAGGTCAGTGATGTATCTGGATGGGTAGTGACAGTATGAGTGAGGTCAGTGATGTATCAGGATGGGTAGTGACAGTATGAGTGAGGTCAGTGATGTATCTGGATGGGTAGTGACAGTATGAGTGAGATCAGTGATGTATCTGGATGGGTAGTGACAGTATGAGTGAAGTCAGTGATGTATCTGGATGGGTAGTGACAGTATGATTGAGGTCAGTGATGTATCTGGATGGGTAGTGACAGTATGAGTGAGGTCAGTGATGTATCTGGATGGGTAGTGACAGTATGAGTGAGGTCAGTGATGTATCTGGATGGTAGTGACAGTATGAGTGAGATCAGTGATGTATCTGGATGGGTAGTGACAGTATGAGTGAGGTCAGTGATGTATCTGGATGGATAGTGACAGTATGTGTAAGGTCAGTGATGTATCTGGATGGGTGGTGACAGTATGAGTGAGGTCAGTGATGTATCTGGATGGGTAGTGACAGTATGAGTGAGGTCAGTGATGTATCTGGATGGGTAGTGACAGTATGAGTGTGGTCAGTGATGTATCTGGATGGGTAGTGACAGTATGAGTGAGGTCAGTGATGTATCTGGATGGGTAGTGACAGTATGAGTGAGGTCAGTGATGTACCTGGATGGGTAGTGACAGTATGAGTGAGGTCAGTGATGTATCTGGATGGGTAGTGACAGTATGAGTGAGGTCAGTGATGTATCTGGATGGATAGTGACAGTGTGAGTGAGTTCAGTGATGTACCTCGATGGGTAGTGAAAGTATGAGTGAGGTCAGTGATGTATCTGGATGTGTAGTGAGAGTATGAGTGAGGTCAGTGATGTACCTGGATGGGTAGTGACAGTATGAGTGAGGTCAGTGATGTATCTGGATGGGTAGTGACAGTATGACTGAGGTCAGTGATGTATCTGGATGGTAGTGACAGTATGAGTGAGGTCAGTGATGTATCTGGATGGTAGTGACAGTTTGAGTGATGTCAGTGATGTATCTGGATGGGTAGTGACAGTAGTAGTGAGATCAGTGATGTATCTGGATGGATAGTGACAGTATGTGTAAGGTCAGTGATGTATCTGGATTGGTGGTGACAGTATGAGTGAGGTCAGTGATGTATCTGGATGGATAGTGACAGTATGTGTAAGGTCAGTGATGTATCTGGATGGGTAGTGACAGTATGAGTGAGATCAGTGATGTATCTGGATGGATAGTGACAGTATGTGTAAGGTCAGTGATGTATATGGATTGGTGGTGACAGTATGAGTGAGGTCAGTGATGTATCTGGATGCGTAGTGACAGTATGTGTAAGGTCAGTGATGTATCTGCATGGGTGGTGACAGTATGAGTGAGGTCAGTGATGTATCTGGATGGGTAGTGACAGTATGACTGTGGTCAGTGATGTATCTGGATGGGTAGTGACAGTATGAGTGGGTCAGTGATGTATCTGGAAGTGTAGTGACAGTATGAGTGAGGTCAGTGAAGTACCTGGATGGGTAGTGACAGTATGAGTGAGGTCAGTGATGTATCTGGATGGGTAGTGACAGTATGAGTGAGGTCAGTGATGTACCTGGATGGGTAGTGAAAGTATGAGTGAGGTCAGTGATGTATCTGGATGGGTAGTGACAGTATGACTGTGGTCAGTGATATATCTGGATGGGTAGTGACAGTATGAATGATGTCAGTGATGTACCTGGATGGGTAGTGACAGTATGAGTGAGGTCAGTGATGTATCTGGAAGTGTAGTGACAGTATGAGTGAGGTCAGTGATGTACCTGGATGGGTAATGACAGTATGAGTGATGTCAGTGATGTATCTGGATGGGTAGTGACAGTATGAGTGAGGTCAGTGATGTATCAGGATGGGTAGTGACAGTATGAGTGAGGTCAGTGATGTACATGGATGGGTAGTGACAGTATGAGTGAGGTCAGTGATGTATCTGGATGGGTAGTGACAGTATGAGTGAGGTCAGTGATGTATCTGGATGGATAGTGACAGTATGAGTGTGGTCAGTGATGTACCTCGATGGGTAGTGACAGTATGAGTGAGGTCAGTGATGTATCTGGATGTGTAGTGAGAGTATGAGTGAGGTCAGTGATGTACCTGGATGGGTAGTGACAGTATGAGTGAGGTCAGTGATGTATCTGGATGGGTAGTGACAGTATGACTGAGGTCAGTGATGTATCTGGATGGTAGTGACAGTATGAGTGAGGTCAGTGATGTATCTGGATGGTAGTGACAGTTTGAGTGATGTCAGTGATGTATCTGGATGGGTAGTGACAGTATGAGTGAGATCAGTGATGTATCTGGATGGTTAGTGACAGTATGTGTAAGGTCAGTGATGTATCTGGATTGGTGGTGACAGTATGAGTGAGGTCAGTGATGTATCTGGATGGATAGTGACAGTATGTGTAAGGTCAGTGTTGTATCTGGATGGGTAGTGACAGTATGAGTGAGATCAGTGATGTATCTGGATGGATAGTGACAGTATGTGTAAGGTCAGTGATGTATCTGGATTGGTGGTGACAGTATGAGTGAGGTCAGTGATGTATCTGGATGCGTAGTGACAGTATGTGTAAGGTCAGTGATGTATCTGCATGGGTGGTGACAGTATGAGTGAGGTCAGTGATGTATCTGGATGGGTAGTGACAGTATGACTGTGGTCAGTGATGTATCTGGATGGGTAGTGACAGTATGAGTGGGTCAGTGATGTATCTGGAAGTGTAGTGACAGTATGAGTGAGGTCAGTGATGTACCTGGATGGGCAGTGACAGTATGAGTGAGGTCAGTGATGTATCTGGATGGGTAGTGACAGTATGAGTGAGGTCAGTGATGTCCCTGGATGGGTAGTGACAGTATGAGTGAGGTCAGTGATGTACCTGGATGGGTAGTGACAGTATGAGTGAGGTCAGTTATGTATCTGGATGGGTAGTGACAGTATGAGTGAGGTCAGTGATGTATCTGGATGGGTAGTGACAGTATGAGTGGGTCAGTGATGTATCTGGAAGTGTAGTGACAGTATGAGTGAGGTCAGTGATGTACCTGGATGGGTAATGACAGTATGAGTGATGTCAGTGATGTATCTGGATGGGTAGTGACAGTATGAGTGAGATCAGTGATGTATCTGGATGAGTAGTGACAGTATGAGTGAGGTCAGTGATGTATCTGGATGGGTAGTGACAGTATGAGTGAGGTCAGTGATGTATCTGGATGGGTAGTGACAGTATGAGTGAGGTCAGTGATGTATCTGGATGGGTAGTGACAGTATGAGTGAGGTCAGTGATGTATCTGGATGGGTAGTTACAGTATGAGTGAGGTCAGTGATGTACCTGGATGGGTAGTGACAGTATGAGTGAGATCAGTGATGTATCTGGATGGGTAGTGACAGTATGAGTGAGGTCAGTGATGTATCTGGATGGGTGGTGACAGTATGAGTGAGGTCAGTGATGTACATGGATGGGTAGTGACAGTATGAGTGAGGTCAGTGATGTATCTGGATGGGTAGTGACAGTATGAGTCAGATCAGTGATGTATCTGTATGGGTAGTGACAGTATGAGGGAGATCAGTGATGTATCTGGATGGGTAGTGATAGTATGAGTGAGATCAGTGATGTATCTGGATGGGCAGTGACAGTATGAGTGAGATAAGTGATGTACCTGGATGGGTAGTGACAGTATGAGTGAGGTCAGTGATATATCTGGATGGGTAGTGACTTTATGAATGAGGTCAGTGATGTACCTGGATGAGTAGTGACAGTATGAGTGAGGTCAGTGATGTATCTGGATGGGTAGTGACAGTATGAGTGAGGTCAGTGATGTATCTGGATGGATAGTGACAGTATGAGTGAGGTCAGTGATGTACCTCGATGGGTAATGACAGTATGAGTAGGGTCAGTGATGTATCTGGATGTGTAGTGACAGTATGAGTGGGTCAGTGATGTATCTGGAAGTGTAGTGACAGTATGAGTGAGGTCAGTGATGTACCTGGATGGGTAATGACAGTATGAGTGATGTCAGTGATGTATCTGGATGGGTAGTGACAGGATGAGTGAGATCAGTGATGTATCTGGATGGGTAGTGACAGTATGAGTGAGGTCAGTGATGTATCTGGATGGGTAGTGACAGTATGAGTGAGGTCAGTGATGTATCTGGATGGGTAGTGACAGTATGAGTGAGGTCAGTGATGTATCTGGATGGGTAGTGACAGTATGAGTGAGGTCAGTGATGTATCTGGATGGGTAGTAACAGTATGAGTGAGGTCAGTGATGTACCTGGATGGGTAGTGACAGTATGAGTGAGATCAGTGATGTATCTGGATGGGTAGTGACAGTATGAGTGATGTCAGTGATGTATCTGGATGGGTGGTGACAGTATGAGTGAGGTCAGTGATGTACCTGGATGGGTAGTGACAGTATGAGTGAGGTCAGTGATGTATCTGGATGGGTAGTGACAGTATGAGTCAGATCAGTGATGTATCTGTATGGGTAGTGACAGTATGAGGGAGATCAGTGATGTATCTGGATGGGTAGTGACAGTATGAGTGAGATCAGTGATGTATCTGGATGGGCAGTGACAGTATGAGTTAGATCAGTGATGTACCTGGATGGGTAGAGACAGTATGAGTGAGGTCAGTGATATATCTGGATGGGTAGTGACTTTATGAATGAGGTCAGTGATGTACCTGGATGGGTAGTGACAGTATGAGTGAGGTCAGTGAAGTATCTGGATGGGTAGTGACAGTATGAGTGAGGTCAGTGATGTATCTGGATGGATAGTGACAGTATGAGTGAGGTCAGTGATGTACCTCGATGGGTAGTGACAGTATGAGTGAGGTCAGTGATGTATCTGGATTGGTGGTGACAGTATGAGTGAGGTCAGTGATGTATCTGGATGCGTAGTGACAGTATGTGTAAGGTCAGTGATGTATCTGCATGGGTGGTGACAGTATGAGTGAGGTCAGTGATGTATCTGGATGGGTAGTGACAGTATGAGTGGGTCAGTGATGTATCTGGATGGGTAGTGACAGTATGAGTGGGTCAGTGATGTATCTGGAAGTGTAGTGACAGTATGAGTGATGTCAGTGATGTATCTGGATGGGTAATGACAGTATGAGTGATGTCAGTGATGTATCTGGATGGGTAGTGACAGTATGAGTGAGATCAGTGATGTATCTGGATGGGTAGTGACAGTATGAGTGAGATCAGTGATGTATCTGGATGGGTAGTGACAGTATGACTGTGGTCAGTGATGTATCTGGATGGGTAGTGACAGTATGAGTGAGGTCAGTGATGTACCTGGATGGGTAGTGACAGTATGAGTGAGGTCAGTGATGTACCTGGATGGGTAGTGACAGTATGAGTGAGGTCAGTGATGTATCTGGATGGGTAGTGACAGTATGACTGTGGTCAGTGATGTATCTGGATGGGTAGTGACAGTATGAGTGGGTCAGTGATGTATCTGGAAGTGTAGTGACAGTATGAGTGAGGTCAGTGATGTATCTGGATGGGTAATGACAGTATGAGTGATGTCAGTGATGTATCTGGATGGGTAGTGACAGTATGAGTGAGATCAGTGATGTATCTGGATGGGTAGTGACAGTATGAGTGAGATCAGTGATGTATCTGGATGGGTAGTGACAGTATGAGTGAAGTCAGTGATGTATCTGGATGGGTAGTGACAGTATGATTGAGGTCAGTGATGTATCTGGATGGGTAGTGACAGTATGAGTGAGGTCAGTGATGTATCTGGATGGGTAGTGACAGTATGAGTGAGGTCAGTGATGTATCTGGATGGGTAGTGACAGTATGAGTGAGGTCAGTGATGTATCTGGATGGGTAGTGACAGTATGAGTGAGGTCACTGATGTACCTGGATGGGTAGTGACAGTATGAGTGAGGTCAGTGATGTATCTGGATGGGTAGTGACAGTATGAGTCAGATCAGTGATGTATCTGTATGGGTAGTGACAGTATGAGGGCGATCAGTGATGTATCTGGATGGGCAGTGACAGTATGAGTGAGATCAGTGATGTATCTGGATGGGCAGTGACAGTATGAGTGAGATCAGTGATGTACCTGGATGGGTAGAGACAGTATGAGTGAGGTCAGTGATATATTTGGATGGGTAGTGACTTTATGAATGAGGTCAGTGATGTACCTGGATGGGTAGTGACAGTATGAGTGAGGTCAGTGAAAGTATCTGGATGGGTAGTGACAGTATGAGTGAGGTCAGTGATGTATCTGGATGGATAGTGACAGTATGAGTGAGATCAGTAATGTACCTCGATGGGTAGTGACAGTATGAGTGAGGTCAGTGATGTATCTGGATGTGTAGCGAGAGTATGAGTGAGGTCAGTGATGTATCTGGATGGGTAGTGACAGTATGAGTGAGGTCAGTGATGTACCTGGATGGGTAGTGACAGTATGAGTGAGGTCAGTGATGTATCTGGATGGGTAGTGACAGTATGAGTGAGGTCAGTAATGTACCTGGATGGGTAGTGACAGTATGAGTGAGGTCAGTGATGTACCTGGATGGGTAGTGACAGTATGAGTGAGGTCAGTGATGTATCTGGATGGGTAGTGACAGTATGAGTGAGGTCAGTGATGTATCTGGATGGGTAGTGACAGTATGAGTGGGTCAGTGATGTATCTGGAAGGGTAGAGACAGTATGAGTGAGGTCAGTGATGTACCTGGATGGGTAGTGACAGTATGACTGAGGTCAGTGATGTATCTGGATGGGTAGTGACAGTATGAGTGAGGTCAGTGATGTATCAGGATGGGTAGTGAGAGTATGAGTGAGGTCAGTGATGTATCTGGATGGGTAGTGACAGTATGAGTGAGATCAGTGATGTATCTGGATGGGTAGTGACAGTATGAGTGAAGTCAGTGATGTATCTGGATGGGTAGTGACAGTATGATTGAGGTCAGTGATGTATCTGGATGTGTAGTGACAGTATGAGTGAGGTCAGTGATGTATCTGGATGGGTAGTGACAGTATGAGTGAGGTCAGTGATGTATCTCGATGGTAGTGACAGTATGAGTGAGATCAGTGATGTATCTGGATGGGTAGTGACAGAATGAGTGAGGTCAGTGATGTATCTGGATGGATAGTGACAGTATGTGTAAGGTCAGTGATGTATCTGGATGGGTGGTGACAGTATGAGTGAGGTCAGTGATGTATCTGGATGGATAGTGACAGTACGAGTGAGGTCAGTGATGTATCTGGATGGGTAGTGACAGTATGAGTGAGGTCAGTGATGTATCTGGATGGGTAGTGACAGTATGAGTGAGGTCAGTGATGTATCTGGATGGGTAGTGACAGTATGAGTGAGGTCAGTGATGTATCTGGATGCGTAGTGACAGTATGAGTGAGGTCAGTGTTGTATCTGGATGGATAGTCACAGTATGTGTAAGGTCAGTGATGTATCTGGATTGGTGGTGACAGTATGAGTGAGGTCAGTGATGTATCTGGATGGATAGTGACAGTATGTGTAAGGTCAGTGATGTATCTGGATGGGTGGTGACAGTACGAGTGAGGTCAGTGATGTATCTGGATGGGTCGTGACAGTATGAGTGAGGTCAGTGATGTATCTGGATGGTAGTGACATTATGAGTGAGGTCAGTGATGTATCTGGATGGTAGTGACAGTATGAGTGATGTCAGTGATGTATCTGGATGGGTAGTGACAGTATGAGTGAGATCAGTGATGTATCTGGATGGGTAGTGACAGTATGTGTAAGGTCAGTGATGTATCTGCATGGGTGGTGACAGTATGAGTGAGGTCAGTGATGTATCTGGATGGATAGTGACAGTATGTGTAAGGTCAGTGATGTATCTGGATAGTAGTGACAGTATGAGTGATGTCAGTGATGTATCTGGATGGTAGTGACAGTATGAGTGATGTCAGTGATGTACCTGGATGGGTAATGACAGTATGAGTGAGATCAGTGATGTATCTGGATGGGTAATGACAGTATGAGTGAGATCAGTGATGTATCTGGATGGGTATTGACAGTATGAGTGAGGTCAGTGATGTATCTGGATGGGTAGTGACAGTATGAGTGAGATCAGTGATGTATCTGGATGGGCAGTGACAGTATGAGTGAGATCAGTGATGTACCTGGATGGGTAGAGACAGTATGAGTGAGGTCAGTGATATATCTGGATGGGTAGTGACTTTATGAATGAGGTCAGTGATGTACCTGGATGGGTAGTGACAGTATGAGTGAGGTCAGTGAAGTATCTGGATGGGTAGTGACAGTATGAGTGAGGTCAGTGATGTATCTGGATGGATAGTGACAGTATGAGTGAGGTCAGTGATGTACCTCGATGGGTAGTGACAGTATGAGTGAGGTCAGTGATGTATCTGGATGTGTAGCGAGAGTATGAGTGAGGTCAGTGATGTATCTGGATGGGTAGTGAAAGTATGAGTGAGGTCAGTGATGTATCTGGATGGGTAGTGACAGTATGAGTGAGGTCAGTGATGTACCTGGATGGGTAGTGACAGTATGAGTGAGGTCAGTGATGTATCTGGATGGGTAGTGACAGTATGAGTGAGGTCAGTAATGTACCTGGATGGGTAGTGACAGTATGAGTGAGGTCAGTGATGTACCTGGATGGGTAGTGACAGTATGAATGAGGTCAGTGATGTATCTGGATGGGTAGTGACAGTATGACTGAGGTCAGTGATGTATCTGGATGGGTAGTGACAGTATGAGTGGGTCAGTGATGTATCTGGAAGGGTAGAGACAGTATGAGTGAGGTCAGTGATTTATCTGGATGGGTAGTGACAGTATGACTGAGGTCAATGATGTATCTGGATGGGTAGTGACAGTATGAGTGAGGTCAGTGATGTATCAGGATGGGTAGTGACAGTATGAGTGAGGTCAGTGATGTATCTGGATGGGCAGTGACAGTATGAGTGAGATCAGTGATGTATCTGGATGGGTAGTGACAGTATGAGTGAAGTCAGTGATGTATCTGGATGGGTAGTGACAGTATGATTGAGGTCAGTGATGTATCTGGATGGGTAGTGACAGTATGAGTGAGGTCAGTGATGTATCTGGATGGGTAGTGACAGTATGAGTGAGGTCAGTGATGTATCTCGATGGTAGTGACAGTATGAGTGAGATCAGTGATGTATCTGGATGGGTAGTGACAGAATGAGTGAGGTCAGTGATGTATCTGGATGGATAGTGACAGTATGTGTAAGGTCAGTGATGTATCTGGATGGGTGGTGACAGTATGAGTGAGGTCAGTGATGTATCTGGATGGATAGTGACAGTACGAGTGAGGTCAGTGATGTATCTGGATGGGTAGTGACAGTATGAGTGAGGTCAGTGATGTATCTGGATGGGTAGTGACAGTATGAGTGAGGTCAGTGATGTATCTGGATGCGTAGTGACAGTATGAGTGAGGTCAGTGTTGTATCTGGATGGATAGTCACAGTATGTGTAAGGTCAGTGATGTATCTGGATTGGTGGTGACAGTATGAGTGAGGTCAGTGATGTATCTGGATGGATAGTGACAGTATGTGTAAGGTCAGTGATGTATCTGGATGGGTGGTGACAGTACGAGTGAGGTCAGTGATGTATCTGGATGGGTAGTGACAGTATGAGTGAGATCAGTGATGTATCTGGATGGGTAGTGACAGTATGTGTAAGGTCAGTGATGTATCTGCATGGGTGGTGACAGTATGAGTGAGGTCAGTGATGTATCTGGATGGATAGTGACAGTATGTGTAAGGTCAGTGATGTATCTGGATAGTAGTGACAGTATGAGTGATGTCAGTGATGTATCTGGATGGTAGTGACAGTATGAGTGATGTCAGTGATGTACCTGGATGGGTAATGACAGTATGAGTGAGATCAGTGATGTATCTGGATGGGTAGTGACAGTATGAGTGAGATCAGTGATGTATCTGGATGGGTATTGACAGTATGAGTGAGGTCAGTGATGTATCTGGATGGGTAGTGACAGTATGAGTGAGATCAGTGATGTATCTGGATGGGCAGTGACAGTATGAGTGAGATCAGTGATGTACCTGGATGGGTAGAGACAGTATGAGTGAGGTCAGTGATATATCTGGATGGGTAGTGACTTTATGAATGAGGTCAGTGATGTACCTGGATGGGTAGTGACAGTATGAGTGAGGTCAGTGAAGTATCTGGATGGGTAGTGACAGTATGAGTGAGGTCAGTGATGTATCTGGATGGATAGTGACAGTATGAGTGAGGTCAGTGATGTACCTCGATGGGTAGTGACAGTATGAGTGAGGTCAGTGATGTATCTGGATGTGTAGCGAGAGTATGAGTGAGGTCAGTGATGTATCTGGATGGGTAGTGGAAGTATGAGTGAGGTCAGTGATGTATCTGGATGGGTAGTGACAGTATGAGTGAGGTCAGTGATGTACCTGGATGGGTAGTGACAGTATGAGTGAGGTCAGTGATGTATCTGGATGGGTAGTGACAGTATGAGTGAGGTCAGTAATGTACCTGGATGGGTAGTGACAGTATGAGTGAGGTCAGTGATGTACCTGGATGGGTAGTGACAGTATGAATGAGGTCAGTGATGTATCTGGATGGGTAGTGACAGTATGACTGAGGTCAGTGATGTATCTGGATGGGTAGTGACAGTATGAGTGGGTCAGTGATGTATCTGGAAGGGTAGAGACAGTATGAGTGAGGTCAGTGATTTATCTGGATGGGTAGTGACAGTATGACTGAGGTCAATGATGTATCTGGATGGGTAGTGACAGTATGAGTGAGGTCAGTGATGTATCTGGATGGGTAGTGACAGTATGAGTGAGGTCAGTGATGTATCTGGATGGGCAGTGACAGTATGAGTGAGATCAGTGATGTATCTGGATGGGTAGTGACAGTATGAGTGAAGTCAGTGATGTATCTGGATGGGTAGTGACAGTATGATTGAGGTCAGTGATGTATCTGGATGGGTAGTGACAGTCTGAGTGAGGTCAGTGATGTATCTGGATGGGTAGTGACAGTATGAGTGAGGTCAGTGATGTATCTGGATGGTAGTGACAGTATGAGTGAGATCAGTGATGTATCTGGATGGGTAGTGACAGTATGAGTGAGGTCAGTGATGTATCTGGATGGATAGTGACAGTATGTGTAAGGTCAGTGATGTATCTGGATGGGTGGTGACAGTATGAGTGAGGTCAGTGATGTATCTGGATGGGTAGTGACAGTATGAGTGAGGTCAGTGATGTATCTGGATGGGTAGTGACAGTATGAGTGTGGTCAGTGATGTATCTGGATGGGTAGTGACAGTATGAGTGAGGTCAGTGATGTATCTGGATGGGTAGTGACAGTATGAGTGAGGTCAGTGATGTACCTGGATGGGTAGTGACAGTATGAGTGAGGTCAGTGATGTATCTGGATGGGTAGTGACAGTATGAGTGAGGTCAGTGATATCTGGATGGTAGTGACAGTATGAGTGAGGTCAGTGATGTATCTGGATGGTAGTGACAGTATGAGTGATGTCAGTGATGTATCTGGATGGGTAGTGACAGTATGAGTGAGATCAGTGATGTATCTGGATGGGTAGTGACAGTATGTGTAAGGTCAGTGATGTATCTGCATGGGTGGTGACAGTATGAGTGAGGTCAGTGATGTATCTGGATGGATAGTGACAGTATGTGTAAGGTCAGTGATGTATCTGGATAGTAGTGACAGTATGAGTGATGTCAGTGATGTATCTGGATGGTAGTGACAGTATGAGTGATGTCAGTGATGTACCTGGATGGGTAATGACAGTATGAGTGAGATCAGTGATGTATCTGGATGGGTAGTGACAGTATGAGTGAGATCAGTGATGTATCTGGATGGGTATTGACAGTATGAGTGAGGTCAGTGATGTATCTGGATGGGTAGTGACAGTATGAGTGAGATCAGTGATGTATCTGGATGGGCAGTGACAGTATGAGTGAGATCAGTGATGTACCTGGATGGGTAGAGACAGTATGAGTGAGGTCAGTGATATATCTGGATGGGTAGTGACTTTATGAATGAGGTCAGTGATGTACCTGGATGGGTAGTGACAGTATGAGTGAGGTCAGTGAAGTATCTGGATGTGTAGTGACAGTATGAGTGAGGTCAGTGATGTATCTGGATGGATAGTGACAGTATGAGTGAGGTCAGTGATGTACCTCGATGGGTAGTGACAGTATGAGTGAGGTCAGTGATGTATCTGGATGTGTAGCGAGAGTATGAGTGAGGTCAGTGATGTATCTGGATGGGTAGTGGAAGTATGAGTGAGGTCAGTGATGTATCTGGATGGGTAGTGACAGTATGAGTGAGGTCAGTGATGTACCTGGATGGGTAGTGACAGTATGAGTGAGGTCAGTGATGTATCTGGATGGGTAGTGACAGTATGAGTGAGGTCAGTAATGTACCTGGATGGGTAGTGACAGTATGAGTGAGGTCAGTGATGTACCTGGATGGGTAGTGACAGTATGAATGAGGTCAGTGATGTATCTGGATGGGTAGTGACAGTATGACTGAGGTCAGTGATGTATCTGGATGGGTAGTGACAGTATGAGTGGGTCAGTGATGTATCTGGAAGGGTAGAGACAGTATGAGTGAGGTCAGTGATTTATCTGGATGGGTAGTGACAGTATGACTGAGGTCAATGATGTATCTGGATGGGTAGTGACAGTATGAGTGAGGTCAGTGATGTATCAGGATGGGTAGTGACAGTATGAGTGAGGTCAGTGATGTATCTGGATGGGCAGTGACAGTATGAGTGAGATCAGTGATGTATCTGGATGGGTAGTGACAGTATGAGTGAAGTCAGTGATGTATCTGGATGGGTAGTGACAGTATGATTGAGGTCAGTGATGTATCTGGATGGGTAGTGACAGTATGAGTGAGGTCAGTGATGTATCTGGATGGGTAGTGACAGTATGAGTGAGGTCAGTGATGTATCTCGATGGTAGTGACAGTATGAGTGAGATCAGTGATGTATCTGGATGGGTAGTGACAGAATGAGTGAGGTCAGTGATGTATCTGGATGGATAGTGGCAGTATGTGTAAGGTCAGTGATGTATCTGGATGGGTGGTGACAGTATGAGTGAGGTCAGTGATGTATCTGGATGGATAGTGACAGTACGAGTGAGGTCAGTGATGTATCTGGATGGGTCGTGACAGTATGAGTGAGGTCAGTGATGTATCTGGATGGGTAGTGACAGTATGAGTGAGGTCAGTGATGTATCTGGATGGGTAGTGACAGTATGAGTGAGGTCAGTGATGTATCTGGATGCGTAGTGACAGTATGAGTGAGGTCAGTGTTGTATCTGGATGGATAGTCACAGTATGTGTAAGGTCAGTGATGTATCTGGATTGGTGGTGACAGTATGAGTGAGGTCAGTGATGTATCTGGATGGATAGTGACAGTATGTGTAAGGTCAGTGATGTATCTGGATGGGTGGTGACAGTACGAGTGAGGTCAGTGATGTATCTGGATGGGTAGTGACAGTATGAGTGAGATCAGTGATGTATCTGGATGGGTAGTGACAGTATGTGTAAGGTCAGTGATGTATCTGCATGGGTGGTGACAGTATGAGTGAGGTCAGTGATGTATCTGGATGGATAGTGACAGTATGTGTAAGGTCAGTGATGTATCTGGATAGTAGTGACAGTATGAGTGATGTCAGTGATGTATCTGGATGGTAGTGACAGTATGAGTGATGTCAGTGATGTACCTGGATGGGTAATGACAGTATGAGTGAGATCAGTGATGTATCTGGATGGGTAGTGACAGTATGAGTGAGATCAGTGATGTATCTGGATGGGTATTGACAGTATGAGTGAGGTCAGTGATGTATCTGGATGGGTAGTGACAGTATGAGTGAGATCAGTGATGTATCTGGATGGGCAGTGACAGTATGAGTGAGATCAGTGATGTACCTGGATGGGTAGAGACAGTATGAGTGAGGTCAGTGATATATCTGGATGGGTAGTGACTTTATGAATGAGGTCAGTGATGTACCTGGATGGGTAGTGACAGTATGAGTGAGGTCAGTGAAGTATCTGGATGGGTAGTGACAGTATGAGTGAGGTCAGTGATGTATCTGGATGGATAGTGACAGTATGAGTGAGGTCAGTGATGTACCTCGATGGGTAGTGACAGTATGAGTGAGGTCAGTGATGTATCTGGATGTGTAGCGAGAGTATGAGTGAGGTCAGTGATGTATCTGGATGGGTAGTGAAAGTATGAGTGAGGTCAGTGATGTATCTGGATGGGTAGTGACAGTATGAGTGAGGTCAGTGATGTACCTGGATGGGTAGTGACAGTATGAGTGAGGTCAGTGATGTATCTGGATGGGTAGTGACAGTATGAGTGAGGTCAGTAATGTACCTGGATGGGTAGTGACAGTATGAGTGAGGTCAGTGATGTACCTGGATGGGTAGTGACAGTATGAATGAGGTCAGTGATGTATCTGGATGGGTAGTGACAGTATGACTGAGGTCAGTGATGTATCTGGATGGGTAGTGACAGTATGAGTGGGTCAGTGATGTATCTGGAAGGGTAGAGACAGTATGAGTGAGGTCAGTGATTTATCTGGATGGGTAGTGACAGTATGACTGAGGTCAATGATGTATCTGGATGGGTAGTGACAGTATGAGTGAGGTCAGTGATGTATCAGGATGGGTAGTGACAGTATGAGTGAGGTCAGTGATGTATCTGGATGGGCAGTGACAGTATGAGTGAGATCAGTGATGTATCTGGATATGTAGTGACAGTATGAGTGAAGTCAGTGATGTATCTGGATGGGTAGTGACAGTATGATTGAGGTCAGTGATGTATCTGGATGGGTAGTGACAGTATGAGTGAGGTCAGTGATGTATCTGGATGGGTAGTGACAGTATGAGTGAGGTCAGTGATGTATCTGGATGGTAGTGACAGTATGAGTGAGATCAGTGATGTATCTGGATGGGTAGTGACAGTATGAGTGAGGTCAGTGATGTATCTGGATGGATAGTGACAGTATGTGTAAGGTCAGTGATGTATCTGGATGGGTGGTGACAGTATGAGTGAGGTCAGTGATGTATCTGGATGGGTAGTGACAGTACGAGTGAGGTCAGTGATGTATCTGGATGGGTAGTGACAGTATGAGTGTGGTCAGTGATGTATCTGGATGGGTAGTGACAGTATGAGTGAGGTCAGTGATGTATCTGGATAGGTAGTGACAGTATGAGTGAGGTCAGTGATGTACCTGGATGGGTAGTGACAGTATGAGTGAGGTCAGTGATGTATCTGGATGGGTAGTGACAGTATGAGTGAGGTCAGTGATGTATCTGGATGGATAGTGACAGTATGAGTGAGTTCAGTGATGTACCTCGATGGGTAGTGACAGTATGAGTGAGGTCAGTAATGTACCTGGATGGGTAGTGACAGTATGAGTGAGGTCAGTGATGTATCTGGATGGATAGTGACAGTATGTGTAAGGTCAGTGATGTATCTGGATGGGTGGTGACAGTATGAGTGAGGTCAGTGATGTATCTGGATGGGTAGTGACAGTATGAGTGAGGTCAGTGATGTATCTGGATGGGTAGTGACAGTATGAGTGTGGTCAGTGATGTATCTGGATGGGTAGTGACAGTATGAGTGAGGTCAGTGATGTATCTGGATGGGTAGTGACAGTATGAGTGAGGTCAGTGATGTACCTGGATGGGTAGTGACAGTATGAGTGAGGTCAGTGATGTATCTGGATGGGTAGTGACAGTATGAGTGAGATCAGTGATGTATCTGGATGGGTAGTGACTTTATGAATGAGGTCAGTGATGTACCTGGATGGGTAGTGACAGTATGAGTGAGGTCAGTGAAGTATCTGGATGGGTAGTGACAGTATGAGTGAGGTCAGTGATGTATCTGGATGGATAGTGACAGTATGAGTGAGGTCAGTGATGTACCTCGATGGGTAGTGACAGTATGAGTGAGGTCAGTGATGTATCTGGATGTGTAGCGAGAGTATGAGTGAGGTCAGTGATGTATCTGGATGGGTAGTGAAAGTATGAGTGAGGTCAGTGATGTATCTGGATGGGTAGTGACAGTATGAGTGAGGTCAGTGATGTACCTGGATGGGTAGTGACAGTATGAGTGAGGTCAGTGATGTATCTGGATGGGTAGTGACAGTATGAGTGAGGTCAGTAATGTACCTGGATGGGTAGTGACAGCATGAGTGAGGTCAGTGATGTACCTGGATGGGTAGTGACAGTATGAATGAGGTCAGTGATGTATCTGGATGGGTAGTGACAGTATGACTGAGGTCAGTGATGTATCTGGATGGGTAGTGACAGTATGAGTGGGTCAGTGATGTATCTGGAAGGGTAGAGACAGTATGAGTGAGGTCAGTGATTTATCTGGATGGGTAGTGACAGTATGACTGAGGTCAATGATGTATCTGGATGGGTAGTGACAGTATGAGTGAGGTCAGTGATGTATCAGGATGGGTAGTGACAGTATGAGTGAGGTCAGTGATGTATCTGGATGGGCAGTGACAGTATGAGTGAGATCAGTGATGTATCTGGATATGTAGTGACAGTATGAGTGAAGTCAGTGATGTATCTGGATGGGTAGTGACAGTATGATTGAGGTCAGTGATGTATCTGGATGGGTAGTGACAGTATGAGTGAGGTCAGTGATGTATCTGGATGGGTAGTGACAGTATGAGTGAGGTCAGTGATGTATCTGGATGGTAGTGACAGTATGAGTGAGATCAGTGATGTATCTGGATGGGTAGTGACAGTATGAGTGAGGTCAGTGATGTATCTGGATGGATAGTGACAGTATGTGTAAGGTCAGTGATGTATCTGGATGGGTGGTGACAGTATGAGTGAGGTCAGTGATGTATCTGGATGGGTAGTGACAGTACGAGTGAGGTCAGTGATGTATCTGGATGGGTAGTGACAGTATGAGTGTGGTCAGTGATGTATCTGGATGGGTAGTGACAGTATGAGTGAGGTCAGTGATGTATCTGGATGGGTAGTGACAGTATGAGTGAGGTCAGTGATGTACCTGGATGGGTAGTGACAGTATGAGTGAGGTCAGTGATGTATCTGGATGGGTAGTGACAGTATGAGTGAGGTCAGTGATGTATCTGGATGGATAGTGACAGTATGAGTGAGTTCAGTGATGTACCTCGATGGGTAGTGACAGTATGAGTGAGGTCAGTAATGTACCTGGATGGGTAGTGACAGTATGAGTGAGGTCAGTGATGTATCTGGATGGATAGTGACAGTATGTGTAAGGTCAGTGATGTATCTGGATGGGTGGTGACAGTATGAGTGAGGTCAGTGATGTATCTGGATGGGTAGTGACAGTATGAGTGAGGTCAGTGATGTATCTGGATGGGTAGTGACAGTATGAGTGTGGTCAGTGATGTATCTGGATGGGTAGTGACAGTATGAGTGAGGTCAGTGATGTATCTGGATGGGTAGTGACAGTATGAGTGAGGTCAGTGATGTACCTGGATGGGTAGTGACAGTATGAGTGAGGTCAGTGATGTATCTGGATGGGTAGTGACAGTATGAGTGAGGTCAGTGATATCTGGATGGTAGTGACAGTATGAGTGAGGTCAGTGATGTATCTGGATGGTAGTGACAGTATGAGTGATGTCAGTGATGTATCTGGATGGGTAGTGACAGTATGAGTGAGATCAGTGATGTATCTGGATGGGTAGTGACAGTATGTGTAAGGTCAGTGATGTATCTGCATGGGTGGTGACAGTATGAGTGAGGTCAGTGATGTATCTGGATGGATAGTGACAGTATGTGTAAGGTCAGTGATGTATCTGGATAGTAGTGACAGTATGAGTGATGTCAGTGATGTATCTGGATGGTAGTGACAGTATGAGTGATGTCAGTGATGTACCTGGATGGGTAATGACAGTATGAGTGAGATCAGTGATGTATCTGGATGGGTAGTGACAGTATGAGTGAGATCAGTGATGTATCTGGATGGGTATTGACAGTATGAGTGAGGTCAGTGATGTATCTGGATGGGTAGTGACAGTATGAGTGAGATCAGTGATGTATCTGGATGGGCAGTGACAGTATGAGTGAGATCAGTGATGTACCTGGATGGGTAGAGACAGTATGAGTGAGGTCAGTGATATATCTGGATGGGTAGTGACTTTATGAATGAGGTCAGTGATGTACCTGGATGGGTAGTGACAGTATGAGTGAGGTCAGTGAAGTATCTGGATGTGTAGTGACAGTATGAGTGAGGTCAGTGATGTATCTGGATGGATAGTGACAGTATGAGTGAGGTCAGTGATGTACCTCGATGGGTAGTGACAGTATGAGTGAGGTCAGTGATGTATCTGGATGTGTAGCGAGAGTATGAGTGAGGTCAGTGATGTATCTGGATGGGTAGTGGAAGTATGAGTGAGGTCAGTGATGTATCTGGATGGGTAGTGACAGTATGAGTGAGGTCAGTGATGTACCTGGATGGGTAGTGACAGTATGAGTGAGGTCAGTGATGTATCTGGATGGGTAGTGACAGTATGAGTGAGGTCAGTAATGTACCTGGATGGGTAGTGACAGTATGAGTGAGGTCAGTGATGTACCTGGATGGGTAGTGACAGTATGAATGAGGTCAGTGATGTATCTGGATGGGTAGTGACAGTATGACTGAGGTCAGTGATGTATCTGGATGGGTAGTGACAGTATGAGTGGGTCAGTGATGTATCTGGAAGGGTAGAGACAGTATGAGTGAGGTCAGTGATTTATCTGGATGGGTAGTGACAGTATGACTGAGGTCAATGATGTATCTGGATGGGTAGTGACAGTATGAGTGAGGTCAGTGATGTATCAGGATGGGTAGTGACAGTATGAGTGAGGTCAGTGATGTATCTGGATGGGCAGTGACAGTATGAGTGAGATCAGTGATGTATCTGGATGGGTAGTGACAGTATGAGTGAAGTCAGTGATGTATCTGGATGGGTAGTGACAGTATGATTGAGGTCAGTGATGTATCTGGATGGGTAGTGACAGTATGAGTGAGGTCAGTGATGTATCTGGATGGGTAGTGACAGTATGAGTGAGGTCAGTGATGTATCTCGATGGTAGTGACAGTATGAGTGAGATCAGTGATGTATCTGGATGGGTAGTGACAGAATGAGTGAGGTCAGTGATGTATCTGGATGGATAGTGGCAGTATGTGTAAGGTCAGTGATGTATCTGGATGGGTGGTGACAGTATGAGTGAGGTCAGTGATGTATCTGGATGGATAGTGACAGTACGAGTGAGGTCAGTGATGTATCTGGATGGTAGTGACAGTATGAGTGAGATCAGTGATGTATCTGGATGGGTAGTGACAGTATGAGTGAAGTCAGTGATGTACCTGGATGGGTAGTGACAGTATGATTGAGGTCAGTGATGTATCTGGATGGGTAGTGACAGTATGACTGAGGTCAGTGATGTATCTGGATGGGTAGTGACAGTATGAGTGGGTCAGTGATGTATCTGGAAGGGTAGAGACAGTATGAGTGAGGTCAGTGATTTATCTGGATGGGTAGTGACAGTATGACTGAGGTCAATGATGTATCTGGATGGGTAGTGACAGTATGAGTGAGGTCAGTGATGTATCAGGATGGGTAGTGACAGTATGAGTGAGGTCAGTGATGTATCTGGATGGGCAGTGACAGTATGAGTGAGATCAGTGATGTATCTGGATATGTAGTGACAGTATGAGTGAAGTCAGTGATGTATCTGGATGGGTAGTGACAGTATGATTGAGGTCAGTGATGTATCTGGATGGGTAGTGACAGTATGAGTGAGGTCAGTGATGTATCTGGATGGGTAGTGACAGTATGAGTGAGGTCAGTGATGTATCTGGATGGTAGTGACAGTATGAGTGAGATCAGTGATGTATCTGGATGGGTAGTGACAGTATGAGTGAGGTCAGTGATGTATCTGGATGGATAGTGACAGTATGTGTAAGGTCAGTGATGTATCTGGATGGGTGGTGACAGTATGAGTGAGGTCAGTGATGTATCTGGATGGGTAGTGACAGTACGAGTGAGGTCAGTGATGTATCTGGATGGGTAGTGACAGTATGAGTGTGGTCAGTGATGTATCTGGATGGGTAGTGACAGTATGAGTGAGGTCAGTGATGTATCTGGATGGGTAGTGACAGTATGAGTGAGGTCAGTGATGTACCTGGATGGGTAGTGACAGTATGAGTGAGGTCAGTGATGTATCTGGATGGGTAGTGACAGTATGAGTGAGGTCAGTGATGTATCTGGATGGATAGTGACAGTATGAGTGAGTTCAGTGATGTACCTCGATGGGTAGTGACAGTATGAGTGAGGTCAGTAATGTACCTGGATGGGTAGTGACAGTATGAGTGAGGTCAGTGATGTATCTGGATGGATAGTGACAGTATGTGTAAGGTCAGTGATGTATCTGGATGGGTGGTGACAGTATGAGTGAGGTCAGTGATGTATCTGGATGGGTAGTGACAGTATGAGTGAGGTCAGTGATGTATCTGGATGGGTAGTGACAGTATGAGTGTGGTCAGTGATGTATCTGGATGGGTAGTGACAGTATGAGTGAGGTCAGTGATGTATCTGGATGGGTAGTGACAGTATGAGTGAGGTCAGTGATGTACCTGGATGGGTAGTGACAGTATGAGTGAGGTCAGTGATGTATCTGGATGGGTAGTGACAGTATGAGTGAGGTCAGTGATATCTGGATGGTAGTGACAGTATGAGTGAGGTCAGTGATGTATCTGGATGGTAGTGACAGTATGAGTGATGTCAGTGATGTATCTGGATGGGTAGTGACAGTATGAGTGAGATCAGTGATGTATCTGGATGGGTAGTGACAGTATGTGTAAGGTCAGTGATGTATCTGCATGGGTGGTGACAGTATGAGTGAGGTCAGTGATGTATCTGGATGGATAGTGACAGTATGTGTAAGGTCAGTGATGTATCTGGATAGTAGTGACAGTATGAGTGATGTCAGTGATGTATCTGGATGGTAGTGACAGTATGAGTGATGTCAGTGATGTACCTGGATGGGTAATGACAGTATGAGTGAGATCAGTGATGTATCTGGATGGGTAGTGACAGTATGAGTGAGATCAGTGATGTATCTGGATGGGTATTGACAGTATGAGTGAGGTCAGTGATGTATCTGGATGGGTAGTGACAGTATGAGTGAGATCAGTGATGTATCTGGATGGGCAGTGACAGTATGAGTGAGATCAGTGATGTACCTGGATGGGTAGAGACAGTATGAGTGAGGTCAGTGATATATCTGGATGGGTAGTGACTTTATGAATGAGGTCAGTGATGTACCTGGATGGGTAGTGACAGTATGAGTGAGGTCAGTGAAGTATCTGGATGTGTAGTGACAGTATGAGTGAGGTCAGTGATGTATCTGGATGGATAGTGACAGTATGAGTGAGGTCAGTGATGTACCTCGATGGGTAGTGACAGTATGAGTGAGGTCAGTGATGTATCTGGATGTGTAGCGAGAGTATGAGTGAGGTCAGTGATGTATCTGGATGGGTAGTGGAAGTATGAGTGAGGTCAGTGATGTATCTGGATGGGTAGTGACAGTATGAGTGAGGTCAGTGATGTACCTGGATGGGTAGTGACAGTATGAGTGAGGTCAGTGATGTATCTGGATGGGTAGTGACAGTATGAGTGAGGTCAGTAATGTACCTGGATGGGTAGTGACAGTATGAGTGAGGTCAGTGATGTACCTGGATGGGTAGTGACAGTATGAATGAGGTCAGTGATGTATCTGGATGGGTAGTGACAGTATGACTGAGGTCAGTGATGTATCTGGATGGGTAGTGACAGTATGAGTGGGTCAGTGATGTATCTGGAAGGGTAGAGACAGTATGAGTGAGGTCAGTGATTTATCTGGATGGGTAGTGACAGTATGACTGAGGTCAATGATGTATCTGGATGGGTAGTGACAGTATGAGTGAGGTCAGTGATGTATCAGGATGGGTAGTGACAGTATGAGTGAGGTCAGTGATGTATCTGGATGGGCAGTGACAGTATGAGTGAGATCAGTGATGTATCTGGATGGGTAGTGACAGTATGAGTGAAGTCAGTGATGTATCTGGATGGGTAGTGACAGTATGATTGAGGTCAGTGATGTATCTGGATGGGTAGTGACAGTATGAGTGAGGTCAGTGATGTATCTGGATGGGTAGTGACAGTATGAGTGAGGTCAGTGATGTATCTCGATGGTAGTGACAGTATGAGTGAGATCAGTGATGTATCTGGATGGGTAGTGACAGAATGAGTGAGGTCAGTGATGTATCTGGATGGATAGTGGCAGTATGTGTAAGGTCAGTGATGTATCTGGATGGGTGGTGACAGTATGAGTGAGGTCAGTGATGTATCTGGATGGATAGTGACAGTACGAGTGAGGTCAGTGATGTATCTGGATGGGTCGTGACAGTATGAGTGAGGTCAGTGATGTATCTGGATGGGTAGTGACAGTATGAGTGAGGTCAGTGATGTATCTGGATGGGTAGTGACAGTATGAGTGAGGTCAGTGATGTATCTGGATGCGTAGTGACAGTATGAGTGAGGTCAGTGTTGTATCTGGATGGATAGTCACAGTATGTGTAAGGTCAGTGATGTATCTGGATTGGTGGTGACAGTATGAGTGAGGTCAGTGATGTATCTGGATGGATAGTGACAGTATGTGTAAGGTCAGTGATGTATCTGGATGGGTGGTGACAGTACGAGTGAGGTCAGTGATGTATCTGGATGGGTAGTGACAGTATGAGTGAGATCAGTGATGTATCTGGATGGGTAGTGACAGTATGTGTAAGGTCAGTGATGTATCTGCATGGGTGGTGACAGTATGAGTGAGGTCAGTGATGTATCTGGATGGATAGTGACAGTATGTGTAAGGTCAGTGATGTATCTGGATAGTAGTGACAGTATGAGTGATGTCAGTGATGTATCTGGATGGTAGTGACAGTATGAGTGATGTCAGTGATGTACCTGGATGGGTAATGACAGTATGAGTGAGATCAGTGATGTATCTGGATGGGTAGTGACAGTATGAGTGAGATCAGTGATGTATCTGGATGGGTATTGACAGTATGAGTGAGGTCAGTGATGTATCTGGATGGGTAGTGACAGTATGAGTGAGATCAGTGATGTATCTGGATGGGCAGTGACAGTATGAGTGAGATCAGTGATGTACCTGGATGGGTAGAGACAGTATGAGTGAGGTCAGTGATATATCTGGATGGGTAGTGACTTTATGAATGAGGTCAGTGATGTACCTGGATGGGTAGTGACAGTATGAGTGAGGTCAGTGAAGTATCTGGATGGGTAGTGACAGTATGAGTGAGGTCAGTGATGTATCTGGATGGATAGTGACAGTATGAGTGAGGTCAGTGATGTACCTCGATGGGTAGTGACAGTATGAGTGAGGTCAGTGATGTATCTGGATGTGTAGCGAGAGTATGAGTGAGGTCAGTGATGTATCTGGATGGGTAGTGAAAGTATGAGTGAGGTCAGTGATGTATCTGGATGGGTAGTGACAGTATGAGTGAGGTCAGTGATGTACCTGGATGGGTAGTGACAGTATGAGTGAGGTCAGTGATGTATCTGGATGGGTAGTGACAGTATGAGTGAGGTCAGTAATGTACCTGGATGGGTAGTGACAGTATGAGTGAGGTCAGTGATGTACCTGGATGGGTAGTGACAGTATGAATGAGGTCAGTGATGTATCTGGATGGGTAGTGACAGTATGACTGAGGTCAGTGATGTATCTGGATGGGTAGTGACAGTATGAGTGGGTCAGTGATGTATCTGGAAGGGTAGAGACAGTATGAGTGAGGTCAGTGATTTATCTGGATGGGTAGTGACAGTATGACTGAGGTCAATGATGTATCTGGATGGGTAGTGACAGTATGAGTGAGGTCAGTGATGTATCAGGATGGGTAGTGACAGTATGAGTGAGGTCAGTGATGTATCTGGATGGGCAGTGACAGTATGAGTGAGATCAGTGATGTATCTGGATATGTAGTGACAGTATGAGTGAAGTCAGTGATGTATCTGGATGGGTAGTGACAGTATGATTGAGGTCAGTGATGTATCTGGATGGGTAGTGACAGTATGAGTGAGGTCAGTGATGTATCTGGATGGGTAGTGACAGTATGAGTGAGGTCAGTGATGTATCTGGATGGTAGTGACAGTATGAGTGAGATCAGTGATGTATCTGGATGGGTAGTGACAGTATGAGTGAGGTCAGTGATGTATCTGGATGGATAGTGACAGTATGTGTAAGGTCAGTGATGTATCTGGATGGGTGGTGACAGTATGAGTGAGGTCAGTGATGTATCTGGATGGGTAGTGACAGTACGAGTGAGGTCAGTGATGTATCTGGATGGGTAGTGACAGTATGAGTGTGGTCAGTGATGTATCTGGATGGGTAGTGACAGTATGAGTGAGGTCAGTGATGTATCTGGATGGGTAGTGACAGTATGAGTGAGGTCAGTGATGTACCTGGATGGGTAGTGACAGTATGAGTGAGGTCAGTGATGTATCTGGATGGGTAGTGACAGTATGAGTGAGGTCAGTGATGTATCTGGATGGATAGTGACAGTATGAGTGAGTTCAGTGATGTACCTCGATGGGTAGTGAAAGTATGAGTGAGGTCAGTGATGTATCTGGATGTGTAGTGAGAGTATGAGTGAGGTCAGTGATGTACCTGGATGGGTAGTGACAGTATGAGTGAGGTCAGTGATGTATCTGGATGGGTAGTGACAGTATGACTGAGGTCAGTGATGTATCTGGATGGTAGTGACAGTATGAGTGAGGTCAGTGATGTATCTGGATGGTAGTGACAGTTTGAGTGATGTCAGTGATGTATCTGGATGGATACTGACAGTATGTGTAAGGTCAGTGATGTATATGGATTGGTGATGACAGTATGAGTGAGGTCAGTGATGTATCTGGATGCGTAGTGACAGTATGAGTGAGATCAGTGATGTATCTGTAGGGGTAGTGACAGCATGAGTGAGTTCAGTGATGTATCTGGATGTGTAGTGACAGTATGAGTGAGGTCAGTGATGTATCTGTATGGGTAGTGACAGCATGAGTGAGTTCAGTGATGTATCTGGATGTGTAGTGACAGTATGAGTGAGGTCAGTGATGTATCTGGATGCGTAGTGACATTATGAGTGAGGTCAGTGTTGTATCTGGATGGATAGTCACAGTATGTGTAAGGTCAGTGATGTATCTGGATTGGTGGTGACAGTATGAGTGAGGTCAGTGATGTATCTGGATGGATAGTGACAGTATGTGTAAGGTCAGTGATGTATCTGGATGGGTGGTGACAGTACGAGTGAGGTCAGTGATGTATCTGGATGGGTAGTGACAGTATGAGTGAGATCAGTGATGTATCTGGATGGGTAGTGACAGTATGTGTAAGGTCAGTGATGTATCTGCATGGGTGGTGACAGTATGAGTGAGGTCAGTGATGTATCTGGATGGATAGTGACAGTATGTGTCAGGTCAGTGATGTATCTGGATAGTAGTGACAGTATGAGTGATGTCAGTGATGTATCTGGATGGTAGTGACAGTATGAGTGATGTCAGTGATGTACCTGGATGGGTAATGACAGTATGAGTGAGATCAGTGATGTATCTGGATGGGTAGTGACAGTATGAGTGAGCTCAGTGATGTATCTGGATGGGTATTGACAGTATGAGTGAGGTCAGTGATGTATCTGGATGGGTAGTGACAGTATGAGTGAGATCAGTGATGTATCTGGATGGGCAGTGACAGTTTGAGTGAGATCAGTGATGTACCTGGATGGGTAGAGACAGTATGAGTGAGGTCAGTGATATATCTGGATGGGTAGTGACTTTATGAATGAGGTCAGTGATGTACCTGGATGGGTAGTGACAGTATGAGTGAGGTCAGTGAAGTATCTGGATGGGTAGTGACAGTATGAGTGAGGTCAGTGATGTATCTGGATGGATAGTGACAGTATGAGTGAGGTCAGTGATGTACCTCGATGGGTAGTGACAGTATGAGTGAGGTCAGTGATGTATCTGGATGTGTAGCGAGAGTATGAGTGAGGTCAGTGATGTATCTGGATGGGTAGTGAAAGTATGAGTGAGGTCAGTGATGTATCTGGATGGGTAGTGACAGTATGAGTGAGGTCAGTGATGTACCTGGATGGGTAGTGACAGTATGAGTGAGGTCAGTGATGTATCTGGATGGGTAGTGACAGTATGAGTGAGGTCAGTAATGTACCTGGATGGGTAGTGACAGTATGAGTGAGGTCAGTGATGTACCTGGATGGGTAGTGACAGTATGAATGAGGTCAGTGATGTATCTGGATGGGTAGTGACAGTATGACTGAGGTCAGTGATGTATCAGGATGGGTAGTGACAGTATGAGTGTGTCAGTGATGTATCTGGAAGGGTAGAGACAGTATGAGTGAGGTCAGTGATTTATCTGGATGGGTAGTGACAGTATGACTGAGGTCAATGATGTATCTGGATGGGTAGTGACAGTATGAGTGAGGTCAGTGATGTATCTGGATGGGTAGTGACAGTATGAGTGAGGTCAGTGATGTATCTGGATGGGCAGTGACAGTATGAGTGAGATCAGTGATGTATCTGGATGGGTAGTGACAGTATGAGTGAAGTCAGTGATGTATCTGGATGGGTAGTGACAGTATGATTGAGGTCAGTGATGTATCTGGATGGGTAGTGACAGTATGAGTGAGGTCAGTGATGTATCTGGATGGGTAGTGACAGTATGAGTGAGGTCAGTGATGTATCTGGATGGGTAGTGACAGTATGAGTGAGATCAGTGATGTATCTGGATGGGTAGTGACAGTATGAGTGAGGTCAGTGATGTATCTGGATGGATAGTGACAGTATGTGTAAGGTCAGTGATGTATCTGGATGGGTGGTGACAGTATGAGTGAGGTCAGTGATGTATCTGGATGGGTAGTGACAGTATGAGTGAGGTCAGTGATGTATCTGGATGGGTAGTGACAGTATGAGTGTGGTCAGTGATGTATCTGGATGGGTAGTGACAGTATGAGTGAGGTCAGTGATGTATCTGGATGGGTAGTGACAGTATGAGTGAGGTCAGTGATGTACCTGGATGGGTAGTGACAGTATGAGTGAGGTCAGTGATGTATCTGGATGGGTAGTGACAGTATGAGTGAGGTCAGTGATGTATCTGGATGGTAGTGACAGTATGAGTGAGGTCAGTGATGTATCTGGATGGTAGTGACAGTATGAGTGATGTCAGTGATGTATCTGGATGGGTAGTGACAGTATGAGTGAGATCAGTGATGTATCTGGATGGGTAGTGACAGTATGTGTAAGGTCAGTGATGTATCTGCATGGGTGGTGACAGTATGAGTGAGGTCAGTGATGTATCTGGATGGATAGTGACAGTATGTGTAAGGTCAGTGATGTATCTGGATAGTAGTGACAGTATGAGTGATGTCAGTGATGTATCTGGATGGTAGTGACAGTATGAGTGATGTCAGTGATGTACCTGGATGGGTAATGACAGTATGAGTGAGATCAGTGATGTATCTGGATGGGTAGTGACAGTATGAGTGAGATCAGTGATGTATCTGGATGGGTATTGACAGTATGAGTGAGGTCAGTGATGTATCTGGATGGGTAGTGACAGTATGAGTGAGATCAGTGATGTATCTGGATGGGCAGTGACAGTATGAGTGAGATCAGTGATGTACCTGGATGGGTAGAGACAGTATGAGTGAGGTCAGTGATATATCTGGATGGGTAGTGACTTTATGAATGAGGTCAGTGATGTACCTGGATGGGTAGTGACAGTATGAGTGAGGTCAGTGAAGTATCTGGATGGGTAGTGACAGTATGAGTGAGGTCAGTGATGTATCTGGATGGATAGTGACAGTATGAGTGAGGTCAGTGATGTACCTCGATGGGTAGTGACAGTATGAGTGAGGTCAGTGATGTATCTGGATGTGTAGCGAGAGTATGAGTGAGGTCAGTGATGTATCTGGATGGGTAGTGGAAGTATGAGTGAGGTCAGTGATGTATCTGGATGGGTAGTGACAGTATGAGTGAGGTCAGTGATGTACCTGGATGGGTAGTGACAGTATGAGTGAGGTCAGTGATGTATCTGGATGGGTAGTGACAGTATGAGTGAGGTCAGTAATGTACCTGGATGGGTAGTGACAGTATGAGTGAGGTCAGTGATGTACCTGGATGGGTAGTGACAGTATGAATGAGGTCAGTGATGTATCTGGATGGATAGTGACAGTACGAGTGAGGTCAGTGATGTATCTGCATGGGTCGTGACAGTATGAGTGAGGTCAGTGATGTATCTGGATGGGTAGTGACAGTATGAGTGAGGTCAGTGATGTATCTGGATGGGTAGTGACAGTATGAGTGAGGTCAGTGATGTATCTGGATGCGTAGTGACAGTATGAGTGAGGTCAGTGTTGTATCTGGATGGATAGTCACAGTATGTGTAAGGTCAGTGATGTATCTGGATTGGTGGTGACAGTATGAGTGAGGTCAGTGATGTATCTGGATGGATAGTGACAGTATGTGTAAGGTCAGTGATGTATCTGGATGGGTGGTGACAGTACGAGTGAGGTCAGTGATGTATCTGGATGGGTAGTGACAGTATGAGTGAGATCAGTGATGTATCTGGATGGGTAGTGACAGTATGTGTGAGGTCAGTGATGTATCTGCATGGGTGGTGACAGTATGAGTGAGGTCAGTGATGTATCTGGATGGATAGTGACAGTATGTGTAAGGTCAGTGATGTATCTGGATAGTAGTGACAGTATGAGTGATGTCAGTGATGTATCTGGATGGTAGTGACAGTATGAGTGATGTCAGTGATGTACCTGGATGGGTAATGACAGTATGAGTGAGATCAGTGATGTATCTGGATGGGTAGTGACAGTATGAGTGAGATCAGTGATGTATCTGGATGGGTATTGACAGTATGAGTGAGGTCAGTGATGTATCTGGATGGGTAGTGACAGTATGAGTGAGATCAGTGATGTATCTGGATGGGCAGTGACAGTATGAGTGAGATCAGTGATGTACCTGGATGGGTAGAGACAGTATGAGTGAGGTCAGTGATATATCTGGATGGGTAGTGACTTTATGAATGAGGTCAGTGATGTACCTGGATGGGTAGTGACAGTATGAGTGAGGTCAGTGAAGTATCTGGATGGGTAGTGACAGTATGAGTGAGGTCAGTGATGTATCTGGATGGATAGTGACAGTATGAGTGAGGTCAGTGATGTACCTCGATGGGTAGTGACAGTATGAGTGAGGTCAGTGATGTATCTGGATGTGTAGCGAGAGTATGAGTGAGGTCAGTGATGTATCTGGATGGGTAGTGAAAGTATGAGTGAGGTCAGTGATGTATCTGGATGGGTAGTGACAGTATGAGTGAGGTCAGTGATGTACCTGGATGGGTAGTGACAGTATGAGTGAGGTCAGTGATGTATCTGGATGGGTAGTGACAGTATGAGTGAGGTCAGTAATGTACCTGGATGGGTAGTGACAGTATGAGTGAGGTCAGTGATGTACCTGGATGGGTAGTGACAGTATGAATGAGGTCAGTGATGTATCTGGATGGGTAGTGACAGTATGACTGAGGTCAGTGATGTATCTGGATGGGTAGTGACAGTATGAGTGGGTCAGTGATGTATCTGGAAGGGTAGAGACAGTATGAGTGAGGTCAGTGATTTATCTGGATGGGTAGTGACAGTATGACTGAGGTCAATGATGTATCTGGATGGGTAGTGACAGTATGAGTGAGGTCAGTGATGTATCAGGATGGGTAGTGAGAGTATGAGTGAGGTCAGTGATGTATCTGGATGGGCAGTGACATATGAGTGAGATCAGTGATGTATCTGGATATGTAGTGACAGTATGAGTGAAGTCAGTGATGTATCTGGATGGGTAGTGACAGTATGATTGAGGTCAGTGATGTATCTGGATGGGTAGTGACAGTATGAGTGAGGTCAGTGATGTATCTGGATGGGTAGTGACAGTATGAGTGAGGTCAGTGATGTATCTGGATGGTAGTGACAGTATGAGTGAGATCAGTGTTGTATCTGGATGGGTAGTGACAGTATGAGTGAGGTCAGTGATGTATCTGGATGGATAGTGACAGTATGTGTAAGGTCAGTGATGTATCTGGATGGGTGGTGACAGTATGAGTGAGGTCAGTGATGTATCTGGATGGGTAGTGACAGTACGAGTGAGGTCAGTGATGTATCTGGATGGGTAGTGACAGTATGAGTGTGGTCAGTGATGTATCTGGATGGGTAGTGACAGTATGAGTGAGGTCAGTGATGTATCTGGATGGGTAGTGACAGTATGAGTGAGGTCAGTGATGTACCTGGATGGGTAGTGACAGTATGAGTGAGGTCAGTGATGTATCTGGATGGGTAGTGACAGTATGAGTGAGGTCAGTGATGTATCTGGATGGATAGTGACAGTATGAGTGAGTTCAGTGATATACCTCGATGGGTAGTGAAAGTATGAGTGAGGTCAGTGATGTATCTGGATGTGTAGTGAGAGTATGAGTGAGGTCAGTGATGTACCTGGATGGGTAGTGACAGTATGAGTGAGGTCAGTGATGTATCTGGATGGGTAGTGACAGTATGACTGAGGTCAGTGATGTATCTGGATGGTAGTGACAGTATGAGTGAGGTCAGTGATGTATCTGGATGGATAGTGACAGTATGTGTAAGGTCAGTGATGTATCTGGATGGGTGGTGACAGTACGAGTGAGGTCAGTGATGTATCTGGATGGGTAGTGACAGTATGAGTGAGATCAGTGATGTATCTGGATGGGTAGTGACAGTATGTGTGAGGTCAGTGATGTATCTGCATGGGTGGTGACAGTATGAGTGAGGTCAGTGATGTATCTGGATGGATAGTGACAGTATGTGTAAGGTCAGTGATGTATCTGGATAGTAGTGACAGTATGAGTGATGTCAGTGATGTATCTGGATGGTAGTGACAGTATGAGTGATGTCAGTGATGTACCTGGATGGGTAATGACAGTATGAGTGAGATCAGTGATGTATCTGGATGGGTAGTGACAGTATGAGTGAGATCAGTGATGTATCTGGATGGGTATTGACAGTATGAGTGAGGTCAGTGATGTATCTGGATGGGTAGTGACAGTATGAGTGAGATCAGTGATGTATCTGGATGGGCAGTGACAGTATGAGTGAGATCAGTGATGTACCTGGATGGGTAGAGACAGTATGAGTGAGGTCAGTGATATATCTGGATGGGTAGTGACTTTATGAATGAGGTCAGTGATGTACCTGGATGGGTAGTGACAGTATGAGTGAGGTCAGTGAAGTATCTGGATGGGTAGTGACAGTATGAGTGAGGTCAGTGATGTATCTGGATGGATAGTGACAGTATGAGTGAGGTCAGTGATGTACCTCGATGGGTAGTGACAGTATGAGTGAGGTCAGTGATGTATCTGGATGTGTAGCGAGAGTATGAGTGAGGTCAGTGATGTATCTGGATGGGTAGTGAAAGTATGAGTGAGGTCAGTGATGTATCTGGATGGGTAGTGACAGTATGAGTGAGGTCAGTGATGTACCTGGATGGGTAGTGACAGTATGAGTGAGGTCAGTGATGTATCTGGATGGGTAGTGACAGTATGAGTGAGGTCAGTAATGTACCTGGATGGGTAGTGACAGTATGAGTGAGGTCAGTGATGTACCTGGATGGGTAGTGACAGTATGAATGAGGTCAGTGATGTATCTGGATGGGTAGTGACAGTATGACTGAGGTCAGTGATGTATCTGGATGGGTAGTGACAGTATGAGTGGGTCAGTGATGTATCTGGAAGGGTAGAGACAGTATGAGTGAGGTCAGTGATTTATCTGGATGGGTAGTGACAGTATGACTGAGGTCAATGATGTATCTGGATGGGTAGTGACAGTATGAGTGAGGTCAGTGATGTATCAGGATGGGTAGTGAGAGTATGAGTGAGGTCAGTGATGTATCTGGATGGGCAGTGACATATGAGTGAGATCAGTGATGTATCTGGATATGTAGTGACAGTATGAGTGAAGTCAGTGATGTATCTGGATGGGTAGTGACAGTATGATTGAGGTCAGTGATGTATCTGGATGGGTAGTGACAGTATGAGTGAGGTCAGTGATGTATCTGGATGGGTAGTGACAGTATGAGTGAGGTCAGTGATGTATCTGGATGGTAGTGACAGTATGAGTGAGATCAGTGTTGTATCTGGATGGGTAGTGACAGTATGAGTGAGGTCAGTGATGTATCTGGATGGATAGTGACAGTATGTGTAAGGTCAGTGATGTATCTGGATGGGTGGTGACAGTATGAGTGAGGTCAGTGATGTATCTGGATGGGTAGTGACAGTACGAGTGAGGTCAGTGATGTATCTGGATGGGTAGTGACAGTATGAGTGTGGTCAGTGATGTATCTGGATGGGTAGTGACAGTATGAGTGAGGTCAGTGATGTATCTGGATGGGTAGTGACAGTATGAGTGAGGTCAGTGATGTACCTGGATGGGTAGTGACAGTATGAGTGAGGTCAGTGATGTATCTGGATGGGTAGTGACAGTATGAGTGAGGTCAGTGATGTATCTGGATGGATAGTGACAGTATGAGTGAGTTCAGTGATATACCTCGATGGGTAGTGAAAGTATGAGTGAGGTCAGTGATGTATCTGGATGTGCAGTGAGAGTATGAGTGAGGTCAGTGATGTACCTGGATGGGTAGTGACAGTATGAGTGAGGTCAGTGATGTATCTGGATGGGTAGTGACAGTATGACTGAGGTCAGTGATGTATCTGGATGGTAGTGACAGTATGAGTGAGGTCAGTGATGTATCTGGATGGTAGTGACAGTTTGAGTGATGTCAGTGATGTATCTGGATGGATACTGACAGTATGTGTAAGGTCAGTGATGTATATGGATTGGTGATGACAGTATGAGTGAGGTCAGTGATGTATCTGGATGCGTAGTGACAGTATGTGTAAGGTCAGTGATGTATCTGGATTGGTGGTGACAGTATGAGTGAGGTCAGTGATGTATCTGGATGGATAGTGACAGTATGTGTAAGGTCAGTGATGTATCTGGATGGGTAGTGACAGTATGAGTGAGATCAGTGATGTATCTGGATGGATAGTGACAGTATGTGTAAGGTCAGTGATGTATATGGATTGGTGATGACAGTATGAGTGAGGTCAGTGATGTATCTGGATGCGTAGTGACAGTATGTGTAAGGTCAGTGATGTATCTGCATGGGTGGTGACAGTATGAGTGAGGTCAGTGATGTATCTGGATGGGTAGTGACAGTATGACTGTGGTCAGTGATGTATCTGGATGGGTAGTGACAGTATGAGTGGGTCAGTGATGTATCTGGAAGTGTAGTGACAGTATGAGTGAGGTCAGTGAAGTACCTGGATGGGTAGTGACAGTATGAGTGAGGTCAGTGATGTATCTGGATGGGTAGTGACAGTATGAGTGAGGTCAGTGATGTACCTGGATGGGTAGTGACAGTATGAGTGAGGTCAGTGATGTACCTGGATGGGTAGTGACAGTATGAGTGAGGTCAGTGATGTATCTGGATGGGTAGTGACAGTATGACTGTGGTCAGTGATGTATCTGGATGGGTAGTGACAGTATGAGTGGGTCAGTGATGTATCTGGAAGTGTAGTGACAGTATGAGTGAGGTCAGTGATGTACCTGAATGGGTAATGACAGTATGAGTGATGTCAGTGATGTATCTGGATGGGTAGTGACAGTATGAGTGAGGTCAGTGATGTATCTGGATGGGTAGTGACAGTATGAGTGAGGTCAGTGATGTACCTGGATGGGTAGTGACAGTATGAGTGAGGTCAGTGATGTATCTGGATGGGTAGTGACAGTATGAGTGAGGTCAGTGATGTATCTGGATGGATAGTGACAGTATGAGTGAGGTCAGTGATGTACCTCGATGGGTAGTGACAGTATGAGTGAGATCAGTGATGTATCTGGATGAGTAGTGACAGTATGAGTGAGGTCAGTGATGTATCTGGATGGGTAGTGACAGTATGAGTGAGGTCAGTGATGTATCTGGATGGGTAGTGACAGTATGAGTGAGGTCAGTGATGTATCTGGATGGGTAGTGACAGTATGAGTGAGGTCAGTGATGTATCTGGATGGGTAGTTACAGTATGAGTGAGGTCAGTGATGTACCTGGATGTGTAGTGACAGTATGAGTGAGATCAGTGATGTATCTGGATGGGTAGTGACAGTATGAGTGAGGTCAGTGATGTATCTGGATGGGTGGTGACAGTATGAGTGAGGTCAGTGATGTACATGGATGGGTAGTGACAGTATGAGTGAGGTCAGTGATGTATCTGGATGGGTAGTGACAGTATGAGTCAGATCAGTGATGTATCTGTATGGGTAGTGACAGTATGAGGGAGTTCAGTGATGTATCTGGATGGGTAGTGATAGTATGAGTGAGATCAGTGATGTATCTGGATGGGCAGTGACAGTATGAGTGAGATAAGTGATGTACCTGGATGGGTCGTGACAGTATGAGTGAGGTCAGTGATATATCTGGATGGGTAGTGACTTTATGAATGAGGTCAGTGATGTACCTGGATGAGTAGTGACAGTATGAGTGAGGTCAGTGATGTATCTGGATGGGTAGTGACAGTATGAGTGAGGTCAGTGATGTATCTGGATGGATAGTGACAGTATGAGTGAGGTCAGTGATGTACCTCGATGGGTAATGACAGTATGAGTAGGGTCAGTGATGTATCTGGATGTGTAGTGACAGTATGAGTGGGTCAGTGATGTATCTGGAAGTGTAGTGACAGTATGAGTGAGGTCAGTGATGTACCTGGATGGGTAATGACTGTATGAGTGATGTCAGTGATGTATCTGGATGGGTAGTGACAGTATGAGTGAGATCAGTGATGTATCTGGATGGGTAGTGACAGTATGAGTGAGGTCAGTGATGTATCTGGATGGGTAGTGACAGTATGAGTGAGGTCAGTGATGTATCTGGATGGGTAGTGACAGTATGAGTGAGGTCAGTGATGTATCTGGATGGGTAGTGACAGTATGAGTGAGGTCAGTGATGTATCTGGATGGGTAGTTACAGTATGAGTGAGGTCAGTGATGTACCTGGATGGGTAGTGACAGTATGAGTGAGATCAGTGATGTATCTGGATGGGTAGTGACAGTATGAGTGAGGTCAGTGATGTATCTGGATGGGTGGTGACAGTATGAGTGAGGTCAGTGATGTACCTGGATGGGTAGTGACAGTATGAGTGAGGTCAGTGATGTATCTGGATGGGTAGTGACAGTATGAGTCAGATCAGTGATGTATCTGTATGGGTAGTGACAGTATGAGGGAGATCAGTGATGTATCTGGATGGGTAGTGACTTTATGAATGAGGTCAGTGATGTACCTGGATGGGTAGTGACAGTATGAGTGAGGTCAGTGAAGTATCTGGATGGGTAGTGACAGTATGAGTGAGGTCAGTGATGTATCTGGATGGGTAGTGACTTTATGAATGAGGTCAGTGATGTATCTGGATGGGTAGTGACAGTATGACTGTGGTCAGTGATGTATCTGGATGGGTAGTGACAGTATGAGTGGGTCAGTGATGTATATGGAAGTGTAGTGACAGTATGAGTGAGGTCAGTGATGTAGCTGGATGGGTAGTGACAGTATGAGTGAGGTCAGTGATGTATCTGGATGGGTAGTGACAGTATGAGTGAGGTCAGTGATGTACCTGGATGGGTAGTGACAGTATGAGTGAGGTCAGTGATGTACCTGGATGGGTAGTGACAGTATGAGTGAGGTCAGTGATGTATCTGGATCGGTAGTGACAGTATGACTGTGGTCAGTGATGTATCTGGATGGGTAGTGACAGTATGAGTGGGTCAGTGATGTATCTGGAAGTGTAGTGACAGTATGAGTGAGGTCAGTGATGTATCTGGATGGGTAATGACAGTATGAGTGATGTCAGTGATGTATCTGGATGGGTAGTGACAGTATGAGTGAGATCAGTGATGTATCTGGATGGGTAGTGACAGTATGAGTGAGATCAGTGATGTATCTGGATGGGTAGTGACAGTATGAGTGAAGTCAGTGATGTATCTGGATGGGTAGTGACAGTATGATTGAGGTCAGTGATGTATCTGGATGGGTAGTGACAGTATGAGTGAGGTCAGTGATGTATCTGGATGGGTAGTGACAGTATGAGTGAGGTCAGTGATGTATCTGGATGGGTAGTGACAGTATGAGTGAGGTCAGTGATGTATCTGGATGGGTAGTGACAGTATGAGTGAGGTCACTGATGTACCTGGATGGGTAGTGACAGTATGAGTGAGGTCAGTGATGTATCTGGATGGGTAGTGACAGTATGAGTCAGATCAGTGATGTATCTGTATGGGTAGTGACAGTATGAGGGAGATCAGTGATGTATCTGGATGGGTAGTGACAGTATGAGTGAGATCAGTGATGTATCTGGATGGGCAGTGACAGTATGAGTGAGATCAGTGATGTACCTGGATGGGTAGAGACAGTATGAGTGAGGTCAGTGATATATCTGGATGGGTAGTGACTTTATGAATGAGGTCAGTGATGTACCTGGATGGGTAGTGACAGTATGAGTGAGGTCAGTGAAAGTATCTGGATGGGTAGTGACAGTATGAGTGAGGTCAGTGATGTATCTGGATGGATAGTGACAGTATGAGTGAGGTCAGTAATGTACCTCGATGGGTAGTGACAGTATGAGTGAGGTCAGTGATGTATCTGGATGTGTAGCGAGAGTATGAGTGAGGTCAGTGATGTATCTGGATGGGTAGTGACAGTATGAGTGAGGTCAGTGATGTACCTGGATGGGTAGTGACAGTATGAGTGAGGTCAGTGATGTATCTGGATGGGTAGTGACAGTATGAGTGAGGTCAGTAATGTACCTGGATGGGTAGTGACAGTATGAGTGAGGTCAGTGATGTACCTGGATGGGTAGTGACAGTATGAGTGAGGTCAGTGATGTATCTGGATGGGTAGTGACAGTATGACTGAGGTCAGTGATGTATCTGGATGGGTAGTGACAGTATGAGTGGGTCAGTGATGTATCTGGAAGGGTAGAGACAGTATGAGTGAGGTCAGTGATGTATCTGGATGGGTAGTGACAGTATGACTGAGGTCAGTGATGTATCTGGATGGGTAGTGACAGTATGAGTGAGGTCAGTGATGTATCAGGATGGGTAGTGAGAGTATGAGTGAGGTCAGTGATGTATCTGGATGGGTAGTGACAGTATGAGTGAGATCAGTGATGTATCTGGATGGGTAGTGACAGTATGAGTGAAGTCAGTGATGTATCTGGATGGGTAGTGACAGTATGATTGAGGTCAGTGATGTATCTGGATGGGTAGTGACAGTATGAGTGAGTTCAGTGATGTATCTGGATGGGTAGTGACAGTATGAGTGAGGTCAGTGATGTATCTGGATGGTAGTGACAGTATGAGTGAGATCAGTGATGTATCTGGATGGGTAGTGACAGTATGAGTGAGGTCAGTGATGTATCTGGATGGATAGTGACAGTATGTGTAAGGTCAGTGATGTATCTGGATGGGTGGTGACAGTATGAGTGAGGTCAGTGATGTATCTGGATGGATAGTGACAGTACGAGTGAGGTCAGTGATGTAGCTGGATGGGTAGTGACAGTATGAGTGAGGTCAGTGATGTATCTGGATGGGAGTGACAGTATGAGTGAGGTCAGTGATGTATCTGGATGGGTAGTGACAGTATGAGTGAGGTCAGTGATGTATCTGGATGGGTAGTGACAGTATGAGTGAGGTCAGTGTTGTATCTGGATGGATAGTCACAGTATGTGTAAGGTCAGTGATGTATCTGGATTGGTGGTGACAGTATGAGTGAGGTCAGTGATGTATCTGGATGGATAGTGACAGTATGTGTAAGGTCAGTGATGTATCTGGATGGGTGGTGACAGTACGAGTGAGGTCAGTGATGTATCTGGATGGGTCGTGACAGTATGAGTGAGGTCAGTGATGTATCTGGATGGTAGTGACAGTATGAGTGAGGTCAGTGATGTATCTGGATGGTAGTGACAGTATGAGTGATGTCAGTGATGTATCTGGATGGGTAGTGACAGTATGAGTGAGATCAGTGATGTATCTGGATGGGTAGTGACAGTATGTGTAAGGTCAGTGATGTATCTGCATGGGTGGTGACTGTATGAGTGAGGTCAGTGATGTATCTGGATGGATAGTGACAGTATGTGTAAGGTCAGTGATGTATCTGGATAGTAGTGACAGTATGAGTGATGTCAGTGATGTATCTGGATGGTAGTGACAGTATGAGTGATGTCAGTGATGTACCTGGATGGGTAATGACAGTATGAGTGAGATCAGTGATGTATCTGGATGGGTAGTGACAGTATGAGTGAGATCAGTGATGTATCTGGATGGGTATTGACAGTATGAGTGAGGTCAGTGATGTATCTGGATGGGTAGTGACAGTATGAGTGAGGTCAGTGATGTATCTGGATGGTAGTGACAGTATGAGTGAGATCAGTGTAGTATCTGGATGGGTAGTGACAGTATGAGTGAGATCACTGATGTATCTGGATGGGTAGTGACAGTATGAGTGAGATCAGTGATGTATCTGGATGGGCAGTGACAGTATGAGTGAGATCAGTGATGTATCTGGATGGGTAGTGACAGTATGAGTGAGGTCAGTGATGTACCTGGATGGGTAGTGACAGTATGAGTGAGGTCAGTGATGTACCTGGATGGGTAGTGAAAGTATGAGTGAGGTCAGTGATGTATCTGGATGGGTAGTGACAGTATGACTGAGGTCAGTGATGTATCTGGATGGGTAGTGACAGTATGAGTGGGTCAGTGATGTATCTGGAAGTGTAGTGACAGTATGAGTGAGGTCAGTGATGTACCTGGATGGGTAATGACAGTATGAGTGATGTCAGTGATGTATCTGGATGGGTAGTGACAGTATGAGTGAGATCAGTGATGTATCTGGATGGGTAGTGACAGTATGAGTGAGGTCAGTGATGTATCTGGATGGGTAGTGACAGTATGAGTGAGATCAGTGATGTATCTGGATGGGTAGTGACAGTATCAGTGAAGTCAGTGATGTATCTGGATGGGTAGTGACAGTATGAGTGAGGTCAGTGATGTACCTGGATGGGTAGTGACAGTATGAGTGAGGTCAGTGATGTATCTGGATGGGTAGTGACAGTATGAGTGAGGTCAGTGATGTACCTGGATGGGTAGTGACAGTATGAGTGAGTTCAGTGATGTACCTGGATGGGTAGTGACAGTATGAGTGAGGTCAGTGATGTATCTGGATGGGTAGTGACAGTATGACTGTGGTCAGTGATGTATCTGGATGGGTAGTGACAGTATGAGTGGGTCAGTGATGTATCTGGAAGTGTAGTGACAGTATGAGTGAGGTCAGTGATGTACCTGGATGGGTAATGACAGTATGAGTGATGTCAGTGATGTATCTGGATGGGTAGTGACAGTATGAGTGAGATCAGTGATGTATCTGGATGGGTAGTGACAGTATGAGTGAGGTCAGTGATGTATCTGGATGGGTAGTGACAGTCTGAGTGAGGTCAGTGATGTATCTGGATGGGTAGTGAGAGTATGAGTGAGGTCAGTGATGTATCTGGATGGGTAGTGACAGTATGAGTGAGGTCAGTGATGTATCTGGATGGGTAGTTACAGTATGAGTGAGGTCAGTGATGTACCTGGATGCGTAGTGACAGTATGAGTGAGATCAGTGATGTATCTGGATGGGTAGTGACAGTATGAGTGAGGTCAGTGATGTATCTGGAAGTGTAGTGACAGTATGAGTGAGGTCAGTGATGTACCTGGATGGGTAATGACAGTATGAGTGATGTCAGTGATGTATCTGGATGGGTAGTGACAGTATGAGTGAGATCAGTGATGTATCTGGATGGGTAGTGACAGTATGAGTGAGGTCAGTGATGTATCTGGATGGGTAGTGACAGTATGAGTGAGATCAGTGATGTATCTGGATGGGTAGTGACAGTATCAGTGAAGTCAGTGATGTATCTGGAAGGGTAGTGACAGTATGATTGAGGTCAGTGATGTACCTGGATGGGTAGTGACAGTATGAGTGAGGTCAGTGATGTATCTGGATGGGTAGTGACAGTATGAGTGAGGTCAGTGATGTACCTGGATGGGTAGTGACAGTATGAGTGAGGTCAGTGATGTACCTGGATGGGTAGTGACAGTATGAGTGAGGTCAGTGATGTATCTGGATGGGTAGTGACAGTATGACTGTGGTCAGTGATGTATCTGGATGGGTAGTGACAGTATGAGTGGGTCAGTGATGTATCTGGAAGTGTAGTGACAGTATGAGTGAGGTCAGTGATGTACCTGGATGGGTAATGACATAATGAGTGATGTCAGTGATGTATCTGGATGGGTAGTGACAGTATGAGTGAGATCAGTGATGTACCTGGATGGGTAGTGACAGTATGAGTGAGATCAGTGATGTATCTGGATGGGTAGTGACAGTATGAGTGAGGTCAGTGATGTATCTGGATGGGTAGTTACAGTATGAGTGAGGTCAGTGATGTACCTGGATGGGTAGTGACAGTATGAGTGAGGTCAGTGATGTATCTGGATGGGTGGTGACAGTATGAGTGAGGTCAGTGATGTACCTGGATGGGTAGTGACAGTATGAGTGAGGTCAGTGATGTATCTGGATGGGTAGTGACAGTATGAGTCAGATCAATGATGTATCTGTATGGGTAGTGACAGTATGAGGGAGATCAGTGATGTATCTGGATGGGTAGTGACATTATGAGTGAGATCAGTGATGTATCTGGATGGGCAGTGACAGTATGAGTGAGATCAGTGATGTACCTGGATGGGTAGAGACAGTCTGAGTGAGGTCAGTGATATATCTGGATGGGTAGTGACTTTATGAATTAGGTCAGTGATGTACCTGGATGGGTAGTGACAGTATGAGTGAGGTCAGTGATGTATCTGGATGGGGAGTGAGAGTATGAGTGAGGTCAGTGATGTATCTGGATGGATAGTGACAGTATGAGTGAGGTCAGTGATGTACTTGGATGGGTAGTGACAGTATGAGTGAGGTCAGTGATGTATCTGGATGGGTAGTGACAGTATGAGTGAGGTCAGTGATGTACCTGGATGGGTAGTGACAGTATGAGTGAGGTCAGTGATGTATCTGGATGGGTAGTGACAGTATGAGTGAGGTCAGTGATGCATCTGGATGGTAGTGACAGTAGGAGTGATGTCAGTGATGTATCTGGATGGGTAGTGACAGTATGAGTGAGATCAGTGATGTATCTGGATGGGTAGTGACAGTATGAGTGAGATCAGTGATGTATCTGGATGGGTAGTGACAGTATGAGTGAAGTCAGTGATGTATCTGGATGGGTAGTGACAGTATGATTGAGGTCAGTGATGTATCTGGATGGGTAGTGACAGTATGAGTGAGGTCAGTGATGTATCTGGATGGGTAGTGACAGTATGAGTGAGGTCAGTGATGTATCTGGATGGGTAGTGACAGTATGAATGAGGTCAGTGATGTATCTGGATGGGTAGTGACAGTATGAGTGAGGTCACTGATGTACCTGGATGGGTAGTGACAGTATGAGTGAGGTCAGTGATGTATCTGGATGGGTAGTGACAGTATGAGTCAGATCAGTGATGTATCTGTATGGGTAGTGACAGTATGAGGGAGATCAGTGATGTATCTGGATGGGTAGTGACAGTATGAGTGAGATCAGTGATGTATCTGGATGGGCAGTGACAGTATGAGTGAGATCAGTGATGTACCTGGATGGGTAGAGACAGTATGAGTGAGGTCAGTGATATATCTGGATGGGTAGTGACTTTATGAATGAGGTCAGTGATGTACCTGGATGGGTAGTGAGAGTATGAGTGAGGTCAGTGAAAGTATCTGGATGGGTAGTGACAGTATGAGTGAGGTCAGTGATGTATCTGGATGGATAGTGACAGTATGAGTGAGGTCAGTGATGTACCTCGATGGGTAGTGACAGTATGAGTGAGGTCAGTGATGTATCTGGATGTGTAGCGAGAGTATGAGTGAGGTCAGTGATGTATCTGGATGGGTAGTGACAGTATGAGTGAGGTCAGTGATGTACCTGGATGGGTAGTGACAGTATGAGTGAGGTCAGTGATGTATCTGGATGGGTAGTGACAGTATGAGTGAGGTCAGTAATGTACCTGGATGGGTAGTGACAGTATGAGTGAGGTCAGTGATGTACCTGGATGGGTAGTGACAGTATGAGTGAGGTCAGTGATGTATCTGGATGGGTAGTGACAGTATGACTGAGGTCAGTGATGTATCTGGATGGGTAGTGACAGTATGAGTGGGTCAGTGATGTATCTGGAAGGGAAGAGACAGTATGAGTGAGGTCAGTGATGTATCTGGATGGGTAGTGACAGTATGACTGAGGTCAGTGATGTATCTGGATGCATAGTGACAGTATGAGTGAGGTCAGTGATGTATCAGGATGGGTAGTGAGAGTATGAGTGAGGTCAGTGATGTATCTGGATGGGTAGTGACAGTATGAGTGAGATCAGTGATGTATCTGGATGGGTAGTGACAGTATGAGTGAAGTCAGTGATGTATCTGGATGGGTAGTGACAGTATGATTGAGGTCAGTGATGTATCTGGATGGGTAGTGACAGTATGAGTGAGGTCAGTGATGTATCTGGATGGGTAGTGACAGTATGAGTGAGGTCAGTGATGTATCTGGATGGTAGTGACAGTATGAGTGAGATCAGTGATGTATCTGGATGGGTAGTGACAGTATGAGTGAGGTCAGTGATGTATCTGGATGGATAGTGACAGTATGTGTAAGGTCAGTGATGTATCTGGATGGGTGGTGACAGTATGAGTGAGGTCAGTGATGTATCTGGATGGATAGTGACAGTACGAGTGAGGTCTGTGATGTATCTGGATGGGTAGTGACAGTATGAGTGAGGTCAGTGATGTATCTGGATGGGTAGTGACAGTATGAGTGAGGTCAGTGATGTATCTGGATGGGTAGTGACAGTATGAGTGAGGTCAGTGATGTATCTGGATGGGTAGTGACAGTATGAGTGAGGTCAGTGATGTATCTGGATGGATAGTCACAGTATGTGTAAGGTCAGTGATGTATCTGGATTGGTGGTGACAGTATGAGTGAGGTCAGTGATGTATCTGGATGGATAGTGACAGTATGTGTAAGGTCAGTGATGTATCTGGATGGGTGGTGACAGTACGAGTGAGGTCAGTGATGTATCTGGATGGGTCGTGACAGTATGAGTGAGGTCAGTGATGTATCTGGATGGTAGTGACAGTATGAGTGAGGTCAGTGATGTATCTGGATGGTAGTGACAGTATGAGTGATGTCAGTGATGTATCTGGATGGGTAGTGACAGTATGAGTGAGATCAGTGATGTATCTGGATGGGTAGTGACAGTATGTGTAAGGTCAGTGATGTATCTGCATGGGTGGTGACAGTATGAGTGAGGTCAGTGATGTATCTGGATGGATAGTGACAGTATGTGTAAGGTCAGTGATGTATCTGGATAGTAGTGACAGTATGAGTGAGGTCAGTGATGTATCTGGATGGATAGTGACAGTATGTGTAAGGTCAGTGATGTATCTGGATGGGTAGTGACAGTATGACTGAGGTCAGTGATGTATCTGGATGGGTAGTGACAGTATGAGTGGGTCAGTGATGTATCTGGAAGTGTAGTGACAGTATGAGTGAGGTCAGTGATGTACCTGGATGGGTAATGACAGTATGAGTGATGTCAGTGATGTATCTGGATGGGTAGTGACAGTATGAGTGAGATCAGTGATGTAACTGGATGGGTAGTGACAGTATGAGTGAGGTCAGTGATGTATCTGGATGGGTAGTGACAGTATGAGTGAGATCAGTGATGTATCTGGATGGGTAGTGACAGTATCAGTGAAGTCAGTGATGTATCTGGATGGGTAGTGACAGTATGATTGAGGTCAGTGATGTACCTGGATGGGTAGTGACAGTATGAGTGAGGTCAGTGATGTATCTGGATGGGTAGTGACAGTATGAGTGAGGTCAGTGATGTACCTGGATGGGTAGTGACAGTATGAGTGAGGTCAGTGATGTACCTGGATGGGTAGTGACAGTATGAGTGAGGTCAGTGATGTATCTGGATGGGTAGTGACAGTATGACTGTGGTCAGTGATGTATCTGGATGGGTAGTGACAGTATGAGTGGGTCAGTGATGTATCTGGAAGTGTAGTGACAGTATGAGTGAGGTCAGTGATGTACCTGGATGGGTAATGACAGTATGAGTGATGTCAGTGATGTATCTGGATGGGTAGTGACAGTATGAGTGAGATCAGTGATGTATCTGGATGGGTAGTGACAGTATGAGTGAGGTCAGTGATGTATCTGGATGGGTAGTGACAGTATGAGTGAGGTCAGTGATGTATCTGGATGGGTAGTGACAGTATGAGTGAGGTCAGTGATGTATGTGGATGGGTAGTGACAGTATGAGTGAGGTCAGTGATGTATCTGGATGGGTAGTTACAGTATGAGTGAGGTCAGTGATGTACCTGGATGGGTAGTGACAGTATGAGTGAGATCAGTGATGTATCTGGATGGGTAGTGACAGTATGAGTGAGGTCAGTGATGTATCTGGAAGTGTAGTGACAGTATGAGTGAGGTCAGTGATGTACCTGGATGGGTAATGACAGTATGAGTGATGTCAGTGATGTATCTGGATGGGTAGTGACAGTATGAGTGAGATCAGTGATGTATCTGGATGGGTAGTGACAGTATGAGTGAGGTCAGTGATGTATCTGGATGGGTAGTGACAGTATGAGTGAGATCAGTGATGTATCTGGATGGGTAGTGACAGTATCAGTGAAGTCAGTGATGTATCTGGATGGGTAGTGACAGTATGATTGAGGTCAGTGATGTACCTGGATGGGTAGTGACAGTATGAGTGAGGTCAGTGATGTATCTGGATGGGTAGTGACAGTATGAGTGAGGTCAGTGATGTACCTGGATGGGTAGTGACAGTATGAGTGAGGTCAGTGATGTACCTGGATGGGTAGTGAAAGTATGAGTGAGGTCAGTGATGTATCTGGATGGGTAGTGACAGTATGACTGTGGTCAGTGATGTATCTGGATGGGTAGTGACAGTATGAGTGGGTCAGTGATGTATCTGGAAGTGTAGTGACAGTATGAGTGAGGTCAGTGATGTACCTGGATGGGTAATGACAGTATGAGTGATGTCAGTGATGTATCTGGATGGGTAGTGACAGTATGAGTGAGATCAGTGATGTACCTGGATGGGTAGTGACAGTATGAGTGAGATCAGTGATGTATCTGGATGGGTAGTGACAGTATGAGTGAGGTCAGTGATGTATCTGGATGGGTAGTTACAGTATGAGTGAGGTCAGTGATGTACCTGGATGGGTAGTGACAGTATGAGTGAGATCAGTGATGTATCTGGATGGGTAGTGACAGTATGAGTGAGGTCAGTGATGTATCTGGATGGGTGGTGACAGTATGAGTGAGGTCAGTGATGTACCTGGATGGGTAGTGACAGTATGAGTGAGGTCAGTGATGTATCTGGATGGGTAGTGACAGTATGAGTCAGATCAATGATGTATCTGTATGGGTAGTGACAGTATGAGGGAGATCAGTGATGTATCTGGATGGGTAGTGACAGTATGAGTGAGATCAGTGATGTATCTGGATGGGCAGTGACAGTATGAGTGAGATCAGTGATGTACCTGGATGGGTAGAGACAGTATGAGTGAGGTCAGTGATATATCTGGATGGGTATTGACTTTATGAATTAGGTCAGTGATGTACCTGGATGGGTAGTGACAGTATGAGTGAGTTCAGTGATGTATCTGGATGGGGAGTGAGAGTATGAGTGAGGTCAGTGATGTATCTGGATGGATAGTGACAGTATGAGTGAGGTCAGTGATGTACTTGGATGGGTAGTGACAGTATGAGTGAGGTCAGTGATGTATCTGGATGGGTAGTGACAGTATGAGTGAGGTCAGTGATGTACCTGGATGGGTAGTGACAGTATGAGTGAGGTCAGTGATGTATCTGGATGGGTAGTGACAGTATGAGTGAGGTCAGTGATGTATCTGGATGGTAGTGACAGTATGAGTGAGATCAGTGATGTATCTGGATGGGTAGTGACAGTATGAGTGAGATCACTGATGTATCTGGATGGGTAGTGACAGTATGAGTGAGATCAGTGATGTATCTGGATGGGTAGTGACAGTATGAGTGAGATCAGTGATGTATCTGGATGGGTAGTGACAGTATGAGTGAGATCAGTGATGTACCTGGATGGGTAGTGACAGTATGAGTGAGGTCAGTGATGTATCTGGATGGGTAGTGACAGTATGAGTGAAGTCAGTGATGTATCTGGATGGGTAGTGACAGTATGAGTGAGGTCAGTGATGTATCTGGAAGGGTAGTGACAGTATGAGTGAGATCAGTGATGTATCTGTAGGGTAGTGACAGTATGAGTGAGATCAGTGATGTATCTGGATGGGTAGTGACAGTATGAGTGAGATCAGTGATGTATCTGGATGGGTAGTGACAGTATGAGTGAGGTCAGTGATGTATCTGGATGGGTGGTGACAGTATGAGTGAGGTCACTGATGTATCTGGATGGGTGGTGACAGTCTGAGTGAGGTCAGTGATGTATCTGGATGGGTAGTGACAGTATGAATGAGGTCAGTGATGTATCTGGATGGGTAGTGACAGTATGACTGAAGTCAGTGATGTATCTGGATGGGTAGTGACAGTATGAGTGAGGTCAGTGATGTATCAGGATGGGTAGTGACAGTATGAGTGAGGTCAGTGATGTATCTGGATGGGTAGTGACAGTATGAGTGAGATCAGTGATGGATCTGGATGGGTAGTGACAGTATGAGTGAAGTCAGTGATGTATCTGGATGGGTACTGACAGTATGATTGAGGTCAGTGATGTATCTGGATGGGTAGTGACAGTATGAGTGAGGTCAGTGATGTGGCTGGATGGGTAGTGAAGGTATGAGTGAGGTCAGTGATGTACCTGGATGGGTAGTGACAGTATGAGTGAGGTCAGTGATGTATCTGGATGCGTAGTAACAGTATGAGTGAGATCAGTGATGTACCTGGATGGGTAGTGACAGTATGAGTGAGATCAGTGATGTAAAGGATGGGTAGTGACTGTATGAGTGAGATCAGTGATGTATCTGGATGGGCAGTGACAGTATGAGTGAGGTCAGTGATGTATCTCTATGGGTAGTGACAGTATGAGTGATATCAGTGATGTATCTGGATGGGCAGTGACAGTATGAGTGAGATCAGTGATGTACCTGGATGGGTAGTGACAGTATGAGTGAGGTCAGTGATATATCTGGATGGGTAGTGACTTTATGAATGAGGTCAGTGATGTACCTGGATGGGTAGTGACAGTATGAGTGAGGTCAGTGATGTAAAGGATGGGTAGTGACTGTATGAGTGAGATCAGTGATGTATCTGGATGGGCAGTGACAGTATGAGTGAGGTCAGTGATGTATCTCTATGGGTAGTGACAGTATGAGTGATATCAGTGATGTATCTGGATGGGCAGTGACAGTATGAGTGAGATCAGTGATGTACCTGGATGGGTAGTGACAGTATGAGTGAGGTCAGTGATATATCTGGATGGGTAGTGACTTTATGAATGAGGTCAGTGATGTACCTGGATGGGTAGTGACAGTATGAGTGAGGTCAGTGATGTATCTGGATGGGTAGTGACAGTATGAGTGAGGTCAGTGATGTATCTGGATGGATAGTGACAGTATGAGTGAGGTCAGTGATGTATCTGGATGGGTAGTGACAGTATGAGTCAGATCAATGATGTATCTGTATGGGTAGTGACAGTATGAGGGAGATCAGTGATGTATCTGGATGGGTAGTGACAGTATGAGTGAGATCAGTGATGTATCTGGATGGGCAGTGACAGTATGAGTGAGATCAGTGATGTACCTGGATGGGTAGAGACAGTATGAGTGAGGTCAGTGATATATCTGGATGGGTAGTGACTTTATGAATTAGGTCAGTGATGTACCTGGATGGGTAGTGACAGTATGAGTGAGGTCAGTGATGTATCTGGATGGGGAGTGAGAGTATGAGTGAGGTCAGTGATGTATCTGGATGGATAGTGACAGTATGAGTGAGGTCAGTGATGTACTTGGATGGGTAGTGACAGTATGAGTGAGGTCAGTGATGTATCTGGATGGGTAGTGACAGTATGAGTGAGGTCAGTGATGTACCTGGATGGGTAGTGACAGTATGAGTGAGGTCAGTGATGTATCTGGATGGGTAGTGACAGTATGAGTGAGGTCAGTGATGTATCTGGATGGTAGTGACAGTATGAGTGAGATCAGTGATGTATCTGGATGGGTAGTGACAGTATGAGTGAGATCACTGATGTATCTGGATGGGTAGTGACAGTATGAGTGAGGTCAGTGATGTACCTGGATGGGTAATGACAGTATGAGTGATGTCAGTGATGTATCTGGATGGGTAGTGACAGTATGAGTGAGATCAGTGATGTATCTGGATGGGTAGTGACAGTATGAGTGAGGTCAGTGATGTATCTGGATGGGTAGTGACAGTATGAGTGAGATCAGTGATGTATCTGGATGGGTAGTGACAGTATCAGTGAAGTCAGTGATGTATCTGGATGGGTAGTGACAGTATGATTGAGGTCAGTGATGTACCTGGATGGGTAGTGACAGTATGAGTGAGGTCAGTGATGTATCTGGATGGGTAGTGACAGTATGAGTGAGGTCAGTGATGTACCTGGATGGGTAGTGATAGTATGAGTGAGGTCAGTGATGTACCTGGATGGGTAGTGAAAGTATGAGTGAGGTCAGTGATGTATCTGGATGGGTAGTGACAGTATGACTGTGGTCAGTGATGTATCTGGATGGGTAGTGACAGTATGAGTGGGTCAGTGATGTATCTGGAAGTGTAGTGACAGTATGAGTGAGGTCAGTGATGTACCTGGATGGGTAATGACAGTATGAGTGATGTCAGTGATGTATCTGGATGGGTAGTGACAGTATGAGTGAGATCAGTGATGTACCTGGATGGGTAGTGACAGTATGAGTGAGATCAGTGATGTATCTGGATGGGTAGTGACAGTATGAGTGAGGTCAGTGATGTATCTGGATGGGTAGTTACAGTATGAGTGAGGTCAGTGATGTACCTGGATGGGTAGTGACAGTATGAGTGAGATCAGTGATGTATCTGGATGGGTAGTGACAGTATGAGTGAGGTCAGTGATGTATCTGGATGGGTGGTGACAGTATGAGTGAGGTCAGTGATGTACCTGGATGGGTAGTGACAGTATGAGTGAGGTCAGTGATGTATCTGGATGGGTAGTGACAGTATGAGTCAGATCAATGATGTATCTGTATGGGTAGTGACAGTATGAGGGAGATCAGTGATGTATCTGGATGGGTAGTGACAGTATGAGTGAGATCAGTGATGTATCTGGATGGGCAGTGACAGTATGAGTGAGATCAGTGATGTACCTGGATGGGTAGAGACAGTATGAGTGAGGTCAGTGATATATCTGGATGGGTATTGACTTTATGAATTAGGTCAGTGATGTACCTGGATGGGTAGTGACAGTATGAGTGAGGTCAGTGATGTATCTGGATGGGGAGTGAGAGTATGAGTGAGGTCAGTGATGTATCTGGATGGATAGTGACAGTATGAGTGAGGTCAGTGATGTACTTGGATGGGTAGTGACAGTATGAGTGAGGTCAGTGATGTATCTGGATGGGTAGTGACAGTATGAGTGAGGTCAGTGATGTACCTGGATGGGTAGTGACAGTATGAGTGAGGTCAGTGATGTATCTGGATGGGTAGTGACAGTATGAGTGAGGTCAGTGATGTATCTGGATGGTAGTGACAGTATGAGTGAGATCAGTGATGTATCTGGATGGGTAGTGACAGTATGAGTGAGATCACTGATGTATCTGGATGGGTAGTGACAGTATGAGTGAGATCAGTGATGTATCTGGATGGGTAGTGACAGTATGAGTGAGATCAGTGATGTATCTGGATGGGTAGTGACAGTATGAGTGAGATCAGTGATGTACCTGGATGGGTAGTGACAGTATGAGTGAGGTCAGTGATGTATCTGGATGGATAGTGACAGTATGAGTGAAGTCAGTGATGTATCTGGATGGGTAGTGACAGTATGAGTGAGGTCAGTGATGTATCTGGAAGGGTAGTGACAGTATGAGTGAGATCAGTGATGTATCTGGATGGGTAGTGACAGTATGAGTGAGATCAGTGATGTATCTGGATGGGTAGTAACAGTATGAGTGAGATCAGTGATGTATCTGGATGGGTAGTGACAGTATGAGTGAGGTCAGTGATGTATCTGGATGGGTGGTGACAGTATGAGTGAGGTCAGTGATGTATCTGGATGGGTGGTGACAGTCTGAGTGAGGTCAGTGATGTATCTGGATGGGTAGTGACAGTATGAATGAGGTCAGTGATATATCTGGATGGGTAGTGACAGTATGACTGAAGTCAGTGATGTATCTGGATGGGTAGTGACAGTATGAGTGAGGTCAGTGATGTATCAGGATGGGTAGTGACAGTATGAGTGAGGTCAGTGATGTATCTGGATGGGTAGTGACAGTATGAGTGAGATCAGTGATGGATCTGGATGGGTAGTGACAGTATGAGTGAAGTCAGTGATGTATCTGGATGGGTACTGACAGTATGATTGAGGTCAGTGATGTATCTGGATGGGTAGTGACAGTATGAGTGAGGTCAGTGATGTGGCTGGATGGGTAGTGAAGGTATGAGTGAGGTCAGTGATGTACCTGGATGGGTAGTGACAGTATGAGTGAGGTCAGTGATGTATCTGGATGCGTAGTAACAGTATGAGTGAGATCAGTGATGTACCTGGATGGGTAGTGACAGTATGAGTGAGATCAGTGATGTAAAGGATGGGTAGTGACTTTATGAGTGAGATCAGTGATGTATCTGGATGGGCAGTGACAGTATGAGTGAGGTCAGTGATGTATCTCTATGGGTAGTGACAGTATGAGTGATATCAGTGATGTATCTGGAAGGGCAGTGACAGTATGAGTGAGATCAGTGATGTACCTGGATGGGTAGTGACAGTATGAGTGAGGTCAGTGATATATCTGGATGGGTAGTGACTTTATGAATGAGGTCAGTGATGTACCTTGATGGGTAGTGACAGTATGAGTGAGGTCAGTGATGTATCTGGATGGGTAGTGACAGTATGAGTGAGGTCAGTGATGTATCTGGATGGATAGTGACAGTATGAGTGAGGTCAGTGATGTATCTGGATGGGTAGTGACAGTATGAGTCAGATCAATGATGTATCTGTATGGGTAGTGACAGTATGAGGGAGATCAGTGATGTATCTGGATGGGTAGTGACAGTATGAGTGAGATCAGTGATGTATCTGGATGGGCAGTGACAGTATGAGTGAGATCAGTGATGTACCTGGATGGGTAGAGACAGTATGAGTGAGGTCAGTGATATATCTGGATGGGTAGTGACTTTATGAATTAGGTCAGTGATGTACCTGGATGGGTAGTGACAGTATGAGTGAGGTCAGTGATGTATCTGGATGGGGAGTGAGAGTATGAGTGAGGTCAGTGATGTATCTGGATGGATAGTGACAGTATGAGTGAGGTCAGTGATGTACTTGGATGGGTAGTGACAGTATGAGTGAGGTCAGTGATGTATCTGGATGGGTAGTGACAGTATGAGTGAGGTCAGTGATGTACCTGGATGGGTAGTGACAGTATGAGTGAGGTCAGTGATGTATCTGGATGGGTAGTGACAGTATGAGTGAGGTCAGTGATGTATCTGGATGGTAGTGACAGTATGAGTGAGATCAGTGATGTATCTGGATGGGTAGTGACAGTATGAGTGAGATCACTGATGTATCTGGATGGGTAGTGACAGTATGAGTGAGGTCAGTGATGTATCTGGATGGGTAGTGACAGTATGAGTGAGATCAGTGATGTATCTGGATGGGTAGTGACAGTATGAGTGAGATCAGTGATGTACCTGGATGGGTAGTGACAGTATGAGTGAGGTCAGTGATGTATCTGGATGGGTAGTGACAGTATGAGTGAAGTCAGTGATGTATCTGGATGGGTAGTGACAGTATGAGTGAGGTCAGTGATGTATCTGGAAGGGTAGTGACAGTATGAGTGAGATCAGTGATGTATCTGGATGGGTAGTGACAGTATGAGTGAGATCAGTGATGTATCTGGATGGGTAGTGACAGTATGAGTAAGATCAGTGATGTATCTGGATGGGTAGTGACAGTATGAGTGAGGTCAGTGATGTATCTGGATGGGTGGTGACAGTATGAGTGAGGTCAGTGATGTATCTGGATGGGTGGTGACAGTCTGAGTGAGGTCAGTGATGTATCTGGATGGGTAGTGACAGTATGAATGAGGTCAGTGATGTATCTGGATGGGTAGTGACAGTATGACTGAAGTCAGTGATGTATCTGGATGGGTAGTGACAGTATGAGTGAGGTCACTGATGTATCAGGATGGGTAGTGACAGTATGAGTGAGGTCAGTGATGTATCTGGATGGATAGTGACAGTATGAGTGAGGTCAGTGATGTACTTGGATGGGTAGTGACAGTATGAGTGAGGTCAGTGATGTATCTGGATGGGTAGTGACAGTATGAGTGAGGTCAGTGATGTACCTGGATGGGTAGTGACAGTATGAGTGAGGTCAGTGATGTATCTGGATGGGTAGTGACAGTATGAGTGAGGTCAGTGATGTATCTGGATGGTAGTGACAGTATGAGTGAGATCAGTGATGTATCTGGATGGGTAGTGACAGTATGAGTGAGATCACTGATGTATCTGAGTGGGTAGTGACAGTATGAGTGAGATCAGTGATGTATCTGGATGGGTAGTGACAGTATGAGTGAGATCAGTGATGTATCTGGATGGGTAGTGACAGTATGAGTGAGATCAGTGATGTACCTGGATGGGTAGTGACAGTATGAGTGAGGTCAGTGATGTATCTGGATGGGCAGTGACAGTATGAGTGAGATCAGTGATGTATCTGGATGGGTAGTGGCAGTATGAGTGAGGTCAGTGATGTATCTGGAAGGGTAGTGACAGTATGAGTGAGATCAGTGATGTATCTGGATGGGTAGTGACAGTATGAGTGAGATCAGTGATGTATCTGGATGGGTAGTGACAGTATGAGTGAGATCAGTGATGTATCTGGATGGGTAGTGACAGTATGAGTGAGGTCAGTGATGTATCTGGATGGGTGGTGACAGTATGAGTGAGGTCAGTGATGTATCTGGATGGGTGGTGACAGTCTGAGTGAGGTCAGTGATGTATCTGGATGGGTAGTGACAGTATGAATGAGGTCAGTGATGTATCTGGATGGGTAGTGACAGTATGACTGAAGTCAGTGATGTATCTGGATGGGTAGTGACAGTATGAGTGAGGTCACTGATGTATCAGGATGGGTAGTGACAGTATGAGTGAGGTCAGTGATGTATCTGGATGGGTAGTGACAGTATGAGTGAGATCAGTGATGGATCTGGATGGGTAGTGACAGTATGAGTGAAGTCAGTGATGTATCTGGATGGGTACTGACAGTATGATTGAGGTCAGTGATATATCTGGATGGGTAGTGACAGTATGAGTGAGGTCAGTGATGTGGCTGGATGGGTAGTGAAGGTATGAGTGAGGTCAGTGATGTACCTGGATGGGTAGTGAAAGTATGAGTGAGGTCAGTGATGTATCTGGATGCGTAGTAACAGTATGAGTGAGATCAGTGATGTACCTGGATGGGTAGTGACAGTATGAGTGAGATCAGTGATGTATCTGGATGGACAGTCACAGTATGAGTGAGATCAGTGATGTATCTGGATGGATAGTGACAGTATGAGTGAGATCAGTGATGTATCTGGATGGATAGTGAACGTATGTGTAAGGTCAGTGATGTATCTGGATGGGTGGTGACAGTATGAGTGAGGTCAGTGATGTATCTGGATGGATAGTGACAGTACGAGTGAGGTCAGTGATGTATCTGGATGGGTAGTGACAGTATGAGTGAGGTCAGTGATGTATCTGGATGGGTAGTGACAGTATGAGTGAGGTCAGTGATGTATCTGGATGGGTAGTGACAGTATGAGTGAGGTCAGTGATGTATCTGGATGGGTAGTGACAGTATGAGTGAGGTCAGTGTTGTATCTGGATGGATAGTCACAGTATGTGTAAGGTCAGTGATGTATCTGGATTGGTGGTGACAGTATGAGTGAGGTCAGTGATGTATCTGGATGGATAGTGACAGTATGTGTAAGGTCAGTGATGTATCTGGATGGGTGGTGACAGTACGAGTGAGGTCAGTGATGTATCTGGATGGGTCGTGACAGTATGAGTGAGGTCAGTGATGTATCTGGATGGTAGTGACAGTATGAGTGAGGTCAGTGATGTATCTGGATGGTAGTGACAGTATGAGTGATGTCAGTGATGTATCTGGATGGGTAGTGACAGTATGAGTGAGATCAGTGATGTATCTGGATGGGTAGTGACAGTATGTGTAAGGTCAGTGATGTATCTGCATGGGTGGTGACAGTATGAGTGAGGTCAGTGATGTATCTGGATGGATAGTGACAGTATGTGTAAGGTCAGTGATGTATCTGGATAGTAGTGACAGTATGAGTGATGTCAGTGATGTATCTGGATGGTAGTGACAGTATGAGTGATGTCAGTGATGTACCTGGATGGGTAATGACAGTATGAGTGAGATCAGTGATGTATCTGGATGGGTAGTGACAGTATGAGTGAGATCAGTGATGTATCTGGATGGGTATTGACAGTATGAGTGAGGTCAGTGATGTATCTGGATGGGTAGTGACAGTATGAGTGAGGTCAGTGATGTATCTGGATGGTAGTGACAGTATGAGTGAGATCAGTGTTGTATCTGGATGGGTAGTGACAGTATGAGTGAGATCACTGATGTATCTGGATGGGTAGTGACAGTATGAGTGAGATCAGTGATGTATCTGGATGGGCAGTGACAGTATGAGTGAGATCAGTGATGTATCTGGATGGGTAGTGACAGTATGAGTGAGGTCAGTGATGTACCTGGATGGGTAGTGACAGTATGAGTGAGGTCAGTGATGTACCTGGATGGGTAGTGAAAGTATGAGTGAGGTCAGTGATGTATCTGGATGGGTAGTGACAGTATGACTGAGGTCAGTGATGTATCTGGATGGGTAGTGACAGTATGAGTGGGTCAGTGATGTATCTGGAAGTGTAGTGACAGTATGAGTGAGGTCAGTGATGTACCTGGATGGGTAATGACAGTATGAGTGATGTCAGTGATGTATCTGGATGGGTAGTGACAGTATGAGTGAGATCAGTGATGTATCTGGATGGGTAGTGACAGTATGAGTGAGGTCAGTGATGTATCTGGATGGGTAGTGACAGTATGAGTGAGATCAGTGATGTATCTGGATGGGTAGTGACAGTATCAGTGAAGTCAGTGATGTATCTGGATGGGTAGTGACAGTATGAGTGAGGTCAGTGATGTACCTGGATGGGTAGTGACAGTATGAGTGAGGTCAGTGATGTATCTGGATGGGTAGTGACAGTATGAGTGAGGTCAGTGATGTACCTGGATGGGTAGTGACAGTATGAGTGAGTTCAGTGATGTACCTGGATGGGTAGTGACAGTATGAGTGAGGTCAGTGATGTATCTGGATGGGTAGTGACAGTATGACTGTGGTCAGTGATGTATCTGGATGGGTAGTGACAGTATGAGTGGGTCAGTGATGTATCTGGAAGTGTAGTGACAGTATGAGTGAGGTCAGTGATGTACCTGGATGGGTAATGACAGTATGAGTGATGTCAGTGATGTATCTGGATGGGTAGTGACAGTATGAGTGAGATCAGTGATGTATCTGGATGGGTAGTGACAGTATGAGTGAGGTCAGTGATGTATCTGGATGGGTAGTGACAGTCTGAGTGAGGTCAGTGATGTATCTGGATGGGTAGTGAGAGTATGAGTGAGGTCAGTGATGTATCTGGATGGGTAGTGACAGTATGAGTGAGGTCAGTGATGTATCTGGATGGGTAGTTACAGTATGAGTGAGGTCAGTGATGTACCTGGATGCGTAGTGACAGTATGAGTGAGATCAGTGATGTATCTGGATGGGTAGTGACAGTATGAGTGAGGACAGTGATGTATCTGGAAGTGTAGTGACAGTATGAGTGAGGTCAGTGATGTACCTGGATGGGTAATGACAGTATGAGTGATGTCAGTGATGTATCTGGATGGGTAGTGACAGTATGAGTGAGATCAGTGATGTATCTGGATGGGTAGTGACAGTATGAGTGAGGTCAGTGATGTATCTGGATGGGTAGTGACAGTATGAGTGAGATCAGTGATGTATCTGGATGGGTAGTGACAGTATCAGTGAAGTCAGTGATGTATCTGGAAGGGTAGTGACAGTATGATTGAGGTCAGTGATGTACCTGGATGGGTAGTGACAGTATGAGTGAGGTCAGTGATGTATCTGGATGGGTAGTGACAGTATGAGTGAGGTCAGTGATGTACCTGGATGGGTAGTGACAGTATGAGTGAGGTCAGTGATGTACCTGGATGGGTAGTGACAGTATGAGTGAGGTCAGTGATGTATCTGGATGGGTAGTGACAGTATGAATGAGGTCAGTGATATATCTGGATGGGTAGTGACAGTATGACTGAAGTCAGTGATGTATCTGGATGGGTAGTGACAGTATGAGTGAGGTCAGTGATGTATCAGGATGGGTAGTGACAGTATGAGTGAGGTCAGTGATGTATCTGGATGGGTAGTGACAGTATGAGTGAGATCAGTGATGGATCTGGATGGGTAGTGACAGTATGAGTGAAGTCAGTGATGTATCTGGATGGGTACTGACAGTATGATTGAGGTCAGTGATGTATCTGGATGGGTAGTGACAGTATGAGTGAGGTCAGTGATGTGGCTGGATGGGTAGTGAAGGTATGAGTGAGGTCAGTGATGTACCTGGATGGGTAGTGACAGTATGAGTGAGGTCAGTGATGTATCTGGATGCGTAGTAACAGTATGAGTGAGATCAGTGATGTACCTGGATGGGTAGTGACAGTATGAGTGAGATCAGTGATGTAAAGGATGGGTAGTGACTTTATGAGTGAGATCAGTGATGTATCTGGATGGGCAGTGACAGTATGAGTGAGGTCAGTGATGTATCTCTATGGGTAGTGACAGTATGAGTGATATCAGTGATGTATCTGGAAGGGCAGTGACAGTATGAGTGAGATCAGTGATGTACCTGGATGGGTAGTGACAGTATGAGTGAGGTCAGTGATATATCTGGATGGGTAGTGACTTTATGAATGAGGTCAGTGATGTACCTTGATGGGTAGTGACAGTATGAGTGAGGTCAGTGATGTATCTGGATGGGTAGTGACAGTATGAGTGAGGTCAGTGATGTATCTGGATGGATAGTGACAGTATGAGTGAGGTCAGTGATGTATCTGGATGGGTAGTGACAGTATGAGTCAGATCAATGATGTATCTGTATGGGTAGTGACAGTATGAGGGAGATCAGTGATGTATCTGGATGGGTAGTGACAGTATGAGTGAGATCAGTGATGTATCTGGATGGGCAGTGACAGTATGAGTGAGATCAGTGATGTACCTGGATGGGTAGAGACAGTATGAGTGAGGTCAGTGATATATCTGGATGGGTAGTGACTTTATGAATTAGGTCAGTGATGTACCTGGATGGGTAGTGACAGTATGAGTGAGGTCAGTGATGTATCTGGATGGGGAGTGAGAGTATGAGTGAGGTCAGTGATGTATCTGGATGGATAGTGACAGTATGAGTGAGGTCAGTGATGTACTTGGATGGGTAGTGACAGTATGAGTGAGGTCAGTGATGTATCTGGATGGGTAGTGACAGTATGAGTGAGGTCAGTGATGTACCTGGATGGGTAGTGACAGTATGAGTGAGGTCAGTGATGTATCTGGATGGGTAGTGACAGTATGAGTGAGGTCAGTGATGTATCTGGATGGTAGTGACAGTATGAGTGAGATCAGTGATGTATCTGGATGGGTAGTGACAGTATGAGTGAGATCACTGATGTATCTGGATGGGTAGTGACAGTATGAGTGAGGTCAGTGATGTATCTGGATGGGTAGTGACAGTATGAGTGAGATCAGTGATGTATCTGGATGGGTAGTGACAGTATGAGTGAGATCAGTGATGTACCTGGATGGGTAGTGACAGTATGAGTGAGGTCAGTGATGTATCTGGATGGGTAGTGACAGTATGAGTGAAGTCAGTGATGTATCTGGATGGGTAGTGACAGTATGAGTGAGGTCAGTGATGTATCTGGAAGGGTAGTGACAGTATGAGTGAGATCAGTGATGTATCTGGATGGGTAGTGACAGTATGAGTGAGATCAGTGATGTATCTGGATGGGTAGTGACAGTATGAGTAAGATCAGTGATGTATCTGGATGGGTAGTGACAGTATGAGTGAGGTCAGTGATGTATCTGGATGGGTGGTGACAGTATGAGTGAGGTCAGTGATGTATCTGGATGGGTGGTGACAGTCTGAGTGAGGTCAGTGATGTATCTGGATGGGTAGTGACAGTATGAATGAGGTCAGTGATGTATCTGGATGGGTAGTGACAGTATGACTGAAGTCAGTGATGTATCTGGATGGGTAGTGACAGTATGAGTGAGGTCACTGATGTATCAGGATGGGTAGTGACAGTATGAGTGAGGTCAGTGATGTATCTGGATGGATAGTGACAGTATGAGTGAGGTCAGTGATGTACTTGGATGGGTAGTGACAGTATGAGTGAGGTCAGTGATGTATCTGGATGGGTAGTGACAGTATGAGTGAGGTCAGTGATGTACCTGGATGGGTAGTGACAGTATGAGTGAGGTCAGTGATGTATCTGGATGGGTAGTGACAGTATGAGTGAGGTCAGTGATGTATCTGGATGGTAGTGACAGTATGAGTGAGATCAGTGATGTATCTGGATGGGTAGTGACAGTATGAGTGAGATCACTGATGTATCTGAGTGGGTAGTGACAGTATGAGTGAGATCAGTGATGTATCTGGATGGGTAGTGACAGTATGAGTGAGATCAGTGATGTATCTGGATGGGTAGTGACAGTATGAGTGAGATCAGTGATGTACCTGGATGGGTAGTGACAGTATGAGTGAGGTCAGTGATGTATCTGGATGGGCAGTGACAGTATGAGTGAGATCAGTGATGTATCTGGATGGGTAGTGGCAGTATGAGTGAGGTCAGTGATGTATCTGGAAGGGTAGTGACAGTATGAGTGAGATCAGTGATGTATCTGGATGGGTAGTGACAGTATGAGTGAGATCAGTGATGTATCTGGATGGGTAGTGACAGTATGAGTGAGATCAGTGATGTATCTGGATGGGTAGTGACAGTATGAGTGAGGTCAGTGATGTATCTGGATGGGTGGTGACAGTATGAGTGAGGTCAGTGATGTATCTGGATGGGTGGTGACAGTCTGAGTGAGGTCAGTGATGTATCTGGATGGGTAGTGACAGTATGAATGAGGTCAGTGATGTATCTGGATGGGTAGTGACAGTATGACTGAAGTCAGTGATGTATCTGGATGGGTAGTGACAGTATGAGTGAGGTCACTGATGTATCAGGATGGGTAGTGACAGTATGAGTGAGGTCAGTGATGTATCTGGATGGGTAGTGACAGTATGAGTGAGATCAGTGATGGATCTGGATGGGTAGTGACAGTATGAGTGAAGTCAGTGATGTATCTGGATGGGTACTGACAGTATGATTGAGGTCAGTGATATATCTGGATGGGTAGTGACAGTATGAGTGAGGTCAGTGATGTGGCTGGATGGGTAGTGAAGGTATGAGTGAGGTCAGTGATGTACCTGGATGGGTAGTGAAAGTATGAGTGAGGTCAGTGATGTATCTGGATGCGTAGTAACAGTATGAGTGAGATCAGTGATGTACCTGGATGGGTAGTGACAGTATGAGTGAGATCAGTGATGTATCTGGATGGATAGTCACAGTATGAGTGAGATCAGTGATGTATCTGGATGGATAGTGACAGTATGAGTGAGATCAGTGATGTATCTGGATGGATAGTGACAGTATGTGTAAGGTCAGTGATGTATCTGGATGGGTGGTGACAGTATGAGTGAGGTCAGTGATGTATCTGGATGGATAGTGACAGTACGAGTGAGGTCAGTGATGTATCTGGATGGGTAGTGACAGTATGAGTGAGGTCAGTGATGTATCTGGATGGGTAGTGACAGTATGAGTGAGGTCAGTGATGTATCTGGATGGGTGGTGACAGTATGAGTGAGGTCAGTGATGTATCTGGATGGGTAGTGACAGTATGAGTGAGGTCAGTGATGTATCTGGATGGGTAGTGACAGTATGAGTGAGGTCAGTGTTGTATCTGGATGGATAGTCACAGTATGTGTAAGGTCAGTGATGTATCTGGATTGGTGGTGACAGTATGAGTGAGGTCAGTGATGTATCTGGATGGATAGTGACAGTATGTGTAAGGTCAGTGATGTATCTGGATGGGTGGTGACAGTACGAGTGAGGTCAGTGATGTATCTGGATGGGTCGTGACAGTATGAGTGAGGTCAGTGATGTATCTGGATGGTAGTGACAGTATGAGTGAGGTCAGTGATGTATCTGGATGGTAGTGACAGTATGAGTGATGTCAGTGATGTATCTGGATGGGTAGTGACAGTATGAGTGAGATCAGTGATGTATCTGGATGGGTAGTGACAGTATGTGTAAGGTCAGTGATGTATCTGCATGGGTGGTGACAGTATGAGTGAGGTCAGTGATGTATCTGGATGGATAGTGACAGTATGTGTAAGGTCAGTGATGTATCTGGATAGTAGTGACAGTATGAGTGATGTCAGTGATGTATCTGGATGGTAGTGACAGTATGAGTGATGTCAGTGATGTACCTGGATGGGTAATGACAGTATGAGTGAGATCAGTGATGTATCTGGATGGGTAGTGACAGTATGAGTGAGATCAGTGATGTATCTGGATGGGTATTGACAGTATGAGTGAGGTCAGTGATGTATCTGGATGGGTAGTGACAGTATGAGTGAGGTCAGTGATGTATCTGGATGGTAGTGACAGTATGAGTGAGATCAGTGTTGTATCTGGATGGGTAGTGACAGTATGAGTGAGATCACTGATGTATCTGGATGGGTAGTGACAGTATGAGTGAGATCAGTGATGTATCTGGATGGGCAGTGACAGTATGAGTGAGATCAGTGATGTATCTGGATGGGTAGTGACAGTATGAGTGAGGTCAGTGATGTACCTGGATGGGTAGTGACAGTATGAGTGAGGTCAGTGATGTACCTGGATGGGTAGTGAAAGTATGAGTGAGGTCAGTGATGTATCTGGATGGGTAGTGACAGTATGACTGAGGTCAGTGATGTATCTGGATGGGTAGTGACAGTATGAGTGGGTCAGTGATGTATCTGGAAGTGTAGTGACAGTATGAGTGAGGTCAGTGATGTACCTGGATGGGTAATGACAGTATGAGTGATGTCAGTGATGTATCTGGATGGGTAGTGACAGTATGAGTGAGATCAGTGATGTATCTGGATGGGTAGTGACAGTATGAGTGAGGTCAGTGATGTATCTGGATGGGTAGTGACAGTATGAGTGAGATCAGTGATGTATCTGGATGGGTAGTGACAGTATCAGTGAAGTCAGTGATGTATCTGGATGGGTAGTGACAGTATGAGTGAGGTCAGTGATGTACCTGGATGGGTAGTGACAGTATGAGTGAGGTCAGTGATGTATCTGGATGGGTAGTGACAGTATGAGTGAGGTCAGTGATGTACCTGGATGGGTAGTGACAGTATGAGTGAGTTCAGTGATGTACCTGGATGGGTAGTGACAGTATGAGTGAGGTCAGTGATGTATCTGGATGGGTAGTGACAGTATGACTGTGGTCAGTGATGTATCTGGATGGGTAGTGACAGTATGAGTGGGTCAGTGATGTATCTGGAAGTGTAGTGACAGTATGAGTGAGGTCAGTGATGTACCTGGATGGGTAATGACAGTATGAGTGATGTCAGTGATGTATCTGGATGGGTAGTGACAGTATGAGTGAGATCAGTGATGTATCTGGATGGGTAGTGACAGTATGAGTGAGGTCAGTGATGTATCTGGATGGGTAGTGACAGTCTGAGTGAGGTCAGTGATGTATCTGGATGGGTAGTGAGAGTATGAGTGAGGTCAGTGATGTATCTGGATGGGTAGTGACAGTATGAGTGAGGTCAGTGATGTATCTGGATGGGTAGTTACAGTATGAGTGAGGTCAGTGATGTACCTGGATGCGTAGTGACAGTATGAGTGAGATCAGTGATGTATCTGGATGGGTAGTGACAGTATGAGTGAGGTCAGTGATGTATCTGGAAGTGTAGTGACAGTATGAGTGAGGTCAGTGATGTACCTGGATGGGTAATGACAGTATGAGTGATGTCAGTGATGCATCTGGATGGGTAGTGACAGTATGAGTGAGATCAGTGATGTATCTGGATGGGTAGTGACAGTATGAGTGAGGTCAGTGATGTATCTGGATGGGTAGTGACAGTATGAGTGAGATCAGTGATGTATCTGGATGGGTAGTGACAGTATCAGTGAAGTCAGTGATGTATCTGGAAGGGTAGTGACAGTATGATTGAGGTCAGTGATGTACCTGGATGGGTAGTGACAGTATGAGTGAGGTCAGTGATGTATCTGGATGGGTAGTGACAGTATGAGTGAGGTCAGTGATGTACCTGGATGGGTAGTGACAGTATGAGTGAGGTCAGTGATGTACCTGGATGGGTAGTGACAGTATGAGTGAGGTCAGTGATGTATCTGGATGGGTAGTGACAGTATGACTGTGGTCAGTGATGTATCTGGATGGGTAGTGACAGTATGAGTGGGTCAGTGATGTATCTGGAAGTGTAGTGACAGTATGAGTGAGGTCAGTGATGTACCTGGATGGGTAATGACATAATGAGTGATGTCAGTGATGTATCTGGATGGGTAGTGACAGTATGAGTGAGATCAGTGATGTACCTGGATGGGTAGTGACAGTATGAGTGAGATCAGTGATGTATCTGGATGGGTAGTGACAGTATGAGTGAGGTCAGTGATGTATCTGGATGGGTAGTTACAGTATGAGTGAGGTCAGTGATGTACCTGGATGTGTAGTGACAGTATGAGTGAGGTCAGTGATGTATCTGGATGGGTGGTGACAGTATGAGTGAGGTCAGTGATGTACCTGGATGGGTAGTGACAGTATGAGTGAGGTCAGTGATGTATCTGGATGGGTAGTGACAGTATGAGTCAGATCAATGATGTATCTGTATGGGTAGTGACAGTATGAGGGAGATCAGTGATGTATCTGGATGGGTAGTGACATTATGAGTGAGATCAGTGATGTATCTGGATGGGCAGTGACAGTATGAGTGAGATCAGTGATGTACCTGGATGGGTAGAGACAGTCTGAGTGAGGTCAGTGATATATCTGGATGGGTAGTGACTTTATGAATTAGGTCAGTGATGTACCTGGATGGGTAGTGACAGTATGAGTGAGGTCAGTGATGTATCTGGATGGGGAGTGAGAGTATGAGTGAGGTCAGTGATGTATCTGGATGGATAGTGACAGTATGAGTGAGGTCAGTGATGTACTTGGATGGGTAGTGACAGTATGAGTGAGGTCAGTGATGTATCTGGATGGGTAGTGACAGTATGAGTGAGGTCAGTGATGTACCTGGATGGGTAGTGACAGTATGAGTGAGGTCAGTGATGTATCTGGATGGGTAGTGACAGTATGAGTGAGGTCAGTGATGTATCTGGATGGTAGTGACAGTAGGAGTGATGTCAGTGATGTATCTGGATGGGTAGTGACAGTATGAGTGAGATCAGTGATGTATCTGGATGGGTAGTGACAGTATGAGTGAGATCAGTGATGTATCTGGATGGGTAGTGACAGTATGAGTGAAGTCAGTGATGTATCTGGATGGGTAGTGACAGTATGATTGAGGTCAGTGATGTATCTGGATGGGTAGTGACAGTATGAGTGAGGTCAGTGATGTATCAGGATGGGTAGTGACAGTATGAGTGAGGTCAGTGATGTATCTGGATGGGTAGTGACAGTATGAATGAGGTCAGTGATGTATCTGGATGGGTAGTGACAGTATGAGTGAGGTCACTGATGTACCTGGATGGGTAGTGACAGTATGAGTGAGGTCAGTGATGTATCTGGATGGGTAGTGACAGTATGAGTCAGATCAGTGATGTATCTGTATGGGTAGTGACAGTATGAGGGAGATCAGTGATGTATCTGGATGAGTAGTGACAGTATGAGTGAGATCAGTGATGTATCTGGATGGGCAGTGACAGTATGAGTGAGATCAGTGATGTACCTGGATGGGTAGAGACAGTATGAGTGAGGTCAGTGATATATCTGGATGGGTAGTGACTTTATGAATGAGGTCAGTGATGTACCTGGATGGGTAGTGACAGTATGAGTGAGGTCAGTGAAAGTATCTGGATGGGTAGTGACAGTATGAGTGAGGTCAGTGATGTATCTGGATGGATAGTGACAGTATGAGTGAGGTCAGTGATGTACCTCGATGGGTAGTGACAGTATGAGTGAGGTCAGTGATGTATCTGGATGTGTAGCGAGAGTATGAGTGAGGTCAGTGATGTATCTGGATGGGTAGTGACAGTATGAGTGAGGTCAGTGATGTACCTGGATGGGTAGTGACAGTATGAGTGAGGTCAGTGATGTATCTGGATGGGTAGTGACAGTATGAGTGAGGTCAGTAATGTACCTGGATGGGTAGTGACAGTATGAGTGAGGTCAGTGATGTACCTGGATGGGTAGTGACAGTATGAGTGAGGTCAGTGATGTATCTGGATGGGTAGTGACAGTATGACTGAGGTCAGTGATGTATCTGGATGGGTAGTGACAGTATGAGTGGGTCAGTGATGTATCTGGAAGGGAAGAGACAGTATGAGTGAGGTCAGTGATGTATCTGGATGGGTAGTGACAGTATGACTGAGGTCAGTGATGTATCTGGATGGGTAGTGACAGTATGAGTGAGGTCAGTGATGTATCAGGATGGGTAGTGAGAGTATGAGTGAGGTCAGTGATGTATCTGGATGGGTAGTGACAGTATGAGTGAGATCAGTGATGTATCTGGATGGGTAGTGACAGTATGAGTGAAGTCAGTGATGTATCTGGATGGGTAGTGACAGTATGATTGAGGTCAGTGATGTATCTGGATGGGTAGTGACAGTATGAGTGAGGTCAGTGATGTATCTGGATGGGTAGTGACAGTATGAGTGAGGTCAGTGATGTATCTGGATGGTAGTGACAGTATGAGTGAGATCAGTGATGTATCTGGATGGGTAGTGACAGTATGAGTGAGGTCAGTGATGTATCTGGATGGATAGTGACAGTATGTGTAAGGTCAGTGATGTATCTGGATGGGTGGTGACAGTATGAGTGAGGTCAGTGATGTATCTGGATGGATAGTGACAGTACGAGTGAGGTCAGTGATGTATCTGGATGGGTAGTGACAGTATGAGTGAGGTCAGTGATGTATCTGGATGGGTAGTGACAGTATGAGTGAGGTCAGTGATGTATCTGGATGGGTAGTGACAGTATGAGTGAGGTCAGTGATGTATCTGGATGGGTAGTGACAGTATGAGTGAGGTCAGTGATGTATCTGGATGGATAGTCACAGTATGTGTAAGGTCAGTGATGTATCTGGATTGGTGGTGACAGTATGAGTGAGGTCAGTGATGTATCTGGATGGATAGTGACAGTATGTGTAAGGTCAGTGATGTATCTGGATGGGTGGTGACAGTACGAGTGAGGTCAGTGATGTATCTGGATGGGTCGTGACAGTATGAGTGAGGTCAGTGATGTATCTGGATGGTAGTGACAGTAGGAGTGAGGTCAGTGATGTATCTGGATGGTAGTGACAGTATGAGTGATGTCAGTGATGTATCTGGATGGGTAGTGACAGTATGAGTGAGATCAGTGATGTATCTGGATGGGTAGTGACAGTATGTGTAAGGTCAGTGATGTATCTGCATGGGTGGTGACAGTATGAGTGAGGTCAGTGATGTATCTGGATGGATAGTGACAGTATGTGTAAGGTCAGTGATGTATCTGGATAGTAGTGACAGTATGAGTGATGTCAGTGATGTATCTGGATGGTAGTGACAGTATGAGTGATGTCAGTGATGTACCTGGATGGGTAATGACAGTATGAGTGAGATCAGTGATGTATCTGGATGGGTAGTGACAGTATGAGTGAGATCAGTGATGTATCTGGATGGGTATTGACAGTATGAGTGAGGTCAGTGATGTATCTGGATGGGTAGTGACAGTATGAGTGAGGTCAGTGATGTATCTGGATGGTAGTGACAGTATGAGTGAGATCAGTGTTGTATCTGGATGGGTCGTGACAGTATGAGTGAGATCACTGATGTATCTGGATGGGTAGTGACAGTATGAGTGAGATCAGTGATGTATCTGGATGGGCAGTGACAGTATGAGTGAGATCAGTGATGTATCTGGATGGGTAGTGACAGTATGAGTGAGGTCAGTGATGTACATGGATGGGTAGTGACAGTATGAGTGAGGTCAGTGATGTACCTGGATGGGTAGTGAAAGTATGAGTGAGGTCAGTGATGTATCTGGATGGGTAGTGACAGTATGACTGAGGTCAGTGATGTATCTGGATGGGTAGTGACAGTATGAGTGGGTCAGTGATGTATCTGGAAGTGTAGTGACAGTATGAGTGAGGTCAGTGATGTACCTGGATGGGTAATGACAGTATGAGTGATGTCAGTGATGTATCTGGATGGGTAGTGACAGTATGAGTGAGATCAGTGATGTAACTGGATGGGTAGTGACAGTATGAGTGAGGTCAGTGATGTATCTGGATGGGTAGTGACAGTATGAGTGAGATCAGTGATGTATCTGGATGGGTAGTGACAGTATCAGTGAAGTCAGTGATGTATCTGGATGGGTAGTGACAGTATGATTGAGGTCAGTGATGTACCTGGATGGGTAGTGACAGTATGAGTGAGGTCAGTGATGTATCTGGATGGGTAGTGACAGTATGAGTGAGGTCAGTGATGTACCTGGATGGGTAGTGACAGTATGAGTGAGGTCAGTGATGTACCTGGATGGGTAGTGACAGTATGAGTGAGGTCAGTGATGTATCTGGATGGGTAGTGACAGTATGACTGTGGTCAGTGATGTATCTGGATGGGTAGTGACAGTATGAGTGGGTCAGTGATGTATCTGGAAGTGTAGTGACAGTATGAGTGAGGTCAGTGATGTACCTGGATGGGTAATGACAGTATGAGTGATGTCAGTGATGTATCTGGATGGGTAGTGACAGTATGAGTGAGATCAGTGATGTATCTGGATGGGTAGTGACAGTATGAGTGAGGTCAGTGATGTATCTGGATGGGTAGTGACAGTATGAGTGAGGTCAGTGATGTATCTGGATGGGTAGTGACAGTATGAGTGAGGTCAGTGATGTATGTGGATGGGTAGTGACAGTATGAGTGAGGTCAGTGATGTATCTGGATGGGTAGTTACAGTATGAGTGAGGTCAGTGATGTACCTGGATGGGTAGTGACAGTATGAGTGAGATCAGTGATGTATCTGGATGGGTAGTGACAGTATGAGTGAGGTCAGTGATGTATCTGGAAGTGTAGTGACAGTATGAGTGAGGTCAGTGATGTACCTGGATGGGTAATGACAGTATGAGTGATGTCAGTGATGTATCTGGATGGGTAGTGACAGTATGAGTGAGATCAGTGATGTATCTGGATGGGTAGTGACAGTATGAGTGAGGTCAGTGATGTATCTGGATGGGTAGTGACAGTATGAGTGAGATCAGTGATGTATCTGGATGGGTAGTGACAGTATCAGTGAAGTCAGTGATGTATCTGGATGGGTAGTGACAGTATGATTGAGGTCAGTGATGTACCTGGATGGGTAGTGACAGTATGAGTGAGGTCAGTGATGTATCTGGATGGGTAGTGACAGTATGAGTGAGGTCAGTGATGTACCTGGATGGGTAGTGACAGTATGAGTGAGGTCAGTGATGTACCTGGATGGGTAGTGAAAGTATGAGTGAGGTCAGTGATGTATCTGGATGGGTAGTGACAGTATGACTGTGGTCAGTGATGTATCTGGATGGGTAGTGACAGTATGAGTGGGTCAGTGATGTATCTGGAAGTGTAGTGACAGTATGAGTGAGGTCAGTGATGTACCTGGATGGGTAATGACAGTATGAGTGATGTCAGTGATGTATCTGGATGGGTAGTGACAGTATGAGTGAGATCAGTGATGTACCTGGATGGGTAGTGACAGTATGAGTGAGATCAGTGATGTATCTGGATGGGTAGTGACAGTATGAGTGAGGTCAGTGATGTATCTGGATGGGTAGTTACAGTATGAGTGAGGTCAGTGATGTACCTGGATGGGTAGTGACAGTATGAGTGAGATCAGTGATGTATCTGGATGGGTAGTGACAGTATGAGTGAGGTCAGTGATGTATCTGGATGGGTGGTGACAGTATGAGTGAGGTCAGTGATGTACCTGGATGGGTAGTGACAGTATGAGTGAGGTCAGTGATGTATCTGGATGGGTAGTGACAGTATGAGTCAGATCAATGATGTATCTGTATGGGTAGTGACAGTATGAGGGAGATCAGTGATGTATCTGGATGGGTAGTGACAGTATGAGTGAGATCAGTGATGTATCTGGATGGGCAGTGACAGTATGAGTGAGATCAGTGATGTACCTGGATGGGTAGAGACAGTATGAGTGAGGTCAGTGATATATCTGGATGGGTATTGACTTTATGAATTAGGTCAGTGATGTACCTGGATGGGTAGTGACAGTATGAGTGAGTTCAGTGATGTATCTGGATGGGGAGTGAGAGTATGAGTGAGGTCAGTGATGTATCTGGATGGATAGTGACAGTATGAGTGAGGTCAGTGATGTACTTGGATGGGTAGTGACAGTATGAGTGAGGTCAGTGATGTATCTGGATGGGTAGTGACAGTATGAGTGAGGTCAGTGATGTACCTGGATGGGTAGTGACAGTATGAGTGAGGTCAGTGATGTATCTGGATGGGTAGTGACAGTATGAGTGAGGTCAGTGATGTATCTGGATGGTAGTGACAGTATGAGTGAGATCAGTGATGTATCTGGATGGGTAGTGACAGTATGAGTGAGATCACTGATGTATCTGGATGGGTAGTGACAGTATGAGTGAGATCAGTGATGTATCTGGATGGGTAGTGACAGTATGAGTGAGATCAGTGATGTATCTGGATGGGTAGTGACAGTATGAGTGAGATCAGTGATGTACCTGGATGGGTAGTGACAGTATGAGTGAGGTCAGTGATGTATCTGGATGGGTAGTGACAGTATGAGTGAAGTCAGTGATGTATCTGGATGGGTAGTGACAGTATGAGTGAGGTCAGTGATGTATCTGGAAGGGTAGTGACAGTATGAGTGAGATCAGTGATGTATCTGTAGGGTAGTGACAGTATGAGTGAGATCAGTGATGTATCTGGATGGGTAGTGACAGTATGAGTGAGATCAGTGATGTATCTGGATGGGTAGTGACAGTATGAGTGAGGTCAGTGATGTATCTGGATGTGTGGTGACAGTATGAGTGAGGTCAGTGATGTATCTGGATGGGTGGTGACAGTCTGAGTGAGGTCAGTGATGTATCTGGATGGGTAGTGACAGTATGAATGAGGTCAGTGATGTATCTGGATGGGTAGTGACAGTATGACTGAAGTCAGTGATGTATCTGGATGGGTAGTGACAGTATGAGTGAGGTCAGTGATGTATCAGGATGGGTAGTGACAGTATGAGTGAGGTCAGTGATGTATCTGGATGGGTAGTGACAGTATGAGTGAGATCAGTGATGGATCTGGATGGGTAGTGACAGTATGAGTGAAGTCAGTGATGTATCTGGATGGGTACTGACAGTATGATTGAGGTCAGTGATGTATCTGGATGGGTAGTGACAGTATGAGTGAGGTCAGTGATGTGGCTGGATGGGTAGTGAAGGTATGAGTGAGGTCAGTGATGTACCTGGATGGGTAGTGACAGTATGAGTGAGGTCAGTGATGTATCTGGATGCGTAGTAACAGTATGAGTGAGATCAGTGATGTACCTGGATGGGTAGTGACAGTATGAGTGAGATCAGTGATGTAAAGGATGGGTAGTGACTGTATGAGTGAGATCAGTGATGTATCTGGATGGGCAGTGACAGTATGAGTGAGGTCAGTGATGTATCTCTATGGGTAGTGACAGTATGAGTGATATCAGTGATGTATCTGGATGGGCAGTGACAGTATGAGTGAGATCAGTGATGTACCTGGATGGGTAGTGACAGTATGAGTGAGGTCAGTGATATATCTGGATGGGTAGTGACTTTATGAATGAGGTCAGTGATGTACCTGGATGGGTAGTGACAGTATGAGTGAGGTCAGTGATGTATCTGGATGGGTAGTGACAGTATGAGTGAGGTCAGTGATGTATCTGGATGGATAGTGACAGTATGAGTGAGGTCAGTGATGTATCTGGATGGGTAGTGACAGTATGAGTCAGATCAATGATGTATCTGTATGGGTAGTGACAGTATGAGGGAGATCAGTGATGTATCTGGATGGGTAGTGACAGTATGAGTGAGATCAGTGATGTATCTGGATGGGCAGTGACAGTATGAGTGAGATCAGTGATGTACCTGGATGGGTAGAGACAGTATGAGTGAGGTCAGTGATATATCTGGATGGGTAGTGACTTTATGAATTAGGTCAGTGATGTACCTGGATGGGTAGTGACAGTATGAGTGAGGTCAGTGATGTATCTGGATGGGGAGTGAGAGTATGAGTGAGGTCAGTGATGTATCTGGATGGATAGTGACAGTATGAGTGAGGTCAGTGATGTACTTGGATGGGTAGTGACAGTATGAGTGAGGTCAGTGATGTATCTGGATGGGTAGTGACAGTATGAGTGAGGTCAGTGATGTACCTGGATGGGTAGTGACAGTATGAGTGAGGTCAGTGATGTATCTGGATGGGTAGTGACAGTATGAGTGAGGTCAGTGATGTATCTGGATGGTAGTGACAGTATGAGTGAGATCAGTGATGTATCTGGATGGGTAGTGACAGTATGAGTGAGATCACTGATGTATCTGGATGGGTAGTGACAGTATGAGTGAGGTCAGTGATGTACCTGGATGGGTAATGACAGTATGAGTGATGTCAGTGATGTATCTGGATGGGTAGTGACAGTATGAGTGAGACCAGTGATGTATCTGGATGGGTAGTGACAGTATGAGTGAGGTCAGTGATGTATCTGGATGGGTAGTGACAGTATGAGTGAGATCAGTGATGTATCTGGATGGGTAGTGACAGTATCAGTGAAGTCAGTGATGTATCTGGATGGGTAGTGACAGTATGATTGAGGTCAGTGATGTACCTGGATGGGTAGTGACAGTATGAGTGAGGTCAGTGATGTATCTGGATGGGTAGTGACAGTATGAGTGAGGTCAGTGATGTACCTGGATGGGTAGTGACAGTATGAGTGAGGTCAGTGATGTACCTGGATGGGTAGTGAAAGTATGAGTGAGATCAGTGATGTATCTGGATGGGTAGTGACAGTATGACTGTGGTCAGTGATGTATCTGGATGGGTAGCGACAGTATGAGTGGGTCAGTGATGTATCTGGAAGTGTAGTGACAGTATGAGTGAGGTCAGTGATGTACCTGGATGGGTAATGACAGTATGAGTGATGTCAGTGATGTATCTGGATGGGTAGTGACAGTATGAGTGAGATCAGTGATGTACCTGGATGGGTAGTGACAGTATGAGTGAGATCAGTGATGTATCTGGATGGGTAGTGACAGTATGAGTGAGGTCAGTGATGTATCTGGATGGGTAGTTACAGTATGAGTGAGGTCAGTGATGTACCTGGATGGGTAGTGACAGTATGAGTGAGATCAGTGATGTATCTGGATGGGTAGTGACAGTATGAGTGAGGTCAGTGATGTATCTGGATGGGTGGTGACAGTATGAGTGAGGTCAGTGATGTACCTGGATGGGCAGTGACAGTATGAGTGAGGTCAGTGATGTATCTGGATGGGTAGTGACAGTATGAGTCAGATCAATGATGTATCTGTATGGGTAGTGACAGTATGAGGGAGATCAGTGATGTATCTGGATGGGTAGTGACAGTATGAGTGAGATCAGTGATGTATCTGGATGGGCAGTGACAGTATGAGTGAGATCAGTGATGTACCTGGATGGGTAGAGACAGTATGAGTGAGGTCAGTGATATATCTGGATGGGTATTGACTTTATGAATTAGGTCAGTGATGTACCTGGATGGGTAGTGACAGTATGAGTGAGGTCAGTGATGTATCTGGATGGGGAGTGAGAGTATGAGTGAGGTCAGTGATGTATCTGGATGGATAGTGACAGTATGAGTGAGGTCAGTGATGTACTTGGATGGGTAGTGACAGTATGAGTGAGGTCAGTGATGTATCTGGATGGGTAGTGACAGTATGAGTGAGGTCAGTGATGTACCTGGATGGGTAGTGACAGTATGAGTGAGGTCAGTGATGTATCTGGATGGGTAGTGACAGTATGAGTGAGATCAGTGATGTATCTGGATGGGTAGTGACAGTATGAGTGAGATCAGTGATGTATCTGGATGGGTAGTGACAGTATGAGTGAGATCAGTGATGTACCTGGATGGGTAGTGACAGTATGAGTGAGGTCAGTGATGTATCTGGATGGATAGTGACAGTATGAGTGAAGTCAGTGATGTATCTGGATGGGTAGTGACAGTATGAGTGAGGTCAGTGATGTATCTGGAAGGGTAGTGACAGTATGAGTGAGATCAGTGATGTATCTGGATGGGTAGTGACAGTATGAGTGAGATCAGTGATGTATCTGGATGGGTAGTAACAGTATGAGTGAGATCAGTGATGTATCTGGATGGGTAGTGACAGTATGAGTGAGGTCAGTGATGTATCTGGATGGGTGGTGACAGTATGAGTGAGGTCAGTGATGTATCTGGATGGGTGGTGACAGTCTGAGTGAGGTCAGTGATGTATCTGGATGGGTAGTGACAGTATGAATGAGGTCAGTGATATATCTGGATGGGTAGTGACAGTATGACTGAAGTCAGTGATGTATCTGGATGGGTAGTGACAGTATGAGTGAGGTCAGTGATGTATCAGGATGGGTAGTGACAGTATGAGTGAGGTCAGTGATGTATCTGGATGGGTAGTGACAGTATGAGTGAGATCAGTGATGGATCTGGATGGGTAGTGACAGTATGAGTGAAGTCAGTGATGTATCTGGATGGGTACTGACAGTATGATTGAGGTCAGTGATGTATCTGGATGGGTAGTGACAGTATGAGTGAGGTCAGTGATGTGGCTGGATGGGTAGTGAAGGTATGAGTGAGGTCAGTGATGTACCTGGATGGGTAGTGACAGTATGAGTGAGGTCAGTGATGTATCTGGATGCGTAGTAACAGTATGAGTGAGATCAGTGATGTACCTGGATGGGTAGTGACAGTATGAGTGAGATCAGTGATGTAAAGGATGGGTAGTGACTTTATGAGTGAGATCAGTGATGTATCTGGATGGGCAGTGACAGTATGAGTGAGGTCAGTGATGTATCTCTATGGGTAGTGACAGTATGAGTGATATCAGTGATGTATCTGGAAGGGCAGTGACAGTATGAGTGAGATCAGTGATGTACCTGGATGGGTAGTGACAGTATGAGTGAGGTCAGTGATATATCTGGATGGGTAGTGACTTTATGAATGAGGTCAGTGATGTACCTGGATGGGTAGTGACAGTATGAGTGAGGTCAGTGATGTATCTGGATGGGTAGTGACAGTATGAGTGAGGTCAGTGATGTATCTGGATGGATAGTGACAGTATGAGTGAGGTCAGTGATGTATCTGGATGGGTAGTGACAGTATGAGTCAGATCAATGATGTATCTGTATGGGTAGTGACAGTATGAGGGAGATCAGTGATGTATCTGGATGGGTAGTGACAGTATGAGTGAGATCAGTGATGTATCTGGATGGGCAGTGACAGTATGAGTGAGATCAGTGATGTACCTGGATGGGTAGAGACAGTATGAGTGAGGTCAGTGATATATCTGGATGGGTAGTGACTTTATGAATTAGGTCAGTGATGTACCTGGATGGGTAGTGACAGTATGAGTGAGGTCAGTGATGTATCTGGATGGGGAGTGAGAGTATGAGTGAGGTCAGTGATGTATCTGGATGGATAGTGACAGTATGAGTGAGGTCAGTGATGTACTTGGATGGGTAGTGACAGTATGAGTGAGGTCAGTGATGTATCTGGATGGGTAGTGACAGTATGAGTGAGGTCAGTGATGTACCTGGATGGGTAGTGACAGTATGAGTGAGGTCAGTGATGTATCTGGATGGGTAGTGACAGTATGAGTGAGGTCAGTGATGTATCTGGATGGTAGTGACAGTATGAGTGAGATCAGTGATGTATCTGGATGGGTAGTGACAGTATGAGTGAGATCACTGATGTATCTGGATGGGTAGTGACAGTATGAGTGAGATCAGTGATGTATCTGGATGGGTAGTGACAGTATGAGTGAGATCAGTGATGTATCTGGATGGGTAGTGACAGTATGAGTGAGATCAGTGATGTACCTGGATGGGTAGTGACAGTATGAGTGAGGTCAGTGATGTATCTGGATGGGTAGTGACAGTATGAGTGAAGTCAGTGATGTATCTGGATGGGTAGTGACAGTATGAGTGAGGTCAGTGATGTATCTGGAAGGGTAGTGACAGTATGAGTGAGATCAGTGATGTATCTGGATGGGTAGTGACAGTATGAGTGAGATCAGTGATGTATCTGGATGGGTAGTGACAGTATGAGTGAGATCAGTGATGTATCTGGATGGGTAGTGACAGTATGAGTGAGATCAGTGATGTATCTGGATAGGTGGTGACAGTATGAGTGAGGTCAGTGATGTATCTGGATGGGTGGTGACAGTCTGAGTGAGGTCAGTGATGTATCTGGATGGGTAGTGACAGTATGAATGAGGTCAGTGATGTATCTGGATGGGTAGTGACAGTATGACTGAAGTCAGTGATGTATCTGGATGGGTAGTGACAGTATGAGTGAGGTCACTGATGTATCAGGATGGGTAGTGACAGTATGAGTGAGGTCAGTGATGTATCTGGATGGATAGTGACAGTATGAGTGAGGTCAGTGATGTACTTGGATGGGTAGTGACAGTATGAGTGAGGTCAGTGATGTATCTGGATGGGTAGTGACAGTATGAGTGAGGTCAGTGATGTACCTGGATGGGTAGTGACAGTATGAGTGAGGTCAGTGATGTATCTGGATGGGTAGTGACAGTATGAGTGAGGTCAGTGATGTATCTGGATGGTAGTGACAGTATGAGTGAGATCAGTGATGTATCTGGATGGGTAGTGACAGTATGAGTGAGATCACTGATGTATCTGAGTGGGTAGTGACAGTATGAGTGAGATCAGTGATGTATCTGGATGGGTAGTGACAGTATGAGTGAGATCAGTGATGTATCTGGATGGGTAGTGACAGTATGAGTGAGATCACTGATGTATCTGGATGGGTAGTGACAGTATGAGTGAGGTCAGTGATGTATCTGGATGGGCAGTGACAGTATGAGTGAGATCAGTGATGTATCTGGATGGGTAGTGACAGTATGAGTGAGGTCAGTGATGTATCTGGAAGGGTAGTGACAGTATGAGTGAGATCAGTGATGTATCTGGATGGGTAGTGACAGTATGAGTGAGATCAGTGATGTATCTGGATGGGTAGTGACAGTATGAGTGAGATCAGTGATGTATCTGGATGGGTAGTGACAGTATGAGTGAGGTCAGTGATGTATCTGGATGGGTGGTGACAGTATGAGTGAGGTCAGTGATGTATCTGGATGGGTGGTGACAGTCTGAGTGAGGTCAGTGATGTATCTGGATGGGTAGTGACAGTATGAATGAGGTCAGTGATGTATCTGGATGGGTAGTGACAGTATGACTGAAGTCAGTGATGTATCTGGATGGGTAGTGACAGTATGAGTGAGGTCACTGATGTATCAGGATGGGTAGTGACAGTATGAGTGAGGTCAGTGATGTATCTGGATGGGTAGTGACAGTATGAGTGAGATCAGTGATGGATCTGGATGGGTAGTGACAGTATGAGTGAAGTCAGTGATGTATCTGGATGGGTACTGACAGTATGATTGAGGTCAGTGATATATCTGGATGGGTAGTGACAGTATGAGTGAGGTCAGTGATGTGGCTGGATGGGTAGTGAAGGTATGAGTGAGGTCAGTGATGTACCTGGATGGGTAGTGAAAGTATGAGTGAGGTCAGTGATGTATCTGGATGCGTAGTAACAGTATGAGTGAGATCAGTGATGTACCTGGATGGGTAGTGACAGTATGAGTGAGATCAGTGATGTAAAGTATGGGTAGTGACTGTATGAGTGAGATCAGTGATGTATCTGGATGGGCAGTGACAGTATGAGTGAGGTCAGTGATGTATCTCTATGGGTAGTGACAGTATGAGTGATATCAGTGATGTATCTGGATGGGCAGTGACAGTATGAGTGAGATCAGTGATGTACCTGGATGGGTAGTGACAGTATGAGTGAGGTCAGTGATATATCTGGATGGGTAGTGACTTTATGAATGAGGTCAGTGATGTACCTGGATGGGTAGTGACAGTATGAGTGAGGTCAGTGATGTATCTGGATGGGTAGTGACAGTATGAGTGAGGTCAGTGATGTATCTGGATGGATAGTGACAGTATGAGTGAGGTCAGTGATGTACCTCGATGGGTAGTGACAGTATGAGTGAGGTCAGTGATGTATCTGGATGTGTAGTGAGAGTATGAGTGAGGTCAGGGATGTACCTGGATGGGTAGTGACAGTATGAGTGAGGTCAGTGATGTATCTGGATGGGTAGTGACAGTATGACTGAGGTCAGTGATGTATCTGGATGGGTAGTGACAGTATGAGTGGGTCTGTGATGTATCTGGAAGGGTAGAGACAGTATGAGTGAGGTCAGTGATGTATCTGGATGAGTAGTGACAGTATGACTGAGGTCAGTGATGTATCTGGATGGGTAGTGACAGTTTGAGTGAGGTCAGTGATGTATCAGGATGGGTCGTGACAGTATGAGTGAGGTCAGTGATGTATCTGGATGGGTAGTGACAGTATGAGTGAGATGAGTGATGGATCTGGATGGGTAGTGACAGTATGAGTGAAGTCAGTGATGTATCTGGATGGGTAGTGACAGTATGATTGAGGTCAGTGATGTATCTGGATGGGTAGTGACAGTATGAGTGAGGTCAGTGATGTGGCTGGATGGGTAGTGAAGGTATGAGTGAGGTCAGTGATGTACCTGGATGGGTAGTGACAGTATGAGTGAGGTCAGTGATGTATCTGGATGCGTAGTGACAGTATGAGTGAGATCAGTGATGTACCTGGATGGGTAGTGACAGTATGAGTGAGATCAGTGATGTATCTGGATGGGTAGTGACAGTATGAGTGAGGTCAGTGATGTATCTGGATGGGTAGTGACAGTATGAGTGTGGTCAGTGATGTATCTGGATGTGTAGTGACAGTATGAGTGAGATCAGTGATGTATCTGTATGGGTAGTGACAGCATGAGTGAGTTCAGTGATGTATCTGGATGTGTAGTGACAGTATGAGTGAGGTCAGTGATGTATCTGGATGGGTAGTGACAGTATGTGTGATGTCAGTGATGTATCTGGATGGGTAGTGAGAGTATGAGTGAGGTCAGCGATGTATCTGGATGGGCAGTGACAGTATGAGTGAGGTCAGTGATGTATCTGGATGGGTAGTGACAGTATGAGTGAGGTCAGTGATATATCTGGATGGTTAGTGACAGTATGAGTGAGGTCAGTGATGTACCTGTATGGGCAGTGACAGTGTGAGTGAGGTCAGTGATGTATCTGGATGTTTAGTGTCAGTATGAGTGAGTTCCGTGATGTATCTGGATGGGTAGTGACAGTATGAGTGAGGTAGGTGATGTATCTGGATGGGTAGTGACAGTATGAGTGAGGTCCGTGATGTATCTGGATGGGTAGTGACAGTATGAGTGAGGTCAGTGGTGTATCTGGATGGGTAGTGACAGTATGAGTGAGGTCAGCGATGTATCTGGATGGTAGTGACAGTATGAGTGAGGTCAGTGATGTATCTGGATGGTAGTGACAGTATGAGTGAGGTCAGTGATGTATCTGGATGTGTAGTGACAGTATGAGTGAGATCAGTGATGTACCTGGATGGGTAGTGACAGTATGAGTGAGATCAGTGATGTATCTGGATGGTAGTGACAGTATGAGTGAGATCAGTGATGTATCTGGATGGTAGTTACAGTATGAGTGAGGTCAGTGATGTATCTGGATGGTAGTGACAGTATGAGTGAGGTCAGTGATGTATCTGGATGGTAGTGACAGTATGAGGGAGGTCAGTGATGTATCTGGATGTGTAGTGACAGTATGAGTGAGATCAGTGATGTATCTGGATGGGTAGTGACAGTATGAGTGAGGTCAGTGATGTATCTGGATGGTAGTGACAGTATGAGTGAGGTCAGTGTTGTATCTGGATGGTAGTGACAGTATGAGTGAGGTCAGTGATGTATCTGGATGTGTAGTGACAGTATGAGTGAGGTCAGTGATGTATCTGAATGGGTAGTGACAGTATGAGTGAGGTCAGTGATGTACCTGGATGGGTAGTGACAGTATGAGTGAGGTCAGTGATGTATATGGATGGGTAGTGACAGTATGAGTGAGGTCAGTGATGTATCTGGATGGGTAGTGACAGTATGAGTGAGGTCAGTGATGTATCTGGATGGGTAGTGACAGTATGAGTGAGATCAGTGATGTATCTGGATGGGTGGTGACAGTATGAGTGAGGTCAGTGATGTATCTGGATGGGTGGTGACAGTCTGAGTGATGTCAGTGATGTATCTGGATGGGTAGTGACAGTATGAATGAGGTCAGTGATGTATCTGGATGGGTAGTGACAGTATGACTGAAGTCAGTGATGTATCTGAATGGGTAGTGACAGTATGAGTGAGGTCAGTGATGTATCAGGATGGGTAGTGACAGTATGAGTGAGGTCAGTGATGTATCTGGATGGGTAGTGACAGTATGAGTGAGATCAGTGATGGATCTGGATGGGTAGTGACAGTATGAGTGAAGTCAGTGATGTATCTGGATGGGTACTGACAGTATGATTGAGGTCAGTGATGTATCTGGATGGGTAGTGACAGTATGAGTGAGGTCAGTGATGTGGCTGGATGGGTAGTGAAGGTATGAGTGAGGTCAGTGATGTACCTTGATGGGTAGTGACAGTATGAGTGAGATCAGTGATGTATCTGGATGGGCAGTGACAGTATGAGTGAGGTCAGTGATGTATCTCTATGGGTAGTGACAGTATGAGTGATATCAGTGATGTATCTGGATGGGCAGTGACAGTATGAGTGAGATCAGTGATGTACCTGGATGGGTAGTGACAGTATGAGTGAGGTCAGTGATATATCTGGATGGGTAGTGACTTTATGAATGAGGTCAGTGATGTACCTGGATGGGTAGTGACAGTATGAGTGAGGTCAGTGATGTATCTTGATGGGTAGTGACAGTATGAGTGAGGTCAGTGATGTATCTGGATGGATAGTGACAGTATGAGTGAGGTCAGTGATGTACCTCGATGGGTAGTGACAGTATGAGTGAGGTCAGTGATGTATCTGGATGTGTAGTGAGAGTATGAGTGAGGTCAGTGATGTACCTGGATGTGTAGTGAGAGTATGAGTGAGGTCAGGGATGTACCTGGATGGGTAGTGACAGTATGAGTGAGGTCAGTGATGTATCTGGATGGGTAGTGACAGTATGACTGAGGTCAGTGATGTATCTGGATGGGTAGTGACAGTATGAGTGGGTCAGTGATGTATCTGGAAGGGTAGAGACAGTATGAGTGAGGTCAGTGATGTATCTGGATGAGTAGTGACAGTATGACTGAGGTCAGTGATGTATCTGGATGGGTAGTGACAGTTTGAGTGAGGTCAGTGATGTATCAGGATGGGTCGTGACAGTATGAGTGAGGTCAGTGATGTATCTGGATGGGTAGTGACAGTATAAGTGAGATGAGTGATGGATCTGGATGGGTAGTGACAGTATGAGTGAAGTCAGTGATGTATCTGGATGGGTAGTGACAGTATGATTGAGGTCAGTGATGTATCTGGATGGGTAGTGACAGTATGAGTGAGGTCAGTGATGTGGCTGGATGGGTAGTGAAGGTATGAGTGAGGTCAGTGATGTACCTGGATGGGTAGTGATAGTATGAGTGAGGTCAGTGATGTATCTGGATGCGTAGTGACAGTATGAGTGAGATCAGTGATGTACCTGGATGGGTAGTGACAGTATGAGTGAGATCAGTGATGTATCTGGATGGGTAGTGACAGTATGAGTGAGGTCAGTGATGTATCTGGATGGGTAGTGACAGTATGAGTGTGGTCAGTGATGTATCTGGATGTGTAGTGACAGTATGAGTGAGATCAGTGATGTATCTGTATGGGTAGTGACAGCATGAGTGAGTTCAGTGATGTATCTGGATGTGTAGTGACAGTATGAGTGAGGTCAGTGATGTATCAGGATGGGTAGTGACAGTATGTGTGATGTCAGTGATGTATCTGGATGGGTAGTGAGAGTATGAGTGAGGTCAGCGATGTATCTGGATGGGCAGTGACAGTATGAGTGAGGTCAGTGATGTATCTGGATGGGTAGTGACAGTATGAGTGAGGTCAGTGATATATCTGGATGGTTAGTGACAGTATGAGTGAGGTCAGTGATGTACCTGTATGGGCAGTGACAGTGTGAGTGAGGTCAGTGATGTATCTGGATGTGTAGTGTCAGTATGAGTGAGGTCCGTGATGTATCTGGATGGGTAGTGACAGTATGAGTGAGGTAGGTGATGTATCTGGATGGGTAGTGACAGTATGAGTGAGGTCCGTGATGTATCTGGATGGGTAGTGACAGTATGAGTGAGGTCAGTGGTGTATCTGGATGGGTAGTGACAGTATGAGTGAGGTCAGCGATGTATCTGGATGGTAGTGACAGTATGAGTGAGGTCAGTGATGTATCTGGATGGTAGTGACAGTATGAGTGAGGTCAGTGATGTATCTGGATGTGTAGTGACAGTATGAGTGAGATCAGTGATGTACCTGGATGGGTAGTGACAGTATGAGTGAGATCAGTGATGTATCTGGATGGTAGTGACAGTATGAGTGAGATCAGTGATGTATCTGGATGGTACTTACAGTATGAGTGAGGTCAGTGATGTATCTGGATGGTAGTGACAGTATGAGTGAGGTCAGTGATGTATCTGGATGGTAGTGACAATATGAGGGAGGTCAGTGATGTATCTGGATGTGTAGTGACAGTATGAGTGAGATCAGTGATGTATCTGGACGGGTAGTGACAGTATGAGTGAGGTCAGTGATGTATCTGGATGGTAGTGACAGTATGAGTGAGGTCAGTGTTGTATCTGGATGGTAGTGACAGTATGAGTGAGGTCAGTGATGTATCTGGATGTTTAGTGACAGTATGAGTGAGGTCAGTGATGTATCTGAATGGGTAGTGACAGTATGAGTGAGGTCAGTGATGTACCTGGATGGGTAGTGACAGTATGAGTGAGGTCAGTGATGTATATGGATGGGTAGTGACAGTATGAGTGAGGTCAGTGATGTATCTGGATGGGTAGTGACAGTATGAGTGAGGTCAGTGATGTATCTGGATGGGTCGTGACAGTATGAGTGAGATCAGTGATGTATCTGGATGGGTAGTGACAGTATGAGTGAGATCAGTGATGTATCTGGATGGGTAGTGACAGTATGAGTGAGGTCAGTGATGTATCTGGATGGGTGGTGACAGTATGAGTGAGGTCAGTGATGTATCTGGATGGGTGGTGACAGTCTGAGTGAGGTCAGTGATGTATCTGGATGGGTAGTGACAGTATGAATGAGGTCAGTGATGTATCTGGATGGGTAGTGACAGTATGACTGAAGTCAGTGATGTATCTGGATGGGTAGTGACAGTATGAGTGAGGTCAGTGATGTATCAGGATGGGTAGTGACAGTATGAGTGAGGTCAGTGATGTATCTGGATGGGTAGTGACAGTATGAGTGAGATCAGTGATGGATCTGGATGGGTAGTGACAGTATGAGTGAAGTCAGTGATGTATCTGGATGGGTACTGAGAGTATGATTGAGGTCAGTGATGTATCTGGATGGGTAGTGACAGTATGAGTGAGGTCAGTGATGTGGCTGGATGGGTAGTGAAGGTATGAGTGAGGTCAGTGATGTACCTGGATGGGTAGTGACAGTATGAGTGAGGTCAGTGATGTATCTGGATGCGTAGTGACAGTATGAGTGAGATCAGTGATGTACCTGGATGGGTAGTGACAGTATGAGTGAGATCAGTGATGTAAAGGATGGGTAGTGACTGTATGAGTGAGATCAGTGATGTATCTGGATGGGCAGTGACAGTATGAGTGAGGTCAGTGATGTATCTCTATGGGTAGTGACAGTATGAGTGATATCAGTGATGTATCTGGATGGGCAGTGACAGTCTGAGTGAGATCAGTGATGTACCTGGATGGGTAGTGACAGTATGAGTGAGGTCAGTGATATATCTGGATGGGTAGTGACTTTATGAATGAGGTCAGTGATGTACCTGGATGGGTAGTGACAGTATGAGTGAGGTCAGTGATGTATCTTGATGGGTTGTGACAGTATGAGTGAGGTCAGTGATGTATCTGGATGGATAGTGACAGTATGAGTGAGGTCAGTGATGTACCTCGATGGGTAGTGACAGTATGAGTGAGGTCAGTGATGTATCTGGATGTGTAGTGAGAATATGAGTGAGTTCAGTGATGTACCTGGATGGGTAGTGACAGTATGAGTGAGGTCAGTGATGTATCTGGATGGGTAGTGACAGTATGACTGAGGTCAGTGATGTATCTGGATGGGTAGTGACAGTATGAGTGGGTCAGTGATGTATCTGGAAGTGTATTGACAGTATGAGTGAGGTCAGTGATGTACCTGGATGGGTAATGACAGTATGAGTGATGTCAGTGATGTATCTGGATGGGTAGTGACAGTATGAGTGAGATCAGTGATGTATCTGGATGGGTAGTGACAGTATGAGTGAGGTCAGTGATGTATCTGGATGGGTAGTGACAGTATGAGTGAGGTCAGTGATGTACCTGGATGGGTAGTGACAGTATGAGTGAGATCAGTGATGTATCTGGATGGGTAGTGACAGTATGAGTGAGGTCCGTGATGTATCTGGAAGTGTAGTGACAGTATGAGTGAGGTCAGTGATGTACCTGGATGGGTAATGACAGTATGAGTGATGTCAGTGATGTATCTGGATGGGTAGTGACAGTATGAGTGAGATCAGTGATGTATCTGGATGGGTAGTGACAGTATGAGTGAGGTCAGTGATGTATCTGGATGGGTAGTGACAGTATGAGTGAGATCAGTGATGTATCTGGATGGGTAGTGACAGTATCAGTGAAGTCAGTGATGTATCTGGATGGGTAGTGACAGTATGATTGAGGTCAGTGATGTACCTGGATGGGTAGTGACAGTATGAGTGAGGTCAGTGATGTATCTGGATGGGTAGTGACAGTATGAGTGAGGTCAGTGATGTACCTGGATGGGTAGTGACAGTATGAGTGAGGTCAGTGATGTACCTGGATGGGTAGTGAAAGTATGAGTGAGGTCAGTGATGTATCTGGATGGGTAGTGACAGTATGACTGTGGTCAGTGATGTATCTGGATGGGTAGTGACAGTATGAGTGGGTCAGTGATGTATCTGGAAGTGTAGTGACAGTATGAGTGAGGTCAGTGATGTACATGGATGGGTAATGACAGTATGAGTGATGTCAGTGATGTATCTGGATGGGTAGTGACAGTATGAGTGAGATCAGTGATGTACCTGGATGGGTAGTGACAGTATGAGTGAGATCAGTGATGTATCTGGATGGGTAGTGACAGTATGAGTGAGGTCAGTGATGTATCTGGATGGGTAGTTACAGTATGAGTGAGGTCAGTGATGTACCTGGATGGGTAGTGACAGTATGAGTGAGATCAGTGATGTATCTGGATGGGTAGTGACAGTATGAGTGAGGTCAGTGATGTATCTGGATGGGTGGTGACAGTATGAGTGAGGTCAGTGATGTACCTGGATGGGTAGTGACAGTATGAGTGAGGTCAGTGATGTATCTGGATGGGTAGTGACAGTATGAGTCAAATCAATGATGTATCTGTATGGGTAGTGACAGTATGAGGGAGATCAGTGATGTATCTGGATGGGTAGTGACAGTATGAGTGAGATCAGTGATGTATCTGGATGGGCAGTGACAGTATGAGTGAGATCAGTGATGTACCTGGATGGGTAGAGACAGTATGAGTGAGGTCAGTGATATATCTGGATGGGTAGTGACTTTATGAATTAGGTCAGTGATGTACCTGGATGGGTAGTGACAGTATGAGTGAGGTCAGTGATGTATCTGGATGGGGAGTGAGAGTATGAGTGAGGTCAGTGATGTATCTGGATGGATAGTGACAGTATGAGTGAGGTCAGTGATGTACTTGGATGGGTAGTGACAGTATGAGTGAGGTCAGTGATGTATCTGGATGGGTAGTGACAGTATGAGTGAGGTCAGTGATGTACCTGGATGGGTAGTGACAGTATGAGTGAGGTCAGTGATGTATCTGGATGGGTAGTGACAGTATGAGTGAGGTCAGTGATGTATCTGGATGGTAGTGACAGTATGAGTGAGATCAGTGATGTATCTGGATGGGTAGTGACAGTATGAGTGAGATCACTGATGTATCTGGATGGGTAGTGACAGTATGAGTGAGATCAGTGATGTATCTGGATGGGTAGTGACAGTATGAGTGAGATCAGTGATGTATCTGGATGGGTAGTGACAGTATGAGTGAGATCAGTGATGTACCTGGATGGGTAGTGACAGTATGAGTGAGGTCAGTGATGTATCTGGATGGGTAGTGACAGTATGAGTGAAGTCAGTGATGTATCTGGATGGGTAGTGACAGTATGAGTGAGGTCAGTGATGTATCTGGATGGGTAGTGACAGTATGAGTGAGATCAGTGATGTATCTGGATGGGTAGTGACAGTATGAGTGAGATCAGTGATGTATCTGGATGGGTAGTGACAGTATGAGTGAGGTCAGTGATGTATCTGGATGGGTGGTGACAGTATGAGTGAGGTCAGTGATGTATCTGGATGGGTGGTGACAGTCTGAGTGAGGTCAGTGATGTATCTGGATGGGTAGTGACAGTATGAATGAGGTCAGTGATGTATCTGGATGGGTAGTGACAGTATGACTGCAGTCAGTGATGTATCTGGATGGGTAGTGACAGTATGAGTGAGGTCAGTGATGTATCAGGATGGGTAGTGACAGTATGAGTGAGGTCAGTGATGTATCTGGATGGGTAGTGACAGTATGAGTGAGATCAGTGATGGATCTGGATGGGTAGTGACAGTATGAGTGAAGTCAGTGATGTATCTGGATGGGTACTGACAGTATGATTGAGGTCAGTGATGTATCTGGATGGGTAGTGACAGTATGAGTGAGGTCAGTGATGTGGCTGGATGGGTAGTGAAGGTATGAGTGAGGTCAGTGATGTACCTGGATGGGTAGTGACAGTATGAGTGAGGTCAGTGATGTATCTGGATGCGTAGTAACAGTATGAGTGAGATCAGTGATGTACCTGGATGGGTAGTGACAGTATGAGTGAGATCAGTGATGTAAAGGATGGGTAGTGACTGTATGAGTGAGATCAGTGATGTATCTGGATGGGCAGTGACAGTATGAGTGAGGTCAGTGATGTATCTCTATGGGTAGTGACAGTATGAGTGATATCAGTGATGTATCTGGATGGGCAGTGACAGTATGAGTGAGATCAGTGATGTACCTGGATGGGTAGTGACAGTATGAGTGAGGTCAGTGATGTATCTGGATGGGTAGTGACAGTATGAGTGAGGTCAGTGATGTATCTGGATGGATAGTGACAGTATGAGTGAGGTCAGTGATGTACCTCGATGGGTAGTGACAGTATGAGTGAGGTCAGTGATGTATCTGGATGTGTAGTGAGAGTATGAGTGATGTCAGTGATGTACCTGGATGGGTAGTGACAGTATGAGTGAGGTCAGTGATGTATCTGGATGGGTAGTGACAGTATGACTGAGGTCAGTGATGTATCTGGATGGGTAGTGACAGTATGAGTGGGTCAGTGATGTATCTGGAAGGGTAGAGACAGTATGAGTGAGGTCAGTGATGTATCTGGATGAGTAGTGACAGTATGACTGAGGTCAGTGATGTATCTGGATGGGTAGTGACAGTTTGAGTGAGGTCAGTGATGTATCAGGATGGGTCGTGACAGTATGAGTGAGGTCAGTGATGTATCTGGATGGGTAGTGACAGTATGAGTGAGATGAGTGATGGATCTGGATGGGTAGTGACAGTATGAGTGAAGTCAGTGATGTATCTGGATGGGTAGTGACAGTATGATTGAGGTCAGTGATGTATCTGGATGGGTAGTGACAGTATGAGTGAGGTCAGTGATGTGGCTGGATGGGTAGTGAAGGTATGAGTGAGGTCAGTGATGTAACTGGATGGGTAGTGACAGTATGAGTGAGGTCAGTGATGTATCTGGATGCGTAGTGACAGTATGAGTGAGATCAGTGATGTACCTTGATGGGTAGTGACAGTATGAGTGAGGTCCGTGATGTATCTGGATGGGTAGTGACAGTATGAGTGAGGTCAGTGGTGTATCTGGATGGGTAGTGACAGTATGAGTGAGGTCAGCGATGTATCTGGATGGTAGTGACAGTATGAGTGAGGTCAGTGATGTATCTGGATGGTAGTGACAGTATGAGTGAGGTCAGTGATGTATCTGGATGTGTAGTGACAGTATGAGTGAGATCAGTGATGTACCTGGATGGGTAGTGACAGCATGAGTGAGATCAGTGATGTAACTGGATGGTAGTGACAGTATGAGTGAGATCAGTGATGTATCTGGATGGTAGTTACAGTATGAGTGAGGTCAGTGATGTATCTGGATGGTAGTGACAGTATGAGTGAGGTCAGTGATGTATCTGGATGGTAGTGACAGTATGAGGGAGGTCAGTGATGTATCTGGATGTGTAGTGACAGTATGAGTGAGATCAGTGATGTATCTGGATGGGTAGTGACAGTATGAGTGAGGTCAGTGATGTATCTGGATGGTAGTGACAGTATGAGTGAGGTCAGTGTTGCATCTGGATGGTAGTGACAGTATGAGTGAGGTCAGTGATGTATCTGGATGTGTAGTGACAGTATGAGTGAGGTCAGTGATGTATCTGAATGGGTAGTGACAGTATGAGTGAGGTCAGTGATGTACCTGGATGGGTAGTGACAGTATGAGTGAGGTCAGTGATGTATATGGATGGGTAGTGACAGTATGAGTGAGGTCAGTGATGTATCTGGATGGGTAGTGACAGTATGAGTGAGGTCAGTGATGTATCTGGATGGGTCGTGACAGTATGAGTGAGATCAGTGATGTATCTGGATGGGTAGTGACAGTATGAGTGAGATCAGTGATGTATCTGGATGGGTAGTGACAGTATGGGTGAGGTCAGTGATGTATCTGGATGGGTGGTGACAGTATGAGTGAGGTCAGTGATGTATCTGGATGGGTGGTGACAGTCTGAGTGAGGTCAGTGATGTATCTGGATGGGTAGTGACAGTATGAATGAGGTCAGTGATGTATCTGGATGGGTAGTGACAGTATGACTGAAGTCAGTGATGTATCTGGATGGGTAGTGACAGTATGAGTGAGGTCAGTGATGTATCAGGATGGGTAGTGACAGTATGAGTGAGGTCAGTGATGTATCTGGATGGGTAGTGACAGTATGATTGAGGTCAGTGATGTACCTGGATGGGTAGTGACAGTATGAGTGAGGTCAGTGATGTATCTGGATGGGTAGTGACAGTATGAGTGAGGTCAGTGATGTACCTGGATGGGTAGTGACAGTATGAGTGAGGTCAGTGATGTACCTGGATGGGTAGTGAAAGTATGAGTGAGGTCAGTGATGTATCTGGATGGGTAGTGACAGTATGACTGTGGTCAGTGATGTATCTGGATGGGTAGTGACAGTATGAGTGGGTCAGTGATGTATCTGGAAGTGTAGTGACAGTATGAGTGAGGTCAGTGATGTACATGGATGGGTAATGACAGTATGAGTGATGTCAGTGATGTATCTGGATGGGTAGTGACAGTATGAGTGAGATCAGTGATGTACCTGGATGGGTAGTGACAGTATGAGTGAGATCAGTGATGTATCTGGATGGGTAGTGACAGTATGAGTGAGGTCAGTGATGTATCTGGATGGGTAGTTACAGTATGAGTGAGGTCAGTGATGTACCTGGATGGGTAGTGACAGTATGAGTGAGATCAGTGATGTATCTGGATGGGTAGTGACAGTATGAGTGAGGTCAGTGATGTATCTGGATGGGTGGTGACAGTATGAGTGAGGTCAGTGATGTACCTGGATGGGTAGTGACAGTATGAGTGAGGTCAGTGATGTATCTGGATGGGTAGTGACAGTATGAGTCAAATCAATGATGTATCTGTATGGGTAGTGACAGTATGAGGGAGATCAGTGATGTATCTGGATGGGTAGTGACAGTATGAGTGAGATCAGTGATGTATCTGGATGGGCAGTGACAGTATGAATGAGATCAGTGATGTACCTGGATGGGTAGAGACAGTATGAGTGAGGTCAGTGATATATCTGGATGGGTAGTGACTTTATGAATTAGGTCAGTGATGTACCTGGATGGGTAGTGACAGTATGAGTGAGGTCAGTGATGTATCTGGATGGGGAGTGAGAGTATGAGTGAGGTCAGTGATGTATCTGGATGGATAGTGACAGTATGAGTGAGGTCAGTGATGTACTTGGATGGGTAGTGACAGTATGAGTGAGGTCAGTGATGTATCTGGATGGGTAGTGACAGTATGAGTGAGGTCAGTGATGTACCTGGATGGGTAGTGACAGTATGAGTGAGGTCAGTGATGTATCTGGATGGTAGTGACAGTATGAGTGAGATCAGTGATGTATCTGGATGGGTAGTGACAGTATGAGTGAGATCACTGATGTATCTGGATGGGTAGTGACAGTATGAGTGAGATCAGTGATGTATCTGGATGGGTAGTGACAGTATGAGTGAGATCAGTGATGTATCTGGATGGGTAGTGACAGTATGAGTGAGATCAGTGATGTACCTGGATGGGTAGTGACAGTATGAGTGAGGTCAGTGATGTATCTGGATGGGTAGTGACAGTATGAGTGAAGTCAGTGATGTATCTGGATGGGTAGTGACAGTATGAGTGAGGTCAGTGATGTATCTGGATGGGTAGTGACAGTATGAGTGAGATCAGTGATGTATCTGGATGGGTAGTGACAGTATGAGTGAGATCAGTGATGTATCTGGATGGGTGGTGACAGTATGAGTGAGGTCAGTGATGTATCTGGATGGGTGGTGACAGTATGAGTGAGGTCAGTGATGTATCTGGATGGGTGGTGACAGTCTGAGTGAGGTCAGTGATGTATCTGGAAGGGTAGTGACAGTATGAATGAGGTCAGTGATGTATCTGGATGGGTAGTGACAGTATGACTGAAGTCAGTGATGTATCTGGATGGGTAGTGACAGTATGAGTGAGGTCAGTGATGTATCAGGATGGGTAGTGACAGTATGAGTGAGGTCAGTGATGTATCTGGATGGGTAGTGACAGTATGAGTGAGATCAGTGATGGATCTGGATGGGTAGTGACAGTATGAGTGAAGTCAGTGATGTATCTGGATGGGTACTGACAGTATGATTGAGGTCAGTGATGTATCTGGATGGGTAGTGACAGTATGAGTGAGGTCAGTGATGTGGCTGGATGGGTAGTGAAGGTATGAGTGAGGTCAGTGATGTACCTGGATGGGTAGTGACAGTATGAGTGAGGTCAGTGATGTATCTGGATGCGTAGTAACAGTATGAGTGAGAACAGTGATGTACCTGGATGGGTAGTGACAGTATGAGTGAGATCAGTGATGTAAAGGATGGGTAGTGACTGTATGAGTGAGATCAGTGATGTATCTGGATGGGCAGTGACAGTATGAGTGAGGTCAGTGATGTATCTCTATGGGTAGTGACAGTATGAGTGATATCAGTGATGTATCTGGATGGGCAGTGACAGTATGAGTGAGATCAGTGATGTACCTGGATGGGTAGTGACAGTATGAGTGAGGTCAGTGATATATCTGGATGGGTAGTGACTTTATGAATGAGGTCAGTGATGTACCTGGATGGGTAGTGACAGTATGAGTGAGGTCAGTGATGTATCTGGATGGGTAGTGACAGTATGAGTGAGGTCAGTGATGTATCTGGATGGATAGTGACAGTATGAGTGAGGTAAGTGATGTACCTCGATGGGTAGTGACAGTATGAGTGAGGTCAGTGATGTATCTGGATGTGTAGTGAGAGTATGAGTGAGGTCAGGGATGTACCTGGATGGGTAGTGACAGTATGAGTGAGGTCAGTGATGTATCTGGATGGGTAGTGACAGTATGACTGAGGTCAGTGATGTATCTGGATGGGTAGTGACAGTATGAGTGGGTCAGTGATGTATCTGGAAGTGTAGAGACAGTATGAGTGAGGTCAGTGATGTATCTGGATGAGTAGTGACAGTATGACTGAGGTCAGTGATGTATCTGGATGGGTAGTGACAGTTTGAGTGAGGTCAGTGATGTATCAGGATGGGTCGTGACAGTATGAGTGAGGTCAGTGATGTATCTGGATGGGTAGTGACAGTATGAGTGAGATGAGTGATGGATCTGGATGGGTAGTGACAGTATGAGTGAAGTCAGTGATGTATCTGGATGGGTAGTGACAGTATGATTGAGGTCAGTGATGTATCTGGATGGGTAGTGACAGTATGAGTGAGGTCAGTGATGTGGCTGGATGGGTAGTGAAAGTATGAGTGAGGTCAGTGATGTATCTGGATGGTAGTGACAGTATGAGTGAGATCAGTGATGTATCTGGATGGGTAGTGACAGTATGAGTGAGATCACTGATGTATCTGGATGGGTAGTGACAGTATGAGTGAGATCAGTGATGTATCTGGATGGGTAGTGACAGTATGAGTGAGATCAGTGATGTATCTGGATGGGTAGTGACAGTATGAGTGAGATCAGTGATGTACCTGGATGGGTAGTGACAGTATGAGTGAGGTCAGTGATGTATCTGGATGGGTAGTGACAGTATGAGTGAAGTCAGTGATGTATCTGGATGGGTAGTGACAGTATGAGTGAGGTCAGTGATGTATCTGGATGGGTAGTGACAGTATGAGTGAGATCAGTGATGTATCTGGATGGGTAGTGACAGTATGAGTGAGATCAGTGATGTATCTGGATGGGTAGTGACAGTATGAGTGAGGTCAGTGATGTATCTGGATGGGTGGTGACAGTATGAGTGAGGTCAGTGATGTATCTGGATGGGTGGTGACAGTCTGAGTGAGGTCAGTGATGTATCTGGAAGGGTAGTGACAGTATGAATGAGGTCAGTGATGTATCTGGATGGGTAGTGACAGTATGACTGAAGTCAGTGATGTATCTGGATGGGTAGTGACAGTATGAGTGAGGTCAGTGATGTATCAGGATGGGTAGTGACAGTATGAGTGAGGTCAGTGATGTATCTGGATGGGTAGTGACAGTATGAGTGAGATCAGTGATGGATCTGGATGGGTAGTGACAGTATGAGTGAAGTCAGTGATGTATCTGGATGGGTACTGACAGTATGATTGAGGTCAGTGATGTATCTGGATGGGTAGTGACAGTATGAGTGAGGTCAGTGATGTGGCTGGATGGGTAGTGAAGGTATGAGTGAGGTCAGTGATGTACCTGGATGGGTAGTGACAGTATGAGTGAGGTCAGTGATGTATCTGGATGCGTAGTAACAGTATGAGTGAGATCAGTGATGTACCTGGATGGGTAGTGACAGTATGAGTGAGATCAGTGATGTAAAGGATGGGTAGTGACTGTATGAGTGAGATCAGTGATGTATCTGGATGCGCAGTGACAGTATGAGTGAGGTCAGTGATGTATCTCTATGGGTAGTGACAGTATGAGTGATATCAGTGATGTATCTGGATGGGCAGTGACAGTATGAGTGAGATCAGTGATGTACCTGGATGGGTAGTGACAGTATGAGTGAGGTCAGTGATATATCTGGATGGGTAGTGACTTTATGAATGAGGTCAGTGATGTACCTGGATGGGTAGTGACAGTATGAGTGAGGTCAGTGATGTATCTGGATGGGTAGTGACAGTATGAGTGAGGTCAGTGATGTATCTGGATGGATAGTGACAGTATGAGTGAGGTCAGTGATGTACCTCGATGGGTAGTGACAGTATGAGTGAGGTCAGTGATGTATCTGGATGTGTAGTGAGAGTATGAGTGAGGTCAGGGATGTACCTGGATGGGTAGTGACAGTATGAGTGAGGTCAGTGATGTACCTGGATGGGTAGTGACAGTATGAGTGAGGTCAGTGATGTACCTGGATGGGTAGTGAAAGTATGAGTGAGGTCAGTGATGTATCTGGATGGGTAGTGACAGTATGACTGTGGTCAGTGATGTATCTGGATGGGTAGTGACAGTATGAGTGGGTCAGTGATGTATCTGGAAGTGTAGTGACAGTATGAGTGAGGTCAGTGATGTACATGGATGGGTAATGACAGTATGAGTGATGTCAGTGATGTATCTGGATGGGTAGTGACAGTATGAGTGAGATCAGTGATGTACCTGGATGGGTAGTGACAGTATGAGTGAGATCAGTGATGTATCTGGATGGGTAGTGACAGTATGAGTGAGGTCAGTGATGTATCTGGATGGGTAGTTACAGTATGAGTGAGGTCAGTGATGTACCTGGATGGGTAGTGACAGTATGAGTGAGATCAGTGATGTATCTGGATGGGTAGTGACAGTATGAGTGAGGTCAGTGATGTATCTGGATGGGTGGTGACAGTATGAGTGAGGTCAGTGATGTACCTGGATGGGTAGTGACAGTATGAGTGAGGTCAGTGATGTATCTGGATGGGTAGTGACAGTATGAGTCAAATCAATGATGTATCTGTATGGGTAGTGACAGTATGAGGGAGATCAGTGATGTATCTGGATGGGTAGTGACAGTATGAGTGAGATCAGTGATGTATCTGGATGGGCAGTGACAGTATGAATGAGATCAGTGATGTACCTGGATGGGTAGAGACAGTATGAGTGAGGTCAGTGATATATCTGGATGGGTAGTGACTTTATGAATTAGGTCAGTGATGTACCTGGATGGGTAGTGACAGTATGAGTGAGGTCAGTGATGTATCTGGATGGGGAGTGAGAGTATGAGTGAGGTCAGTGATGTATCTGGATGGATAGTGACAGTATGAGTGAGGTCAGTGATGTACTTGGATGGGTAGTGACAGTATGAGTGAGGTCAGTGATGTATCTGGATGGGTAGTGACAGTATGAGTGAGGTCAGTGATGTACCTGGATGGGTAGTGACAGTATGAGTGAGGTCAGTGATGTATCTGGATGGGTAGTGACAGTATGAGTGAGGTCAGTGATGTATCTGGATGGTAGTGACAGTATGAGTGAGATCAGTGATGTATCTGGATGGGTAGTGACAGTATGAGTGAGATCACTGATGTATCTGGATGGGTAGTGACAGTATGAGTGAGATCAGTGATGTATCTGGATGGGTAGTGACAGTATGAGTGAGATCAGTGATGTATCTGGATGGGTAGTGACAGTATGAGTGAGATCAGTGATGTACCTGGATGGGTAGTGACAGTATGAGTGAGGTCAGTGATGTATCTGGATGGGTAGTGACAGTATGAGTGAAGTCAGTGATGTATCTGGATGGGTAGTGACAGTATGAGTGAGGTCAGTGATGTATCTGGATGGGTAGTGACAGTATGAGTGAGATCAGTGATGTATCTGGATGGGTAGTGACAGTATGAGTGAGATCAGTGATGTATCTGGATGGGTAGTGACAGTATGAGTGAGGTCAGTGATGTATCTGGATGGGTGGTGACAGTATGAGTGAGGTCAGTGATGTATCTGGATGGGTGGTGACAGTCTGAGTGAGGTCAGTGATGTATCTGGAAGGTAGTGACAGTATGAATGAGGTCAGTGATGTATCTGGATGGGTAGTGACAGTATGACTGAAGTCAGTGATGTATCTGGATGGGTAGTGACAGTATGAGTGAGGTCAGTGATGTATCAGGATGGGTAGTGACAGTATGAGTGAGGTCAGTGATGTATCTGGATGGGTAGTGACAGTATGAGTGAGATCAGTGATGGATCTGGATGGGTAGTGACAGTATGAGTGAAGTCAGTGATGTATCTGGATGGGTACTGACAGTATGATTGAGGTCAGTGATGTATCTGGATGGGTAGTGACAGTATGAGTGAGGTCAGTGATGTGGCTGGATGGGTAGTGAAGGTATGAGTGAGGTCAGTGATGTACCTGGATGGGTAGTGACAGTATGAGTGAGGTCAGTGATGTATCTGGATGCGTAGTAACAGTATGAGTGAGAACAGTGATGTACCTGGATGGGTAGTGACAGTATGAGTGAGATCAGTGATGTAAAGGATGGGTAGTGACTGTATGAGTGAGATCAGTGATGTATCTGGATGGGCAGTGACAGTATGAGTGAGGTCAGTGATGTATCTCTATGGGTAGTGACAGTATGAGTGATATCAGTGATGTATCTGGATGGGCAGTGACAGTATGAGTGAGATCAGTGATGTACCTGGATGGGTAGTGACAGTATGAGTGAGGTCAGTGATATATCTGGATGGGTAGTGACTTTATGAATGAGGTCAGTGATGTACCTGGATGGGTAGTGACAGTATGAGTGAGGTCAGTGATGTATCTGGATGGGTAGTGACAGTATGAGTGAGGTCAGTGATGTATCTGGATGGATAGTGACAGTATGAGTGAGGTCAGTGATGTACCTCGATGGGTAGTGACAGTATGAGTGAGGTCAGTGATGTATCTGGATGTGTAGTGAGAGTATGAGTGAGGTCAGGGATGTACCTGGATGGGTAGTGACAGTATGAGTGAGGTCAGTGATGTATCTGGATGGGTAGTGACAGTATGACTGAGGTCAGTGATGTATCTGGATGGGTAGTGACAGTATGAGTGGGTCAGTGATGTATCTGGAAGTGTAGAGACAGTATGAGTGAGGTCAGTGATGTATCTGGATGAGTAGTGACAGTATGACTGAGGTCAGTGATGTATCTGGATGGGTAGTGACAGTTTGAGTGAGGTCAGTGATGTATCAGGATGGGTCGTGACAGTATGAGTGAGGTCAGTGATGTATCTGGATGGGTAGTGACAGTATGAGTGAGATGAGTGATGGATCTGGATGGGTAGTGACAGTATGAGTGAAGTCAGTGATGTATCTGGATGGGTAGTGACAGTATGATTGAGGTCAGTGATGTATCTGGATGGGTAGTGACAGTATGAGTGAGGTCAGTGATGTGGCTGGATGGGTAGTGAAAGTATGAGTGAGGTCAGTGATGTATCTGGATGGTAGTGACAGTATGAGTGAGATCAGTGATGTATCTGGATGGGTAGTGACAGTATGAGTGAGATCACTGATGTATCTGGATGGGTAGTGACAGTATGAGTGAGATCAGTGATGTATCTGGATGGGTAGTGACAGTATGAGTGAGATCAGTGATGTATCTGGATGGGTAGTGACAGTATGAGTGAGATCAGTGATGTACCTGGATGGGTAGTGACAGTATGAGTGAGGTCAGTGATGTATCTGGATGGGTAGTGACAGTATGAGTGAAGTCAGTGATGTATCTGGATGGGTAGTGACAGTATGAGTGAGGTCAGTGATGTATCTGAATGGGTAGTGACAGTATGAGTGAGATCAGTGATGTATCTGGATGGGTAGTGACAGTATGAGTGAGATCAGTGATGTATCTGGATGGGTAGTGACAGTATGAGTGAGGTCAGTGATGTATCTGGATGGGTGGTGACAGTATGAGTGAGGTCAGTGATGTATCTGGATGGGTGGTGACAGTCTGAGTGAGGTCAGTGATGTATCTGGAAGGGTAGTGACAGTATGAATGAGGTCAGTGATGTATCTGGATGGGTAGTGACAGTATGACTGAAGTCAGTGATGTATCTGGATGGGTAGTGACAGTATGAGTGAGGTCAGTGATGTATCAGGATGGGTAGTGACAGTATGAGTGAGGTCAGTGATGTATCTGGATGGGTAGTGACAGTATGAGTGAGATCAGTGATGGATCTGGATGGGTAGTGACAGTATGAGTGAAGTCAGTGATGTATCTGGATGGGTACTGACAGTATGATTGAGGTCAGTGATGTATCTGGATGGGTAGTGACAGTATGAGTGAGGTCAGTGATGTGGCTGGATGGGTAGTGAAGGTATGAGTGAGGTCAGTGATGTACCTGGATGGGTAGTGACAGTATGAGTGAGGTCAGTGATGTATCTGGATGCGTAGTAACAGTATGAGTGAGATCAGTGATGTACCTGGATGGGTAGTGACAGTATGAGTGAGATCAGTGATGTAAAGGATGGGTAGTGACTGTATGAGTGAGATCAGTGATGTATCTGGATGGGCAGTGACAGTATGAGTGAGGTCAGTGATGTATCTCTATGGGTAGTGACAGTATGAGTGATATCAGTGATGTATCTGGATGGGCAGTGACAGTATGAGTGAGATCAGTGATGTACCTGGATGGGTAGTGACAGTATGAGTGAGGTCAGTGATATATCTGGATGGGTAGTGACTTTATGAATGAGGTCAGTGATGTACCTGGATGGGTAGTGACAGTATGAGTGAGGTCAGTGATGTATCTGGATGGGTAGTGACAGTATGAGTGAGGTCAGTGATGTATCTGGATGGATAGTGACAGTATGAGTGAGGTCAGTGATGTACCTCGATGGGTAGTGACAGTATGAGTGAGGTCAGTGATGTATCTGGATGTGTAGTGAGAGTATGAGTGAGGTCAGGGATGTACCTGGATGGGTAGTGACAGTATGAGTGAGGTCAGTGATGTATCTGGATGGGTAGTGACAGTATGACTGAGGTCAGTGATGTATCTGGATGGGTAGTGACAGTATGAGTGGGTCAGTGATGTATCTGGAAGTGTAGAGACAGTATGAGTGAGGTCAGTGATGTATCTGGATGAGTAGTGACAGTATGACTGAGGTCAGTGATGTATCTGGATGGGTAGTGACAGTTTGAGTGAGGTCAGTGATGTATCAGGATGGGTCGTGACAGTATGAGTGAGGTCAGTGATGTATCTGGATGGGTAGTGACAGTATGAGTGAGATGAGTGATGGATCTGGATGGGTAGTGACAGTATGAGTGAAGTCAGTGATGTATCTGGATGGGTAGTGACAGTATGATTGAGGTCAGTGATGTATCTGGATGGGTAGTGACAGTATGAGTGAGGTCAGTGATGTGGCTGGATGGGTAGTGAAAGTATGAGTGAGGTCAGTGATGTACCTGGATGGGTAGTGACAGTATGAGTGAGGTCAGTGATGTATCTGGATGCGTAGTGACAGTATGAGTGAGATCAGTGATGTACCTGGATGGGTAGTGACAGTATGAGTGAGGTCCGTGATGTATCTGGATGGGTAGTGACAGTATGAGTGAGGTCAGTGGTGTATCTGGATGGGTAGTGACAGTATGAGTGAGGTCAGCGATGTATCTGGATGGTAGTGACAGTATGAGTGAGGTCAGTGATGTATCTGGATGGTAGTGACAGTATGAGTGAGGTCAGTGATGTATCTGGATGTGTAGTGACAGTATGAGTGAGATCAGTGATGTACCTGGATGGGTAGTGACAGCATGAGTGAGATCAGTGATGTAACTGGATGGTAGTGACAGTATGAGTGAGATCAGTGATGTATCTGGATGGTAGTTACAGTATGAGTGAGGTCAGTGATGTATCTGGATGGTAGTGACAGTATGAGTGAGGTCAGTGATGTATCTGGATGGTAGTGACAGTATGAGGGAGGTCAGTGATGTATCTGGATGTGTAGTGACAGTATGAGTGAGATCAGTGATGTATCTGGATGGGTAGTGACAGTATGAGTGAGGTCAGTGATGTATCTGGATGGTAGTGACAGTATGAGTGAGGTCAGTGTTGCATCTGGATGGTAGTGACAGTATGAGTGAGGTCAGTGATGTATCTGGATGTGTAGTGACAGTATGAGTGAGGTCAGTGATGTATCTGAATGGGTAGTGACAGTATGAGTGAGGTCAGTGATGTACCTGGATGGGTAGTGACAGTATGAGTGAGGTCAGTGATGTATATGGATGGGTAGTGACAGTATGAGTGAGGTCAGTGATGTATCTGGATGGGTAGTGACAGTATGAGTGAGGTCAGTGATGTATCTGGATGGGTCGTGACAGTATGAGTGAGATCAGTGATGTATCTGGATGGGTAGTGACAGTATGAGTGAGATCAGTGATGTATCTGGATGGGTAGTGACAGTATGGGTGAGGTCAGTGATGTATCTGGATGGGTGGTGACAGTATGAGTGAGGTCAGTGATGTATCTGGATGGGTGGTGAAAGTCTGAGTGAGGTCAGTGATGTATCTGGATGGGTAGTGACAGTATGAATGAGGTCAGTGATGTATCTGGATGGGTAGTGACAGTATGACTGAAGTCAGTGATGTATCTGGATGGGTAGTGACAGTATGAGTGAGGTCAGTGATGTATCAGGATGGGTAGTGACAGTATGAGTGAGGTCAGTGATGTATCTGGATGGGTAGTGACAGTATGAGTGAGATCAGTGATGGATCTGGATGGGTAGTGACAGTATGAGTGAAGTCAGTGATGTATCTGGATGGGTACTGACAGTATGATTGAGGTCAGTGATGTATCTGGATGGGTAGTGACAGTATGAGTGAGGTCAGTGATGTGGCTGGATGGGTAGTGAAGGTATGAGTGAGGTCAGTGATGTACCTGGATGGGTAGTGACAGTATGAGTGAGGTCAGTGATGTATCTGGATGCGTAGTAACAGTATGAGTGAGAACAGTGATGTACCTGGATGGGTAGTGACAGTATGAGTGAGATCAGTGATGTAAAGGATGGGTAGTGACTGTATGAGTGAGATCAGTGATGTATCTGGATGGGCAGTGACAGTATGAGTGAGGTCAGTGATGTATCTCTATGGGTAGTGACAGTATGAGTGATATCAGTGATGTATCTGGATGGGCAGTGACAGTATGAGTGAGATCAGTGATGTACCTGGATGGGTAGTGACAGTATGAGTGAGGTCAGTGATATATCTGGATGGGTAGTGACTTTATGAATGAGGTCAGTGATGTACCTGGATGGGTAGTGACAGTATGAGTGAGGTCAGTGATGTATCTGGATGGGTAGTGACAGTATGAGTGAGGTCAGTGATGTATCTGGATGGATAGTGACAGTATGAGTGAGGTCAGTGATGTACCTCGATGGGTAGTGACAGTATGAGTGAGGTCAGTGATGTATCTGGATGTGTAGTGAGAGTATGAGTGAGGTCAGGGATGTACCTGGATGGGTAGTGACAGTATGAGTGAGGTCAGTGATGTATCTGGATGGGTAGTGACAGTATGACTGAGGTCAGTGATGTATCTGGATGGGTAGTGACAGTATGAGTGGGTCAGTGATGTATCTGGAAGTGTAGAGACAGTATGAGTGAGGTCAGTGATGTATCTGGATGAGTAGTGACAGTATGACTGAGGTCAGTGATGTATCTGGATGGGTAGTGACAGTTTGAGTGAGGTCAGTGATGTATCAGGATGGGTCGTGACAGTATGAGTGAGGTCAGTGATGTATCTGGATGGGTAGTGACAGTATGAGTGAGATGAGTGATGGATCTGGATGGGTAGTGACAGTATGAGTGAAGTCAGTGATGTATCTGGATGGGTAGTGACAGTATGAGTGAGGTCAGTGATGTATCTGGATGGGTAGTGACAGTATGAGTGAGGTCAGTGATGTGGCTGGATGGGTAGTGAAAGTATGAGTGAGGTCAGTGATGTATCTGGATGGTAGTGACAGTATGAGTGAGATCAGTGATGTATCTGGATGGGTAGTGACAGTATGAGTGAGATCACTGATGTATCTGGATGGGTAGTGACAGTATGAGTGAGATCAGTGATGTATCTGGATGGGTAGTGACAGTATGAGTGAGATCAGTGATGTATCTGGATGGGTAGTGACAGTATGAGTGAGATCAGTGATGTACCTGGATGGGTAGTGACAGTATGAGTGAGGTCAGTGATGTATCTGGATGGGTAGTGACAGTATGAGTGAAGTCAGTGATGTATCTGGATGGGTAGTGACAGTATGAGTGAGGTCAGTGATGTATCTGGATGGGTAGTGACAGTATGAGTGAGATCAGTGATGTATCTGGATGGGTAGTGACAGTATGAGTGAGATCAGTGATGTATCTGGATGGGTAGTGACAGTATGAGTGAGGTCAGTGATGTATCTGGATGGGTGGTGACAGTATGAGTGAGGTCAGTGATGTATCTGGATGGGTGGTGACAGTCTGAGTGAGGTCAGTGATGTATCTGGAAGGGTAGTGACAGTATGAATGAGGTCAGTGATGTATCTGGATGGGTAGTGACAGTATGACTGAAGTCAGTGATGTATCTGGATGGGTAGTGACAGTATGAGTGAGGTCAGTGATGTATCAGGATGGGTAGTGACAGTATGAGTGAGGTCAGTGATGTATCTGGATGGGTAGTGACAGTATGAGTGAGATCAGTGATGGATCTGGATGGGTAGTGACAGTATGAGTGAAGTCAGTGATGTATCTGGATGGGTACTGACAGTATGATTGAGGTCAGTGATGTATCTGGATGGGTAGTGACAGTATGAGTGAGGTCAGTGATGTGGCTGGATGGGTAGTGAAGGTATGAGTGAGGTCAGTGATGTACCTGGATGGGTAGTGACAGTATGAGTGAGGTCAGTGATGTATCTGGATGCGTAGTAACAGTATGAGTGAGATCAGTGATGTACCTGGATGGGTAGTGACAGTATGAGTGAGATCAGTGATGTAAAGGATGGGTAGTGACTGTATGAGTGAGGTCAGTGATGTATCTGGATGGATAGTGACAGTATGAGTGAGGTCAGTGATGTACCTCGATGGGTAGTGACAGTATGAGTGATATCAGTGATGTATCTGGATGGGCAGTGACAGTATGAGTGAGATCAGTGATGTACCTGGATGGGTAGTGACAGTATGAGTGAGGTCAGTGATATATCTGGATGGGTAGTGACTTTATGAATGAGGTCAGTGATGTACCTGGATGGGTAGTGACAGTATGAGTGAGGTCAGTGATGTATCTGGATGGGTAGTGACAGTATGAGTGAGGTCAGTGATGTATCTGGATGGATAGTGACAGTATGAGTGAGGTCAGTGATGTACCTCGATGGGTAGTGACAGTATGAGTGAGGTCAGTGATGTATCTGGATGTGTAGTGAGAGTATGAGTGAGGTCAGGGATGTACCTGGATGGGTAGTGACAGTATGAGTGAGGTCAGTGATGTATCTGGATGGGTAGTGACAGTATGACTGAGGTCAGTGATGTATCTGGATGGGTAGTGACAGTATGAGTGGGTCAGTGATGTATCTGGAAGTGTAGAGACAGTATGAGTGAGGTCAGTGATGTATCTGGATGAGTAGTGACAGTATGACTGAGGTCAGTGATGTATCTGGATGGGTAGTGACAGTTTGAGTGAGGTCAGTGATGTATCAGGATGGGTCGTGACAGTATGAGTGAGGTCAGTGATGTATCTGGATGGGTAGTGACAGTATGAGTGAGATGAGTGATGGATCTGGATGGGTAGTGACAGTATGAGTGAAGTCAGTGATGTATCTGGATGGGTAGTGACAGTATGATTGAGGTCAGTGATGTATCTGGATGGGTAGTGACAGTATGAGTGAGGTCAGTGATGTGGCTGGATGGGTAGTGAAAGTATGAGTGAGGTCAGTGATGTACCTGGATGGGTAGTGACAGTATGAGTGAGGTCAGTGATGTATCTGGATGCGTAGTGACAGTATGAGTGAGATCAGTGATGTACCTGGATGGGTAGTGACAGTATGAGTGAGGTCCGTGATGTATCTGGATGGGTAGTGACAGTATGAGTGAGGTCAGTGATGTGGCTGGATGGGTAGTGAAAGTATGAGTGAGGTCAGTGATGTATCTGGATGGTAGTGACAGTATGAGTGAGATCAGTGATGTATCTGGATGGGTAGTGACAGTATGAGTGAGATCACTGATGTATCTGGATGGGTAGTGACAGTATGAGTGAGATCAGTGATGTATCTGGATGGGTAGTGACAGTATGAGTGAAGTCAGTGATGTATCTGGATGGGTAGTGACAGTATGAGTGAGGTCAGTGATGTATCTGGATGGGTAGTGACAGTATGAGTGAGGTCAGTGATGTGGCTGGATGGGTAGTGAAAGTATGAGTGAGGTCAGTGATGTATCTGGATGGTAGTGACAGTATGAGTGAGATCAGTGATGTATCTGGATGGGTAGTGACAGTATGAGTGAGATCACTGATGTATCTGGATGGGTAGTGACAGTATGAGTGAGATCAGTGATGTATCTGGATGGGTAGTGACAGTATGAGTGAGATCAGTGATGTATCTGGATGGGTAGTGACAGTATGAGTGAGATCAGTGATGTACCTGGATGGGTAGTGACAGTATGAGTGAGGTCAGTGATGTATCTGGATGGGTAGTGACAGTATGAGTGAAGTCAGTGATGTATCTGGATGGGTAGTGACAGTATGAGTGAGGTCAGTGATGTATCTGGATGGGTAGTGACAGTATGAGTGAGATCAGTGATGTATCTGGATGGGTAGTGACAGTATGAGTGAGATCAGTGATGTATCTGGATGGGTAGTGACAGTATGAGTGAGGTCAGTGATGTATCTGGATGGGTGGTGACAGTATGAGTGAGGTCAGTGATGTATCTGGATGGGTGGTGACAGTCTGAGTGAGGTCAGTGATGTATCTGGAAGGGTAGTGACAGTATGAATGAGGTCAGTGATGTATCTGGATGGGTAGTGACAGTATGACTGAAGTCAGTGATGTATCTGGATGGGTAGTGACAGTATGAGTGAGGTCAGTGATGTATCAGGATGGGTAGTGACAGTATGAGTGAGGTCAGTGATGTATCTGGATGGGTAGTGACAGTATGAGTGAGATCAGTGATGGATCTGGATGGGTAGTGACAGTATGAGTGAAGTCAGTGATGTATCTGGATGGGTACTGACAGTATGATTGAGGTCAGTGATGTATCTGGATGGGTAGTGACAGTATGAGTGAGGTCAGTGATGTGGCTGGATGGGTAGTGAAGGTATGAGTGAGGTCAGTGATGTACCTGGATGGGTAGTGACAGTATGAGTGAGGTCAGTGATGTATCTGGATGCGTAGTAACAGTATGAGTGAGATCAGTGATGTACCTGGATGGGTAGTGACAGTATGAGTGAGATCAGTGATGTAAAGGATGGGTAGTGACTGTATGAGTGAGGTCAGTGATGTATCTGGATGGATAGTGACAGTATGAGTGAGGTCAGTGATGTACCTCGATGGGTAGTGACAGTATGAGTGATATCAGTGATGTATCTGGATGGGCAGTGACAGTATGAGTGAGATCAGTGATGTACCTGGATGGGTAGTGACAGTATGAGTGAGGTCAGTGATATATCTGGATGGGTAGTGACTTTATGAATGAGGTCAGTGATGTACCTGGATGGGTAGTGACAGTATGAGTGAGGTCAGTGATGTATCTGGATGGGTAGTGACAGTATGAGTGAGGTCAGTGATGTATCTGGATGGATAGTGACAGTATGAGTGAGGTCAGTGATGTACCTCGATGGGTAGTGACAGTATGAGTGAGGTCAGTGATGTATCTGGATGTGTAGTGAGAGTATGAGTGAGGTCAGGGATGTACCTGGATGGGTAGTGACAGTATGAGTGAGGTCAGTGATGTATCTGGATGGGTAGTGACAGTATGACTGAGGTCAGTGATGTATCTGGATGGGTAGTGACAGTATGAGTGGGTCAGTGATGTATCTGGAAGTGTAGAGACAGTATGAGTGAGGTCAGTGATGTATCTGGATGAGTAGTGACAGTATGACTGAGGTCAGTGATGTATCTGGATGGGTAGTGACAGTTTGAGTGAGGTCAGTGATGTATCAGGATGGGTCGTGACAGTATGAGTGAGGTCAGTGATGTATCTGGATGGGTAGTGACAGTATGAGTGAGATGAGTGATGGATCTGGATGGGTAGTGACAGTATGAGTGAAGTCAGTGATGTATCTGGATGGGTAGTGACAGTATGATTGAGGTCAGTGATGTATCTGGATGGGTAGTGACAGTATGAGTGAGGTCAGTGATGTGGCTGGATGGGTAGTGAAAGTATGAGTGAGGTCAGTGATGTACCTGGATGGGTAGTGACAGTATGAGTGAGGTCAGTGATGTATCTGGATGCGTAGTGACAGTATGAGTGAGATCAGTGATGTACCTGGATGGGTAGTGACAGTATGAGTGAGGTCCGTGATGTATCTGGATGGGTAGTGACAGTATGAGTGAGGTCAGTGGTGTATCTGGATGGGTAGTGACAGTATGAGTGAGGTCAGCGATGTATCTGGATGGTAGTGACAGTATGAGTGAGGTCAGTGATGTATCTGGATGGTAGTGACAGTATGAGTGAGGTCAGTGATGTATCTGGATGTGTAGTGACAGTATGAGTGAGATCAGTGATGTACCTGGATGGGTAGTGACAGCATGAGTGAGATCAGTGATGTAACTGGATGGTAGTGACAGTATGAGTGAGATCAGTGATGTATCTGGATGGTAGTTACAGTATGAGTGAGGTCAGTGATGTATCTGGATGGTAGTGACAGTATGAGTGAGGTCAGTGATGTATCTGGATGGTAGTGACAGTATGAGGGAGGTCAGTGATGTATCTGGATGTGTAGTGACAGTATGAGTGAGATCAGTGATGTATCTGGATGGGTAGTGACAGTATGAGTGAGGTCAGTGATGTATCTGGATGGTAGTGACAGTATGAGTGAGGTCAGTGTTGCATCTGGATGGTAGTGACAGTATGAGTGAGGTCAGTGATGTATCTGGATGTGTAGTGACAGTATGAGTGAGGTCAGTGATGTATCTGAATGGGTAGTGACAGTATGAGTGAGGTCAGTGATGTACCTGGATGGGTAGTGACAGTATGAGTGAGGTCAGTGATGTATATGGATGGGTAGTGACAGTATGAGTGAGGTCAGTGATGTATCTGGATGGGTAGTGACAGTATGAGTGAGGTCAGTGATGTATCTGGATGGGTCGTGACAGTATGAGTGAGATCAGTGATGTATCTGGATGGGTAGTGACAGTATGAGTGAGATCAGTGATGTATCTGGATGGGTAGTGACAGTATGGGTGAGGTCAGTGATGTATCTGGATGGGTGGTGACAGTATGAGTGAGGTCAGTGATGTATCTGGATGGGTGGTGAAAGTCTGAGTGAGGTCAGTGATGTATCTGGATGGGTAGTGACAGTATGAATGAGGTCAGTGATGTATCTGGATGGGTAGTGACAGTATGACTGAAGTCAGTGATGTATCTGGATGGGTAGTGACAGTATGAGTGAGGTCAGTGATGTATCAGGATGGGTAGTGACAGTATGAGTGAGGTCAGTGATGTATCTGGATGGGTAGTGACAGTATGAGTGAGATCAGTGATGGATCTGGATGGGTAGTGACAGTATGAGTGAAGTCAGTGATAATTCTGGATGGGTACTGACAGTATGATTGAGGTCAGTGATGTATCTGGATGGGTAGTGACAGTATGAGTGAGGTCAGTGATGTGGCTGGATGGGTAGTGACAGTATGAGTGAGGTCAGTGATGTGGCTGGATGGGTAGAGAAGGTATGAGTGAGGTCAGTGATGTACCTGGATGGGTAGTGACAGTATGAGTGAGGTCAGTGATGTATCTGGATGCGTAGTGACAGTATGAGTGAGATCAGTGATGTACCTGGATGGGTAGTGACAGTATGAGTGAGATCAGTGATGTAAAGGATGGGTAGTGACTGTATGAGTGAGATCAGTGATGTATCTGGATGGGCAGTGACAGTATGAGTGAGGTCAGTGATGTATCTCTATGGGTAGTGACAGTATGAGTGATATCAGTGATGTATCTGGATGGGCAGTGACAGTATGAGTGAGGTCAGTGATGTACCTCGATGGGTAGTGACAGTATGAGTGAGGTCAGTGATGTATCTGGATGTGTAGTGAGAGTATGAGTGAGGTCAGTGATGTACCTGGATGGGTAGTGACAGTATGAGTGAGGTCAGTGATGTATCTGGATGGGTAGTGACAGTATGACTGAGGTCAGTGATGTATCTGGATGGGTAGTGACAGTATGAGTGGGTCAGTGATGTATCTGGAAGGGTAGAGACAGTATGAGTGAGGTCAGTGATGTATCTGGATGAGTAGTGACAGTATGACTGAGGTCAGTGATGTATCTGGATGGGTAGTGACAGTTTGAGTGAGGTCAGTGATGTATCAGGATGGGTCGTGACAGTATGAGTGAGGTCAGTGATGTATCTGGATGGGTAGTGATAGTATGAGTGAGATGAGTGATGGATCTGGATGGGTAGTGACAGTATGAGTGAAGTCAGTGATGTATCTGGATGGGTAGTGACAGTATGATTGAGGTCAGTGATGTATCTGGATGGGTAGTGACAGTATGAGTGAGGTCAGTGATGTGGCTGGATGGGTAGTGAAGGTATGAGTGAGGTCAGTGATGTACCTGGATGGTTAGTGACAGTATGAGTGAGGTCAGTGATGTATCTGGATGCGTAGTGACAGTATGAGTGAGATCAGTGATGTACCTGGATGGGTAGTGACAGTATGAGTGAGATCAGTGATGTATCTGGATGGGTAGTGACAGTATGAGTGAGGTCAGTGATGTATCTGGATGGGTAGTGACAGTATGAGTGTGGTCAGTGATGTATCTGGATGTGTAGTGACAGTATGAGTGAGATCAGTGATGTATCTGTATGGGTAGTGACAGCATGAGTGAGTTCAGTGATGTATCTGGATGTGTAGTGACAGTATGAGTGAGGTCAGTGATGTATCTGGATGGGTAGTGACAATATGTGTGATGTCAGTGATGTATCTGGATGGGTCGTGAGAGTATGAGTGAGGTCAGCGATGTATCTGGATGGGCAGTGACAGTATGAGTGAGGTCAGTGATGTATCTGGATGGGTAGTGACAGTATGAGTGAGGTCAGTGATATATCTGGATGGTTAGTGACAGTATGAGTGAGGTCAGTGATGTACCTGTATGGGCAGTGACAGTATGAGTGAGGTCAGTGATGTATCTGGATGTGTAGTGTCAGTATGAGTGAGGTCCGTGATGTATCTGGATGGGTAGTGACAGTATGAGTGAGGTAGGTGATGTATCTGGATGGGTAGTGACAGTATGAGTGAGGTCCGTGATGTATCTGGATGGGTAGTGACAGTATGAGTGAGGTCAGTGGTGTATCTGGATGGGTAGTGACAGTATGAGTGAGGTCAGCGATGTATCTGGATGGTAGTGACAGTATGAGTGAGATCAGTGATGTATCTGGATGGGTAGTGACAGTATGAGTGAGATCAGTGATGTATCTGGATGTGTAGTGACAGTATGAGTGAGATCAGTGATGTACCTGGATGGGTAGTGACAGTATGAGTGAGATCAGTGATGTATCTGGATGGTAGTGACAGTATGAGTGAGATCAGTGATGTATCTGGATGGTAGTTACAGTATGAGTGAGGTCAGTGATGTATCTGGATGGTAGTGACAGTATGAGTGAGGTCAGTGATGTATCTGGATGGTAGTGACAGTATGAGGGAGGTCAGTGATGTATCTGGATGTGTAGTGACAGTATGAGTGAGATCAGTGATGTATCTGGATGGGTAGTGACAGTATGAGTGAGGTCAGTGATGTATCTGGATGGTAGTGACAGTATGAGTGAGGTCAGTGATGTATCTGGTTGGTAGTGACAGTATGAGTGAGGTCAGTGATGTATCTGGATGGGTAGTGACAGTATGAGTGAGGTCAGTGATGTATCTGGATGGGTAGTGACAATATGAGTGAGGTCAGTGATGTATCTGGATGGTAGTGACAGTATGAGTGAGATCAGTGATGTATCTGGATGGGTAGTGACAGTATGAGTGAGGTCAGTGATGTATCTGGATGGGTAGTGACATTATGAGTGAGGTCAGTGATGTATCTGGATGTGTAATGACATTATGAGTGAGGTCAGTGATGTATCTGGAAGTGTAGTGACAGTATGAGTGAGGTCAGTGATGTACCTGGATGGGTAATGACAGTATGAGTGATGTCAGTGATGTATCTGGATGGGTAGTGACAGTATGAGTGAGATCAGTGATGTATCTGGATGGGTAGTGACAGTATGAGTGAGGTCAGTGATGTATCTGCATGGGTAGTGACAGTATGAGTGAGGTCAGTGATGTATCTGGATGGGTAGTGACAGTATGAGTGAGGTCAGTGATGTATCTGGATGGGTAGTGACAGTATGAGTGAGGTCAGTGATGTACCTGGATGGGTAGTGACAGTATGAGTCAGGTCAGTGATGTATCTGGATGGGTAGTGACAGTATGAGTCAGATCAGTGATGTATCTGTATGGGTAGTGACAGTATGAGGGAGATCAGTGATGTATCTGGATGGGTAGTGACAGTATGAGTGAGATCAGTGATGTATCTGGATGGGCAGTGACAGTATGAGTGAGATCAGTGATGTACCTGGATGGGTAGTGACAGTATGAGTGAGGTCAGTGATATATCTGGCTGGGTAGTGACTTTATGAATGAGGTCAGTGATGTACCTGGATGGGTAGTGACAGTATGAGTGAGGTCAGTGATGTATCTGGATGGGTAGTGACAGTATGAGTGAGGTCAGTGATGTATCTGGATGGATAGTGACTGTATGAGTGAGGTCAGTGATGTACCTCGATGGGTAGTGACAGTATGAGTGAGGTCAGTATGTATCTGGATGTGTAGTGAGAGTATGAGTGAGGTCAGTGATGTATCTGGATGGGTAGTGAAAGTATGAGTGAGGCCAGTGATGTATCTGGATGGGTAGTGACAGTATGAGTGAGGTCAGTGATGTACCTGGATGGGTAGTGACAGTATGAGTGAGGTCAGTGATGTATCTGGATGGGTAGTGACAGTGTGAGTGAGGTCAGTGATGTACCTGGATGGGTAGTGACAGTATGAGTGAGGTCAGTGATGTACCTGGATGGGTAGTGACAGTATGAGTGAGGTCAGTGATGTATCTGGATGGGTAGTGACAGTATGACTGAGGTCAGTGATGTATCTGGATGGGTAGTGACAATATGAGTGGGTCAGTGATGTATCTCGAAGTGTAGTGACAGTATGAGTGAGGTCAGTGATGTACCTGGATGGGTAATGACAGTATGAGTGATGTCAGTGATGTATCTGGATGGGTAGTGACAGTATGAGTGAGATCAGTGATGTATCTGGATGGGTAGTGACAGTATGAGTGAGGTCAGTGATGTATCTGGATGGGTAGTGACAGTATGAGTGAGATCAGTGATGTATCTGGATGGGTAGTGACAGTATCAGTGAAGTCAGTGATGTATCTGGATGGGTAGTGACAGTATGATTGAGGTCAGTGATGTACCTGGATGGGTCGTGACAGTATGAGTGAGGTCAGTGATGTATCTGGATAGGTAGTGACAGTATGAGTGAGGTCAGTGATGTACCTGGATGGGTAGTGACAGTATGAGTGAGGTCAGTGATGTACCTGGATGGGTAGTGACAGTATGAGTGAGGTCAGTGATGTATCTGGATGGGTAGTGACAGTATGACTGAGGTCAGTGATGTATCTGGATGGGTAGTGACAGTATGAGTGGGTCAGTGATGTACCTGGATGGGTAATGACAGTATGAGTGATGTCAGTGGTGTATCTGGATGGGTAGTGACAGTATGAGTGAGATCAGTGATGTATCTGGATGGGTAGTGACAGTATGAGTGAGGTCAGTGATGTATCTGGATGGGTAGTGACAGTATGAGTGAGGTCAGTGATGTATCTGGATGGGTGGTGACAGTATGAGTGAGGTCAGTGATGTACCTGGATGGGTAGTGACAGTATGAGTGAGGTCAGTGATGTATCTGGATGGGTAGTGACAGTATGAGTCAGATCAGTGATGTATCTGTATGGGTATTGACAGTATGAGGGAGATCAGTGATGTATCTGGATGGGTAGTGACAGTATGAGTGAGATCAGTGATGTATCTGGATGGGCAGTGACAGTATGAGTGAGATCAGTGATGTACCTGGATGGGTAGTGACAGTATGAGTGAGGTCAGTGATATATCTGGATGGGTAGTGACTTTATGAATGAGGTCAGTGATGTACCTGGATGGGTAGTGACAGTATGAGTGAGGTCAGTGATGTATCTGGATGGGTAGTGACAGTATGAGTGAGGTCAGTGATGTATCTGGATGGATAGTGACAGTATGAGTGAGGTCAGTGATGTACCTCGATGGGTTGTGACAGTATGAGTGAGGTCAGTGATGTATCTGGATGTGTAGTGAGAGTATGAGTGAGGTCAGTGATGTATCTGGATGGGTAGTGAAAGTATGAGTGAGGTCAGTGATGTATCTGGATGGGTAGTGACAGTATGAGTGAGGTCAGTGATGTACCTGGATGGGTAGTGACAGTATGAGTGAGGTCAGTGATGTATCTGGATGGGTAGTGACAGTATGAGTGAGGTCAGTGATGTACCTGGATGGGTAGTGACAGTATGAGTGAGGTCAGTGATGTACCTGGATGGGTAGTTACAGTATGAGTGAGGTCAGTGATGTATCTGGATGGGTAGTGACAGTATGACTGAGGTCAGTGATGTATCTGGATGGGTAGTGACAGTATGAGTGGGTCAGTGATGTATCTGGAAGGGTAGAGACAGTATGAGTGAGGTCAGTGATGTATCTGGATGGGTAGTGACAGTATGACTGAGGTCAGTGATGTATCAGGATGGGTAGTGACAGTATGAGTGAGGTCAGTGATGTATCTGGATGGGTAGTGACAGTATGAGTGAGATCAGTGATGTATCTGGATGGGTAGTGACAGTATGAGTGAAGTCAGTGATGTATCTGGATGGGTAGTGACAGTATGATTGAGGTCAGTGATGTATCTGGATGGGTAGTGACAGTATGAGTGAGGTCAGTGATGTATCTGGATGGGTAGTGACAGTATGAGTGAGGTCCGTGATGTATCTGGATGGGTAGTGACAGTATGAGTGAGGTCAGTGATGTATCTGGATGGTAGTGACAGTATGAGTGAGATCAGTGATGTATCTGGATGGGTAGTAACAGTATGAGTGAGGTCAGTGATGTACCTGGATGGGTAGTGACAGTATGAGTGAGGTCAGTGATGTATCTGGATGGGTAGTGACAGTGTGAGTGAGGTCAGTGATGTACCTGGATGGGTAGTGACAGTATGAGTGAGGTCAGTGATGTACCTGGATGGGTAGTGACAGTATGAGTGAGGTCAGTGATGTATCTGGATGGGTAGTGACAGTATGACTGAGGTCAGTGATGTATCTGGATGGGTAGTGACAATATGAGTGGGTCAGTGATGTATCTCGAAGTGTAGTGACAGTATGAGTGAGGTCAGTGATGTACCTGGATGGGTAATGACAGTATGAGTGATGTCAGTGATGTATCTGGATGGGTAGTGACAGTATGAGTGAGATCAGTGATGTATCTGGATGGGTAGTGACAGTATGAGTGAGGTCAGTGATGTATCTGGATGGGTAGTGACAGTATGAGTGAGATCAGTGATGTATCTGGATGGGTAGTGACAGTATCAGTGAAGTCAGTGATGTATCTGGATGGGTAGTGACAGTATGATTGAGGTCAGTGATGTACCTGGATGGGTAGTGACAGTATGAGTGAGGTCAGTGATGTATCTGGATTGGTAGTGACAGTATGAGTGAGGTCAGTGATGTACCTGGATGGGTAGTGACAGTATGAGTGAGGTCAGTGATGTACCTGGATGGGTAATGACAGTATGAGTGAGGTCAGTGATGTATCTGGATGGGTAGTGACAGTATGACTGAGGTCAGTGATGTATCTGGATGGGTAGTGACAGTATGAGTGGGTCAGTGATGTATCTGGAAGTGTAGTGACAGTATGAGTGAGGTCAGTGATGTACCTGGATGGGTAATGACAGTGTGAGTGATGTCAGTGATGTATCTGGATGGGTAGTGACAGTATGAGTGAGATCAGTGATGTATCTGGATGGGTAGTGACAGTATGAGTGAGGTCAGTGATGTATCTGGATGGGTAGTGACAGTATGAGTGAGGTCAGTGATGTATCTGGATGGGTAGTGACAGTATGCGTGAGGTCAGTGATGTATCTGGATGGGTAGTGACAGTATGAGTGAGGTCAGTGATGTATCTGGATGGGTAGTTACAGTATGAGTGAGGTCAGTGATGTACCTGGATGGGTAGTGACAGTATGAGTGAGATCAGTGATGTATCTGGATGGGTAGTGACAGTATGAGTGAGGTCAGTGATGTATCTGGATGGGTGGTGACAGTATGAGTGAGGTCAGTGATGTACCTGGATGGGTAGTGACAGTATGAGTGAGGTCAGTGATGTATCTGGATGGGTAGTGACAGTATGAGTCAGATCAGTGATGTATCTGTATGGGTAGTGACAGTATGAGGGAGATCTGTGATGTATCTGGATGGGTAGTGACAGTATGAGTGAGATCAGTGATGTATCTGGATGGGCAGTGACAGTATGAGTGAGATCAGTGATGTACCTGGATGGGTAGTGACAGTATGAGTGAGGTCAGTGATATATCTGGATGGGTAGTGACTTTATGAATGAGGTCAGTGATGTACCTGGATGGGTAGTGACAGTATGAGTGAGGTCAGTGATGTATCTGGATGGGTAGTGACAGTATGAGTGAGGTCAGTGATGTATCTGGATGGATAGTGACAGTATGAGTGAGGTCAGTGATGTACCTCGATGGGTTGTGACAGTATGAGTGAGGTCAGTGATGTATCTGGATGTGTAGTGAGAGTATGAGTGAGGTCAGTGATGTATCTGGATGGGTAGTGAAAGTATGAGTGAGGTCAGTGATGTATCTGGATGGGTAGTGACAGTATGAGTGAGGTCAGTGATGTACCTGGATGGGTAGTGACAGTATGAGTGAGGTCAGTGATGTATCTGGATGGGTAGTGACAGTATGAGTGAGGTCAGTGATGTAGCTGGATGGGTAGTGACAGTATGAGTGAGGTCAGTGATGTATCTGGATGGGTAGTGACAGTATGAGTCAGATCAGTGATGTATCTGCATGGGTAGTGACAGTATGAGGGAGATCAGTGATGTATCTGGATGGGTAGTGACAGTATGAGTGAGATCAGTGATGTATCTGGATGGGCAGTGACAGTATGAGTGAGATCAGTGATGTACCTGGATGGGTAGTGACAGTATGAGTGAGGTCAGTGATATATCTGGATGGGTAGTGACTTTATTAATGAGGTCAGTGATGTACCTGGATGGGTAGTGACAGTATGAGTGAGGTCAGTGATGTATCTGGATGTGTAGTGACAGTATGAGTGAGGTCAGTGATGTATCTGGATGGATAGTGACAGTATGAGTGAGGTCAGTGATGTACCTCGATGGGTTGTGACAGTATGAGTGAGGTCAGTGATGTGTCTGGATGTGTAGTGAGAGTATGAGTGAGGTCAGTGATGTATCTGGATGGGTAGTGAAAGTATGAGTGAGGTCAGTGATGTATCTGGATGGGTAGTGACAGTATGAGTGAGGTCAGTGATGTACCTGGATGGTTAGTGACAGTATGAGTGAGGTCAGTGATGTATCTGGATGGGTAGTGACAGTATGAGTGAGGTCAGTGATGTAGCTGGATGGGTAGTGACAGTATGAGTGAGGTCAGTGATGTACCTGGATGGGTAGTGACAGTATGAGTGAGGTCAGTGATGTATCTGGATGGGTAGTGACAGTATGACTGAGGTCAGTGATGTATCTGGATGGGTAGTGACAGTATGAGTGGGTCAGTGATGTATCTGGAAGGGTAGAGACAGTATGAGTGAGGTCAGTGATGTATCTGGATGGGTAGTGACAGTATGAGTGAGATCAGTGATGTATCTGGATGGGTAGTGACAGTATGAGTGAGGTCAGTGATGTATCTGGATGGGTAGTGACAGTATGAGTGAGATCAGTGATGTATCTGGATGGGTAGTGACAGTATGAGTGAGGTCCGTGATGTATCTGGATGGGTAGTGACAGTATGAGTGAGGTCAGTGATGTATCTGGATGGTAGTGACAGTATGAGTGAGATCAGTGATGTATCTGGATGGGTAGTGACAGTATGAGTGAGGTCAGTGATGTATCTGGATGGGTAGTGACAATATGAGTGAGGTCAGTGATGTATCTGGATGGTAGTGACAGTATGAGTGAGATCAGTGATGTATCTGGATGGGTAGTGACAGTATGAGTGAGGTCAGTGATGTATCTGGATGGGTAGTGACATTATGAGTGAGGTCAGTGATGTATCTGGATGTGTAATGACATTATGAGTGAGGTCAGTGATGTATCTGGAAGTGTAGTGACAGTATGAGTGAGGTCAGTGATGTACCTGGATGGGTAATGACAGTATGAGTGATGTCAGTGATGTATCTGGATGGGTAGTGACAGTATGAGTGAGATCAGTGATGTACCTGGATGGGTAGTGACAGTATGAGTGAGGTCAGTGATGTATCTGCATGGGTAGTGACAGTATGAGTGAGGTCAGTGATGTATCTGGATGGGTAGTGACAGTATGAGTGAGGTCAGTGATGTATCTGGATGGGTAGTGACAGTATGAGTGAGGTCAGTGATGTACCTGGATGGGTAGTGACAGTATGAGTCAGGTCAGTGATGTATCTGGATGGGTAGTGACAGTATGAGTCAGATCAGTGATGTATCTGTATGGGTAGTGACAGTATGAGGGAGATCAGTGATGTATCTGGATGGGTAGTGACAGTATGAGTGAGATCAGTGATGTATCTGGATGGGCAGTGACAGTATGAGTGAGATCAGTGATGTACCTGGATGGGTAGTGACAGTATGAGTGAGGTCAGTGATATATCTGGATGGGTAGTGACTTTATTAATGAGGTCAGTGATGTACCTGGATGGGTAGTGACAGTATGAGTGAGGTCAGTGATGTATCTGGATGTGTAGTGACAGTATGAGTGAGGTCAGTGATGTATCTGGATGGATAGTGACAGTATGAGTGAGGTCAGTGATGTACCTCGATGGGTTGTGACAGTATGAGTGAGGTCAGTGATGTGTCTGGATGTGTAGTGAGAGTATGAGTGAGGTCAGTGATGTATCTGGATGGGTAGTGAAAGTATGAGTGAGGTCAGTGATGTATCTGGATGGGTAGTGACAGTATGAGTGAGGTCAGTGATGTACCTGGATGGTTAGTGACAGTATGAGTGAGGTCAGTGATGTATCTGGATGGGTAGTGACAGTATGAGTGAGGTCAGTGATGTAGCTGGATGGGTAGTGACAGTATGAGTGAGGTCAGTGATGTACCTGGATGGGTAGTGACAGTATGAGTGAGGTCAGTGATGTATCTGGATGGGTAGTGACAGTATGACTGAGGTCAGTGATGTATCTGGATGGGTAGTGACAGTATGAGTGGGTCAGTGATGTATCTGGAAGGGTAGAGACAGTATGAGTGAGGTCAGTGATGTATCTGGATGGGTAGTGACAGTATGAGTGAGATCAGTGATGTATCTGGATGGGTAGTGACAGTATGAGTGAGGTCAGTGATGTATCTGGATGGGTAGTGACAGTATGAGTGAGATCAGTGATGTATCTGGATGGGTAGTGACAGTATGAGTGAGGTCCGTGATGTATCTGGATGGGTAGTGACAGTATGAGTGAGGTCAGTGATGTATCTGGATGGTAGTGACAGTATGAGTGAGATCAGTGATGTATCTGGATGGGTAGTGACAGTATGAGTGAGGTCAGTGATGTATCTGGATGGGTAGTGACAATATGAGTGAGGTCAGTGATGTATCTGGATGGTAGTGACAGTATGAGTGAGATCAGTGATGTATCTGGATGGGTAGTGACAGTATGAGTGAGGTCAGTGATGTATCTGGATGGGTAGTGACATTATGAGTGAGGTCAGTGATGTATCTGGATGTGTAATGACATTATGAGTGAGGTCAGTGATGTATCTGGAAGTGTAGTGACAGTATGAGTGAGGTCAGTGATGTACCTGGATGGGTAATGACAGTATGAGTGATGTCAGTGATGTATCTGGATGGGTAGTGACAGTATGAGTGAGATCAGTGATGTACCTGGATGGGTAGTGACAGTATGAGTGAGGTCAGTGATGTATCTGCATGGGTAGTGACAGTATGAGTGAGGTCAGTGATGTATCTGGATGGGTAGTGACAGTATGAGTGAGGTCAGTGATGTATCTGGATGGGTAGTGACAGTATGAGTGAGGTCAGTGATGTACCTGGATGGGTAGTGACAGTATGAGTCAGGTCAGTGATGTATCTGGATGGGTAGTGACAGTATGAGTCAGATCAGTGATGTATCTGTATGGGTAGTGACAGTATGAGGGAGATCAGTGATGTATCTGGATGGGTAGTGACAGTATGAGTGAGATCAGTGATGTATCTGGATGGGCAGTGACAGTATGAGTGAGATCAGTAATGTACCTGGATGGGTAGTGACAGTATGAGTGAGGTCAGTGATATATCTGGCTGGGTAGTGACTTTATGAATGAGGTCAGTGATGTACCTGGATGGGTAGTGACAGTATGAGTGAGGTCAGTGATGTATCTGGATGGGTAGTGACAGTATGAGTGAGGTCAGTGATGTATCTGGATGGATAGTGACAGTATGAGTGAGGTCAGTGATGTACCTCGATGGGTAGTGACAGTATGAGTGAGGTCAGTATGTATCTGGATGTGTAGTGAGAGTATGAGTGAGGTCAGTGATGTATCTGGATGGGTAGTGAAAGTATGAGTGAGGTCAGTGATGTATCTGGATGGGTAGTGACAGTATGAGTGAGGTCAGTGATGTACCTGGATGGGTAGTGACAGTATGAGTGAGGTCAGTGATGTATCTGGATGGGTAGTGACAGTGTGAGTGAGGTCAGTGATGTACCTGGATGGGTAGTGACAGTATGAGTGAGGTCAGTGATGTACCTGGATGGGTAGTGACAGTATGAGTGAGGTCAGTGATGTATCTGGATGGGTAGTGACAGTATGACTGAGGTCAGTGATGTATCTGGATGGGTAGTGACAATATGAGTGGGTCAGTGATGTATCTCGAAGTGTAGTGACAGTATGAGTGAGGTCAGTGATGTACCTGGATGGGTAATGACAGTATGAGTGATGTCAGTGATGTATCTGGATGGGTAGTGACAGTATGAGTGAGATCAGTGATGTATCTGGATGGGTAGTGACAGTATGAGTGAGGTCAGTGATGTATCTGGATGGGTAGTGACAGTATGAGTGAGATCAGTGATGTATCTGGATGGGTAGTGACAGTATCAGTGAAGTCAGTGATGTATCTGGATGGGTAGTGACAGTATGATTGAGGTCAGTGATGTACCTGGATGGGTCGTGACAGTATGAGTGAGGTCAGTGATGTATCTGGATAGGTAGTGACAGTATGAGTGAGGTCAGTGATGTACCTGGATGGGTAGTGACAGTATGAGTGAGGTCAGTGATGTACCTGGATGGGTAGTGACAGTATGAGTGAGGTCAGTGATGTATCTGGATGGGTAGTGACAGTATGACTGAGGTCAGTGATGTATCTGGATGGGTAGTGACAGTATGAGTGGGTCAGTGATGTACCTGGATGGGTAATGACAGTATGAGTGATGTCAGTGGTGTATCTGGATGGGTAGTGACAGTATGAGTGAGATCAGTGATGTATCTGGATGGGTAGTGACAGTATGAGTGAGGTCAGTGATGTATCTGGATGGGTAGTGACAGTATGAGTGAGGTCAGTGATGTATCTGGATGGGTGGTGACAGTATGAGTGAGGTCAGTGATGTACCTGGATGGGTAGTGACAGTATGAGTGAGGTCAGTGATGTATCTGGATGGGTAGTGACAGTATGAGTCAGATCAGTGATGTATCTGTATGGGTATTGACAGTATGAGGGAGATCAGTGATGTATCTGGATGGGTAGTGACAGTATGAGTGAGATCAGTGATGTATCTGGATGGGCAGTGACAGTATGAGTGAGATCAGTGATGTACCTGGATGGGTAGTGACAGTATGAGTGAGGTCAGTGATATATCTGGATGGATAGTGACTTTATGAATGAGGTCAGTGATGTACCTGGATGGGTAGTGACAGTATGAGTGAGGTCAGTGATGTATCTGGATGGGTAGTGACAGTATGAGTGAGGTCAGTGATGTATCTGGATGGATAGTGACAGTATGAGTGAGGTCAGTGATGTACCTCGATGGGTTGTGACAGTATGAGTGAGGTCAGTGATGTATCTGGATGTGTAGTGAGAGTATGAGTGAGGTCAGTGATGTATCTGGATGGGTAGTGAAAGTATGAGTGAGGTCAGTGATGTATCTGGATGGGTAGTGACAGTATGAGTGAGGTCAGTGATGTACCTGGATGGGTAGTGACAGTATGAGTGAGGTCAGTGATGTATCTGGATGGGTAGTGACAGTATGAGTGAGGTCAGTGATGTACCTGGATGGGTAGTGACAGTATGAGTGAGGTCAGTGATGTACCTGGATGGGTAGTTACAGTATGAGTGAGGTCAGTGATGTATCTGGATGGGTAGTGACAGTATGACTGAGGTCAGTGATGTATCTGGATGGGTAGTGACAGTATGAGTGGGTCAGTGATGTATCTGGAAGGGTAGAGACAGTATGAGTGAGGTCAGTGATGTATCTGGATGGGTAGTGACAGTATGACTGAGGTCAGTGATGTATCAGGATGGGTAGTGACAGTATGAGTGAGGTCAGTGATGTATCTGGATGGGTAGTGACAGTATGAGTGAGATCAGTGATGTATCTGGATGGGTAGTGACAGTATGAGTGAAGTCAGTGATGTATCTGGATGGGTAGTGACAGTATGATTGAGGTCAGTGATGTATCTGGATGGGTAGTGACAGTATGAGTGAGGTCAGTGATGTATCTGGATGGGTAGTGACAGTATGAGTGAGGTCCGTGATGTATCTGGATGGGTAGTGACAGTATGAGTGAGGTCAGTGATGTATCTGGATGGTAGTGACAGTATGAGTGAGATCAGTGATGTATCTGGATGGGTAGTGACAGTATGAGTGAGGTCAGTGATGTACCTGGATGGGTAGTGACAGTATGAGTGAGGTCAGTGATGTATCTGGATGGGTAGTGACAGTGTGAGTGAGGTCAGTGATGTACCTGGATGGGTAGTGACAGTATGAGTGAGGTCAGTGATGTACCTGGATGGGTAGTGACAGTATGAGTGAGGTCAGTGATGTATCTGGATGGGTAGTGACAGTATGACTGAGGTCAGTGATGTATCTGGATGGGTAGTGACAATATGAGTGGGTCAGTGATGTATCTCGAAGTGTAGTGACAGTATGAGTGAGGTCAGTGATGTACCTGGATGGGTAATGACAGTATGAGTGATGTCAGTGATGTATCTGGATGGGTAGTGACAGTATGAGTGAGATCAGTGATGTATCTGGATGGGTAGTGACAGTATGAGTGAGGTCAGTGATGTATCTGGATGGGTAGTGACAGTATGAGTGAGATCAGTGATGTATCTGGATGGGTAGTGACAGTATCAGTGAAGTCAGTGATGTATCTGGATGGGTAGTGACAGTATGATTGAGGTCAGTGATGTACCTGGATGGGTAGTGACAGTATAAGTGAGGTCAGTGATGTATCTGGATTGGTAGTGACAGTATGAGTGAGGTCAGTGATGTACCTGGATGGGTAGTGACAGTATGAGTGAGGTCAGTGATGTACCTGGATGGGTAATGACAGTATGAGTGAGGTCAGTGATGTATCTGGATGGGTAGTGACAGTATGACTGAGGTCAGTGATGTATCTGGATGGGTAGTGACAGTATGAGTGGGTCAGTGATGTATCTGGAAGTGTAGTGACAGTATGAGTGAGGTCAGTGATGTACCTGGATGGGTAATGACAGTGTGAGTGATGTCAGTGATGTATCTGGATGGGTAGTGACAGTATGAGTGAGATCAGTGATGTATCTGGATGGGTAGTGACAGTATGAGTGAGGTCAGTGATGTATCTGGATGGGTAGTGACAGTATGAGTGAGGTCAGTGATGTATCTGGATGGGTAGTGACAGTATGAGTGAGGTCAGTGATGTATCTGGATGGGTAGTGACAGTATGAGTGAGGTCAGTGATGTATCTGGATGGGTAGTTACAGTATGAGTGAGGTCAGTGATGTACCTGGATGGGTAGTGACAGTATGAGTGAGATCAGTGATGTATCTGGATGGGTAGTGACAGTATGAGTGAGGTCAGTGATGTATCTGGATGGGTGGTGACAGTATGAGTGAGGTCAGTGATGTACCTGGATGGGTAGTGACAGTATGAGTGAGGTCAGTGATGTATCTGGATGGGTAGTGACAGTATGAGTCAGATCAGTGATGTATCTGTATGGGTAGTGACAGTATGAGGGAGATCTGTGATGTATCTGGATGGGTAGTGACAGTATGAGTGAGATCAGTGATGTATCTGGATGGGCAGTGACAGTATGAGTGAGATCAGTGATGTACCTGGATGGGTAGTGACAGTATGAGTGAGGTCAGTGATATATCTGGATGGGTAGTGACTTTATGAATGAGGTCAGTGATGTACCTGGATGGGTAGTGACAGTATGAGTGAGGTCAGTGATGTATCTGGATGGGTAGTGACAGTATGAGTGAGGTCAGTGATGTATCTGGATGGATAGTGACAGTATGAGTGAGGTCAGTGATGTACCTCGATGGGTTGTGACAGTATGAGTGAGGTCAGTGATGTATCTGGATGTGTAGTGAGAGTATGAGTGAGGTCAGTGATGTATCTGGATGGGTAGTGAAAGTATGAGTGAGGTCAGTGATGTATCTGGATGGGTAGTGACAGTATGAGTGAGGTCAGTGATGTACCTGGATGGGTAGTGACAGTATGAGTGAGGTCAGTGATGTATCTGGATGGGTAGTGACAGTATGAGTGAGGTCAGTGATGTAGCTGGATGGGTAGTGACAGTATGAGTGAGGTCAGTGATGTATCTGGATGGGTAGTGACAGTATGAGTCAGATCAGTGATGTATCTGCATGGGTAGTGACAGTATGAGGGAGATCAGTGATGTATCTGGATGGGTAGTGACAGTATGAGTGAGATCAGTGATGTATCTGGATGGGCAGTGACAGTATGAGTGAGATCAGTGATGTACCTGGATGGGTAGTGACAGTATGAGTGAGGTCAGTGATATATCTGGATGGGTAGTGACTTTATTAATGAGGTCAGTGATGTACCTGGATGGGTAGTGACAGTATGAGTGAGGTCAGTGATGTATCTGGATGTGTAGTGACAGTATGAGTGAGGTCAGTGATGTATCTGGATGGATAGTGACAGTATGAGTGAGGTCAGTGATGTACCTCGATGGGTTGTGACAGTATGAGTGAGGTCAGTGATGTGTCTGGATGTGTAGTGAGAGTATGAGTGAGGTCAGTGATGTATCTGGATGGGTAGTGAAAGTATGAGTGAGGTCAGTGATGTATCTGGATGGGTAGTGACAGTATGAGTGAGGTCAGTGATGTACCTGGATGGTTAGTGACAGTATGAGTGAGGTCAGTGATGTATCTGGATGGGTAGTGACAGTATGAGTGAGGTCAGTGATGTAGCTGGATGGGTAGTGACAGTATGAGTGAGGTCAGTGATGTACCTGGATGGGTAGTGACAGTATGAGTGAGGTCAGTGATGTATCTGGATGGGTAGTGATAGTATGACTGAGGTCAGTGATGTATCTGGATGGGTAGTGACAGTATGAGTGGGTCAGTGATGTATCTGGAAGGGTAGAGACAGTATGAGTGAGGTCAGTGATGTATCTGGATGGGTAGTGACAGTATGAGTGAGATCAGTGATGTATCTGGATGGGTAGTGACAGTATGAGTGAGGTCAGTGATGTATCTGGATGGGTAGTGACAGTATGAGTGAGATCAGTGATGTATCTGGATGGGTAGTGACAGTATGAGTGAGGTCCGTGATGTATCTGGATGGGTAGTGACAGTATGAGTGAGGTCAGTGATGTATCTGGATGGTAGTGACAGTATGAGTGAGATCAGTGATGTATCTGGATGGGTAGTGACAGTATGAGTGAGGTCAGTGATGTATCTGGATGGATAGTGACAGTATGTGTAAGCTCAGTGATGTATCTGGATGGGTGGTGACAGTATGAGTGAGGTCAGTGATGTATCTGGATGGATAGTGACAGTATGTGTAAGGTCAGTGATGTATCTGGATGGTAGTGACAGTATGAGTGAGGTCAGTGATGTATCTGGATGGTAGTGACAGTATGAGTGATGTCAGTGATGTACCTGGATGGGTAATGACAGTATGAGTGATGTCAGTGATGTATCTGGATGGGTAGTGACAGTATGAGTGAGATCAGTGATGTATCTGGATGGGTAGTGACAGTATGAGTGAGGTCAGTGATGTATCTGGATGGGTAGTGACAGTATGAGTGAGGTCAGTGATGTATCTGGATGGGTAGTGACAGTATGAGTGAGGTCAGTGATGTATCTGGATAGGTAGTGACAGTATGAGTGTGGTCAGTGATGTATCTGGATGGGTAGTGACAGTATGAGTGAGGTCAGTGATGTATCTGGATGGGTAGTGACAGTATGAGTGAGGTCAGTGATGTATCTGGATGGGTAGTGACAGTATGAGTGAGGTCAGTGATGTATCTGGATGGGTAGTGACAGTATGAGTGAGGTCAGTGATGTATCTGGATGGATAGTGACAGTATGTGTAAGGTCAGTGATGTATCTGGATTGGTGGTGACAGTATGAGTGAGGTCAGTGATGTATCTGGATGGATAGTGACAGTATGTGTAAGGTCAGTGATGTATCTGGATGGGTGGTGACAGTACGAGTGATGTCAGTGATGTATCTGGATGGGTAGTGACAATATGAGTGAGGTCAGTGATGTATCTGGATGGTAGTGACAGTATGAGTGAGGTCAGTGATGTATCTGGATGGTAGTGACAGTATGAGTGATGTCAGTGATGTATCTGGATGGGTAGTGACTGTATGAGTGAGATCAGTGATGTATCTGGATGGGTAGTGACAGTATGTGTAAGGTCAGTGATGTATCTGCATGGGTGGTGACAGTATGAGTGAGGTCAGTGATGTATCTGGATGGATAGTGACAGTATGTGTAAGGTCAGTGATGTATCTGGATGGTAGTGACAGTATGAGTGAGGTCAGTGATGTATCTGTATGGTAGTGACAGTCTGAGTGATGTCAGTGATGTACCTGGATGGGTAATGACAGTATGAGTGATGTCAGTGATGTATCTGGATGGGTAGTGACAGTTTGAGTGAGATCAGTGATGTATCTGGATGGGTAGTGACAGTATGAGTGAGGTCAGTGATGTACCTGGATGGGTAGTGACAGTATGAGTGAGATCAGTGATGTACCTGGATGGGTAGTGACAGTATGAGTGAGATCAGTGATGTATCTGGATGGGTAGTGACAGTATGAGTGAGGTCAGTGATGTATCTGGATGGATAGTGACAGTATGAGTGAGGTCAGTGATGTATCTGGATGGGTAGTGACAGTATGAGTGAGATCAGTGATGTATCTGGATGGGTAGTGACAGTATGAGTGAGATCAATGATGTATCTGGATCGGTAGTGACAGTATGAGGGAGATCAGTGATGTATCTGGATGGTAGTGACAGTATGAGTGAGATCAGTGATGTACCTGGATGGGTAGAGACAGTATGAGTGAGGTCAGTGATGTATCTGGATGGGTAGTGACAGTATGAGTGAAGTCAGTGATGTATCTGGATGGATAGTGACAGTATGTGTAAGGTCAGTGATGTATCTGGATGGGTGGTGACAGTATGAGTGAGGTCAGTGATGTATCTGGATGGTAGTGACAGTATGAGTGAGATCAGTGATGTATCTGGATGGGTGGTGACAGTATGAGTGAGATCAGTGATGTATCTGGATGGGTGGTGACAGTATGAGTGAGGTCAGTGATGTATCTGGATGGTAGTGACAGTATGTGTAAGGTCAGTGATGTATCTGGATGGGTGGTGACAGTATGAGTGAGGTCAGTGATGTATCTGGATGGTAGTGACAGTATGAGTGAGATCAGTGATGTATCTGGATGGGTGGTGACAGTATGAGTGAGGTCAGTGATGTATCTGGATGGGTAGTGACAGTATGAGTGAGGTCAGTGATGTATCTGGATGGTAGTGACAGTATGAGTGAGATCAGAGGTGTATCTGGATGGGTAGTGACAGTATGAGTGAGGTCAGTGATGTATCTGGATGGTAGTGACAGTATGAGTGAGATCAGTGATGTATCTGGATGGGTAGTGACAGTATGAGTGAAGTCAGTGATGTATCTGGATGGATAGTGACAGTATGTGTAAGGTCAGTGATGTATCTGGATGGGTGGTGACAGTATGAGTGAGGTCAGTGATGTATCTGGATGGATAGTGACAGTATGTGTAAGGTCAGTGATGTATCTGGATGGTAGTGACAGTATGAGTGAGGTCAGTGATGTATCTGGATGGTAGTGACAGTATGAGTGATGTCAGTGATGTACCTAGATGGGTAATGACAGTATGAGTGATGTCAGTGATGTATCTGGATGGGTAGTGACAGTATGAGTGAGATCAGTGATGTATCTGGATGGGTAGTGACAGTATGAGTGAGGTCAGTGATGTATCTGGATGGGTAGTGACAGTATGAGTGAGGTCAGTGATGTATCTGGATGGGTAGTGACAGTATGAGTGAGGTCAGTGATGTATCTGGATGGGTAGTGACAGTATGAGTGTGGTCAGTGATGTATCTGGATGGGTAGTGACAGTATGAGTGAGGTCAGTGATGTATCTGGATGGGTAGTGACAGTATGAGTGAGGTCAGTGATGTATCTGGATGGGTAGTGACAGTATGAGTGAGGTCAGTGATGTATCTGGATGGGTAGTGACAGTATGAGTGAGGTCAGTGATGTATCTGGATGGATAGTGACAGTATGTGTAAGGTCAGTGATGTATCTGGATTGGTGGTGACAGTATGAGTGAGGTCAGTGATGTATCTGGATGGATAGTGACAGTATGTGTAAGGTCAGTGATGTATCTGGATGGGTGGTGACAGTACGAGTGAGGTCAGTGATGTATCTGGATGGGTAGTGACAGTATCAGTGAGGTCAGTGATGTATCTGGATGGTAGTGACAGTATGAGTGAGGTCAGTGATGTATCTGGATGGTAGTGACAGTATGAGTGATGTCAGTGATGTATCTGGATGGGTAGTGACAGTATGAGTGAGATCAGTGATGTATCTGGATGGGTAGTGACAGTATGTGTAAGGTCAGTGATGTATCTGCATGGGTGGTGACAGTATGAGTGAGGTCAGTGATGTATCTGGATGGATAGTGACAGTATGTGTAAGGTCAGTGATGTATCTGGATGGTACTGACAGTATGAGTGAGGTCAGTGATGTATCTGTATGGTAGTGACAGTATGAGTGATGTCAGTGATGTACCTGGATGGGTAATGACAGTATGAGTGATGTCAGTGATGTATCTGGATGGGTAGTGACAGTTTGAGTGAGATCAGTGATGTATCTGGATGGGTAGTGACAGTATTAGTGAGGTCAGTGATGTATCTGGATGGGTAGTGACAGTATGAGTGAGGTCAGTGATGTATCTGGATGGGTAGTGACAGTATGAGTGAGGTCAGTGATGTACCTGGATGGGTAGTGACAGTATGAGTGAGGTCAGTGATGTATCTGGATGGGTAGTGACAGTATGAGTGAGGTCAGTGATGTATCTGGATGGGTAGTGACAGTATGAGTGAGGTCAGTGATGTATCTGGATGGGTAGTGACAGTTTGAGTGAGGTCAGTGATGTATCTGGATGGTTAGTGACAGTATGAATGTGGTCAGTGATGTATCTGGATGGGTAGTGACAGTATGATTGAGGTCAGTGATGTACCTGGATGGGTAGTGACAGTATGAGTGAGGTCAGTGATGTATCTGGATGGGTAGTGACAGTATGAGTGAGGTCAGTGATGTATCTGGATGGGTAGTGACAGTATGAGTGAGGTCAGTGGTGTATCTGGATGGGTAATGACAGTATGAGTGAGGTCAGTGATGTATCTGGATGGATAGTGACAGTATGAGTGAGGTCAGTGATGTATCTGGATGGGTAGTGATAGTATGAGTGAGGTCAGTGATGTAACTGGATGTGTAGTGAAAGTATGAGTGAGGTCAGTGATGTATCTGGATGGGTAGTGACAGTATGAGTGAGATCAGTGATGTATCTGGATGGGTAGTGACAGTATGAGTGAGATCAGTGATGTATATGGATGGGTAGTGACAGTATGAGTGAGGTCAGTGATGTATCTGGATGAGTAGTGACAGTATAAGTGATATCAGTGATGTATCTGGATGGGTAGTGACATTATGAGTGAGGTCAGTGATGTATCTGGATGGGTAGTGACAGTATGAGGGAGGTCAGTGATGTATCTGGATGGTAGTGACAGTATGAGTGAGATCAGTGATGTATCTGGATGGGTAGTGACAGTATGAGTGAAGTCAGTGATGTATCTGGATGGATAGTGACAGTATGTGTAAGGTCAGTGATGTATCTGGATGGGTGGTGACAGTATGAGTGAGGTCAGTGATGTATCTGGATGGATAGTGACAGTATGTGTAAGGTCAGTGATGTATCTGGATGGTAGTGACAGTATGAGTGAGGTCAGTGATGTATCTGGATGGTAGTGACAGTATGAGTGATGTCAGTGATGTACCTAGATGGGTAATGACAGTATGACTGATGTCAGTGATGTATCTGGATGGGTAGTGACAGTATGAGTGAGATCAGTGATGTATCTGGATGGGTAGTGACAGTATGAGTGAGGTCAGTGATGTATCTGGATGGGTAGTGACAGTATGAGTGAGGTCAGTGATGTATCTGGATGGGTAGTGACAGTATGAGTGAGGTCAGTGATGTATCTGGATGGGTAGTGACAGTATGAGTGTGGTCAGTGATGTATCTAGATGGGTAGTGACAGTATGAGTGAGGTCAGTGATGTATCTGGATGGGTAGTGACAGTATGAGTGAGGTCAGTGATGTATCTGGATGGGTAGTGACAGTATGAGTGAGGTCAGTGATGTATCTGGATGGGTAGTGACAGTATGAGTGAGGTCAGTGATGTATCTGGATGGATAGTGACAGTATGTGTAAGGTCAGTGATGTATCTGGATTGGTGGTGACAGTATGAGTGAGGTCAGTGATGTATCTGGATGGATAGTGACAGTATGTGTAAGGTCAGTGATGTATCTGGATGGGTGGTGACAGTACGAGTGAGGTCAGTGATGTATCTGGATGGGTAGTGACAGTATGAGTGAGGTCAGTGATGTATCTGGATGGATAGTGACAGTATGTGTAAGGTCAGTGATGTATCTGGATGGTAGTGACAGTATGAGTGAGGTCAGTGATGTATCTGTATGGTAGTGACAGTCTGAGTGATGTCAGTGATGTACCTGGATGGGTAATGACAGTATGAGTGATGTCAGTGATGTATCTGGATGGGTAGTGACAGTTTGAGTGAGATCAGTGATGTATCTGGATGGGTAGTGACAGTATGAGTGAGGTCAGTGATGTACCTGGATGGGTAGTGACAGTATGAGTGAGATCAGTGATGTACCTGGATGGGTAGTGACAGTATGAGTGAGATCAGTGATGTATCTGGATGGGTAGTGACAGTATGAGTGAGGTCAGTGATGTATCTGGATGGATAGTGACAGTATGAGTGAGGTCAGTGATGTATCTGGATGGGTAGTGACAGTATGAGTGAGATCAGTGATGTATCTGGATGGGTAGTGACAGTATAAGTGAGATCAATGATGTATCTGGATCGGTAGTGACAGTATGAGGGAGATCAGTGATGTATCTGGATGGTAGTGACAGTATGAGTGAGATCAGTGATGTACCTGGATGGGTAGAGACAGTATGAGTGAGGTCAGTGATGTATCTGGATGGGTAGTGACAGTATGAGTGAAGTCAGTGATGTATCTGGATGGATAGTGACAGTATGTGTAAGGTCAGTGATGTATCTGGATGGGTGGTGACAGTATGAGTGAGGTCAGTGATGTATCTGGATGGTAGTGACAGTATGAGTGAGATCAGTGATGTATCTGGATGGGTGGTGACAGTATGAGTGAGATCAGTGATGTATCTGGATGGGTGGTGACAGTATGAGTGAGGTCAGTGATGTATCTGGATGGTAGTGACAGTATGTGTAAGGTCAGTGATGTATCTGGATGGGTGGTGACAGTATGAGTGAGGTCAGTGATGTATCTGGATGGTAGTGACAGTATGAGTGAGATCAGTGATGTATCTGGATGGGTGGTGACAGTATGAGTGAGGTCAGTGATGTATCTGGATGGGTAGTGACAGTATGAGTGAGGTCAGTGATGTATCTGGATGGTAGTGACAGTATGAGTGAGATCAGAGGTGTATCTGGATGGGTAGTGACAGTATGAGTGAGGTCAGTGATGTATCTGGATGGTAGTGACAGTATGAGTGAGATCAGTGATGTATCTGGATGGGTAGTGACAGTATGAGTGAAGTCAGTGATGTATCTGGATGGATAGTGACAGTATGTGTAAGGTCAGTGATGTATCTGGATGGGTGGTGACAGTATGAGTGAGGTCAGTGATGTATCTGGATGGATAGTGACAGTATGTGTAAGGTCAGTGATGTATCTGGATGGTAGTGACAGTATGAGTGAGGTCAGTGATGTATCTGGATGGTAGTGACAGTATGAGTGATGTCAGTGATGTACCTAGATGGGTAATGACAGTATGAGTGATGTCAGTGATGTATCTGGATGGGTAGTGACAGTATGAGTGAGATCAGTGATGTATCTGGATGGGTAGTGACAGTATGAGTGAGGTCAGTGATGTATCTGGATGGGTAGTGACAGTATGAGTGAGGTCAGTGATGTATCTGGATGGGTAGTGACAGTATGAGTGAGGTCAGTGATGTATCTGGATGGGTAGTGACAGTATGAGTGTGGTCAGTGATGTATCTGGATGGGTAGTGACAGTATGAGTGAGGTCAGTGATGTATCTGGATGGGTAGTGACAGTATGAGTGAGGTCAGTGATGTATCTGGATGGGTAGTGACAGTATCAGTGAGGTCAGTGATGTATCTGGATGGTAGTGACAGTATGAGTGAGGTCAGTGATGTATCTGGATGGTAGTGACAGTATGAGTGATGTCAGTGATGTATCTGGATGGGTAGTGACAGTATGAGTGAGATCAGTGATGTATCTGGATGGGTAGTGACAGTATGTGTAAGGTCAGTGATGTATCTGCATGGGTGGTGACAGTATGAGTGAGGTCAGTGATGTATCTGGATGGATAGTGACAGTATGTGTAAGGTCAGTGATGTATCTGGATGGTACTGACAGTATGAGTGAGGTCAGTGATGTATCTGTATGGTAGTGACAGTATGAGTGATGTCAGTGATGTACCTGGATGGGTAATGACAGTATGAGTGATGTCAGTGATGTATCTGGATGGGTAGTGACAGTTTGAGTGAGATCAGTGATGTATCTGGATGGGTAGTGACAGTATGAGTGAGGTCAGTGATGTATCTGGATGGGTAGTGACAGTATGAGTGAGGTCAGTGATGTATCTGGATGGGTAGTGACAGTATGAGTGAGGTCAGTGATGTACCTGGATGGGTAGTGACAGTATGAGTGAGGTCAGTGATGTATCTGGATGGGTAGTGACAGTATGAGTGAGGTCAGTGATGTATCTGGATGGGTAGTGACAGTATGAGTGAGGTCAGTGATGTATCTGGATGGGTAGTGACAGTTTGAGTGAGGTCAGTGATGTATCTGGATGGTTAGTGACAGTATGAATGTGGTCAGTGATGTATCTGGATGGGTAGTGACAGTATGATTGAGGTCAGTGATGTACCTGGATGGGTAGTGACAGTATGAGTGAGGTCAGTGATGTATCTGGATGGGTAGTGACAGTATGAGTGAGGTCAGTGATGTATCTGGATGGGTAGTGACAGTATGAGTGAGGTCAGTGGTGTATCTGGATGGGTAATGACAGTATGAGTGAGGTCAGTGATGTATCTGGATGGATAGTGACAGTATGAGTGAGGTCAGTGATGTATCTGGATGGGTAGTGATAGTATGAGTGAGGTCAGTGATGTAACTGGATGTGTAGTGAAAGTATGAGTGAGGTCAGTGATGTATCTGGATGGGTAGTGACAGTATGAGTGAGATCAGTGATGTATCTGGATGGGTAGTGACAGTATGAGTGAGATCAGTGATGTATATGGATGGGTAGTGACAGTATGAGTGAGGTCAGTGATGTATCTGGATGAGTAGTGACAGTATAAGTGATATCAGTGATGTATCTGGATGGGTAGTGACATTATGAGTGAGGTCAGTGATGTATCTGGATGGGTAGTGACAGTATGAGGGAGGTCAGTGATGTATCTGGATGGTAGTGACAGTATGAGTGAGATCAGTGATGTATCTGGATGGGTAGTGACAGTATGAGTGAAGTCAGTGATGTATCTGGATGGATAGTGACAGTATGTGTAAGGTCAGTGATGTATCTGGATGGGTGGTGACAGTATGAGTGAGGTCAGTGATGTATCTGGATGGATAGTGACAGTATGTGTAAGGTCAGTGATGTATCTGGATGGTAGTGACAGTATGAGTGAGGTCAGTGATGTATCTGGATGGTAGTGACAGTATGAGTGATGTCAGTGATGTACCTAGATGGGTAATGACAGTATGACTGATGTCAGTGATGTATCTGGATGGGTAGTGACAGTATGAGTGAGATCAGTGATGTATCTGGATGGGTAGTGACAGTATGAGTGAGGTCAGTGATGTATCTGGATGGGTAGTGACAGTATGAGTGAGGTCAGTGATGTATCTGGATGGGTAGTGACAGTATGAGTGAGGTCAGTGATGTATCTGGATGGGTAGTGACAGTATGAGTGTGGTCAGTGATGTATCTAGATGGGTAGTGACAGTATGAGTGAGGTCAGTGATGTATCTGGATGGGTAGTGACAGTATGAGTGAGGTCAGTGATGTATCTGGATGGGTAGTGACAGTATGAGTGAGGTCAGTGATGTATCTGGATGGGTAGTGACAGTATGAGTGAGGTCAGTGATGTATCTGGATGGATAGTGACAGTATGTGTAAGGTCAGTGATGTATCTGGATTGGTGGTGACAGTATGAGTGAGGTCAGTGATGTATCTGGATGGATAGTGACAGTATGTGTAAGGTCAGTGATGTATCTGGATGGGTGGTGACAGTACGAGTGAGGTCAGTGATGTATCTGGATGGGTAGTGACAGTATCAGTGAGGTCAGTGATGTATCTGGATGGTAGTGACAGTATGAGTGAGGTCAGTGATGTATCTGGATGGTAGTGACAGTATGAGTGATGTCAGTGATGTATCTGGATGGGTAGTGACAGTATGAGTGAGATCAGTGATGTATCTGGATGGGTAGTGACAGTATGTGTAAGGTCAGTGATGTATCTGCATGGGTGTTGACAGTATGAGTGAGGTCAGTGATGTATCTGGATGGATAGTGACAGTATGTGTAAGGTCAGTGATGTATCTGGATGGTACTGACAGTATGAGTGAGGTCAGTGATGTATCTGTATGGTAGTGACAGTATGAGTGATGTCAGTGATGTACCTGGATGGGTAATGACAGTATGAGTGATGTCAGTGATGTATCTGGATGGGTAGTGACAGTTTGAGTGAGATCAGTGATGTATCTGGATGGGTAGTGACAGTATGAGTGAGGTCAGTGATGTATCTAGATCGGTAGTGACAGTATGAGTGAGGTCAGTGATGTATCTGGATGGGTAGTGACAGTATGAGTGAGGTCAGTGATGTACCTGGATGGGTAGTGACAGTATGAGGGAGGTCAGTGATGTATCTGGATGGTAGTGACAGTATGAGTGAGGTCAGTGGTGTATCTGGATGGGTAATGACAGTATGAGTGAGGTCAGTGATGTATCTGGATGGTTAGTGACAGTATGAATGTGGTCAGTGATGTATCTGGATGGGTAGTGACAGTATGATTGAGGTCAGTGATGTACCTGGATGGGTAGTGACAGTATGAGTGAGGTCAGTGATGTATCTGGATGGGTAGTGACAGTATGAGTGAGGTCAGTGATGTATCTGGATGGGTAGTGACAGTATGAGTGAGGTCAGTGGTGTATCTGGATGGGTAATGACAGTATGAGTGAGGTCAGTGATGTATCTGGATGGATAGTGACAGTATGAGTGAGGTCAGTGATGTATCTGGATGGGTAGTGATAGTATGAGTGAGGTCAGTGATGTAACTGGATGTGTAGTGAAAGTATGAGTGAGGTCAGTGATGTATCTGGATGGGTAGTGACAGTATGAGTGAGATCAGTGATGTATCTGGATGGGTAGTGACAGTATGAGTGAGATCAGTGATGTATATGGATGGGTAGTGACAGTATGAGTGAGGTCAGTGATGTATCTGGATGAGTAGTGACAGTATAAGTGATATCAGTGATGTATCTGGATGGGTAGTGACATTATGAGTGAGGTCAGTGATGTATCTGGATGGGTAGTGACAGTATGAGGGAGGTCAGTGATGTATCTGGATGGGTAGTGACAGTATGAGTGAGGTCAGTGATGTATCTGGATGGGTAGTGACAGTATGAGTGAGATCAGTGATGTATCTGGATGGGTAGTGACAGTATGAGTGAGGTCAGTGATGTATCTGGATGGGTAATGACAGTATGAGTGAGGTCAGTGATGTATCTGGATGGATAGTGACAGTATGAGTGAGGTCAGTGATGTATCTGGATGGGTAGTGATAGTATGAGTGAGGTCAGTGATGTAACTGGATGTGTAGTGAAAGTATGAGTGAGGTCAGTGATGTATCTGGATGGGTAGTGAAAGTATGAGTGAGATCAGTGATGTATCTGGATGGGTAGTGACAGTATGAGTGAGATCAGTGATGTATATGGATGGGTAGTGACAGTATGAGTGAGGTCAGTGATGTATCTGGATGAGTAGTGACAGTATAAGTGATATCAGTGATGTATCTGGATGGGTAGTGACAGTATGAGTGAGGTCAGTGATGTATCTGGATGGGTAGTGACGGTATGAGTGAGGTCAGTGATGTATCTGGATGGGAAGTGACAGTATGAGTGAGGACAGTGATGTATCTGGATGGATAGTGACAATATGAGTGAGGTCAATGATGTACCTGGATGGGTCGTGACAGTATGAGTGAGGTCAGTGATGTATCTGGATGGGTAGTGACAGTATGAGTGAGGTCAGTGATGTATCTGGATGGGTAGTGACAGTATGAGTGAGGTCAGTGATGTATCTGGATTGGTAGTGACAGTATGAGTGAGCTCAGTGACGTATCTGGATGATTTGTGACAGTATGAGTGATGTCAGTGATGTATCTGGATGGGTAGTGACAGTATGAGTGAGATCAGTGATGTTTCTGGATGGGTAGTGACAGTATGAGTGATGTCAGTGATGTATCTGGATGGGGAGTGACAGTATCAGTGAGGTCAGTAATGTACCTGGATGGGTCGTGACAGTATGAGTGAGATCAGTGATGTTTCTGGATGGGTAGTGACAGTATGAGTGATGTCAGTGATGTATCTGGATGGGGAGTGACAGTATCAGTGAGGTCAGTAATGTATCTGGATGGGTAATGACAGTATGAGTGAGGTCAGTGATGTATCTGGATGGGTAGTGACAGTATGAGTGAGGTCAGTGATGTATCTGGATGGGTAGTGATAGTATGAGCGATGTCAGTGAAGTATCTGGATGGGTAGTGACAGTATGAGTGAGATCATTGATGTATCTGGATGGGTAGTGACAGTATGAGTGAGGTCAGTGATGTACCTGGATGGGTAGTGACAATATGCGTGAGATCAGTGATGTATCTGGATGGGTAGTGACAGTATGAGTGAGATCAGTGATGTATCTGGATGGGTAGTGACAGTATGAGTGAGATCAATGATGTATCTGGATGGGTAGTGACAGTATGAGGGAGATCAGTGATGTATCTGGATGGTAGTGACAGTATTAGTGAGATCAGTGATGTACCTGGATGGGTAGAGACAGTATGAGTGAGGTCAGTGATGTATCTGGATGGGTAGTGACAGGATGAGTGATGTCAGTGATGTATCTGGATGGGTAGTGATGGTATGAGTGAGGTCAGTGATGTTTCTGGATGGGTAGTGACAGTATGAGTGAGGTCAGTGATGTATCTGGATGGGTAGTGAAAGTATGAGTGAGGTCAGTGATGTACCTGGATGGGTAGTGACAGTATGTGGGAGGTCAGTGATGTATCTGGATGGGTAGTGACAGTATGAGTGAGGTCAGTGATGTATCTGGATGGGTAGTGACAGTATGAGTGAGGTCAGTGATGTACCTGGATGGGTAGTGACAGTATGAGTGAGGTCAGTGATGTATCTGGATGGGTAGTGACTGTATGAGTGAGGTCAGTGATGTATCTGGATGGGTAGTGACAGTATGAGCGAGGTCAGTGATGTATCTGGATGGGTAGTGACAGTATGAGCGATGTCAGTGATGTATCTGGATGGGTAGTGACAATATGAGTGAGATCAGTGATGTATCTGGATGGGTAGTGGCAGTATGAGTGAGATCAGTGATTTATCTGGATGGGTAGTGACAGTATGAGTGAGATCAGTGATGTATCTGGATGGGTAGTGACAGTATGAGTGAGATCAGTGATGTATCTGGATGGGTAGTGACAGTATGAGTGAGGTCAGTGATGTTTCTGGATGGTTTGTGACAGTATGAGTGAGATCAGTGATGTATCTGGATGGGTCGTGACAGTATGAGTGATGTCAGTAATGTATCTGGATGGGTAGTGACGGTATGAGTGATGTCAGTGATGTACCTGGATGGGTAGTGACAGTATGAGTGAGGTCAGTGATGTATCTGGATGGGAAGTGACAGTATGAGTGAGGACAGTGATGTATCTGGATGGGTAGTGACAATATGAGTGAGGTCAATGATGTACCTGGATGGGTAGTGACAGTATGAGTGAGGTCAGTGATGTATCTGGATTGGTAGTGACAGTATGAGTGAGGTCAGTGACGTATCTGGATGATTTGTGACAGTATGAGTGATGTCAGTGATGTATCTGGATGAGTAGTGACAGTATGATTGAGATCAGTGATGTATCTGGATGGGTAGTGACAGTATGAGTGAGATCAGTGATGTATCTGGATGGGCAGTGACAGTATGAGTGAGGTCAGTGATGTATCTGGATGGGTAGTGACAGTATGAGTGAGATCAGTGATGTTTCTGGATGGGTAGTGACAGTATGAGTGATGTCAGTAATGTATCTGGATGGGGAGTGACAGTATCAGTGAGGTCAGTAATGTATCTGGATGGGTAATGACAGTATGAGTGAGGTCAGTGATGTATCTGGATGGGTAGTGACAGTATGAGTGAGGTCAGTGATGTATCTGGATGGGTAGTGATAGTATGATCGATGTCAGTGATGTATCTGGATGGGTAGTGACAATATGAGTGAGATCAGTGATGTATCTGGATGGGTAGTGACAGTATGAGTGAGATCAGTGATGTATCTGGATGGGTAGTGAAAGTATGAGTGAGATCAGTGATGTATCTGGATGGTTAGTGACAGTATGAATGTGGTCAGTGATGTATCTGGATGGGTAGTGACAGTATGATTGAGGTCAGTGATGTACCTGGATGGGTAGTGACAGTATGAGTGAGGTCAGTGATGTATCTGGATGGGTAGTGACAGTATGAGTGAGGTCAGTGATGTATCTGGATGGGTAGTGACAGTATGAGTGAGGTCAGTGGTGTATCTGGATGGGTAATGACAGTATGAGTGAGGTCAGTGATGTATCTGGATGGATAGTGACAGTATGAGTGAGGTCAGTGATGTATCTGGATGGGTAGTGATAGTATGAGTGAGGTCAGTGATGTAACTGGATGTGTAGTGAAAGTATGAGTGAGGTCAGTGATGTATCTGGATTGGTAGTGACAGTATGAGTGAGGTCAGTGACGTATCTGGATGATTTGTGACAGTATGAGTGATGTCAGTGATGTATATGGATGGGTAGTGACAGTATGAGTGAGGTCAGTGATGTATCTGGATGAGTAGTGACAGTATAAGTGATATCAGTGATGTATCTGGATGGGTAGTGACATTATGAGTGAGGTCAGTGATGTATCTGGATGGGTAGTGACAGTATGAGTGAGGTCAGTGATGTATCTGGATGGGTAGTGACAGTATGAGTGAGGTCAGTGATGTATCTGGATGGGAAGTGACAGTATGAGTGAGATCAGTGATGTATATGGATGGGTAGTGACAGTATGAGTGAGGTCAGTGATGTATCTGGATGAGTAGTGACAGTATAAGTGATATCAGTGATGTATCTGGATGGGTAGTGACATTATGAGTGAGGTCAGTGATGTATCTGGATGGGTAGTGACAGTATGAGTGAGGTCAGTGATGTATCTGGATGGGTAGTGACAGTATGAGTGAGGTCAGTGATGTATCTGGATGGGTAGTGAAAGTATGAGTGAGATCAGTGATGTATCTGGATGGGTAGTGACAGTCTGAGTGAGATCAATGATGTATCTGGATGGGTAGTGACAGTATGAGTGTGGTCAGTGATGTACCTGGATGGGTAGTGACAATATGCGTGAGATCAGTGATGTATCTGGATGGGTAGTGACAGTATGAGTGAGATCAGTGATGTATCTGGATGGTAGTGACAGTATGAGTGAGATCAGTGATGTACCTGGATGGGTAGAGACAGTATGAGTGAGGTCAGTGATGTATCTGGATGGGTAGTGACAGGATGAGTGATGTCAGTGATGTATCTGGATGGGTAGTGACGGTATGAGTGAGGTCAGTGATGTATCTGGATGGGTAGTGACAGTATGAGTGAGGTCAGTGATGTATCTGGATGGGTAGTGACAGTATGAGTGAGGTCAGTGATGTATCTGGATGGGTAGTGACAGTATGAGTGAGGTCAGTGGTGTATCTGGATGGGTAATGACAGTATGAGTGAGGTCAGTGATGTATCTGGATGGATAGTGACAGTATGAGTGAGGTCAGTGATGTATCTGGATGGGTAGTGATAGTATGAGTGAGGTCAGTGATGTAACTGGATGTGTAGTGAAAGTATGAGTGAGGTCAGTGATGTATCTGGATTGGTAGTGACAGTATGAGTGAGGTCAGTGACGTATCTGGATGATTTGTGACAGTATGAGTGATGTCAGTGATGTATCTGGATGAGTAGTGACAGTATGAGTGAGATCAGTGATGTATCTGGATGGGTAGTGACAGTATGAGTGAGATCAGTGATGTATATGGATGGGTAGTGACAGTATGAGTGAGGTCAGTGATGTATCTGGATGAGTAGTGACAGTATAAGTGATATCAGTGATGTATCTGGATGGGTAGTGACATTATGAGTGAGGTCAGTGATGTATCTGGATGGGTAGTGACAGTATGAGTGAGGTCAGTGATGTATCTGGATGGGTAGTGACAGTATGAGTGAGGTCAGTGATGTATCTGGATGGGTAGTGAAAGTATGAGTGAGATCAGTGATGTATCTGGATGGGTAGTGACAGTCTGAGTGAGATCAATGATGTATCTGGATGGGTAGTGACAGTATGAGTGTGGTCAGTGATGTACCTGGATGGGTAGTGACAATATGCGTGAGATCAGTGATGTATCTGGATGGGTAGTGACAGTATGAGTGAGATCAGTGATGTATCTGGATGGGTAGTGACAGAATGGGTGAGATCAATGATGTATCTGGATGGGTAGTGACAGTATGAGGGAGATCAGTGATGTATCTGGATGGTAGTGACAGTATGAGTGAGATCAGTGATGTACCTGGATGGGTAGAGACAGTATGAGTGAGGTCAGTGATGTATCTGGATGGGTAGTGACAGGATGAGTGATGTCAGTGATGTATCTGGATGGGTAGTGACGGTATGAGTGAGGTCAGTGATGTATCTGGATGGGTAGTGACAGTATGAGTGAGGTCAGTGATGTATCTGGATGGGTAGTGACAGTATGAGTGAGGTCAGTGATGTACCTGGATGGGTAGTGACAGTATGAGGGAGGTCAGTGATGTATCTGGATGGGTAGTGACAGTATGAGTGAGATCAGTGATGTATCTGGATGGGTAGTGACAGTATGAGTGAGGTCAGTGATGTATCTGGATGAGTAGTGACAGTATAAGTGATATCAGTGATGTATCTGGATGGGTAGTGACATTATGAGTGAGGTCAGTGATGTATCTGGATGGGTAGTGACAGTATGAGTGAGGTCAGTGATGTATCTGGATGGGTAGTGACAGTATGAGTGAGGTCAGTGATGTATCTGGATGGGTAGTGACAGTATGAGTGAGATCAGTGATGTGTCTGGATGGGTCGTGACAGTATGAGTGAGGTCAGTGATGTTTCTGGATGGGTTGTGACAGTATGAGTGAGATCAGTGATGTATCTGGATGGGTCGTGACAGTATGAGTGATGTCAGTAATGTATCTGGATGGGTAGTGACGGTATGAGTGATGTCAGTGATGTACCTGGATGGGTAGTGACAGTATGAGTGAGGTCAGTGATGTATCTGGATGGGAAGTGACAGTATGAGTGAGGACAGTGATGTATCTGGATGGGTAGTGACAATATGAGTGAGGTCAATGATGTACCTGGATGGGTAGTGACAGTATGAGGGAGGTCAGTGATGTATCTGGATGGGTAGTGACAGTATGAGTGAGGTCAGTGATGTATCTGGATGGGTAGTGACAGTATGAGTGAGGTCAGTGATGTACCTGGATGGGTAGTGACAGTATGAGTGAGGTCAGTGATGTATCTGGATGGGTAGTGACAGTATGAGTGAGGTCAGTGATGTATCTGGATGGGTAGTGACAGTATGAGCGAGGTCAGTGATGTATCTGGATGGGTAGTGACAGTATGAGCGATGTCAGTGATGTATCTGGATGGGTTGTGACAATATGAGTGAGATCAGTGATGTATCTGGATGGGTAGTGACAGTATGAGTGAGGTCAGTGATGTATCTGGATGGGTAGTGACAGTATGAGTGAGATCAGTGATTTATCTGGATGGGTAGTGAGAGTATGAGTGAGATCAGTGATGTATCTGGATGGGTAGTGACAGTATGAGTGAGGTCAGTGGTGTATCTGGATGGGTAATGACAGTATGAGTGAGGTCAGTAATGTATCTGGATGGATAGTGACAGTATGAGTGAGGTCAGTGATGTATCTGGATGGGTAGTGATAGTATGAGTGAGGTCAGTGATGTAACTGGATGTGTAGTGAAAGTATGAGTGAGGTCAGTGATGTATCTGGATGGGTAGTGACAGTATGAGTGAGATCAGTGATGTATCTGGATGGGTAGTGACAGTATGAGTGAGATCAGTGATGTATATGGATGGGTAGTGACAGTATGAGTGAGGTCAGTGATGTATCTGGATGAGTAGTGACAGTATAAGTGATATCAGTGATGTATCTGGATGGGTAGTGACATTATGAGTGAGGTCAGTGATGTATCTGGATGGGTAGTGACAGTATGAGTGAGATCAGTGATGTATCTGGATGGGTAGTGACAGTATGAGTGAGGTCAGTGATGTTTCTGGATGGGTTGTGACAGTATGAGTGAGATCAGTGATGTATCTGGATGGGTCGTGACAGTATGAGTGATGTCAGTGATGTATCTGGATGAGTAGTGACAGTATGAGTGAGATCAGTGATGTATCTGGATGGGTAGTGACAGTATGAGTGAGATCAGTGATGTATCTGGATGGGTAGTGACAGTATGAGTGAGGTCAGTGATGTATCTGGATGGGTAGTGACAGTATGAGTGAGATCAGTGATGTTTCTGGATGGGTAGTGACAGTATGAGTGATGTCAGTAATGTATCTGGATGGGGAGTGACAGTATCAGTGAGGTCAGTAATGTATCTGGATGGGTAATGACAGTATGAGTGAGGTCAGTGATGTATCTGGATGGGTAGTGACAGTATGAGTGAGGTCAGTGATGTATCTGGATGGGTCGTGATAGTATGATCGATGTCAGTGATGTATCTGGATGGGTAGTGACAATATGAGTGAGATCAGTGATGTATCTGGATGGGTAGTGACAGTATGAGTGAGATCAGTGATGTATCTGGATGGGTAGTGAAAGTATGAGTGAGATCAGTGATGTATCTGGATGGGTAGTGACAGTATGAGTGAGATCAATGATGTATCTGGATGGGTAGTGACAGTATGAGTGAGGTCAGTGATGTACCTGGATGGGTAGTGACAATATGCGTGAGATCAGTGATGTATCTGGATGGGTAGTGACAGTATGAGTGAGATCAGTGATGTATCTGGATGGGTAGTGACAGTATGAGTGAGATCAATGATGTATCTGGATGGGTAGTGAAAGTATGAGGGAGATCAGTGATGTATCTGGATGGTAGTGACAGTATGAGTGAGATCAGTGATGTACCTGGATGGGTAGAGACAGTATGAGTGAGGTCAGTGATGTATCTGGATGGGTAGTGACAGGATGAGTGATGTCAGTGATGTATCTGGATGGGTAGTGACGGTATGAGTGAGGTCAGTGATGTATCTGGATGGGTAGTGACAGTATGAGTGAGGTCAGTGATGTATCTGGATGGGTAGTGACAGTATGAGTGAGGTCAGTGATGTATCTGGATGGGTAGTGAAAGTATGAGTGAGATCAGTGATGTATCTGGATGGGTAGTGACAGTATGAGTGAGATCAATGATGTATCTGGATGGGTAGTGACAGTATGAGTGTGGTCAGTGATGTACCTGGATGGGTAGTGACAATATGCGTGAGATCAGTGATGTATCTGGATGGGTAGTGACAGTATGAGTGAGATCAGTGATGTATCTGGATGGGTAGTGACAGAATGGGTGAGATCAATGATGTATCTGGATGGGTAGTGACAGTATGAGGGAGATCAGTGATGTATCTGGATGGTAGTGACAGTATGAGTGAGATCAGTGATGTACCTGGATGGGTAGAGACAGTATGAGTGAGGTCAGTGATGTATCTGGATGGGTAGTGACAGGATGAGTGATGTCAGTGATGTATCTGGATGGGTAGTGACGGTATGAGTGAGGTCAGTGATGTATCTGGATGGGTAGTGACAGTATGAGTGAGGTCAGTGATGTATCTGGATGGGTAGTGACAGTATGAGTGAGGTCAGTGATGTACCTGGATGGGTAGTGACAGTATGAGGGAGGTCAGTGATGTATCTGGATGGGTAGTGACAGTATGAGTGAGGTCAGTGATGTATCTGGATGGGTAGTGACAGTATGAGTGAGGTCAGTGATGTACCTGGATGGGTAGTGACAGTATGAGTGAGGTCAGTGATGTATCTGGATGGGTAGTGACAGTTTGAGTGAGGTCAGTGATGTATCTGGATGGTTAGTGACAGTATGAATGTGGTCAGTGATGTATCTGGATGGGTAGTGACAGTATGATTGAGGTCAGTGATGTACCTGGATGGGTAGTGACAGTATGAGTGAGGTCAGTGATGTATCTGGATGGGTAGTGACAGTATGAGTGAGGTCAGTGATGTATCTGGATGGGTAGTGACAGTATGAGTGAGGTCAGTGGTGTATCTGGATGGGTAATGACAGTATGAGTGAGGTCAGTGATGTATCTGGATGCATAGTGACAGTATGAGTGAGGTCAGTGATGTATCTGGATGGGTAGTGATAGTATGAGTGAGGTCAGTGATGTAGCTGGATGTGTAGTGAAAGTATGAGTGAGGTCAGTGATGTATCTGGATTGGTAGTGACAGTATGAGTGAGGTCAGTGACGTATCTGGATGATTTGTGACAGTATGAGTGATGTCAGTGATGTATCTGGATGAGTAGTGACAGTATGAGTGAGATCAGTGATGTATCTGGATGGGTAGTGACAGTATGAGTGAGATCAGTGATGTATATGGATGGGTAGTGACAGTATGAGTGAGGTCAGTGATGTATCTGGATGAGTAGTGACAGTATAAGTGATATCAGTGATGTATCTGGATGGGTAGTGACATTATGAGTGAGGTCAGTGATGTATCTGGATGGGTAGTGACAGTATGAGTGAGGTCAGTGATGTATCTGGATGGGTAGTGACAGTATGAGTGAGGTCAGTGATGTATCTGGATGGGTAGTGACAGTATGAGTGAGATCAGTGATGTATCTGGATGGGTAGTGACAGTATGAGTGAGGTCAGTGATGTTTCTGGATGGGTTGTGACAGTATGAGTGAGATCAGTGATGTATCTGGATGGGTCGTGACAGTATGAGTGATGTCAGTAATGTATCTGAATGGGTAGTGACGGTATGAGTGATGTCAGTGATGTATCTGGATGGGAAGTGACAGTATGAGTGAGGTCAGTGATGTATCTGGATGGGAAGTGACAGTATGAGTGAGGACAGTGATGTATCTGGATGGGTAGTGACAATATGAGTGAGGTCAATGATGTACCTGGATGGGTAGTGACAGTATGAGTGAGGTCAGTGATGTATCTGGATTGGTAGTGACAGTATGAGTGAGGTCAGTGACGTATCTGGATGATTTGTGACAGTATGAGTGATGTCAGTGATGTATCTGGATGAGTAGTGACAGTATGAATGAGATCAGTGATGTATCTGGATGGGTAGTGACAGTATGAGTGAGATCAGTGGTGTATCTGGATGGGTAGTGACAGTATGAGTGAGGTCAGTGATGTATCTGGATGGGTAGTGACAGTATGAGTGAGATCAGTGATGTTTCTGGATGGGTAGTGACAGTATGAGTGATGTCAGTAATGTATCTGGATGGGGAGTGACAGTATCAGTGAGGTCAGTAATGTATCTGGATGGGTAATGACAGTATGAGTGAGGTCAGTGATGTATCTGGATGGGTAGTGACAGTATGAGTGAGGTCAGTGATGTATCTGGATGGGTAGTGATAGTATGAGCGATGTCAGTGATGTATCTGGATGGGTAGTGACAATATGAGTGAGATCAGTGATGTATCTGGATGGGTAGTGACAGTATGAGTGAGATCAGTGATGTATCTGGATGGGTAGTGAAAGTATGAGTGAGATCAGTGATGTATCTGGATGGGTAGTGACAGTATGAGTGAGGTCAGTGATTTATCTGGATGGGTCGTGATAGTATGAGTGATGTCAGTGATGTATCTGGATGAGTAGTGACAGTATGAGTGAGATCAGTGATGTATCTGGATGGGTAGTGACAGTATGAGTGAGATCAGTGATGTATCTGGATGGGTAATGACAGTATGAGTGAGGTCAGTGATGTATCTGGATGGGTAGTGACAGTATGAGTGAGATCAGTGATGTTTCTGGATGGGTAATGACAGTATGAGTGATGTCAGTAATGTATCTGGATGGGGAGTGACAGTATCAGTGAGGTCAGTAATGTATCTGGATGGGTAATGACAGTATGAGTGAGGTCAGTGATGTATCTGGATGGGTAGTGACAGTATGAGTGAGGTCAGTGATGTATCTGGATGGGTAGTGATAGTATGATCGATGTCAGTGATGTATCTGGATGGGTAGTGACAATATGAGTGATGTCAGTGATGTATCTGGATGGGTAGTGACAGTATGAGTGAGGTCAGTGATGTATCTGGATGGGTAGTGACAGTATGAGTGAGGTCAGTGATGTATCTGGATGGGTAGTGAAAGTATGAGTGAGATCAGTGATGTATCTGGATGGGTAGTGACATTCTGAGTGAGATCAATGATGTATCTGGATGGGTAGTGACAGTATGAGTGTGGTCAGTGATGTACCTGGATGGGTAGTGACAATATGCGTGAGATCAGTGATGTATCTGGATGGGTAGTGACAGGATGAGTGATGTCAGTGATGTATCTGGATGGGTAGTGACAGTATGAGTGAGGTCAGTGATGTATCTGGATGGGTAGTGACAGTATGAGTGAGGTCAGTGATGTATCTGGATGGGTAGTGACAGTATGAGTGAGGTCAGTGATGTACCTGGATGGGTAGTGACAGTATGAGGGAGGTCAGTGATGTATCTGGATGGGTAGTGACAGTATGAGTGAGGTCAGTGATGTATCTGGATGGGTAGTGACAGTATGAGTGAGGTCAGTGATGTACCTGGATGGGTAGTGACAGTATGAGTGAGGTCAGTGATGTATCTGGATGGGTAGTGACAGTTTGAGTGAGGTCAGTGATGTATCTGGATGGTTAGTGACAGTATGAATGTGGTCAGTGATGTATCTGGATGGGTAGTGACAGTATGATTGAGGTCAGTGATGTACCTGGATGGGTAGTGACAGTATGAGTGAGGTCAGTGATGTATCTGGATGGGTAGTGACAGTATGAGTGAGGTCAGTGATGTATCTGGATGGGTAGTGACAGTATGAGTGAGGTCAGTGGTGTATCTGGATGGGTAATGACAGTATGAGTGAGGTCAGTGATGTATCTGCATGGATAGTGACAGTATGAGTGAGGTCAGTGATGTATCTGGATGGGTAGTGATAGTATGAGTGAGGTCAGTGATGTAACTGGATGTGTAGTGAAAGTATGAGTGAGGTCAGTGATGTATCTGGATTGGTAGTGACAGTATGAGTGAGGTCAGTTACGTATCTGGATGATTTGTGACAGTATGAGTGATGTCAGTGATGTATCTGGATGAGTAGTGACAGTATGAGTGAGATCAGTGATGTATCTGGAAGTGTAGTGACAGTATGAGTGAGATCAGTGATGTATATGGATGGGTAGTGACAGTATGAGTGAGGTCAGTGATGTATCTGGATGAGTAGTGACAGTATAAGTGATATCAGTGATGTATCTGGATGGGTAGTGACATTATGAGTGAGGTCAGTGATGTATCTGGATGGGTAGTGACAGTATGAGTGAGGTCAGTGATGTATCTGCATGGGTAGTGACAGTATGAGTGAGGTCAGTGATGTATCTGGATGGGTAGTGACAGTATGAGTGAGATCAGTGATGTATCTGGATGGGTAGTGACAGTATGAGTGAGGTCAGTGATGTTTCTGGATGGGTTGTGACAGTATGAGTGAGATCAGTGATGTATCTGGATGGGTCGTGACAGTATGAGTGATGTCAGTAATGTATCTGGATAGGTAGTGACGGTATGAGTGATGTCAGTGATGTACCTGGATGGGTAGTGACAGTATGAGTGAGGTCAGTGATGTATCTGGATGGGAAGTGACAGTATGAGTGAGGACAGTGATGTATCTGGATGGGTAGTGACAATATGAGTGAGGTCAATGATGTACCTGGATGGGTAGTGACAGTATGAGTGAGGTCAGTGATGTATCTGGATTGGTAGTGACAGTATGAGTGAGGTCAGTGACGTATCTGGATGATTTGTGACAGTATGAGTGATGTCAGTGATGTATCTGGATGAGTAGTGACAGTATGAGTGAGATCAGTGATGTATCTGGATGGGTAGTGACAGTATGAGTGAGATCAGTGGTGTATCTGGATGGGTAGTGACAGTATGAGTGAGGTCAGTGATGTATCTGGATGGGTAGTGACAGTATGAGTGAGATCAGTGATGTTTCTGGATGGGTAGTGACAGTATGAGTGATGTCAGTAATGTATCTGGATGGGGAGTGACAGTATCAGTGAGGTCAGTAATGTATCTGGATGGGTAATGACAGTATGAGTGAGGTCAGTGATGTATCTGGATGGGTAGTGACAGTATGAGTGAGGTCAGTGATGTATCTGGATGGGTAGTGATAGTATGAGCGATGTCAGTGATGTATCTGGATGGGTAGTGACAATATGAGTGAGATCAGTGATGTATCTGGATGGGTAGTGACATTATGAGTGAGATCAGTGATGTATCTGGATGGGTAGTGAAAGTATGAGTGAGATCAGTGATGTATCTGGATGGGTAGTGACAGTATGAGTGAGATCAATGATGTATCTGGATGGGTAGTGACAGTATGAGTGAGGTCAGTGATGTACCTGGATGGGTAGTGACAATATGCGTGAGATCAGTGATGTATCTGGATGGGTAGTGACAGTATGAGTGAGATCAGTGATGTATCTGGATGGGTAGTGACAGTATGAGTGAGATCAATGATGTATCTGGATGGGTAGTGACAGTATGAGGGAGATCAGTGATGTATCTGGATGGTAGTGACAGTATGAGTGAGATAAGTGATGTACCTGGATGGGTAGAGACAGTATGAGTGAGGTCAGTGATGTATCTGGATGGGTAGTGACAGGATGAGTGATGTCAGTGATGTATCTGGATGGGTAGTGACGGTATGAGTGAGGTCAGTGATGTATCTGGATGGGTAGTGACAGTATAAGTGAGGTCAGTGATGTATCTGGATGAGTAGTGACAGTATGAGTGAGGTCAGTGATGTACCTGGATGGGTAGTGACAGTATGAGTGAGGTCAGTGATGTATCTGGATGGGTAGTGACAGTTTGAGTGAGGTCAGTGATGTATCTGGATGGGTAGTGACAGTATGAGCGAGGTCAGTGATGTATCTGGATGGGTAGTGACAGTATGAGCGATGTCAGTGATGTATCTGGATGGGTAGTGACAATATGAGTGAGATCAGTGATGTATCTGGATGGGTAGTGACAGTATGAGTGAGGTCAGTGATGTATCTGGATGGGTAGTGACAGTATGAGTGAGATCAGTGATTTATCTGGATGGGTAGTGACAGTATGAGTGAGATCAGTGATGTATCTGGATGTGTAGTGAAAGTATGAGTGAGGTCAGTGATGTATCTGGATTGGTAGTGACAGTATGAGTGAGGTCAGTTACGTATCTGGATGATTTGTGACAGTATGAGTGATGTCAGTGATGTATCTGGATGAGTAGTGACAGTATGAGTGAGATCAGTGATGTATCTGGAAGTGTAGTGACAGTATGAGTGAGATCAGTGATGTATATGGATGGGTAGTGACAGTATGAGTGAGGTCAGTGATGTATCTGGATGAGTAGTGACAGTATAAGTGATATCAGTGATGTATCTGGATGGGTAGTGACATTATGAGTGAGGTCAGTGATGTATCTGGATGGGTAGTGACAGTATGAGTGAGGTCAGTGATGTATCTGCATGGGTAGTGACAGTATGAGTGAGGTCAGTGATGTATCTGGATGGGTAGTGACAGTATGAGTGAGATCAGTGATGTATCTGGATGGGTAGTGACAGTATGAGTGAGGTCAGTGATGTTTCTGGATGGGTTGTGACAGTATGAGTGAGATCAGTGATGTATCTGGATGGGTCGTGACAGTATGAGTGATGTCAGTAATGTATCTGGATAGGTAGTGACGGTATGAGTGATGTCAGTGATGTACCTGGATGGGTAGTGACAGTATGAGTGAGGTCAGTGATGTATCTGGATGGGAAGTGACAGTATGAGTGAGGACAGTGATGTATCTGGATGGGTAGTGACAATATGAGTGAGGTCAATGATGTACCTGGATGGGTAGTGACAGTATGAGTGAGGTCAGTGATGTATCTGGATTGGTAGTGACAGTATGAGTGAGGTCAGTGACGTATCTGGATGATTTGTGACAGTATGAGTGATGTCAGTGATGTATCTGGATGAGTAGTGACAGTATGAGTGAGATCAGTGATGTATCTGGATGGGTAGTGACAGTATGAGTGAGATCAGTGGTGTATCTGGATGGGTAGTGACAGTATGAGTGAGGTCAGTGATGTATCTGGATGGGTAGTGACAGTATGAGTGAGATCAGTGATGTTTCTGGATGGGTAGTGACAGTATGAGTGATGTCAGTAATGTATCTGGATGGGGAGTGACAGTATCAGTGAGGTCAGTAATGTATCTGGATGGGTAATGACAGTATGAGTGAGGTCAGTGATGTATCTGGATGGGTAGTGACAGTATGAGTGAGGTCAGTGATGTATCTGGATGGGTAGTGATAGTATGAGCGATGTCAGTGATGTATCTGGATGGGTAGTGACAATATGAGTGAGATCAGTGATGTATCTGGATGGGTAGTGACATTATGAGTGAGATCAGTGATGTATCTGGATGGGTAGTGAAAGTATGAGTGAGATCAGTGATGTATCTGGATGGGTAGTGACAGTATGAGTGAGATCAATGATGTATCTGGATGGGTAGTGACAGTATGAGTGAGGTCAGTGATGTACCTGGATGGGTAGTGACAATATGCGTGAGATCAGTGATGTATCTGGATGGGTAGTGACAGTATGAGTGAGATCAGTGATGTATCTGGATGGGTAGTGACAGTATGAGTGAGATCAATGATGTATCTGGATGGGTAGTGACAGTATGAGGGAGATCAGTGATGTATCTGGATGGTAGTGACAGTATGAGTGAGATAAGTGATGTACCTGGATGGGTAGAGACAGTATGAGTGAGGTCAGTGATGTATCTGGATGGGTAGTGACAGGATGAGTGATGTCAGTGATGTATCTGGATGGGTAGTGACGGTATGAGTGAGGTCAGTGATGTATCTGGATGGGTAGTGACAGTATAAGTGAGGTCAGTGATGTATCTGGATGAGTAGTGACAGTATGAGTGAGGTCAGTGATGTACCTGGATGGGTAGTGACAGTATGAGTGAGGTCAGTGATGTATCTGGATGGGTAGTGACAGTATGAGTGAGGTCAGTGATGTATCTGGATGGGTAGTGACAGTATGAGCGAGGTCAGTGATGTATCTGGATGGGTAGTGACAGTATGAGCGATGTCAGTGATGTATCTGGATGGGTAGTGACAATATGAGTGAGATCAGTGATGTATCTGGATGGGTAGTGACAGTATGAGTGAGGTCAGTGATGTATCTGGATGGGTAGTGACAGTATGAGTGAGATCAGTGATTTATCTGGATGGGTAGTGACAGTATGAGTGAGATCAGTGATGTATCTGGATGGGTAGTGACAGCATGAGGGAGGTCAGTGATGTATCTGGATGGTAGTGACAGTATGAGTGAGATCAGTGATGTACCTGGATGGGTAGTGACAGTATGAGTGAGGTCAGTGATGTATCTGGATGTGCAGTGTCAGTATGAGTGATGTCAGTGATGTATCTGGATGGGTCGTGACAGTATGAGTGAGGTCAGTGATGTATCTGGATGGCTAGTGACAGTATGAGTGACGTCAGTGATGTATCTGGATGCGTAGTGACAGTATGAGTGAGGTCAGTGATGTACCTGGATGGGTAGTGACAGTATGAGTGAGGTCAGTGATGTATCTGGATGGGTAGTGATAGTATGAGTGAGGTCAGTGATGTATCTGGATGGGTAGTGACAGTATGAGTGAGGTCAGTGATGTACCTGGATGGGTAGTGACAGTATGAGTGAGGTCAGTGATGTATCTGGATGGGTAGTGAGAGTATGAGTGAGATCAGTGATGTATCTGGATGGGTAGTGACAGTATGAGTGAGGTCAGTGATGTATATGGATGGGTAGTGACAGTATGAGTGAGATCAGTGATGTATCTGGATGGGTAGTGACAGTATGAGTAAGATCAGTGATGTATCTGGATGGGTAGTGAAAGTATGAGTGAGGTCAGTGATGTACCTGGATGGGTAGTGACAGTATGAGTGAGGTCAGTGATGTATCTGGATGGGTAGTGACAGTATGAGTGAGGTCAGTGATGTATCTGGATGGGTAGTGACAGTATGACTGAGATCAGTGATGTATCTGGATGGGTAGTGACAGTATGAGCGATGTCAGTGATGTATCTGGATGGGTAGTGACAATATGAGTGAGATCAGTGATGTATCTGGATGGGTAGTGACAGTATGACTGAGATCAGTGATGTATCTGGATGGGTAGTGACAGTATGAGCGATGTCAGTGATGTATCTGGATGGGTAGTGACAATATGAGTGAGATCAGTGATGTATCTGGATGGGTAGTGACAGTATGAGTGAGGTCAGTGATGTATCTGGATGGGTAGTGACAGTATGAGTGAGATCAGTGATGTATCTGGATGGGTAGTGACAGTATGAGTGAGGTCAGTGATGTATCTGGATGGGTAGTGACAGTATGAGTGATGTCAGTGATGTATCTGGATGGGTAGTGACAGTATGAGTGAGGTCAGTGATGTATCTGGATGGGTAGTGACATTATGAGTGAGATCAGTGATGTATCTGGATGGGTAGTGATAGTGTGAGTGAGGTCAGTGATGTATCTGGATGGATAGTGACATTAAGAGTGAGATCAGTGATCTATCTGGATGGGTAGTGACAGTATGAGTGAGGTCAGTGATTTATCTGGATGGGTAGTGACAGTATGAGTGAGATAAGTGATCTATCTGGACGGTAGTGACAGTATCAGTGAGGTCAGTGATGTAAATGGATGGGTAGTGACAGAATGAGTGAGGTCAGTGATGTACCTGGATGGGTAGTGACAGTATGAGTGAGGTCAGTGATGTATCTGGATGGGTAGTGACAGTATGAGTGAGATCAGTGATGTTTCTGGATGGGTAGTGACAGTATGAGTGATGTCAGTAATGTATCTGGATGGGGAGTGACAGTATCAGTGAGGTCAGTAATGTATCTGGATGGGTAATGACAGTATGAGTGAGGTCAGTGATGTATCTGGATGGGTAGTGACAGTATGAGTGAGGTCAGTGATGTATCTGGATGGGTAGTGATAGTATGAGCGATTTCAGTGATGTATCTGGATGGGTAGTGACAATATGAGTGAGAACAGTGATGTATCTGGATGGGTAGTGACAGTATGAGTGAGGTCAGTGATGTATCTGGATGGGTAGTGACAGTATGAGTGAGGTCAGTGATGTATCTGGATGGGTAGTGACAGTATGAGTGAGGTCAGTGATGTACCTGGATGGGTAGTGACAGTATGAGTGAGGTCAGTGATGTATCTGGATGGGTAGTGAGAGTATGAGTGAGATCAGTGATGTATCTGGATGGGTAGTGACAGTATGAGTGAGGTCAGTGATGTATATGGATGGGTAGTGACAGTATGAGTGAGATCAGTGATGTATCTGGATGGGTAGTGACAGTATGAGTGAGATCAGTGATGTATCTGGATGGGTAGTGACAGTATGAGTGAGGTCAGTGATGTACCTGGATGGATAGTGACAGTATGAGTGAGGTCAGTGATGTATCTGGATGGGTAGTGACAGTATGAGTGAGGTCAGTGATGTATCTGGATGGGTAGTGACAGTATGAGTGAGATCAGTGATGTATCTGGATGGGTAGTGAGAGTATGACTGAGATCAGTGATGTATCTGGATGGGTAGTGACAGTATGAGCGATGTCAGTGATGTATCTGGATGGGTAGTGACAATATGAGTGAGATCAGTGATGTATCTGGATGGGTAGTGACAGTATGAGTGAGGTCAGTGATGTATCTGGATGGGTAGTGACAGTATGAGTGAGATCAGTGATGTATCTGGATGGGTAGTGACAGTATGAGTGAGGTCAGTGATGTATCTGGATGGGTAGTGACAGTATGAGTGATGTCAGTGATGTATCTGGATGGGTAGTGACAGTATGAGTGAGGTCAGTGATGTATCTGGATGGGTAGTGACATTATGAGTGAGATCAGTGATGTATCTGGATGGGTAGTGATAGTGTGAGTGAGGTCAGTGATGTATCTGGATGGATAGTGACATTATGAGTGAGATCAGTGATCTATCTGGATGGGTAGTGACAGTATGAGTGAGGTCAGTGATTTATCTGGATGGGTAGTGACAGTATGAGTGAGATAAGTGATCTATCTGGACGGTAGTGACAGTATCAGTGAGGTCAGTGATGTAACTGGATGGGTAGTGACAGTATGAGCGGGGTCAGTGATGTACCTGGATGGGTAGTGACAGTATGAGTGAGGTCAGTGATGTATCTGGATGGGTAGTGACAGTATGAGTGAGATCAGTGATGTTTCTGGATGGGTAGTGACAGTATGAGTGATGTCAGTAATGTATCTGGATGGGGAGTGACAGTATCAGTGAGGTCAGTAATGTATCTGGATGGGTAATGACAGTATGAGTGAGGTCAGTGATGTATCTGGATGGGTAGTGACAGTATGAGTGAGGTCAGTGATGTATCTGGATGGGTAGTGATAGTATGAGCGATGTCAGTGATGTATCTGGATGGGTAGTGACAATATGAGTGAGATCAGTGATGTATCTGGATGGGTAGTGACAGTATGAGTGAGATCAGTGATGTATCTGGATGGGTAGTGAAAGTATGAGTGAGATCAGTGATGTATCTGGATGGGTAGTGACAGTATGAGTGAGATTAATGATGTATCTGGATGGGTAGTGACAGTATGAGTGAGGTCAGTGATGTACCTGGATGGGTGGTGACAATATGCGTGAGATCAGTGATGTATCTGGATGGGTAGTGACAGTATGAGTGAGATCAGTGATGTATCTGGATGGGTAGTGACAGTATGAGTGAGATCAATGATGTATCTGGATGGGTAGTGACAGTATGAGGGAGATCAGTGATGTATCTGGATGGTAGTGACAGTATGAGTGAGATCAGTGATGTACCTGGATGGGTAGAGACAGTATGAGTGAGGTCAGTGATGTATCTGGATGGGTAGTGACAGGATGAGTGATGTCAGTGATGTATCTGGATGGGTAGTGACGGTATGAGTGAGGTCAGTGATGTATCTGGATGGGTAGTGACAGTATGAGTGAGGTCAGTGATGTATCTGGATGGGTAGTGACAGTATGAGTGAGGTCAGTGATGTACCTGGATGGGTAGTCACAGTATGAGGGAGGTCAGTGATGTATCTGGATGGCTAGTGACAGTATGAGTGAGGTCAGTGATGTATCCGGATGGGTAGTGACAGTATGAGTGAGGTCAGTGATGTACCTGGATGGGTAGTGACAGTATGAGTGAGGTCAGTGATGTATCTGGATGGGTAGTGACAGTATGAGTGAGGTCAGTGATGTATCTGGATGGGTAGTGACAGTATGAGCGATGTCAGTGATGTATCTGGATGGGTAGTGACAGTATGAGCGATGTCAGTGATGTATCTGGATGGGTAGTGACAATATGAGTGAGATCAGTGATGTATCTGGATGGGTAGTGACAGTATGAGGGAGGTCAGTGATGTATCTGGATGGGTAGTGACAGTATGAGTGAGATCAGTGATTTATCTGGATGGGTCGTGACAGTATGAGTGAGATCAGTGATGTATCTGGATGGGTAGTGACAGTATGAGGGAGGTCAGTGATGTATCTGGATGGTAGTGACAGTATGAGTGAGATCAGTGATGTACCTGGATGGGTAGTGACAGTATGAGTGAGGTCAGTGATGTATCTGGATGTGTAGTGTCAGTATGAGTGATGTCAGTGATGTATCTGGATGGGTAGTGACAGTATGTGTGAGGTCAGTGATGTATCTGGATGGCTAGTGACAGTATGAGTGACGTCAGTGATGTACCTGGATGCGTAGTGACAGTATGAGTGAGGTCAGTGATGTACCTGGATGGGTAGTGACAGTATGAGTGAGGTCAGTGATGTATCTGGATGGGTAGTGACATTATGAGTGAGGTCAGTGATGTATCTGGATGGGTAGTGACAGTATGAGTGAGGTCAGTGATGTACCTGGATGGGTAGTGACAGTATGAGTGAGGTCAGTGATGTATCTGGATGGGTAGTGAGAGTATGAGTGAGATCAGTGATGTATCTGGATGGGTAGTGACAGTATGAGTGAGGTCAGTGATGTATCTGGATGGGTAGTGACAGTATGAGTGAGATCAGTGATGTATCTGGATGGGTAGTGACAGTATGAGTGAGATCAGTGATGTATCTGGATGGGTAGTGACAGTATGAGTGAGGTCAGTGATGTACCTGGATGGGTAGTGACAGTATGTGTGAGGTCAGTGATGTATCTGGATGGGTAGTGACAGTATGAGTGAGGTCAGTGATGTATCTGGATGGGTAGTGACAGTATGAGTGAGATCAGTGATGTATCTGGATGGGTAGTGACAGTATGACTGAGATCAGTGATGTATCTGGATGGGTAGTGACAGTATGTGCGATGTCAGTGATGTATCTGGATGGGTAGTGACAATATGAGTGAGATCAGTGATGTATCTGGATGGGTAGTGACAGTATGAGTGAGGTCAGTGATGTATCTGGATGGGTAGTGACAGTATGAGTGAGATCAGTGATGTATCTGGATGGGTAGTGACAGTATGAGTGAGGTCAGTGATGTATCTGGATGGGTAGTGATAGTGTGAGTGAGGTCAGTGATGTATCTGGATGGGTAGTGACATTATGAGTGAGATCAGTGATCTATCTGGATGGGTAGTGACAGTATGAGTGAGGTCAGTGATTTATCTGGATGGGTAGTGACAGTATGAGTGAGATCAGTGATCTATCTGGATGGTAGTGACAGTATCAGTGAGGTCAGTGATGTAACTGGATGGGTAGTGACAGTATGAGTGAGGTCAGTGATGTACCTGGATGGGTAGTGACAGTATGAGTGAGATCAGTGATGTATCTGGATGGGAAGTGACAGTATGAGTGAGGACAGTGATGTATCTGGATGGGAAGTGACAGTATGAGTGAGGACAGTGATGTATCTGGATGGGTAGTGACAATATGAGTGAGGTCAGTGATGTATCTGGATGGGTAGTGATTGTATGAGCAATGTCAGTGATGTATCTGGATGGGTAGTGACAGTATGAGTGAGGACAGCGATGTATCTGGATGGGTAGTGACAATATGAGTGAGGTCAATGATGTATCTGGATGGGTAGTGACAGTATGAGTGAGGTCAGTGATGTATCTGGATGGGTAGTGATTGTATGAGCAATGTCAGTGATGTATCTGGATGGGTAGTGACAGTATGAGTGAGGACAGCGATGTATCTGGATGGGTAGTGACAGTATGAGTGAGATCAGTGATGTATCTGGATGGGTAGTGACAGTATGAGTGAGGTCAGTGATGTATCTGGATGGGTAGTGACAGTGTGAGTGATGTCAGTGATGTATCTGGATGGGTAGTGACAGTATGAGTGAGGTCAGTGATGTATCTGGATGGGTAGTGACATTATGAGTGAGATCAGTGATGTATCTGGATGGGTAGTGATAGTGTGAGTGAGGTCAGTGATGTATCTGGATGGGTAGTGACATTATGAGTGAGATCAGTGATCTATCTGGATGGGTAGTGACAGTATGAGTGAGGTCAGTGATTTATCTGGATGGGTAGTGACAGTATGAGTGAGATCAGTGATCTATCTGGACGGTAGTGACAGTATCAGTGAGGTCAGTGATGTAACTGGATGGGTAGTGACAGTATGAGTGAGGTCAGTGATGTACCTGGATGGGTAGTGACAGTATGAGTGAGATCAGTGATGTATCGGGATGGGTAGTGACAGTATGAGTGAGATCAGTGATGTATCTGGATGGGTAGTGACAGTATGAGTGAGGTCAGTGATGTATCTGGATGGGTAGTGACTGTATGAGTGAGGTCAGTGATGTATCTGGATGGGTAGTGACAGTATGAGTGAGGTCAGTGTTGTATCTGGATGTGTAATGACAGTATGAGTGAGGTCAGTGATGTGTCTGGATGGGTAGTGACAGTATGAATGTGGTCAGTGATGTATCTGGATGGGTAGTGACAGTGTGAGTGAGGTCAGTGATGTATCTGGATGGGTAGTGACAGTATGAGTGAGATCAGTGATGTATCTGGATGGGTAGTGACAGTATGAGTGAGGTCAGTGATGTATCTGGATGGGTAGTGACAGTATGAGTGAGGTCAGTGATGTACCTGGATGGGTAGTGACAGTATGAGTGAGATCAGTGATGTATCTGGATGGGTAGTGACAGTATGAGTGAGGTCAGTGATGTATCTGGATGGGTAGTGACAGTATGAGTGAGATCAGTGATGTATCTGGATGGGTAGTGACAGTATGAGTGAGGTCAGTGATGTATCTGGATGTGTAGTGACAGTATGAGTGATGTCAGTAATGTATCTGGATGGTAGTGACGGTATGAGTGATGTCAGTGATGTATCTGGATGGGAAGTGACAGTATGAGTGAGGACAGTGATGTATCTGGATGGGTAGTGACAATATGAGTGAGGTCAATGATGTACCTGGATGGGTAGTGACAGTATGAGTGAGGTCAGTGATGTATCTGGATGGGTAGTGACAGTATGAGTGAGGTCAGTGATGTATCTGGATGGGTAGTGATTGTATGAGCAATGTCAGTGATGTATCTGGATGGGTAGTGACAGTATGAGTGAGGACAGCGATGTATCTGGATGGGTAGTGACAATATGAGTGAGGTCAATGATGTATCTGGATGGGTAGTGACAGTATGAGTGAGGTCAGTGATGTATCTGGATGGGTAGTGATTGTATGAGCAATGTCAGTGATGTATCTGGATGGGTAGTGACAGTATGAGTGAGGACAGCGATGTATCTGGATGGGTAGTGACAATATGAGTGAGGTCAGTAATGTATCTGGATGGGTAGTGACAGTATGAGTGAGGTCAGTGATGTATCTGGATGGGTAGTGACGGTGTGAGTGATGTCAGTGATGTACCTGGATGGGTAGTGACAGTATGAGTGAGGTCAGTGATGTATCTGGATGGGAAGTGACAGTATGAGTGAGGACAGCGATGTATCTGGATGGGTAGTGACAATATGAGTGAGGTCAATGATGTACCTGGATGGGTAGTGACAGTATGAGTGAGATCAGTGATGTATCTGGATGATTAGTGACAGTATGAGTGAGGTCAGTGATGTATCTGGATTGGTAGTGACAGTATGAGTGAGGTCAGTGATGTATCTGGATGGGTAGTGACAGTATGAGTGAGGTCAGTGATGTATCTGGATTGGTAGTGACAGTATGAGTGAGATCAGTGATGTATCTGGATGATTAGTGACAGTATGAGTGATGTCAGTGATGTATCTGGATGAGTAGTTACAGTATGAGTGAGGTCAGTGATGTATCTGGATGGGTAGTGACAGTATGAGTGAGATCAGTGATGTACCTGGATGGGTAGTGACAGTATGAGTGAGGTCAGTGATGTATCTGGATGATTAGTGACAGTATGAGTGAGGTCAGTGATGTATCTGGATTGGTAGTGACAGTATGAGTGAGGTCAGTGATGTATCTGGATGGGTAGTGACAGTATGAGTGAGGTCAGTGATGTATCTGGATTGGTAGTGACAGTATGAGTGAGATCAGTGATGTATCTGGATGATTAGTGACAGTATGAGTGATGTCAGTGATGTATCTGGATGAGTAGTTACAGTATGAGTAAGGTCAGTGATGTATCTGGATGGGTAGTGACAGTATGAGTGAGGTCAGTGATGTACCTGGATGGATAGTGACAGTATGAGTGAGGTCAGTGATGTATCTGGATGGGTAGTGACAGTATGAGCGAGGTCAGTGATGTATCTGGATGGGTAGTGACAGTATGAGCGATGTCAGTGATGTATCTGGATGGGTAGTGACAATATGAGTGAGATCAGTGATGTATCTGGATGGGTAGTGACAGTATGAGCGAAGTCAGTGATGTATCTGGATGGGTAGTGACAGTATGAGTGAGGTCAGTGATGTATCTGGATGGGTAGTGACAGTATGAGCGAGGTCAGTGATGTATCTGGATGGGTAGTGACAGTATGAGCGATGTCAGTGATGTATCTGGATGGGTAGTGACAATATGAGTGAGATCAGTGATGTATCTGGATGGGTAGTGACAGTATGAGGGAGGTCAGTGATGTATCTGGATGGGTAGTGACAGTATGAGTGAGATCAGTGATTTATCTGGATGGGTCGTGACAGTATGAGTGAGATCAGTGATGTATCTGGATGGGTAGTGACAGTATGAGTGAGGTCAGTGATGTATCTGGATGTGTAGTGACAGTATGAGTGATGTCAGTGATGTATCTGGATGGGTAGTGACAGTATGAGTGAGGTCAGTGATGTATCTGGATGGCTAGTGACAGTATGAGTGACGTCAGTGATGTACCTGGATGCGTAGTGACAGTATGAGTGAGGTCAGTGATGTACCTGGATGGGTAGTGACAGTATGAGTGAGGTCAGTGATGTATCTGGATGGGTAGTGACATTATGAGTGAGGTCAGTGATGTATCTGGATGGGTAGTGACAGTATGAGTGAGGTCAGTGATGTACCTGGATGGGTAGTGACAGTATGAGTGAGGTCAGTGATGTATCTGGATGGGTAGTGAGAGTATGAGTGAGATCAGTGATGTATCTGGATGGGTAGTGACAGTATGAGTGAGGTCAGTGATGTATCTGGATGGGTAGTGACAGTATGAGTGAGATCAGTGATGTATCTGGATGGGTAGTGACAGTATGAGTGAGATCAGTGATGTATCTGGATGGGTAGTGACAGTATGAGTGAGGTCAGTGATGTACCTGGATGGGTAGTGACAGTATGTGTGAGGTCAGTGATGTATCTGGATGGGTAGTGACAGTATGAGTGAGGTCAGTGATGTATCTGGATGGGTAGTGACAGTATGAGTGAGATCAGTGATGTATCTGGATGGGTAGTGACAGTATGACTGAGATCAGTGATGTATCTGGATGGGTAGTGACAGTATGTGCGATGTCAGTGATGTATCTGGATGGGAAGTGACAGTATGAGTGAGGACAGTGATGTATCTGGATGGGTAGTGACAGTATGAGTGAGGTCAGTGATGTATCTGGATGGGTAGTGACAGTATGACTGAGATCAGTGATGTATCTGGATGGGTAGTGAGAGTATGTGCGATGTCAGTGATGTATCTGGATGGGTAGTGACAGTATGACTGAGATCAGTGATGTATCTGGATGGGAAGTGACAGTATGACTGAGATCAGTGATGTATCTGGATGGGAAGTGACAGTATGAGTGAGGACAGTGATGTATCTGGATGGGAAGTGACAGTATGAGTGAGGACAGTGATGTATCTGGATGGGTAGTGACAATATGAGTGAGGTCAATGATGTACCTGGATGGGTAGTGACAGTATGAGTGAGGTCAGTGATGTATCTGGATGGGTAGTGACAGTATGAGTGATGTCAGTGATGTACCTGGATGGGTAGTGACAGTATGAGTGAGGACAGTGATGTATCTGGATGGGTAGTGACAGTATGAGTGAGGTCAGTGATGTACCTGGATGGGTAGTGACAGTATGAGTGATGTCAGTGATGTACCTGGATGGGTAGTGACAGTATGAGTGAGGTCAGTGATGTATCTGGATGGGAAGTGACAGTATGAGTGAGGACAGTGATGTATCTGGATGGGTAGTGACAATATGAGTGAGGTCAATGATGTACCTGGATGGGTCGTGACAGTATGAGTGAGGTCAGTGATGTATCTGGATTGGTAGTGACAGTATGAGTGAGATCAGTGATGTATCTGGATGATTAGTGACAGTATGAGTGATGTCAGTGATGTACCTGGATGGGTAGTGACAGTATGAGTGAGGTCAGTGATGTATCTGGATGGGAAGTGACAGTATGAGTGAGATCAGTGATGTATCTGGATGGGTAGTGACAGTATGAGTGAGGTCAGTGATGTATCTGGATGGGTAGTGACAGTATGAGTGAGATCAGTGATGTATCTGGATGGGTAGTGACAGTATGAGTGATGTCAGTAATGTATCTGGATGGGTAGTGACGGTATGAGTGATGTCAGTGATGTACCTGGATGGGTAGTGACAGTATGAGTGAGGTCAGTGATGTATCTGGATGGGAAGTGACAGTATGAGTGAGGACAGTGATGTATCTGGATGGGAAGTGACAGTATGAGTGAGGACAGTGATGTACCTGGATGGGTAGTGACAGTATGAGTGAGGTCAGTGATGTATCTGGATGGGTAGTGACAGTATGAGTGAGGTCAGTGATGTATCTGGATGGGAAGTGACAGTATGAGTGAGGACAGTGATGTACCTGGATGGGTAGTGACAGTATGAGTGAGGTCAGTGATGTATCTGGATGGGTAGTGACAGTATGAGTGAGGACAGTGATGTATCTGAATGGGTAGTGACAATATGAGTGAGGTCAATGATGTACCTGGATGGGTAGTGACAGTATGAGTGAGGTCAGTGATGTATCTGGATGGGTAGTGACAGTATGAGTGATGTCAGTAATGTATCTGGATGGGTAGTGACGGTATGAGTGATGTCAGTGATGTACCTGGATGGGTAGTGACAGTATGAGTGAGGTCAGTGATGTATCTGGATGGGTAGTGACAGTATGAGTGAGGTCAATGATGTACCTGGATGGGTAGTGACAGTATGAGTGAGGTCAGTGATGTACCTGGATGGGAAGTGACAGTATGAGTGAGGTCAGTGATGTATCTGGATGGGTAGTGACAGTATGAGTGATGTCAGTAATGTATCTGGATGGGTAGTGACAGTATGAGTGAGGTCAGTGATGTACCTGGATGGGAAGTGACAGTATGAGTGAGGTCAGTGATGTATCTGGATGGGAAGTGACAGTATGAGTGAGGACAGTGATGTATCTGGATGGGTAGTGACAATATGAGTGAGGTCAATGATGTACCTGGATGGGTCGTGACAGTATGAGTGAGGTCAGTGATGTATCTGGATTGGTAGTGACAGTATGAGTGAGATCAGTGATGTATCTGGATGATTAGTGACAGTATGAGTGATGTCAGTGAGGTATCTGGATGAGTAGTTACAGTATGAGTGAGGTCAGTGATGTATCTGGATGGGTAGTGACAGTATGAGTGAGGTCAGTGATGTATCTGGATGGGTAGTGACAGTATGAGTGAGGTCAGTGATGTATCTGGATGGGTAATGACAGTATGAGTGAGGTCAGTGATGTATCTGGATGGGTAGTGACAGTATGAGTGATGTCAGTGATGTATCTGGATGGGTAGTGACAGTATGAGTGAGATCAGTGATGTATCTGGATGGGTAGTGACAGTATGAGTGAGGTCAGTGATGTATCTGGATGGGTAGTGACAGTATGAGTGAGGTCAGTGATGTATCTGAATGGGTAGTGACAGTATGAGCGATGTCAGTGATGTATCTGGATGGGTAGTGACAATATGAGTGAGATCAGTGATGTATCTGGATGGGTAGTGACAGTATGAGTGAGGTCAGTGATGTATCCGGATGGGTAGTGACAGTATGAGTGAGATCAGTGATGTATCTGGATGGGTAGTGACAGTATGAGTGAGATCAGTGATGTATCTGGATGGGTAGTGACAGTATGAGGGAGGTCAGTGATGTATCTGGATGGTAGTGACAGTATGAGTGAGATCAGTGATGTACCTGGATGGGTAGTAACAGTATGAGTGAGGTCAGTGATGTATCTGGATGTGTAGTGTCAGTATGAGTGATGTCAGTGATGTATCTGGATGGGTAGTGACAGTATGAGTGAGGTCAGTGATGTATCTGGATGGGTAGTGACAGTATGAGTGACGTCAGTGATGTATCTGGATGCGTAGTGACAGTATGAGTGAGGTCAGTGATGTACCTGGATGGGTAGTGACAGTATGAGTGAGGTCAGTGATGTATCTGGATGGGTAGTGACAGTATGAGTGAGGTCAGTGATGTATCTGGATGGGTAGTGACAGTATGAGTGAGATCAGTGATGTATCTGGATGGGTAGTGACAGTATGAGTGAGGTCAGTGATGTATCTGGAGGGTAGTGACAGTATGAGTGATGTCAGTGATGTATCTGGATGTGCAGTGACAGTATGAGTGAGGTCAGTGATGTACCTGGATGGGTAGTGACAGTATGAGTGAGGTCAGTGATGTATCTGGATGGGTAGTGAGAGTATGAGTGAGATCAGTGATGTATCTGGATGGGTAGTGACAGTATGAGTGAGGTCAGTGATGTATCTGGATGGGTAGTGACAATATGAGTGAGATCAGTGATGTATCTGGATGGGTAGTGACAGTATGAGTGAGATCAGTGATGTATCTGGATGGGTAGTGACAGTATGAGTGAGGTCAGTGATGTACCTGGATGGGTAGTGACAGTATGAGTGAGGTCAGTGATGTATCTGGATGGGTAGTGACAGTATGAGTGAGGTCAGTGATGTATCTGGATGGGTAGTGACAGTATGAGTGAGATCAGTGATGTATCTGGATGGGTAGTGACAGTATGACTGAGATCAGTGATGTATCTGGATGGGTAGTGACAGTATGAGCGATGTCAATGATGTATCTGGATGGGTAGTGACAATATGAGTGAGATCAGTGATGTATCTGGATGGGTAGTGACAGTATGAGTGAGGTCAGTGATGTATCTGGATGGGTAGTGACAGTATGAGTGAGATCAGTGATGTATCTGGATGGGTAGTGACAGTATGAGTGAGGTCAGTGATGTATCTGGATGGGTAGTGACAGTATGAGTGATGTCAGTGATGTATCTGGATGGGTAGTGACAGTATGAGTGAGGTCAGTGATGTATCTGGATGGGTAGTGACATTATGAGTGAGATCAGTGCTGTATCTGGATGGGTAGTGATAGTGTGAGTGAGGTCAGTGATGTATCTGGATGGGTAGTGACATTATGAGTGAGATCAGTGATGTATCTGGATGGGTAGTGACAGTATGAGTGAGGTCAGTGATTTATCTGGATGGGTAGTGACAGTATGAGTGAGATCAGTGATGTATCTGGACGGTAGTGACAGTATGAGTGAGGTCAGTGATGTAACTGGATGGGTAGTGACAGTATGAGTGAGGTCAGTGATGTATCTGGATGGGTAGTGACAGTATGAGTGAGGTCAGTGATGTATCTGGATGGGTAGTGACAGTATGAGTGATGTCAGTGATGTATCTGGATGGGTAGTGACAGTATGACTGAGGTCAGTGATGTATCTGGATGGGTAGTGACAGTATGAGTGAGGTCAGTGATGTATCTGGATGGGTAGTGACAGTATGAGTGAGGTCAGTGATGTATCTGGATGGGTAGTGACAGTATGAGTGATGTCAGTGATGTATCTGGATGGGTAGTGACAGTATGAGTGAGATCAGTGATGTATCTGGATGGGTAGTGACAGTATGAGTGAGGTCAGTGATGTATCTGGATGGGTAGTGACAGTATGAGTGAGGTCAGTGATGTATCTGAATGGGTAGTGACAGTATGAGCGATGTCAGTGATGTATCTGGATGGGTAGTGACAATATGAGTGAGATCAGTGATGTATCTGGATGGGTAGTGACAGTATGAGTGAGGTCAGTGATGTATCTGGATGGGTAGTGACAGTATGAGTGAGATCAGTGATGTATCTGGATGGGTAGTGACAGTATGAGTGAGATCAGTGATGTATCTGGATGGGTAGTGACAGTATGAGGGAGGTCAGTGATGTATATGGATGGTAGTGACAGTATGAGTGAGATCAGTGATGTACCTGGATGGGTAGTAACAGTATGAGTGAGGTCAGTGATGTATCTGGATGTGTAGTGTCAGTATGAGTGATGTCAGTGATGTATCTGGATGGGTAGTGACAGTATGAGTGAGGTCAGTGATGTATCTGGATGGGTAGTGACAGTATGAGTGACGTCAGTGATGTATCTGGATGCGTAGTGACAGTATGAGTGAGGTCAGTGATGTACCTGGATGGGTAGTGACAGTATGAGTGAGGTCAGTGATGTATCTGGATGGGTAGTGACAGTATGAGTGAGGTCAGTGATGTATCTGGATGGGTAGTGACAGTATGAGTGAGATCAGTGATGTATCTGGATGGGTAGTGAAAGTATGAGTGAGATCAGTGATGTATCTGGATGGGTAGTGACAGTATGAGTGAGATCAATGATGTATCTGGATGGGTAGTGACAGTATGAGTGAGGTCAATGATGTACCTGGATGGGTAGTGACAATATGCGTGAGATCAGTGATGTATCTGGATGGGTAGTGACAGTATGAGTGAGATCAGTGATGTATCTGGATGGGTAGTGACAGTATGAGTGAGATCAATGATGTATCTGGATGGGTAGTGACAGTATGAGGGAGATAAGTGATGTATCTGGATGTTAGTGACAGTATGAGTGAGATCAGTGATGTACCTGGATGGGTAGTGACAGTATGAGTGAGGTCAGTGATGTATCTGGATGGGTAGTGACAGTATGAGTGAGGTCAGTGATGTATCTGGATGGGAAGTGACAGTATGAGTGTGGTCAGTGATGTATCTGGATGGGTAGTGACAATATGAGTGAAGTCAATGATGTACCTGGATGGGTAGTGACAGTATGAGTGAGGTCAGTGATGTATCTGGATTGGTAGTGACAGTATGAGTGAGGTCAGTGATGTATCTGGATGATTAGTGACAGTATGAGTGATGTCAGTGATGTATCTGAATGAGTAGTGACAATATGAATGAGGTCAGTGATGTATCTGGATGAGTAGTGACAGTATGAGTGAGATCAGTGATGTATCTGGATGGGTAGTGACAGTATGAGTGAGATCAGTGATGTATCTGGATGGGTAGTGACAGTATGAGTGATGTCAGTAATGTATCTGGATGGGTAGTGACGGTATGAGTGATGTCAGTGATGTACCTGGATGGGAAGTGACAGTATGAGTGAGGACAGTGATGTATCTGGATGGGTAGTGACAGTATGAGTGAGATCAGTGATGTATCTGGATGGGTAGTGACAGTATGAGTGAGATCAGTGATGTATCTGGATGGGTAGTGACAGTATGAGTGATGTCAGTAATGTATCTGGATGGGTAGTGACGGTATGAGTGATGTCAGTGATGTATCTGGATGGGTAGTGACAGTATGAGTGAGGTCAGTGATGTATCTGGATGGGAAGTGACAGTATGAGTGAGGACAGTGATGTATCTGGATGGGAAGTGACAGTATGAGTGAGGACAATGATGTATCTGGATGGGTAGTGACAATATGAGTAAGGTCAATGATGTACCTGGATGGGTAGTGACAGTATGAGTGAGGTCAGTGATGTACCTGGATGGGTAGTGACAGTATGAGTGAGGTCAGTGATGTATCTGGAAGGGAAGTAACAGTATGAGTGAGGACAGTGATGTATCTGGATGGGTAGTGACAATATGAGTGAGGTAAATGATGTTCCTGGATGGGTAGTGACAGTATGAGTGAGGTCAGTGATGTATCTGGATTGGTCGTGACAGTATGAGTGAGGTCAGTGATGTATCTGGATGATTAGTGACCGTATGAGTGATGTCAGTGATGTATCTGGATGAGTAGTGACAGTATGAGTGAGGTCAGTGATGTATCTGGATGAGTAGTGACAGTATGAGTGAGATCAGTGGTGTATCTGGATGGGTAGTGACAGTATGAGTGAGATCAGTGATGTATCTGGATGGGTAGTGACAGTATGAGTGAGGTCAGTGATGTATCTGGATGGGTAGTGACAGTATGAGTGAGATCAGTGATGTATCTGGATGGGTAGTGACAGTATGAGTGATGTCAGTAATGTATCTGGATGGGGAGTGACAGTATCAGTGAGGTCAGTAATGTATCTGGATGGGTAATGACAGTATGAGTGAGGTCAGTGATGTATCTGGATGGGTAGTGACAGTATGAGTGAGGTCAGTGATGTATCTGGATGGGTAGTGATTGTATGAGCAATGTCAGTGATGTATCTGGATGGGTAGTGACAATATGAGTGAGATCAGTGATGTATCTGGATGGGTAGTGACAGTATGAGTGAGATCAGTGATGTATCTGGATGGGTAGTGAAAGTATGAGTGAGATCAGTGATGTATCTGGATGGGTAGTGACAGTATGAGTGAGATCAGTGATGTATCTGGATGGGTAGTGAAAGTATGAGTGAGGTCAGTGATGTATCTGGATGGGTAGTGACAGTATGAGTGAGGTCAGTGATGTACCTGGATGGGTAGTGACAGTATGAGGGAGGTCAGTGATGTATCTGGATGGGTAGTGAAAGTTTGAGTGAGGTCAGTGATGTATCTGGATGGGTAGTGACAGTATGAGTGAGGTCAGTGATGTACCTGGATGGGTAGTGACAGTACGAGTGAGGTCAGTGATGTATCTGGATGGGTAGTGACAGTATGGGTGAGGTCAGTGATGTATCTGGATGGGTAGTGACAGTATGAGCGAGGTCAGTGATGTATCTGGATTGTAGTGACAGTATGAGCGATGTCAGTGATGTATCTGGATGGGTAGTGACAATATGAGTGAGATCAGTGATGTATCTGGATGGGTAGTGACAGTATGAGTGAGGTCAGTGATGTATCTGGATGGGTAGTGACAGTATGAGTGAGATCAGTGACGTATCTGGATGGGTAGTGACAGTATGAGCGATGTCAGTGATGTATCTGGATGGGTAGTGACAATATGAGTGAGATCAGTGATGTGTCTGGATGGGTAGTGACAGTATGAGTGAGGTCAGTGATGTATCTGGATGGGTAGTGACAGTATGAGTGATGTCAGTGATGTATCTGGATGGGTAGTGACAGTATGAGCGATGTCAGTGATGTATCTGGATGGGTAGTGACAATATGAGTGAGATCAGTGATGTATCTGGATGGGTAGTGACAGTATGAGTGAGGTCAGTGATGTATCTGGATGGGTAGTGACAGTATGAGTGAGATCAGTGATGTATCTGGATGGGTAGTGACAGTATGAGTGAGATCAGTGATGTATCTCGATGGGTAGTGACAGTATGAGGGAGGTCAGTGATGTATCTGGATGGTAGTGACAGTATGAGTGAGATCAGTGGTGTATCTGGATGGGTAGTGACAGTATGAGTGAGATCAGTGATGTATCTGGATGGGTAGTGACAGTATGAGTGAGGTCAGTGATGTATCTGGATGGGTAGTGACAGTATGAGTGAGATCAGTGATGTATCTGGATGGGTAGTGACAGTATGAGTGATGTCAGTAATGTATCTGGATGGGGAGTGACAGTATCAGTGAGGTCAGTAATGTATCTGGATGGGTAATGACAGTATGAGTGAGGTCAGTGATGTATCTGGATGGGTAGTGACAGTATGAGTGAGGTCAGTGATGTATCTGGATGGGTAGTGATTGTATGAGCAATGTCAGTGATGTATCTGGATGGGTAGTGACAATATGAGTGAGATCAGTGATGTATCTGGATGGGTAGTGACAGTATGAGTGAGATCAGTGATGTATCTGGATGGGTAGTGAAAGTATGAGTGAGATCAGTGATGTATCTGGATGGGTAGTGACAGTATGAGTGAGATCAGTGATGTATCTGGATGGGTAGTGAAAGTATGAGTGAGGTCAGTGATGTATCTGGATGGGTAGTGACAGTATGAGTGAGGTCAGTGATGTACCTGGATGGGTAGTGACAGTATGAGGGAGGTCAGTGATGTATCTGGATGGGTAGTGAAAGTTTGAGTGAGGTCAGTGATGTATCTGGATGGGTAGTGACAGTATGAGTGAGGTCAGTGATGTACCTGGATGGGTAGTGACAGTACGAGTGAGGTCAGTGATGTATCTGGATGGGTAGTGACAGTATGGGTGAGGTCAGTGATGTATCTGGATGGGTAGTGACAGTATGAGCGAGGTCAGTGATGTATCTGGATTGTAGTGACAGTATGAGCGATGTCAGTGATGTATCTGGATGGGTAGTGACAATATGAGTGAGATCAGTGATGTATCTGGATGGGTAGTGACAGTATGAGTGAGGTCAGTGATGTATCTGGATGGGTAGTGACAGTATGAGTGAGATCAGTGACGTATCTGGATGGGTAGTGACAGTATGAGCGATGTCAGTGATGTATCTGGATGGGTAGTGACAATATGAGTGAGATCAGTGATGTATCTGGATGGGTAGTGACAGTATGAGCGATGTCAGTGATGTATCTGGATGGGTAGTGACAATATGAGTGAGATCAGTGATGTATCTGGATGGGTAGTGACAGTATGAGTGAGGTCAGTGATGTATCTGGATGGGTAGTGACAGTATGAGTGAGATCAGTGATGTATCTGGATGGGTAGTGACAGTATGAGTGAGATCAGTGATGTATCTCGATGGGTAGTGACAGTATGAGGGAGGTCAGTGATGTATCTGGATGGTAGTGACAGTTTGAGTGAGATCAGTGATGTACCTGGATGGGTAGTGACAGTATGAGTGAGGTCAGTGATGTATCTGGATGTGTAGTGTCAGTATGAGTGATGTCAGTGATGTATCTGGATGGGTAGTGACAGTATGAGTGAGGTCAGTGATGTATCTGGATGGGTAGTGACAGTATGAGTGACGTCAGTGATGTATCTGGATGCGTAGTGACAGTATGAGTGAGGTCAGTGATGTACCTGGATGTGTAGTGACAGTATGAGTGAGGTCAGTGATGTATCTGGATGGGTAGTGACAGTATGAGTGAGGTCAGTGATGTATCTGGATGGGTAGTGAAAGTATGAGTGAGATCAGTGATGTATCTGGATGGGTAGTGACAGTATGAGTGAGATCAGTGATGTATCTGGATGGGTAGTGACAGTATGAGTGATGTCAGTAATGTATCTGGATGGGTAGTGACAGTATCAGTGAGGTCAGTAATGTATCTGGATGGGTAATGACAGTATGAGTGAGGTCAGTGATGTATCTGGATGGGTAGTGACAGTATGAGTGAGGTCAGTGATGTATCTGGATGGGTAGTGATTGTATGAGCAATGTCAGTGATGTATCTGGATGGGTAGTGACAATATGAGTGAGATCAGTGATGTATCTGGATGGGTAGTGACAGTATGAGTGAGATCATTGATGTATCTGGATGGGTAGTGAAAGTATGAGTGAGATCAGTGATGTATCTGGATGGGTAGTGACAGTATGAGTGAGATCAATGATGTATCTGGATGGGTAGTGACAGTATGAGTGAGGTCAATGATGTACCTGGATGGGTAGTGACAATATGCGTGAGATCAGTGATGTATCTGGATGGGTAGTGACAGTATGAGTGAGATCAGTGATGTATCTGGATGGGTAGTGACAGTATGAGTGAGATCAATTATGTATCTGGATCGGTAGTGACAGTATGAGGGAGATCAGTGATGTATCTGGATGGTAGTGACAGTATGAGTGAGATCAGTGATGTACCTGGATGGGTAGTGACAGTATGAGTGAGGTCAGTGATGTATCTGGATGGGTAGTGACAGTATGAGTGAGGTCAGTGATGTATCTGGATGGGTAGTGACAGTATGAGTGAGGTCAGTGATGTACCTGGATGGGTAGTGACAGTATGAGGGAGGTCAGTGATGTATCTGGATGGGTAGTGAAAGTATGAGTGATGTCAGTGATGTATCTGGATGGGTAGTGACAGTATGAGTGAGGTCAGTGATGTACCTGGATGGGTAGTGAGAGTATGAGTGAGGTCAGTGATGTATCTGGATGGGTAGTGACAGTATGGGTGAGGTCAGTGATGTATCTGGATGGGTAGTGACAGTATGAGCGAGGTCAGTGATGTATCTGGATTGTAGTGACAGTATGAGCGATGTCAGTGATGTATCTGGATGGGTAGTGACAATATGAGTGAGATCAGTGATGTATCTGGATGGGTAGTGACAGTATGAGTGAGGTCAGTGACGTATCTGGATGGGTAGTGACAGTATGAGTGAGATCAGTGACGTATCTGGATGGGTAGTGACAGTATGAGTGAGGTCAGTGATGTAGCTGGATGGGTAGTGACAGTATGTGTGAGGTCAGTGATGTATCTGGATGGGTAGTGACAGTATGAGTGAGATCAGTGATGTATCTGGATGGGTAGTGACAGAATGAGTGAGATCAGTGATGTATCTGGATGGGTAGTGACAGTATGAGTGAGGTCAGTGATGTACCTGGATGGGTAGTGACAGTATGAGTGAGGTCAGTGATGTATCTGGATGGGTAGTGAAAGTATGAGTGAGGTCAGTGATGTATCTGGATGGGTAGTGACAGTATGAGTGAGATCAGTGATGTATCTGGATGGGTAGTGACAGTATGACTGAGATCAGTGATGTATCTGGATGGGTAGTGACAGTATGAGCGATGTCAGTGATGTATCTGGATGGGTAGTGACAATATGAGTGAGATCAGTGATGTATCTGGATGGGTAGTGACAGTATGAGTGAGGTCAGTGATGTATCTGGATGGGTAGTGACAGTATGAGTGATGTCAGTCATGTATTTGGATGGGTAGTGACAGTATGAGTGAGGTCAGTGATGTATCTGGATGGGTAGTGACATTATGAGTGAGATCAGTGATGTATCTGGATGGGTAGTGATCGTGTGAGTGAGGTCAGTGATGTATCTGGATTGGTAGTGACAGTATGAGTGAGGACAGTGATGTATCTGGATGGGTAGTGATCGTGTGAGTGAGATCAGTGAAGTATCTGGATGGGTGATGACAGTATGAGTGATGTCAATAATGTATCTGGATGGGTAGTGACGGTATGAGTGATGTCAGTGATGTACCTGGATGGGTAGTGACAGTATGAGTGAGGTCAGTGATGTATCTGGATGGGAAGTGACAGTATGAGTGAGGACAGTGATGTATCTGGATGGGTAGTGACAATATGAGTGAGGTCAATGATGTACCTGGATGGGTAGTGACAGTATGAGTGAGGTCAGTGATGTATCTGGATTGGTAGTGACAGTATGAGTGAGGTCAGTGATGTATCTGGATGATTAGTGACAGTATGAGTGATGTCAGTGATGTATCTGGATGGTAGTGACAGTATGAGTGAGATCAGTGATATACCTGGATGGGTAGTGACAGTATGAGTGAGGTCAGTGATGTATCTGGATGGGTAGTGACAGTATGAGTGATGTCAGTGATGTATCTGGATGGGTAGTGACAGTATGAGGGAGGTCAGTGATGTATCTGGATGGTAGTGACAGTATGAGTGAGATCAGTGACATACCTGGATGGGTAGTGACAGTATGAGTGCGGTCAGTGATGTATCTGGATGGGTAGTGACAGTATGAGTGAGGTCAGTGATGTACCTGGATGGGTAGTGACAGTATGAGTGATGTCAGTGATGTATCTGGATGGGTAGTGACAGTATGAGTGATGTCAGTGATGTATCTGGATGGGTAGTGACGGTATGAGTGAGGTCAGTGATGTATCTGGATGGGTAGTGACAGTATGAGTGAGGTCAGTGATGTACCTGGATGGGTAGTGACAGTATGAGAGAGGTCAGTGATGTATCTGGATGGGTAGTGACAGTATGAGTGAGGTCAGTGATGTATCTGGATGGGTAGTGACAGTATGAGTGAGGTCAGTGATGTACCTGGATGGGTAGTGACAGTGTGAGTGAGGTCAGTGATGTATCTGGATGGGTAGTGACAGTATGAGTGAGGTCAGTGATGTATCTGGATGGGTAGTGACAGTATGAGCGAGGTCAGTGATGTATCTGGATGGGTAGTGACAGTATGAGCGATGTCAGTGATGTATCTGGATGGGTAGTGACAATATGAGTGAGATCAGTGATGTATCTGGATGGGTAGTGACAGTATGAGTGAGGTCAGTGATGTATCTGGATGGGTAGTGACAGTATGAGTATGATCAGTGATGTATCTGGATGGGTAGTGACAGTATGAGTGAGATCAGTGATGTATCTGGATGGGTAGTGACAGTATGAGGGAGGTCAGTGATGTATCTGGATGGTAGTGACAGTTTGAGTGAGATCAGTGATGTACCTGGATGGGTAGTGACAGTATGAGTGAGGTCAGTGATGTATCTGGATGTGTAGTGTCAGTATGAGTGATGTCAGTGATGTATCTGGATGGGTAGTGACAGTATGAGTGAGGTCAGTGATGTATCTGGATGGGTAGTGACAGTATGAGTGACGTCAGTGATGTATCTGGATGCGTAGTGACAGTATGAGTGAGTTCAGTGATGTACCTGAATGTGTAGTGACAGTATGAGTGAGGTCAGTGATGTATCTGGATGGGTAGTGACAGTATGAGTGAGGTCAGTGATGTATCTGGATGGGTAGTGACAGTATGAGTGAGGTCAGTGATGTACCTGGATGGGTAGTGACAGTATGAGTGAGGTCAGTGATGTATCTGGATGGGTAGTGAGAGTATGAGTGAGATCAGCGATGTATCTGGATGGGTAGTGACAGTATGAGTGAGGTCACTGATGTATCTGGATGGGTAGTGACAGTATGAGTGAGATCAGTGATGTATCTGGATGGGTAGTGACAGTATGAGTGAGATCAGTGATGTATCTGGATAGGTAGTGACAGTATGAGTGAGGTCAGTGATGTACCTGGATGAGTAGTGACAGTATGAGTGAGGTCAGTGATGTATCTGGATGGGTAGTGACAGTATGAGTGAGGTCAGTGATGTATCTGGATGGGTAATGATAGTATGAGTGAGATCAGTGATGTATCTGGATGGGTAGTGACAGTATGAGTGAGATCAGTGATGTATCTGGATGGGTAGTGACAGTATGAGCGATGTCAGTGATGTATCTGGATGGTTAGTGACAATATGAGTGAGATCAGTGATGTATCTGGATGGGTAGTGACAGTATGAGTGAGGTCAGTGATGTATCTGGATGGGTAGTGAGTATGAAACATAGAAACATAGAAACATAGAAAATAGGTGCAGGAGTAGGCCATTCGGCCCTTCTAGCCTGCACCGCCATTCAATGAGTTCATGGCTGAACATGAAACTTCAGTACCCCCTTCCTGCTTTCTCGCCATACCCCTTGATCCCCCGAGTAGTAAGGACTTCATCTAACTCCCTTTTGAATATATTTAGTGAATTGGCCTCAACTACTTTCTGTGGTAGAGAATTCCACAGGTTCACCACTCTCTGGGTGAAGAAGTTTCTCCTCATCTCGGTCCTAAATGGCTTACCCCTTATCCTCAGACTGTGACCCCTGGTTCTGGACTTCCCCAACATTGGGAACATTCTTTCTGCATCTAACCTGTCTAAACCCGTCAGAATTTTAAACGTTTCTATGAGATCCCCTCTCATTCTTCTGAACTCCAGTGAATACAAGCCCAGTTGATCCAATCTTTCTTGATAGGTCAGTCCCGCCATCCCGGGAATCAGTCTGGTGAACCTTCGCTGCACTCCCTCAATAGCAAGAATGTCCTTCCTCAAGTTAGGAGACCAAAACTGTACACAATACTCCAGGTGTGGCCTCACCAAGGCCCTGTACAACTGTAGCAACACCTCCCTGCCCCTGTATTCAAATCCCCTCGCTATGAAGGCCAACATGCCATTTGCTTTCTTAACCGCCTGCTGTACCTGCATGCCAACCTTCAATGACTGATGTACCATGACACCCAGGTCTCGTTGCACCTTCCCTTTTCCTAATCTGTCACCATTCAGATAATAGTCTGTCTCTCTGTTTTTACCACCAAAGTGGATAACCTCACATTTATCCACATTATACTTCATCTGCCATGCATTTGCCCACTCACCTAACCTATCCAAGTCACTCTGCAGCCTAATAGCATCCTCCTCGCAGCTCACACTGCCACCCAACTTAGTATCATCTGCAAATTTGATCAGATCAGTGATGTATCTGGACGGTAGTGACAGTATGAGTGAGGTCAGTGATGTAACTGGATGGGTAGTGACAGTACGAGTGAGGTCAGTGATGTACCTGGATGGGTAGTGACAGTATGAGTGATGTCAGTGATGTATCTGGATGGGTAGTGACAGTATGAGTGAGGTCAGTGATGTATCTGGATGGGTAGTGACATTATGAGTGAGATCATTGATGTATCTGGATGGGTAGTGATAGTGTGAGTGAGGTCAGTGATGTATCTGGATGGGTAGTGACATTATGAGTGAGATCAGTGATGTATCTGGATGGGTAGTGACAGTGTGAGTGAGGTCAGTGATTTATCTGGATGGGTAGTGACAGTATGAGTGAGGTCAGTGATTTATCTGGATGGGTAGTGACAGTATGAGTGAGATCAGTGATGGATCTGGATGGGTAGTGACAGTATGAGTGAGGTCAGTGATGTACCTGGATGGGTAGTGATAGTGTGAGTGAGGTCAGTGATTTATCTGGATGGGTAGTGACAGTATGAGTGAGATCAGTGATGTATCTGGACGGTAGTGACAGTATGAGTGAGGTCAGTGATGTAACTGGATGGGTAGTGACAGTATGAGTGAGGTCAGTGATGTACCTGGATGGGTAGTGACAGTATGAGTGAGATCAGTGATGTATCTGGATGGGTAGTGACAGTATGAGTGAGATCAGTGATGTATCTGGATGGGTAGTGACAGTATGAGTGAGATCAGTGATGTATCTGGATGGATAGTGACAGTATGAGTGAGGTCAGTGATGTATCTGGATGGGTAGTGACTGTATGAGTGAGGTCAGTGATGTATCTGGATGGGTAGTGAAAGTATGAGTGAGGTCAGTGTTGTATCTGGATGTGTAATGACAGTCTGAGTGAGGTCAGTGATGTATCTGGATGGGTAGTGACAGTATGAGTGAGGTCAGTGATGTATCTGGATGGGTAGTGACAGTATGAGTGAGGTCAGTGATGTATCTGGATGGGTAGTGACAGTATGAGTGAGGTCAGTGATGTATCTGGATGGGTAGTGACAGTATGAGTGAGGTCAGTGGTGTATCTGGATGGGTAATGACAGTATGAGTGAGGTCAGTGATGTATCTGGATGGATAGTGACAGTATGAGTGCGGTCAGTGATGTACCTGGATGGGTAGTGACAGTATGAATGAGGACAGTGATGTATCTGGATGGGTAGTGACAATATGAGTGAGGTCAGTGATGTATCTGGATTGGTAGTGACAGTATGAGTGAGGTCAGTGATGTATCTGGATGATTAGTGACAGTATGAGTGATGTCAGTGATGTATCTGGATGGTAGTGACAGTATGAGTGAGATCAGTGATATACCTGGATGGGTAGTGACAGTATGAGTGAGGTCAGTGATGTATCTGGATGGGTAGTGACAGTATGAGTGAGGTCAGTGATGTATCTGGATGGGTAGTGACAGTATGAGTGTGGTCAGTGATGTATCTGGATGATTAGTGACAGTATGAGTGATGTCAGTGATGTATCTGGATGGTAGTGACAGTATGAGTGAGATCAGTGATATACCTGGATGGGTAGTGACAGTATGAGTGAGGTCAGTGATGTATCTGGATGGGTAGTGACAGTATGAGTGAGGTCAGTGATGTATCTGGATGGGTAGTGACAGTATGAGTGAGGTCAGTGATGTATCTGGATGGGTAGTGACAGTATGAGAGAGGTCAGTGATGTATCTGGATGGATAGTGACAGTATGAGTGCGGTCAGTGATGTATCTGGATGGATAGTGACAGTATGAGTGCGGTCAGTGATGTATCTGGATGGATAGTGACAGTATGAGTGCGGTCAGTGATGTACCTGGATGGGTAGTGACAGTATGAGTGAGGACAGTGATGTATCTGGATGGGTAGTGACAGTATGAGTGCGGTCAGTGATGTACCTGGATGGGTAGTGACAGTATGAGTGAGGACAGTGATGTATCTGGATGGGTAGTGACAATATGAGTGAGGTCAATGATGTACCTGGATGGGTAGTGACAGTATGAGTGAGGTCAGTGATGTATCTGGATTGGTAGTGACAGTATGAGTGAGGTCAGTGATGTATCTGGATGATTAGTGACAGTATGAGTGATGTCAGTGATGTATCTGGATGGTAGTGACAGTATGAGTGAGATCAGTGATATACCTGGATGGGTAGTGACAGTATGAGTGAGGTCAGTGATGTATCTGGATGGGTAGTGACAGTATGAGTGATGTCAGTGATGTATCTGGATGGGTAGTGACAGTATGAGGGAGGTCAGTGATGTATCTGGATGGTAGTGACAGTATGAGTGAGATCAGTGATATACCTGGATGGGTAGTGACAGTATGAGTGAGGTCAGTGATGTATCTGGATGGGTAGTGACAGTATGAGAGAGGTCAGTGATGTATCTGGATGGGTAGTGACAGTATGAGAGAGGTCAGTGATGTATCTGGATGGGTAGTGACAGTATGAGTGAGGTCAGTGATGTATCTGGATGGGTAGTGACAGTATGAGTGAGGTCAGTGATGTACCTGGATGGGTAGTGACAGTATGAGTGAGGTCAGGGATGTATCTGGATGGGTAGTGACAGTATGAGTGAGGTCAGTGATGTATCTGGATGGGTAGTGACAGTATGAGCGAGGTCAGTGATGTATCTGGATGGGTAGTGACAGTATGAGCGATGTCAGTGATGTATCTGGATGGGTAGTGACAATATGAGTGAGATCAGTGATGTATCTGGATGGGTAGTGACAGTATGAGTGAGGTCAGTGATGTATCTGGATGGGTAGTGACAGTATGAGTGAGATCAGTGATGTATCTGGATGGGTAGTGACAGTATGAGTGAGATCAGTGATGTATCTGGATGGGTAGTGACAGTATGAGGGAGGTCAGTGATGTATCTGGATGGTAGTGACAGTTTGAGTGAGATCAGTGATGTACCTGGATGGGTAGTGACAGTATGAGTGAGGTCAGTGATGTATCTGGATGTGTAGTGTCAGTATGAGTGATGTCAGTGATGTATCTGGATGGGTAGTGACAGTATGAGTGAGGTCAGTGATGTATATGGATGAGTAGTGACAGTATAAGTGAAGTCAGTGATGTATCTGGATGGGTAGTGACAGTATGAGTGAGATCAGTGATGGATCTGGATGGGTAGTGACAGTATGAGTGAGGTCAGTGATGTACCTGTATGGGTAGTGATAGTGTGAGTGAGGTCAGTGATTTATCTGGATGGGTAGTGACAGTATGAGTGAGATCAGTGATGTATCTGGACGGCAGTGACAGTATGATTGAGGTCAGTGATGTAACTGGATGGGTAGTGACAGTATGAGTGAGGTCAGTGATGTACCTGGATGGGTAGTGACAGTATGAGTGAGATCAGTGATGTATCTGGATGTGTAGTGACAGTATGAGTGAGATCAGTGATGTATCTGGATGGGTAGTGACAGTATTAGTGAGATCAGTGATGTATTTGGATGGATAGTGACAGTATGAGTGAGGTCAGTGATGTATCTGGATGGGTAGTGACTGTATGAGTGAGGTCAGTGATGTATCTGGATGGGTAGTGACAGTATGAGTGAGGTCAGTGTTGTATCTGGATGTGTAATGACAGTATGAGTGAGGTCAGTGATGTATCTGGATGGGTAGTGACAGTATGAGTGAGGTCAGTGATGTATCTGGATGAGTAGTGACAGTATGAGTGAGGTCAGTGATGTATCTGGATGGGTAGTGACAGTATGAGTGAGGTCAGTGATGTATCTGGATGGGTAGTGACAGTATGAATGTGGTCAGTGATGTATCTGGATGGGTAGTGACAGTGTGAGTGAGGTCAGTGATGTATCTGGATGGGTAGTGACAGTATGAGTGAGGTCAGTGATGTATCTGGATGGTAGTGACAGTATCAGTGAGGTCAGTGATGTATCTGGATGGGTAGTGACAGTTTGAGTGAGGTCAGTGATGTATCTGGATGGGTAGTGACAGTATGAATGTGGTCAGTGATGTATCTGGATGGGTAGTGACAGTATGATTGAGGTCAGTGATGTACCTGGATGAGTAGTGACAGTATGAGTGAGGTCAGTGATGTATCTGGATGGGCAGTGACAGTATGAGTGAGGTCAGTGATGTATCTGGATGGGTAGTGACAGTATGAGTGAGGTCAGTGGTGTATCTGGATGGGTAGTGACAGTATGAGTGAGGTCAGTGGTGTATCTGGATGGGTAATGACATTATGAGTGAGGTCAGTGATGTATCTGGATGGATAGTGACAGTATGAGTGCGGTCAGTGATGTATCTGGATGGGTAGTGATAGTATGAGTGAGGTCAGTGATGTATCTGGATGGGTAGTGACAGTATGAGTGAGATCAGTGATGTATCTGCATGGGTAGTGACAGTATGAGTGAGATCACTGATGTATATTGATGGGTAGTGACAGTATGAGTGCGGTCAGTGATGTATCTGGATGGGTAGTGACAGTATGAGGGATGTCAGTGATGTATCTGGATGGGTAGTGACAGTATGAGTGAGGTCAGTGATGTACCTGGATGGGTAGTGATAGTGTGAGTGAGGTCAGTGATTTATCTGGATGGGTAGTGACAGTATGAGTGAGATCAGTGATGTATCTGGACGGTAGTGACAGTATGAGTGAGGTCAGTGATGTAACTGGATGGGTAGTGACAGTATGAGTGAGGTCAGTGATGTACCTGGATGGGTAGTGACAGTATGAGTGAGATCAGTGATGTATCTGGATGGGTAGTGACAGTATGAGTGAGATCAGTGATGTATCTGGATGGGTAGTGACAGTATGAGTGAGATCAGTGATGTATCTGGATGGATAGTGACAGTATGAGTGAGGTCAGTGATGTATCTGGATGGGTAGTGACTGTATGAGTGAGGTCAGTGATGTATCTGGATGGGTAGTGAAAGTATGAGTGAGGTCAGTGTTGCATCTGGATGTGTAATGACAGTATGAGTGAGGTCAGTGATGTATCTGGATGGGTAGTGACAGTATGAGTGAGGTCAGTGATGTATCTGGATGAGTAGTGACAGTATGAGTGAGGTCAGTGATGTATCTGGATGGGTAGTGACAGTATGAGTGAGGTCAGTGATGTATCTGGATGGGTAGTGACAGTATGAATGTGGTCAGTGATGTATCTGGATGGGTAGTGACAGTGTGAGTGAGGTCAGTGATGTATCTGGATGGGTAGTGACAGTATGAGTGAGGTCAGTGATGTATCTGGATGGTAGTGACAGTATCAGTGAGGTCAGTGATGTATCTGGATGGGTAGTGACAGTTTGAGTGAGGTCAGTGATGTATCTGGATGGGTAGTGACAGTATGAATGTGGTCAGTGATGTATCTGGATGGGTAGTGACAGTATGATTGAGGTCAGTGATGTACCTGGATGAGTAGTGACAGTATGAGTGAGGTCAGTGATGTATCTGGATGGGTAGTGACAGTATGAGTGAGGTCAGTGATGTATCTGGATGGGTAGTGACAGTATGAGTGAGGTCAGTGGTGTATCTGGATGGGTAATGACAGTATGAGTGAGGTCAGTGATGTATCTGGATGGATAGTGACAGTATGAGTGCGGTCAGTGATGTACCTGGATGGGTAGTGACAGTATGAGTGAGGACAGTGATGTATCTGGATGGGTAGTGACAATATGAGTAAGGTCAGTGATGTATCTGGATTGGTAGTGACAGTATGAGTGAGGTCAGTGATGTATCTGGATGATTAGTGACAGTATGAGTGATGTCAGTGATGTATCTGGATGGTAGTGACAGTATGAGTGAGATCAGTGATATACCTGGATGGGTAGTGACAGTATGAGTGAGGTCAGTGATGTATCTGGATGGGTAGTGACAGTATGAGTGATGTCAGTGATGTATCTGGATGGGTAGTGACAGTATGAGGGAGGTCAGTGATGTATCTGGATGGTAGTGACAGTATGAGTGAGATCAGTGATATACCTGGATGGGTAGTGACAGTATGAGTGCGGTCAGTGATGTATCTGGATGGGTAGTGACAGTATGAGTGATGTCAGTGATGTATCTGGATGGGTAGTGACAGTATGAGTGAGGTCAGTGATGTATCTGGATGGATAGTGACAGTATGAGTGCGGTCAGTGATGTACCTGGATGGGTAGTGACAGTATGAGTGAGGACAGTGATGTATCTGGATGGGTAGTGACAATATGAGTGAGGTCAATGATGTACCTGGATGGGTAGTGACAGTATGAGTGAGGTCAGTGATGTATCTGGATTGGTAGTGACAGTATGAGTGAGGTCAGTGATGTATCTGGATGATTAGTGACAGTATGAGTGATGTCAGTGATGTATCTGGATGGTAGTGACAGTATGAGTGAGATCAGTGATATACCTGGATGGGTAGTGACAGTATGAATGAGGTCAGTGATGTATCTGGATGGGTAGTGACAGTATGAGTGATGTCAGTGATGTATCTGGATGGGTAGTGACAGTATGAGGGAGGTCAGTGATGTATCTGGATGGTAGTGACAGTATGAGTAAGATCAGTGATATACCTGGATGGGTAGTGACAGTATGAGTGAGGTCAGTGATGTATCTGGATGGGTAGTGACAGTATGAGAGAGGTCAGTGATGTATCTGGATGGGTAGTGACAGTATGAGAGAGGTCAGTGATGTATCTGGATGGGTAGTGACAGTATGAGTGAGGTCAGTGATGTATCTGGATGGGTAGTGACAGTATGAGTGAGGTCAGTGATGTACCTGGATGGGTAGTGACAGTATGAGTGAGGTCAGGGATGTATCTGGATGGGTAGTGACAGTATGAGTGAGGTCAGTGATGTATCTGGATGGGTAGTGACAGTATGAGCGAGGTCAGTGATGTATCTGGATGGGTAGTGACAGTATGAGCGATGTCAGTGATGTATCTGGATGGGTAGTGACAATATGAGTGAGATCAGTGATGTATCTGGATGGGTAGTGACAGTATGAGTGAGGTCAGTGATGTATCTGGATGGGTAGTGACAGTATGAGTGAGATCAGTGATGTATCTGGATGGGTAGTGACAGTATGAGTGAGATCAGTGATGTATCTGGATGGGTAGTGACAGTATGAGGGAGGTCAGTGATGTATCTGGATGGTAGTGACAGTTTGAGTGAGATCAGTGATGTACCTGGATGGGTAGTGACAGTATGAGTGAGATCAGTGATGTATCTGGATGTGTAGTGTCAGTATGAGTGATGTCAGTGATGTATCTGGATGGGTAGTGACAGTATGAGTGAGGTCAGTGATGTATATGGATGGGTAGTGACAGTATGAGTGAAGTCAGTGATGTATCTGGATGCGTAGTGACAGTATGAGTGAGGTCAGTGATGTACCTGGATGGGTAGTGACAGTATGAGTGAGGTCAGCGATGTATCTGGATGGGTAGTGACAGTATGAGTGAGGTCAGTGATGTATCTGGATGGGTAGTGACAGTATGAGTGAGGTCAGTGATGTACCTGGATGGGTAGTGACAGTATGAGTGAGGTCAGTGATGTATCTGGATGGGCAGTGAGAGTATGAGTGAGATCAGCGATGTATCTGGATGGGTAGTGACAGTATGAGTGAGGTCAGTGATGTATCTGGATGGGTAGTGACAGTATGAGTGAGATCAGTGATGTATCTGGATGGGTAGTGACAGTATGAGTGAGATCAGTGATGTATCTGGATGGGTATTGACAGTATGAGTGAGGTCAGTGATGTACCTGGATGGGTAGTGACAGTATGAGTGAGGTCAATGATGTATCTGGATGGGTAGTGACAGTATGAGTGAGGTCAGTGATGTATCTGGATGGGTAATGACAGTATGAGTGAGATCAGTGAAGTATCTGGATGGGTAGTGACAGTATGAGTGAGATCAGTGATGTATCTGGATGGGTAGTGACAGTATGAGCGATGTCAGTGATGTATCTGGATGGGTAGTGACAATATGAGTGAGATCAGTGATGTATCTGGATGGGTAGTGACAGTATGAGGGAGGTCAGTGATGTATCTGGATGGGTAGTGACAGTATGAGTGAGATCAGTGATGTATCTGGATGGGTAGTGACAGTATGAGTGAGATCAGTGATGTATCTGGATGGGTAGTGACAGTATGAGTGAGATCAGTGATGTATCTGGATGGGTAGTGACAGTGTGAGTGAGGTCAGTGATGTATCTGGATGGGTAGTGACTGTATGAGTGAGGTCAGTGATGTATCTGGATGGGTAGTGACAGTATGAGTGAGATCAGTGATGTATCTGGATGGGTAGTGACAGTATGAGTGAGGTCAGTGATGTATCTGGATGGGTAGTGACGGTATGAGTGATGTCAGTGATGTATCTGGATGGGTAGTGACAGTATGAGTGAGGTCAGTGATGTATCTGGATGGGTAGTGACATTATGAGTGAGATCATTGATGTATCTGGATGGGTAGTGATAGTGTGTGTGAGGTCAGTGATGTATCTGGATGGGTAGTGACATTATGAGTGAGATCAGTGATGTATCTGGATGGGTAGTGACAGTGTGAGTGAGGTCAGTGATTTATCTGGATGGGTAGTGACAGTATGAGTGAGGTCAGTGATTTATCTGGATGGGTAGTGACAGTATGAGTGAGATCAGTGATGGATCTGGATGGGTAGTGACAGTAAGAGTGAGGTCAGTGATGTACCTGTATGGGTAGTGATAGTGTGAGTGAGGTCAGTGATTTATCTGGATGGGTAGTGACAGTATGAGTGAGATCAGTGATGTATCTGGACGGCAGTGACAGTATGATTGAGGTCAGTGATGTAACTGGATGGGTAGTGACAGTATGAGTGAGGTCAGTGATGTACCTGGATGGGTAGTGACAGTATGAGTGAGATCAGTGATGTATCTGGATGTGTAGTGACAGTATGAGTGAGATCAGTGATGTATCTGGATGGGTAGTGACAGTATGAGTGAGATCAGTGATGTATCTGGATGGATAGTGACAGTATGAGTGAGGTCAGTGATGTATCTGGATGGGTAGTGACTGTATGAGTGAGGTCAGTGATGTATCTGGAAGGGTAGTGACAGTATGAGTGAGGTCAGTGTTGTATCTGGATGTGTAATGACAGTATGAGTGAGGTCAGTGATGTATCTGGATGGGTAGTGACAGTATGAGTGAGGTCAGTGATGTATCTGGATGAGTAGTGACAGTATGAGTGAGGTCAGTGATGTATCTGGATGGGTAGTGACAGTATGAGTGAGGTCAGTGATGTATCTGGATGGGTAGTGACAGTATGAATGTGGTCAGTGATGTATCTGGATGGGTAGTGACAGTGTGAGTGAGGTCAGTGATGTATCTGGATGGGTAGTGACAGTATGAGTGAGGTCAGTGATGTATCTGGATGGTAGTGACAGTATCAGTGAGGTCAGTGATGTATCTGGATGGGTAGTGACAGTTTGAGTGAGGTCAGTGATGTATCTGGATGGGTAGTGACAGTATGAATGTGGTCAGTGATGTATCTGGATGGGTAGTGACAGTATGATTGAGGTCAGTGATGTACCTGGATGAGTAGTGACAGTATGAGTGAGGTCAGTGATGTATCTGGATGGGTAGTGACAGTATGAGTGAGGTCAGTGATGTATCTGGATGGGTAGTGACAGTATGAGTGAGGTCAGTGGTGTATCTGGATGGGTAGTGACAGTATGAGTGAGGTCAGTGGTGTATCTGGATGGGTAATGACAGTATGAGTGAGGTCAGTGATGTATCTGGATGGATAGTGACAGTATGAGTGCGGTCAGTGATGTATCTGGATGGGTAGTGATAGTATGAGTGAGGTCAGTGATGTATCTGGATGGGTAGTGACAGTATGAGTGAGATCAGTGATGTATCTGCATGGGTAGTGACAGTATGAGTGAGATCACTGATGTATATTGATGGGTAGTGAAAGTATGAGTGCGGTCAGTGATGTATCTGGATGGGTAGTGACAGTATGAGGGATGTCAGTGATGTATCTGGATGGGTAGTGACGGTATGAGTGAGGTCAGTGATGTATCTGGATGGGTAGTGACAGTATGAGTGAGGTCAGTGATGTATCTGGATGAGTAGTGACAGTATGAGTGAGATCAGTGATGTATCTGGATGGGTAGTGACAGTATGAGTGAGATCAGTGATGTATCTGGATGGGTAGTGACAGTATGAGTGATGTCAGTAATGTATCTGGATGGGTAGTGATAGTGTGAGTGAGGTCAGTGATGTATCTGGATGGGTAGTGACAGTGTGAGTGAGGTCAGTGATGTATCTGGAAGAGTAGTGACAGTATGAGTGAGGTCAGTGATGTATCTGGATGTGTAATGACAGTATGAGTGAGGTCAGTGATGTATCTGGATGGGTAGTGAGAGTATGAGTGAGGTCAGTGATGTACCTGGATGGGTAGTGACAGTATGAGTGAGGTCAGTGATGTATCTGGATGGGTAGTGACAGTATGAGTGAGGTCAGTGATGTATCTGGATGGGTAGTGACAGTATGAGTGAGATCAGTGATGTATCTGGATGGGTAGTGACAGTATGAGCGAGATCAGTGATGTATCTGGATGGGTAGTGACAGTATGAGCGATGTCAGTGATGTATCTGGATGGGTAGTGACAATATGAGTGAGATCAGTGATGTATCTGGATGGGTCGTGACAGTATGAGTGAGGTCAGTGATGTATCTGGATGGGTAGTGACAGTATGAGTGAGATCAGTGATGTCTCTGGATGGGTAGTGACAGTATGAGTGAGGTCAGTGATGTATCTGGATGGGTAGTGACAGTATGAGTGATGTCAGTGATGTATCTGGATGGGTAGTGACAGTATGAGTGAGGTCAGTGATGTATCTGGATGGGTAGTGACATTATGAGTGAGATCAGTGATGTATCTGGATGGGTAGTGATAGTGTGAGTGAGGTCAGTGATGTATCTGGATGGGTAGTGACATTATGAGTGAGATCAGTGATGTATCTGGATGGGTAGTGACAGTATGAGTGAGGTCAGTGATTTATCTGGATGGGTAGTGACAGTATGAGTGAGATCAGTGATGTATCTGGACGGTAGTGACAGTATGAGTGAGGTCAGTGATGTAACTGGATGGTTAGTGACAGTATGAGTGAGGTCAGTGATGTACCTGGATGGGTAGTGACAGTATGAGTGAGATCAGTGATGTATCTGGATGGGTAGTGACAGTATGAGTGAGATCAGTGATGTATCTGGATGGGTAGTGACAGTATGAGTGAGATCAGTGATGTATCTGGATGGGTAGTGACAGTATGAGTGAGGTCAGTGATGTATCTGGATGGGTAGTGACTGTATGAGTGAGGTCAGTGATGTATCTGGATGGGTAGTGACAGTATGAGTGAGGTCAGTGTTGTATCTGGATGTGTAATGACAGTATGAGTGAGGTCAGTGATGTATCTGGATGGGTAGTGACAGTATGAGTGAGGTCAGTGATGTATCTGGATGGGTAGTGACAGTATGAGTGAGGTCAGTGATGTATCTGGATGGGTAGTGACAGTATGAGTGAGGTCAGTGATGTATCTGGATGGGTAGTGACAGTATGAATGTGGTCAGTGATGTATCTGGATGGATAGTGACAGTGTGAGTAAGGTCAGTGATGTATCTGGATGGGTAGTGACAGTATGAGTGAGGTCAGTGATGTATCTGGATGGTAGTGACAGTATCAGTGAGGTCAGTGATGTATCTGGATGGGTAGTGACAGTTTGAGTGAGGTCAGTGATGTATCTGGATGGGTAGTGACAGTATGAATGTGGTCAGTGATGTATCTGGATGGGTAGTGACAGTATGAGTGAGGTCAGTGTTGTATCTGGATGTGTAATGACAGTATGAGTGAGGTCAGTGATGTATCTGGATGGGTAGTGACAGTATGAGTGAGGTCAGTGATGTATCTGGATGGGTAGTGACAGTATGAGTGAGGTCAGTGATGTATCTGGATGGGTAGTGACAGTATGAGTGAGGTCAGTGATGTATCTGGATGGGTAGTGACAGTATGAATGTGGTCAGTGATGTATCTGGATGGATAGTGACAGTGTGAGTAAGGTCAGTGATGTATCTGGATGGGTAGTGACAGTATGAGTGAGGTCAGTGATGTATCTGGATGGTAGTGACAGTATCAGTGAGGTCAGTGATGTATCTGGATGGGTAGTGACAGTTTGAGTGAGGTCAGTGATGTATCTGGATGGGTAGTGACAGTATGAATGTGGTCAGTGATGTATCTGGATGGGTAGCGACAGTATGATTGAGGTCAGTGATGTACCTGGATGAGTAGTGTCAGTATGAGTGAGGTCAGTGATGTATCTGGATGGGTAGTGACAGTATGAGTGAGGTCAGTGATGTATCTGGATGGGTAGTGACAGTATGATTGAGGTCAGTGATGTACCTGGATGAGTAGTGTCAGTATGAGTGAGGTCAGTGATGTATCTGGATGGGTAGTGACAGTATGAGTGAGGTCAGTGATGTATCTGGATGGGTAGTGACAGTATGAGTGAGGTCAGTGGTGTATCTGGATGGGTAATGACAATATGAGTGAGGTCAGTGATGTATCTGGATGGATAGTGACAGTATGAGTGCGGTCAGTGATGTATCTGGATGGGTAGTGATAGTATGAGTGAGGTCAGTGATGTAACTGGATGGGTAGTGAAAGTATGAGTGAGATCAGTGATGTATCTGGATGGGTAGTGACAGTATGAGTGAGATCAGTGATGTATCTGCATGGGTAGTGACAGTATGAGTGAGATCACTGATGTATATTGATGGGTAGTGACAGTATGAGTGAAGTCAGTGATGTAACTGGATGGGTAGTGAAAGTATGAGTGAGATCAGTGATGTATCTGGATGGGTAGTGACAGTATGAGTGAGGTCAGTGATGTATCTGGATGGTTGTGACGGTATGAGTGATGTCAGTGATGTACCTGGATGGGTAGTGACAGTATGAGTGAGGTCAGTGATGTATCTGGATGGGTAGTGACAGTATGAGTGAGGTCAATGATGTACCTGGATGGGTATTGACAGTATGAGTGAGGTCAGTGATGTATCTGGATGGGTAGTGACAGTATGAGTGAGGTCAGTGATGTATCTGGATGGGTAGTGACAGTATGAGTGAGGTCAATGATGTACCTGGATGGGTAGTGACAGTATGAGTGAGGTCAGTGATGTATCTGGATTGGTAGTGACAGTATGAGTGAGGTCAGTGATGTATCTGGATGGGTAGTGACAGTATGAGTGATGTCTGTGATGTATCTGGATGAGTAGTGACAGTATGAGTGAGGTCAGTGATGTATCTGGATGAGTAGTGACAGTATGTGAGATCAGTGATGTATCTGGATGGGTAGTGACAGTATGAGTGAGATCAGTGATGTATCTGCATGGGTAGTGACAGTATGAGTGATGTCAGTAATGTATCTGGATGGGTAGTGATAGTGTGAGTGAGGTCAGTGATGTACCTGGATGGGTAGTGACAGTGTGAGTGAGGTCAGTGATGTATCTGGAAGGGTAGTGACAGTATGAGTGAGGTCAGTGATGTATCTGGATGTGTAATGACAGTATGAGTGAGGTCAGTGATGTATCTGGATGGGTAGTGAGAGTATGAGTGAGGTCAGTGATGTATCTGGATGGGTAGTGACAGTTTGAGTGAGGTCAGTGAGGTATCTGGATGTGTATTGACAGTATGAGTGAGGTCAGTGATGTATTTGGATGGGTAGTGACAGTATGAGTGAGGTCAGTGATGTATCTGGATGGGTTGTGACAGTATGAGTGAGGTCAGTGATGTATCTGGATGGGTAGTGACAGCATGAGTGAGGTCAGTGATGTATCTGGATGGGTAGTGACAGTATGAGTGAGGTCAGTGATGTATCTGGATGGGTAGTGACAGTATGAATGTGGTCAGTGATTTATCTGGATGGGTAGTGACAGTATGAGTGAGGTCAGTGATGTATCTGGATGGGTAATGACAGTATGAGTGAGATCAGTGATGTATCTGGATGGGTAGTGACAGTATGAGTGATATCAGTGATGTATCTGCATGGGTAGTGACAGTATGAGTGAGGTCAGTGATGTATCTGGATGGGTAGTGACAGTATGAGTGAGATCAGTGAAGTATCTGGATGGGTAATGACAGTATGAGTGAGGTCAATGATGTACCTGGATGGGTATTGACAGTATGAGTGAGGTCAGTGATGTATCTGGATTGGTTGTGACGGTATGAGTGATGTCAGTGATGTACCTGGATGGGTAGTGACAGTATGAGTGAGGTCAGTGATGTATCTGGATGGGTAGTGACAGTATGAGTGAGGTCAATGATGTACCTGGATGGGTATTGACAGTATGAGTGAGGTCAGTGATGTATCTGGATTGGTTGTGACGGTATGAGTGATGTCAGTGATGTACCTGGATGGGTAGTGACAGTATGAGTGAGGTCAGTGATGTATCTGGATGGGTAGTGACAGTATGAGTGAGGTCAGTGATGTATCTGGATGGGTAGTGACAGTATGAGTGAGGTCAGTGATGTATCTGGATGGGTAGTGACAGTATGAGTGATGTCAGTGATGTGTCTGGATGAGTAGTGACAGTATGAGTGAGGTCAGTGATGTATCTGGATGAGTAGTGACAGTATGAGTGAGATCAGTGATGTATCTGGATGGGTAGTGACAGTATGAGTGAGATCAGTGATGTATCTGGATGGGTAGTGACAGTATGAGTGATGTCAGTAATGTATCTGGATGGGTAGTGATAGTGTGAGTGAGGTCAGTGATGTATCTGGATGGGTAGTGACAGTGTGAGTGAGGTCAGTGATGAATCTGGAAGGGTAGTGACAGTATGAGTGAGGTCAGTGATGTATCTGGATGGGTAGTGATAGTGTGAGTGAGGTCAGTGATGTATCTGGATGGGTAGTGACAGTGTGAGTGAGGTCAGTGATGAATCTGGAAGGGTAGTGACAGTATGAGTGAGGTCAGTGATGTATCTGGATGTGTAATGACAGTATGAGTGAGGTCAGTGATGTATCTGGATGGGTATTGAGAGTATGAGTGAGGTCAGTGATGTACCTGGATGGGTAGTGACAGTCTGAGTGAGATCAGTGATGTATCTGGATGGGTAGTGACAGTATGAGTGAGATCAGTGATGTATCTGGATGGGTAGTGACAGTATGAGTGAGATCAGTGATGTATCTGGATGGGTAGTGACAGTATGAGTGAGGTCAGTGATGTATCTGGATGGGTAGTGACTGTATGAGTGAGGTCAGTGATGTATCTGGATGGGTAGTGACAGTATGAGTGAGGTCAGTGTTGTATCTGGATGTGTAATGACAGTATGAGTGAGGTCAGTGATGTATCTGGATGGGTAGTGACAGTATGAGTGAGGTCAGTGATGTATCTGGATGGGTAGTGACAGTATGAATGTGGTCAGTGATGTATCTGGATGGATAGTGACAGTGTGAGTGAGGTCAGTGATGTATCTGGATGGGTAGTGACAGTATGAGTGAGGTCAGTGATGTATCTGGATGGTAGTGACAGTATCAGTGAGGTCAGTGATGTATCTGGATGGGTAGTGACAGTTTGAGTGAGGTCAGTGATGTATCTGGATGGGTAGTGACAGTATGAATGTGGTCAGTGATGTATCTGGATGGGTAGCGACAGTATGATTGAGGTCAGTGATGTACCTGGATGAGTAGTGACAGTATGAGTGAGGTCAGTGATGTATCTGGATGGGTAGTGACAGTATGAGTGAGGTCAGTGATGTATCTGGATGGATAGTGACAGTATGAGTGAGGTCAGTGGTGTATCTGGATGGGTAATGACAGTATGAGTGAGGTCAGTGATGTATCTGGATGGATAGTGACAGTATGAGTGCGGTCAGTGATGTATCTGGATGGGTAGTGATAGTATGAGTGAGGTCAGTGATGTAACTGGATGGGTAGTGAAAGTATGAGTGAGATCAGTGATGTATCTGGATGGGTAGTGACAGTATGAGTGAGATCAGTGATGTATCTGCATGGGTAGTGACAGTATGAGTGAGATCACTGATGTATATTGATGGGTAGTGACAGTATGAGTGAGGTCAGTGATGTAACTGGATGGGTAGTGAAAGTATGAGTGAGATCAGTGATGTATCTGGATGGGTAGTGAAAGTATGAGTGATGTCAGTAATGTATCTGGATGGGTTGTGACGGTATGAGTGATGTCAGTGATGTACCTGGATGGGTAGTGACAGTATGAGTGAGGTCAGTGATGTATCTGGATGGGTAGTGACAGTATGAGTGAGGTCAGTGATGTATCTGGATGGGTAGTGACAGTATGAGTGAGGTCAATGATGTACCTGGATGGGTAGTGACAGTATGAGTGAGGTCAGTGATGTATCTGGATTGGTAGTGACAGTATGAGTGAGGTCAGTGATGTATCTGGATGGGTAGTGACAGTATGAGTGATGTCTGTGATGTATCTGGATGAGTAGTGACAGTATGAGTGAGGTCAGTGATGTATCTGGATGAGTAGTGACAGTATGTGAGATCAGTGATGTATCTGGATGGGTAGTGACAGTATGAGTGAGATCAGTGATGTATCTGGATGGGTAGTGACAGTATGAGTGATGTCAGTGATGTATCTGGATGGGTAGTGATAGTGTGAGTGAGGTCAGTGATGTACCTGGATGGGTAGTGACAGTGTGAGTGAGGTCAGTGATGTATCTGGAAGGGTAGTGACAGTATGAGTGAGGTCAGTGATGTATCTGGATGTGTAATGACAGTATGAGTGAGGTCAGTGATGTATCTGGATGGGTAGTGAGAGTATGAGTGAGGTCAGTGATGTATCTGGATGGGTAGTGACAGTTTGAGTGAGGTCAGTGATGTATCTGGATGTGTATTGACAGTATGAGTGAGGTCAGTGATGTATTTGGATGGGTAGTGACAGTATGAGTGAGGTCAGTGATGTATCTGGATGGGTAGTGACAGTATGAGTGAGGTCAGTGATGTATCTGGATGGGTAGTGACAGCATGAGTGAGGTCAGTGATGTATCTGGATGGGTAGTGACAGTATGAGTGAGGTCAGTGATGTATCTGGATGGGTAGTGACAGTATGAATGTGGTCAGTGATTTATCTGGATGGGTAGTGACAGTATGAGTGAGGTCAGTGATGTATCTGGATGGGTAATGACAGTATGAGTGAGATCAGTGATGTATCTGGATGGGTAGTGACAGTATGAGTGATATCAGTGATGTATCTGCATGGGTAGTGACAGTATGAGTGAGGTCAGTGATGTATCTGGATGGGTAGTGACAGTATGAGTGAGATCAGTGAAGTATCTGGATGGGTAATGACAGTATGAGTGAGGTCAATGATGTACCTGGATGGGTATTGACAGTATGAGTGAGGTCAGTGATGTATCTGGATTGGTTGTGACGGTATGAGTGATGTCAGTGATGTACCTGGATGGGTAGTGACAGTATGAGTGAGGTCAGTGATGTATCTGGATGGGTAGTGACAGTATGAGTGAGGTCAGTGATGTATCTGGATGGGTAGTGACAGTATGAGTGAGGTCAATGATGTACCTGGATGGGTATTGACAGTATGAGTGAGGTCAGTGATGTATCTGGATTGGTAGTGACAGTATGAGTGAGGTCAGTGATGTATCTGGATGGGTAGTGACAGTATGAGTGATGTCAGTGATGTGTCTGGATGAGTAGTGACAGTATGAGTGAGGTCAGTGATGTATCTGGATGAGTAGTGACAGTATGAGTGAGATCAGTGATGTATCTGGATGGGTAGTGACAGTATGAGTGAGATCAGTGATGTATCTGGATGGGTAGTGACAGTATGAGTGATGTCAGTAATGTATCTGGATGGGTAGTGATAGTGTGAGTGAGGTCAGTGATGTATCTGGATGGGTAGTGACAGTGTGAGTGAGGTCAGTGATGAATCTGGAAGGGTAGTGACAGTATGAGTGAGGTCAGTGATGTATCTGGATGTGTAATGACAGTATGAGTGAGGTCAGTGATGTATCTGGATGGGTATTGAGAGTATGAGTGAGGTCAGTGATGTACCTGGATGTGTAGTGACAGTCTGAGTGAGGTCAGTGATGTATCTGGATGGGTAGTGACAGTATGAGTGAGGTCAGTGATGTATCTGGATGGGTAGTGACAGTATGAGTGAGATCAGTGATGTATCTGGATGGGTAGTGACAGTATGAGCGAGATCAGTGATGTATCTGGATGGGTAGTGACAGTATGAGCGATGTCAGTGATGTATCTGGATGGGTAGTGACAATATGAGTGAGATCAGTGATGTATCTGGATGGGTAGTGACAGTATGAGTGAGGTCAGTGATTTATCTGGATGGGTAGTGACAGTATGAGTGAGATCAGTGATGTATCTGGACGGTAGTGACAGTATGAGTGAGGTCAGTGATGTAACTGGATGGTTAGTGACAGTATGAGTGAGGTCAGTGATGTACCTGGATGGGTAGTGACAGTATGAGTGAGATCAGTGATGTATCTGGATGGGTAGTGACAGTATGAGTGAGATCAGTGATGTATCTGGATGGGTAGTGACAGTATGAGTGAGATCAGTGATGTATCTGGATGGGTAGTGACAGTATGAGTGAGGTCAGTGATGTATCTGGATGGGTAGTGACTGTATGAGTGAGGTCAGTGATGTATCTGGATGGGTAGTGACAGTATGAGTGAGGTCAGTGTTGTATCTGGATGTGTAATGACAGTATGAGTGAGGTCAGTGATGTATCTGGATGGGTAGTGACAGTATGAGTGAGGTCAGTGATGTATCTGGATGGGTAGTGACAGTATGAGTGAGGTCAGTGATGTATCTGGATGGGTAGTGACAGTATGAGTGAGGTCAGTGATGTATCTGGATGGGTAGTGACAGTATGAATGTGGTCAGTGATGTATCTGGATGGATAGTGACAGTGTGAGTAAGGTCAGTGATGTATCTGGATGGGTAGTGACAGTATGAGTGAGGTCAGTGATGTATCTGGATGGTAGTGACAGTATCAGTGAGGTCAGTGATGTATCTGGATGGGTAGTGACAGTTTGAGTGAGGTCAGTGATGTATCTGGATGGGTAGTGACAGTATGAATGTGGTCAGTGATGTATCTGGATGGGTAGCGACAGTATGATTGAGGTCAGTGATGTACCTGGATGAGTAGTGTCAGTATGAGTGAGGTCAGTGATGTATCTGGATGGGTAGTGACAGTATGAGTGAGGTCAGTGATGTATCTGGATGGGTAGTGACAGTATGAGTGAGGTCAGTGGTGTATCTGGATGGGTAATGACAATATGAGTGAGGTCAGTGATGTATCTGGATGGATAGTGACAGTATGAGTGCGGTCAGTGATGTATCTGGATGGGTAGTGATAGTATGAGTGAGGTCAGTGATGTAACTGGATGGGTAGTGAAAGTATGAGTGAGATCAGTGATGTATCTGGATGGGTAGTGACAGTATGAGTGAGATCAGTGATGTATCTGCATGGGTAGTGACAGTATGAGTGAGATCACTGATGTATATTGATGGGTAGTGACAGTATGAGTGAAGTCAGTGATGTAACTGGATGGGTAGTGAAAGTATGAGTGAGATCAGTGATGTATCTGGATGGGTAGTGACAGTATGAGTGAGGTCAGTGATGTATCTGGATGGGTTGTGACGGTATGAGTGATGTCAGTGATGTACCTGGATGGGTAGTGACAGTATGAGTGAGGTCAGTGATGTATCTGGATGGGTAGTGACAGTATGAGTGAGGTCAATGATGTACCTGGATGGGTAGTGACAGTATGAGTGAGGTCAGTGATGTATCTGGATGGGTAGTGACAGTATGAGTGAGGTCAGTGATGTATCTGGATGGGTAGTGACAGTATGAGTGAGGCCAATGATGTACCTGGATGGGTAGTGACAGTATGAGTGAGGTCAGTGATGTATCTGGATTGGTAGTGACAGTATGAGTGAGGTCAGTGATGTATCTGGATGGGTAGTGACAGTATGAGTGATGTCTGTGATGTATCTGGATGAGTAGTGACAGTATGAGTGAGGTCAGTGATGTATCTGGATGAGTAGTGACAGTATGTGAGATCAGTGATGTATCTGGATGGGTAGTGACAGTATGAGTGAGATCAGTGATGTATCTGCATGGGTAGTGACAGTATGAGTGATGTCAGTAATGTATCTGGATGGGTAGTGATAGTGTGAGTGAGGTCAGTGATGTACCTGGATGGGTAGTGACAGTGTGAGTGAGGTCAGTGATGTATCTGGAAGGGTAGTGACAGTATGAGTGAGGTCAGTGATGTATCTGGATGTGTAATGACAGTATGAGTGAGGTCAGTGATGTATCTGGATGGGTAGTGAGAGTATGAGTGAGGTCAGTGATGTATCTGGATGGGTAGTGACAGTTTGAGTGAGGTCAGTGAGGTATCTGGATGTGTATTGACAGTATGAGTGAGGTCAGTGATGTATTTGGATGGGTAGTGACAGTATGAGTGAGGTCAGTGATGTATCTGGATGGGTTGTGACAGTATGAGTGAGGTCAGTGATGTATCTGGATGGGTAGTGACAGCATGAGTGAGGTCAGTGATGTATCTGGATGGGTAGTGACAGTATGAGTGAGGTCAGTGATGTATCTGGATGGGTAGTGACAGTATGAATGTGGTCAGTGATTTATCTGGATGGGTAGTGACAGTATGAGTGAGGTCAGTGATGTATCTGGATGGGTAATGACAGTATGAGTGAGATCAGTGATGTATCTGGATGGGTAGTGACAGTATGAGTGATATCAGTGATGTATCTGCATGGGTAGTGACAGTATGAGTGAGGTCAGTGATGTATCTGGATGGGTAGTGACAGTATGAGTGAGATCAGTGAAGTATCTGGATGGGTAATGACAGTATGAGTGAGGTCAATGATGTACCTGGATGGGTATTGACAGTATGAGTGAGGTCAGTGATGTATCTGGATTGGTTGTGACGGTATGAGTGATGTCAGTGATGTACCTGGATGGGTAGTGACAGTATGAGTGAGGTCAGTGATGTATCTGGATGGGTAGTGACAGTATGAGTGAGGTCAATGATGTACCTGGATGGGTATTGACAGTATGAGTGAGGTCAGTGATGTATCTGGATTGGTTGTGACGGTATGAGTGATGTCAGTGATGTACCTGGATGGGTAGTGACAGTATGAGTGAGGTCAGTGATGTATCTGGATGGGTAGTGACAGTATGAGTGAGGTCAGTGATGTATCTGGATGGGTAGTGACAGTATGAGTGAGGTCAGTGATGTATCTGGATGGGTAGTGACAGTATGAGTGATGTCAGTGATGTGTCTGGATGAGTAGTGACAGTATGAGTGAGGTCAGTGATGTATCTGGATGAGTAGTGACAGTATGAGTGAGATCAGTGATGTATCTGGATGGGTAGTGACAGTATGAGTGAGATCAGTGATGTATCTGGATGGGTAGTGACAGTATGAGTGATGTCAGTAATGTATCTGGATGGGTAGTGATAGTGTGAGTGAGGTCAGTGATGTATCTGGATGGGTAGTGACAGTATGAGTGAGATCAGTGATGTATCTGGATGGGTAGTGACAGTATGAGTGATGTCAGTAATGTATCTGGATGGGTAGTGATAGTGTGAGTGAGGTCAGTGATGAATCTGGAAGGGTAGTGACAGTATGAGTGAGGTCAGTGATGTATCTGGATGTGTAATGACAGTATGAGTGAGGTCAGTGATGTATCTGGATGGGTATTGAGAGTATGAGTGAGGTCAGTGATGTACCTGGATGGGTAGTGACAGTCTGAGTGAGATCAGTGATGTATCTGGATGGGTAGTGACAGTATGAGTGAGATCAGTGATGTATCTGGATGGGTAGTGACAGTATGAGTGAGATCAGTGATGTATCTGGATGGGTAGTGACAGTATGAGTGAGGTCAGTGATGTATCTGGATGGGTAGTGACTGTATGAGTGAGGTCAGTGATGTATCTGGATGGGTAGTGACAGTATGAGTGAGGTCAGTGTTGTATCTGGATGTGTAATGACAGTATGAGTGAGGTCAGTGATGTATCTGGATGGGTAGTGACAGTATGAGTGAGGTCAGTGATGTATCTGGATGGGTAGTGACAGTATGAATGTGGTCAGTGATGTATCTGGATGGATAGTGACAGTGTGAGTGAGGTCAGTGATGTATCTGGATGGGTAGTGACAGTATGAGTGAGATCAGTGATGTATCTGGATGGTAGTGACAGTATCAGTGAGGTCAGTGATGTATCTGGCTGGGTAGTGACAGTTTGAGTGAGGTCAGTGATGTATCTGGATGGGTAGTGACAGTATGAATGTGGTCAGTGATGTATCTGGATGGGTAGCGACAGTATGATTGAGGTCAGTGATGTACCTGGATGAGTAGTGACAGTATGAGTGAGGTCAGTGATGTATCTGGATGGGTAGTGACAGTATGAGTGAGGTCAGTGATGTATCTGGATGGATAGTGACAGTATGAGTGAGGTCAGTGGTGTATCTGGATGGGTAATGACAGTATGAGTGAGGTCAGTGATGTATCTGGATGGATAGTGACAGTATGAGTGCGGTCAGTGATGTATCTGGATGGGTAGTGATAGTATGAGTGAGGTCAGTGATGTAACTGGATGGGTAGTGAAAGTATGAGTGAGATCAGTGATGTATCTGGATGGGTAGTGACAGTATGAGTGAGATCAGTGATGTATCTGCATGGGTAGTGACAGTATGAGTGAGATCACTGATGTATATTGATGGGTAGTGACAGTATGAGTGAGGTCAGTGATGTAACTGGATGGGTAGTGAAAGTATGAGTGAGATCAGTGATGTATCTGGATGGGTAGTGAAAGTATGAGTGATGTCAGTAATGTATCTGGATGGGTTGTGACGGTATGAGTGATGTCAGTGATGTACCTGGATGGGTAGTGACAGTATGAGTGAGGTCAGTGATGTATCTGGATGGGTAGTGACAGTATGAGTGAGGTCAGTGATGTATCTGGATGGGTAGTGACAGTATGAGTGAGGTCAATGATGTACCTGGATGGGTAGTGACAGTATGAGTGAGGTCAGTGATGTATCTGGATTGGTAGTGACAGTATGAGTGAGGTCAGTGATGTATCTGGATGGGTAGTGACAGTATGAGTGATGTCTGTGATGTATCTGGATGAGTAGTGACAGTATGAGTGAGGTCAGTGATGTATCTGGATGAGTAGTGACAGTATGTGAGATCAGTGATGTATCTGGATGGGTAGTGACAGTATGAGTGAGATCAGTGATGTATCTGGATGGGTAGTGACAGTATGAGTGATGTCAGTGATGTATCTGGATGGGTAGTGATAGTGTGAGTGAGGTCAGTGATGTACCTGGATGGGTAGTGACAGTGTGAGTGAGGTCAGTGATGTATCTGGAAGGGTAGTGACAGTATGAGTGAGGTCAGTGATGTCTCTGGATGTGTAATGACAGTATGAGTGAGGTCAGTGATGTATCTGGATGGGTAGTGAGAGTATGAGTGAGGTCAGTGATGTATCTGGATGGGTAGTGACAGTTTGAGTGAGGTCAGTGATGTATCTGGATGTGTATTGACAGTATGAGTGAGGTCAGTGATGTATTTGGATGGGTAGTGACAGTATGAGTGAGGTCAGTGATGTATCTGGATGGGTAGTGACAGTATGAGTGAGGTCAGTGATGTATCTGGATGGGTAGTGACAGCATGAGTGAGGTCAGTGATGTATCTGGATGGGTAGTGACAGTATGAGTGAGGTCAGTGATGTATCTGGATGGGTAGTGACAGTATGAATGTGGTCAGTGATTTATCTGGATGGGTAGTGACAGTATGAGTGAGGTCAGTGATGTATCTGGATGGGTAATGACAGTATGAGTGAGATCAGTGATGTATCTGGATGGGTAGTGACAGTATGAGTGATATCAGTGATGTATCTGCATGGGTAGTGACAGTATGAGTGAGGTCAGTGATGTATCTGGATGGGTAGTGACAGTATGAGTGAGATCAGTGAAGTATCTGGATGGGTAATGACAGTATGAGTGAGGTCAATGATGTACCTGGATGGGTATTGTCAGTATGAGTGAGGTCAGTGATGTATCTGGATTGGTTGTGACGGTATGAGTGATGTCAGTGATGTACCTGGATGGGTAGTGACAGTATGAGTGAGGTCAGTGATGTATCTGGATGGGTAGTGACAGTATGAGTGAGGTCAGTGATGTATCTGGATGGGTAGTGACAGTATGAGTGAGGTCAATGATGTACCTGGATGGGTATTGACAGTATGAGTGAGGTCAGTGATGTATCTGGATTGGTAGTGACAGTATGAGTGAGGTCAGTGATGTATCTGGATGGGTAGTGACAGTATGAGTGATGTCAGTGATGTGTCTGGATGAGTAGTGACAGTATGAGTGAGGTCAGTGATGTATCTGGATGAGTAGTGACAGTATGAGTGAGATCAGTGATGTATCTGGATGGGTAGTGACAGTATGAGTGAGATCAGTGATGTATCTGGATGGGTAGTGACAGTATGAGTGATGTCAGTAATGTATCTGGATGGGTAGTGATAGTGTGAGTGAGGTCAGTGATGTATCTGGATGGGTAGTGACAGTGTGAGTGAGGTCAGTGATGAATCTGGAAGGGTAGTGACAGTATGAGTGAGGTCAGTGATGTATCTGGATGTGTAATGACAGTATGAGTGAGGTCAGTGATGTATCTGGATGGGTATTGAGAGTATGAGTGAGGTCAGTGATGTACCTGGATGTGTAGTGACAGTCTGAGTGAGGTCAGTGATGTATCTGGATGGGTAGTGACAGTATGAGTGAGGTCAGTGATGTATCTGGATGGGTAGTGACAGTATGAGTGAGATCAGTGATGTATCTGGATGGGTAGTGACAGTATGAGCGAGATCAGTGATGTATCTGGATGGGTAGTGACAGTATGAGCGATGTCAGTGATGTATCTGGATGGGTAGTGACAATATGAGTGAGATCAGTGATGTATCTGGATGGGTAGTGACAGTATGAGTGAGGTCAGTGATGTATCTGGATGGGTAGTGACAGTATGAGTGAGATCAGTGATGTATCTGGATGGGTAGTGACAGTATGAGTGAGGTCAGTGATGTATCTGGATGGGTAGTGACAGTATGAGTGATGTCAGTGATGTATCTGGATGGGTAGTGACAGTATGAGTGAGGTCAGTGATGTATCTGGATGGGTAGTGCCATTATGAGTGAGATCAGTGATGTATCTGGATGGGTAGTGATAGTGTGAGTGAGGTCAGTGATGTATCTGGATGGGTAGTGACATTATGAGTGAGATCAGTGATGTATCTGGATGGGTAGTGACAGTATGAGTGAGGTCAGTGATTTATCTGGATGGGTAGTGACAGCATGAGTGAGATCAGTGATGTATCTGGACGGTAGTGACAGTATGAGTGAGGTCAGTGATGTAACTGGATGGGTAGTGACAGTATGAGTGAGGTCAGTGATGTACCTGGATGGGTAGTGACAATATGCGTGAGATCAGTGATGTATCTTGATGGTTAGTGACAGTATGAGTGAGATCAGTGATGTATATGGATGGGTAGTGACAGTATGAGTGAGATCAGTGATGTATCTGGATGGGTAGTGACAGTATGAGTGAGGTCAGTGATGTATCTGGATGGGTAGTGACTGTATGAGTGAGGTCAGTGATGTATCTGGATGGGTAGTGACAGTATGAGTGAGGTCAGTGTTGTATCTGGATGTGTAATGACAGTATGAGTGAGGTCAGTGATGTATCTGGATGGGTAGTGACAGTATGAGTGAGGTCAGTGATGTATCTGGATGGGTAGTGACAGTATGAGTGAGGTCAGTGATGTATCTGGATGGGTAGTGACAGTATGAGTGAGGTCAGTGATGTATCTGGATGGGTAGTGACAGTATGAGTGAGATCAGTGATGTATCTGGATGGGTAGTGACAGTATGAGTGAGATCAGTGATGTATCTGGATGGGTAGTGACAGTATGAGGGAGGTCAGTGATGTATCTGGATGGTAGTGACAGTTTGAGTGAGATAAGTGATGTACCTGGATGGGTAGTGACAGTATGAGTGAGGTCAGTGATGTATCTGGATGTGTAGTGTCAGTATGAGTGATGTCAGTGATGTATCTGGATGGGTAGTGACAGTATGAGTGAGGTCAGTGATGTATCTGGATGGGTAGTGACAGTATGAGTGACGTCAGTGATGTATCTGGATGCGTAGTGACAGTATGAGTGAGGTCAGTGATGTACCTGGATGGGTAGTGACAGTATGAGTGAGGTCAGTGATGTATCTGGATGGGTAGTGACAGTATGAGTGAGGTCAGTGATGTATCTGGATGGGTAGTGACAGTATGAGTGAGGTCAGTGATGTACCTGGATGGGTAGTGACAGTATGAGTGAGGTCAGTGATGTATCTGGATGGGTAGTGAGAGTATGAGTGAGATCAGCGATGTATCTGGATGGGTAGTGAGAGTATGAGTGAGGTCACTGATGTATCTGGATGGGTAGTGACAGTATGAGTGAGATCAGTGATGTATCTGGATGGGTAGTGACAGTATGAGTGAGATCAGTGATGTATCTGGATGGGTAGTGACAGTATGAGTGAGGTCAGTGATGTACCTGGATGGGTAGTGACAGTATGAGTGAGGTCAGTGATGTATCTGGATGGGTAGTGACAGTATGAGTGAGGTCAATGATGTACCTGGATGGGTATTGACAGTATGAGTGAGGTCAGTGATGTATCTGGATTGGTTGTGACGGTATGAGTGATGTCAGTGATGTACCTGGATGGGTAGTGACAGTATGAGTGAGGTCAGTGATGTATCTGGATGGGTAGTGACAGTATGAGTGAGGTCAGTGATGTATCTGGATGGGTAGTGACAGTATGAGTGAGGTCAATGATGTACCTGGATGGGTATTGACAGTATGAGTGAGGTCAGTGATGTATCTGGATTGGTAGTGACAGTATGAGTGAGGTCAGTGATGTATCTGGATGGGTAGTGACAGTATGAGTGATGTCAGTGATGTGTCTGGATGAGTAGTGACAGTATGAGTGAGGTCAGTGATGTATCTGGATGGGTAGTGACAGTATGAGTGAGATCAGTGAAGTATCTGGATGGGTAATGACAGTATGAGTGAGGTCAATGATGTACCTGGATGGGTATTGACAGTATGAGTGAGGTCAGTGATGTATCTGGATTGGTTGTGACGGTATGAGTGATGTCAGTGATGTACCTGGATGGGTAGTGACAGTATGAGTGAGGTCAGTGATGTATCTGGATGGGTAGTGACAGTATGAGTGAGGTCAATGATGTACCTGGATGGGTATTGACAGTATGAGTGAGGTCAGTGATGTATCTGGATTGGTTGTGACGGTATGAGTGATGTCAGTGATGTACCTGGATGGGTAGTGACAGTATGAGTGAGGTCAGTGATGTATCTGGATGGGTAGTGACAGTATGAGTGAGGTCAGTGATGTATCTGGATGGGTAGTGACAGTATGAGTGAGGTCAGTGATGTATCTGGATGGGTAGTGACAGTATGAGTGATGTCAGTGATGTGTCTGGATGAGTAGTGACAGTATGAGTGAGGTCAGTGATGTATCTGGATGAGTAGTGACAGTATGAGTGAGATCAGTGATGTATCTGGATGGGTAGTGACAGTATGAGTGAGATCAGTGATGTATCTGGATGGGTAGTGACAGTATGAGTGATGTCAGTAATGTATCTGGATGGGTAGTGATAGTGTGAGTGAGGTCAGTGATGTATCTGGATGGGTAGTGACAGTATGAGTGAGATCAGTGATGTATCTGGATGGGTAGTGACAGTATGAGTGATGTCAGTAATGTATCTGGATGGGTAGTGATAGTGTGAGTGAGGTCAGTGATGAATCTGGAAGGGTAGTGACAGTATGAGTGAGGTCAGTGATGTATCTGGATGTGTAATGACAGTATGAGTGAGGTCAGTGATGTATCTGGATGGGTATTGAGAGTATGAGTGAGGTCAGTGATGTACCTGGATGGGTAGTGACAGTCTGAGTGAGATCAGTGATGTATCTGGATGGGTAGTGACAGTATGAGTGAGATCAGTGATGTATCTGGATGGGTAGTGACAGTATGAGTGAGATCAGTGATGTATCTGGATGGGTAGTGACAGTATGAGTGAGGTCAGTGATGTATCTGGATGGGTAGTGACTGTATGAGTGAGGTCAGTGATGTATCTGGATGGGTAGTGACAGTATGAGTGAGGTCAGTGTTGTATCTGGATGTGTAATGACAGTATGAGTGAGGTCAGTGATGTATCTGGATGGGTAGTGACAGTATGAGTGAGGTCAGTGATGTATCTGGATGGGTAGTGACAGTATGAATGTGGTCAGTGATGTATCTGGATGGATAGTGACAGTGTGAGTGAGGTCAGTGATGTATCTGGATGGGTAGTGACAGTATGAGTGAGGTCAGTGATGTATCTGGATGGTAGTGACAGTATCAGTGAGGTCAGTGATGTATCTGGATGGGTAGTGACAGTTTGAGTGAGGTCAGTGATGTATCTGGATGGGTAGTGACAGTATGAATGTGGTCAGTGATGTATCTGGATGGGTAGCGACAGTATGATTGAGGTCAGTGATGTACCTGGATGAGTAGTGACAGTATGAGTGAGGTCAGTGATGTATCTGGATGGGTAGTGACAGTATGAGTGAGGTCAGTGATGTATCTGGATGGATAGTGACAGTATGAGTGAGGTCAGTGGTGTATCTGGATGGGTAATGACAGTATGAGTGAGGTCAGTGATGTATCTGGATGGATAGTGACAGTATGAGTGCGGTCAGTGATGTATCTGGATGGGTAGTGATAGTATGAGTGAGGTCAGTGATGTAACTGGATGGGTAGTGACAGTATGAGTGAGATCAGTGATGTATCTGGATGGGTAGTGACAGTATGAGTGAGATCAGTGATGTATCTGCATGGGTAGTGACAGTATGAGTGAGATCACTGATGTATATTGATGGGTAGTGACAGTATGAGTGAGGTCAGTGATGTAACTGGATGGGTAGTGAAAGTATGAGTGAGATCAGTGATGTATCTGGATGGGTAGTGAAAGTATGAGTGATGTCAGTAATGTATCTGGATGGGTTGTGACGGTATGAGTGATGTCAGTGATGTACCTGGATGGGTAGTGACAGTATGAGTGAGGTCAGTGATGTATCTGGATGGGTAGTGACAGTATGAGTGAGGTCAGTGATGTATCTGGATGGGTAGTGACAGTATGAGTGAGGTCAATGATGTACCTGGATGGGTAGTGACAGTATGAGTGAGGTCAGTGATGTATCTGGATTGGTAGTGACAGTATGAGTGAGGTCAGTGATGTATCTGGATGGGTAGTGACAGTATGAGTGATGTCTGTGATGTATCTGGATGAGTAGTGACAGTATGAGTGAGGTCAGTGATGTATCTGGATGAGTAGTGACAGTATGTGAGATCAGTGATGTATCTGGATGGGTAGTGACAGTATGAGTGAGATCAGTGATGTATCTGGATGGGTAGTGACAGTATGAGTGATGTCAGTGATGTATCTGGATGGGTAGTGATAGTGTGAGTGAGGTCAGTGATGTACCTGGATGGGTAGTGACAGTGTGAGTGAGGTCAGTGATGTATCTGGAAGGGTAGTGACAGTATGAGTGAGGTCAGTGATGTCTCTGGATGTGTAATGACAGTATGAGTGAGGTCAGTGATGTATCTGGATGGGTAGTGAGAGTATGAGTGAGGTCAGTGATGTATCTGGATGGGTAGTGACAGTTTGAGTGAGGTCAGTGATGTATCTGGATGTGTATTGACAGTATGAGTGAGGTCAGTGATGTATTTGGATGGGTAGTGACAGTATGAGTGAGGTCAGTGATGTATCTGGATGGGTAGTGACAGTATGAGTGAGGTCAGTGATGTATCTGGATGGGTAGTGACAGCATGAGTGAGGTCAGTGATGTATCTGGATGGGTAGTGACAGTATGAGTGAGGTCAGTGATGTATCTGGATGGGTAGTGACAGTATGAATGTGGTCAGTGATTTATCTGGATGGGTAGTGACAGTATGAGTGAGGTCAGTGATGTATCTGGATGGGTAATGACAGTATGAGTGAGATCAGTGATGTATCTGGATGGGTAGTGACAGTATGAGTGATATCAGTGATGTATCTGCATGGGTAGTGACAGTATGAGTGAGGTCAGTGATGTATCTGGATGGGTAGTGACAGTATGAGTGAGATCAGTGAAGTATCTGGATGGGTAATGACAGTATGAGTGAGGTCAATGATGTACCTGGATGGGTATTGTCAGTATGAGTGAGGTCAGTGATGTATCTGGATTGGTTGTGACGGTATGAGTGATGTCAGTGATGTACCTGGATGGGTAGTGACAGTATGAGTGAGGTCAGTGATGTATCTGGATGGGTAGTGACAGTATGAGTGAGGTCAGTGATGTATCTGGATGGGTAGTGACAGTATGAGTGAGGTCAATGATGTACCTGGATGGGTATTGACAGTATGAGTGAGGTCAGTGATGTATCTGGATTGGTAGTGACAGTATGAGTGAGGTCAGTGATGTATCTGGATGGGTAGTGACAGTATGAGTGATGTCAGTGATGTGTCTGGATGAGTAGTGACAGTATGAGTGAGGTCAGTGATGTATCTGGATGAGTAGTGACAGTATGAGTGAGATCAGTGATGTATCTGGATGGGTAGTGACAGTATGAGTGAGATCAGTGATGTATCTGGATGGGTAGTGACAGTATGAGTGATGTCAGTAATGTATCTGGATGGGTAGTGATAGTGTGAGTGAGGTCAGTGATGTATCTGGATGGGTAGTGACAGTGTGAGTGAGGTCAGTGATGAATCTGGAAGGGTAGTGACAGTATGAGTGAGGTCAGTGATGTATCTGGATGTGTAATGACAGTATGAGTGAGGTCAGTGATGTATCTGGATGGGTATTGAGAGTATGAGTGAGGTCAGTGATGTACCTGGATGTGTAGTGACAGTCTGAGTGAGGTCAGTGATGTATCTGGATGGGTAGTGACAGTATGAGTGAGGTCAGTGATGTATCTGGATGGGTAGTGACAGTATGAGTGAGATCAGTGATGTATCTGGATGGGTAGTGACAGTATGAGCGAGATCAGTGATGTATCTGGATGGGTAGTGACAGTATGAGCGATGTCAGTGATGTATCTGGATGGGTAGTGACAATATGAGTGAGATCAGTGATGTATCTGGATGGGTAGTGACAGTATGAGTGAGGTCAGTGATGTATCTGGATGGGTAGTGACAGTATGAGTGAGATCAGTGATGTATCTGGATGGGTAGTGACAGTATGAGTGAGGTCAGTGATGTATCTGGATGGGTAGTGACAGTATGAGTGATGTCAGTGATGTATCTGGATGGGTAGTGACAGTATGAGTGAGGTCAGTGATGTATCTGGATGGGTAGTGCCATTATGAGTGAGATCAGTGATGTATCTGGATGGGTAGTGATAGTGTGAGTGAGGTCAGTGATGTATCTGGATGGGTAGTGACATTATGAGTGAGATCAGTGATGTATCTGGATGGGTAGTGACAGTATGAGTGAGGTCAGTGATTTATCTGGATGGGTAGTGACAGCATGAGTGAGATCAGTGATGTATCTGGACGGTAGTGACAGTATGAGTGAGGTCAGTGATGTAACTGGATGGGTAGTGACAGTATGAGTGAGGTCAGTGATGTACCTGGATGGGTAGTGACAATATGCGTGAGATCAGTGATGTATCTTGATGGTTAGTGACAGTATGAGTGAGATCAGTGATGTATATGGATGGGTAGTGACAGTATGAGTGAGATCAGTGATGTATCTGGATGGGTAGTGACAGTATGAGTGAGGTCAGTGATGTATCTGGATGGGTAGTGACTGTATGAGTGAGGTCAGTGATGTATCTGGATGGGTAGTGACAGTATGAGTGAGGTCAGTGATGTATCTGGATGGGTAGTGACAGTATGAGTGAGGTCAGTGATGTATCTGGATGGGTAGTGACAGTATGAGTGAGATCAGTGATGTATCTGGATGGGTAGTGACAGTATGAGTGAGATCAGTGATGTATCTGGATGGGTAGTGACAGTATGAGGGAGGTCAGTGATGTATCTGGATGGTAGTGACAGTTTGAGTGAGATAAGTGATGTACCTGGATGGGTAGTGACAGTATGAGTGAGGTCAGTGATGTATCTGGATGTGTAGTGTCAGTATGAGTGATGTCAGTGATGTATCTGGATGGGTAGTGACAGTATGAGTGAGGTCAGTGATGTATCTGGATGGGTAGTGACAGTATGAGTGACGTCAGTGATGTATCTGGATGCGTAGTGACAGTATGAGTGAGGTCAGTGATGTACCTGGATGGGTAGTGACAGTATGAGTGAGGTCAGTGATGTATCTGGATGGGTAGTGACAGTATGAGTGAGGTCAGTGATGTATCTGGATGGGTAGTGACAGTATGAGTGAGGTCAGTGATGTACCTGGATGGGTAGTGACAGTATGAGTGAGGTCAGTGATGTATCTGGATGGGTAGTGAGAGTATGAGTGAGATCAGCGATGTATCTGGATGGGTAGTGAGAGTATGAGTGAGGTCACTGATGTATCTGGATGGGTAGTGACAGTATGAGTGAGATCAGTGATGTATCTGGATGGGTAGTGACAGTATGAGTGAGATCAGTGATGTATCTGGATGGGTAGTGACAGTATGAGTGAGGTCAGTGATGTACCTGGATGGGTAGTGACAGTATGAGTGAGGTCAGTGATGTATCTGGATGGGTAGTGACAGTATGAGTGAGGTCAATGATGTACCTGGATGGGTATTGACAGTATGAGTGAGGTCAGTGATGTATCTGGATTGGTTGTGACGGTATGAGTGATGTCAGTGATGTACCTGGATGGGTAGTGACAGTATGAGTGAGGTCAGTGATGTATCTGGATGGGTAGTGACAGTATGAGTGAGGTCAGTGATGTATCTGGATGGGTAGTGACAGTATGAGTGAGGTCAATGATGTACCTGGATGGGTATTGACAGTATGAGTGAGGTCAGTGATGTATCTGGATTGGTAGTGACAGTATGAGTGAGGTCAGTGATGTATCTGGATGGGTAGTGACAGTATGAGTGATGTCAGTGATGTGTCTGGATGAGTAGTGACAGTATGAGTGAGGTCAGTGATGTATCTGGATGAGTAGTGACAGTATGAGTGAGATCAGTGATGTATCTGGATGGGTAGTGACAGTATGAGTGAGATCAGTGATGTATCTGGATGGGTAGTGACAGTATGAGTGAGATCAGTGATGTATCTGGATGGGTAGTGACAGTATGAGTGAGATCAGTGATGTATCTGGATGGGTAGTGACAGTATGAGTGAGATCAGTGATGTATCTGGATGGGTAGTGACAGTGTGAGTGAGGTCAGTGATGTATCTGGATGGGTAGTGACTGTATGAGTGAGGTCAGTGATGTATCTGGATGGGTAGTGACAGTATGAGTGAGATCAGTGATGTATCTGGATGGGTAGTGACAGTATGAGTGAGGTCAGTGATGTATCTGGATGGGTAGTGACGGTATGAGTGATGTCAGTGATGTATCTGGATGGGTAGTGACAGTATGAGTGAGGTCAGTGATGTATCTGGATGGGTAGTGACATTATGAGTGAGATCATTGATGTATCTGGATGGGTAGTGATAGTGTGTGTGAGGTCAGTGATGTATCTGGATGGGTAGTGACATTATGAGTGAGATCAGTGATGTATCTGGATGGGTAGTGACAGTGTGAGTGAGGTCAGTGATTTATCTGGATGGGTAGTGACAGTATGAGTGAGGTCAGTGATTTATCTGGATGGGTAGTGACAGTATGAGTGAGATCAGTGATGGATCTGGATGGGTAGTGACAGTAAGAGTGAGGTCAGTGATGTACCTGTATGGGTAGTGATAGTGTGAGTGAGGTCAGTGATTTATCTGGATGGGTAGTGACAGTATGAGTGAGATCAGTGATGTATCTGGACGGCAGTGACAGTATGATTGAGGTCAGTGATGTAACTGGATGGGTAGTGACAGTATGAGTGAGGTCAGTGATGTACCTGGATGGGTAGTGACAGTATGAGTGAGATCAGTGATGTATCTGGATGTGTAGTGACAGTATGAGTGAGATCAGTGATGTATCTGGATGGGTAGTGACAGTATGAGTGAGATCAGTGATGTATCTGGATGGATAGTGACAGTATGAGTGAGGTCAGTGATGTATCTGGATGGGTAGTGACTGTATGAGTGAGGTCAGTGATGTATCTGGAAGGGTAGTGACAGTATGAGTGAGGTCAGTGTTGTATCTGGATGTGTAATGACAGTATGAGTGAGGTCAGTGATGTATCTGGATGGGTAGTGACAGTATGAGTGAGGTCAGTGATGTATCTGGATGAGTAGTGACAGTATGAGTGAGGTCAGTGATGTATCTGGATGGGTAGTGACAGTATGAGTGAGGTCAGTGATGTATCTGGATGGGTAGTGACAGTATGAATGTGGTCAGTGATGTATCTGGATGGGTAGTGACAGTGTGAGTGAGGTCAGTGATGTATCTGGATGGGTAGTGACAGTATGAGTGAGGTCAGTGATGTATCTGGATGGTAGTGACAGTATCAGTGAGGTCAGTGATGTATCTGGATGGGTAGTGACAGTTTGAGTGAGGTCAGTGATGTATCTGGATGGGTAGTGACAGTATGAATGTGGTCAGTGATGTATCTGGATGGGTAGTGACAGTATGATTGAGGTCAGTGATGTACCTGGATGAGTAGTGACAGTATGAGTGAGGTCAGTGATGTATCTGGATGGGTAGTGACAGTATGAGTGAGGTCAGTGATGTATCTGGATGGGTAGTGACAGTATGAGTGAGGTCAGTGGTGTATCTGGATGGGTAGTGACAGTATGAGTGAGGTCAGTGGTGTATCTGGATGGGTAATGACAGTATGAGTGAGGTCAGTGATGTATCTGGATGGATAGTGACAGTATGAGTGCGGTCAGTGATGTATCTGGATGGGTAGTGATAGTATGAGTGAGGTCAGTGATGTATCTGGATGGGTAGTGACAGTATGAGTGAGATCAGTGATGTATCTGCATGGGTAGTGACAGTATGAGTGAGATCACTGATGTATATTGATGGGTAGTGACAGTATGAGTGCGGTCAGTGATGTATCTGGATGGGTAGTGACGGTATGAGTGAGGTCAGTGATGTATCTGGATGGGTAGTGACAGTATGAGTGAGGTCAGTGATGTATCTGGATGAGTAGTGACAGTATGAGTGAGATCAGTGATGTATCTGGATGGGTAGTGACAGTATGAGTGAGATCAGTGATGTATCTGGATGGGTAGTGACAGTATGAGTGATGTCAGTAATGTATCTGGATGGGTAGTGATAGTGTGAGTGAGGTCAGTGATGTATCTGGATGGGTAGTGACAGTGTGAGTGAGGTCAGTGATGTATCTGGAAGAGTAGTGACAGTATGAGTGAGGTCAGTGATGTATCTGGATGTGTAATGACAGTATGAGTGAGGTCAGTGATGTATCTGGATGGGTAGTGAGAGTATGAGTGAGGTCAGTGATGTACCTGGATGGGTAGTGACAGTATGAGTGAGGTCAGTGATGTATCTGGATGGGTAGTGACAGTATGAGTGAGGTCAGTGATGTATCTGGATGGGTAGTGACAGTATGAGTGAGATCAGTGATGTATCTGGATGGGTAGTGACAGTATGAGCGAGATCAGTGATGTATCTGGATGGGTAGTGACAGTATGAGCGATGTCAGTGATGTATCTGGATGGGTAGTGACAATATGAGTGAGATCAGTGATGTATCTGGATGGGTCGTGACAGTATGAGTGAGGTCAGTGATGTATCTGGATGGGTAGTGACAGTATGAGTGAGATCAGTGATGTCTCTGGATGGGTAGTGACAGTATGAGTGAGGTCAGTGATGTATCTGGATGGGTAGTGACAGTATGAGTGATGTCAGTGATGTATCTGGATGGGTAGTGACAGTATGAGTGAGGTCAGTGATGTATCTGGATGGGTAGTGACATTATGAGTGAGATCAGTGATGTATCTGGATGGGTAGTGATAGTGTGAGTGAGGTCAGTGATGTATCTGGATGGGTAGTGACATTATGAGTGAGATCAGTGATGTATCTGGATGGGTAGTGACAGTATGAGTGAGGTCAGTGATTTATCTGGATGGGTAGTGACAGTATGAGTGAGATCAGTGATGTATCTGGACGGTAGTGACAGTATGAGTGAGGTCAGTGATGTAACTGGATGGTTAGTGACAGTATGAGTGAGGTCAGTGATGTACCTGGATGGGTAGTGACAGTATGAGTGAGATCAGTGATGTATCTGGATGGGTAGTGACAGTATGAGTGAGATCAGTGATGTATCTGGATGGGGAGTGACAGTATGAGTGAGATCAGTGATGTATCTGGATGGGTAGTGACAGTATGAGTGAGGTCAGTGATGTATCTGGATGGGTAGTGACTGTATGAGTGAGGTCAGTGATGTATCTGGATGGGTAGTGACAGTATGAGTGAGGTCAGTGTTGTATCTGGATGTGTAATGACAGTATGAGTGAGGTCAGTGATGTATCTGGATGGGTAGTGACAGTATGAGTGAGGTCAGTGATGTATCTGGATGGGTAGTGACAGTATGAGTGAGGTCAGTGATGTATCTGGATGGGTAGTGACAGTATGAGTGAGGTCAGTGATGTATCTGGATGGGTAGTGACAGTATGAATGTGGTCAGTGATGTATCTGGATGGATAGTGACAGTGTGAGTAAGGTCAGTGATGTATCTGGATGGGTAGTGACAGTATGAGTGAGGTCAGTGATGTATCTGGATGGTAGTGACAGTATCAGTGAGGTCAGTGATGTATCTGGATGGGTAGTGACAGTTTGAGTGAGGTCAGTGATGTATCTGGATGGGTAGTGACAGTATGAATGTGGTCAGTGATGTATCTGGATGGGTAGCGACAGTATGATTGAGGTCAGTGATGTACCTGGATGAGTAGTGTCAGTATGAGTGAGGTCAGTGATGTATCTGGATGGGTAGTGACAGTATGAGTGAGGTCAGTGATGTATCTGGATGGGTAGTGACAGTATGAGTGAGGTCAGTGGTGTATCTGGATGGGTAATGACAATATGAGTGAGGTCAGTGATGTATCTGGATGGATAGTGACAGTATGAGTGCGGTCAGTGATGTATCTGGATGGGTAGTGATAGTATGAGTGAGGTCAGTGATGTAACTGGATGGGTAGTGAAAGTATGAGTGAGATCAGTGATGTATCTGGATGGGTAGTGACAGTATGAGTGAGATCAGTGATGTATCTGCATGGGTAGTGACAGTATGAGTGAGATCACTGATGTATATTGATGGGTAGTGACAGTATGAGTGAGGTCAGTGATGTAACTGGATGGGTAGTGAAAGTATGAGTGAGATCAGTGATGTATCTGGATGGGTAGTGACAGTATGAGTGAGGTCAGTGATGTATCTGGATGGGTTGTGACGGTATGAGTGATGTCAGTGATGTACCTGGATGGGTAGTGACAGTATGAGTGAGGTCAGTGATGTATCTGGATGGGTAGTGACAGTATGAGTGAGGTCAATGATGTACCTGGATGGGTAGTGACAGTATGAGTGAGGTCAGTGATGTATCTGGATGGGTAGTGACAGTATGAGTGAGGTCAGTGATGTATCTGGATGGGTAGTGACAGTATGAGTGAGGTCAATGATGTACCTGGATGGGTAGTGACAGTATGAGTGAGGTCAGTGATGTATCTGGATTGGTAGTGACAGTATGAGTGAGGTCAGTGATGTATCTGGATGGGTAGTGACAGTATGAGTGATGTCTGTGATGTATCTGGATGAGTAGTGACAGTATGAGTGAGGTCAGTGATGTATCTGGATGAGTAGTGACAGTATGTGAGATCAGTGATGTATCTGGATGGGTAGTGACAGTATGAGTGAGATCAGTGATGTATCTGCATGGGTAGTGACAGTATGAGTGATGTCAGTAATGTATCTGGATGGGTAGTGATAGTGTGAGTGAGGTCAGTGATGTACCTGGATGGGTAGTGACAGTGTGAGTGAGGTCAGTGATGTATCTGGAAGGGTAGTGACAGTATGAGTGAGGTCAGTGATGTATCTGGATGTGTAATGACAGTATGAGTGAGGTCAGTGATGTATCTGGATGGGTAGTGAGAGTATGAGTGAGGTCAGTGATGTATCTGGATGGGTAGTGACAGTTTGAGTGAGGTCAGTGAGGTATCTGGATGTGTATTGACAGTATGAGTGAGGTCAGTGATGTATTTGGATGGGTAGTGACAGTATGAGTGAGGTCAGTGATGTATCTGGATGGGTTGTGACAGTATGAGTGAGGTCAGTGATGTATCTGGATGGGTAGTGACAGCATGAGTGAGGTCAGTGATGTATCTGGATGGGTAGTGACAGTATGAGTGAGGTCAGTGATGTATCTGGATGGGTAGTGACAGTATGAATGTGGTCAGTGATTTATCTGGATGGGTAGTGACAGTATGAGTGAGGTCAGTGATGTATCTGGATGGGTAATGACAGTATGAGTGAGATCAGTGATGTATCTGGATGGGTAGTGACAGTATGAGTGATATCAGTGATGTATCTGCATGGGTAGTGACAGTATGAGTGAGGTCAGTGATGTATCTGGATGGGTAGTGACAGTATGAGTGAGATCAGTGAAGTATCTGGATGGGTAATGACAGTATGAGTGAGGTCAATGATGTACCTGGATGGGTATTGACAGTATGAGTGAGGTCAGTGATGTATCTGGATTGGTTGTGACGGTATGAGTGATGTCAGTGATGTACCTGGATGGGTAGTGACAGTATGAGTGAGGTCAGTGATGTATCTGGATGGGTAGTGACAGTATGAGTGAGGTCAATGATGTACCTGGATGGGTATTGACAGTATGAGTGAGGTCAGTGATGTATCTGGATTGGTTGTGACGGTATGAGTGATGTCAGTGATGTACCTGGATGGGTAGTGACAGTATGAGTGAGGTCAGTGATGTATCTGGATGGGTAGTGACAGTATGAGTGAGGTCAGTGATGTATCTGGATGGGTAGTGACAGTATGAGTGAGGTCAGTGATGTATCTGGATGGGTAGTGACAGTATGAGTGATGTCAGTGATGTGTCTGGATGAGTAGTGACAGTATGAGTGAGGTCAGTGATGTATCTGGATGAGTAGTGACAGTATGAGTGAGATCAGTGATGTATCTGGATGGGTAGTGACAGTATGAGTGAGATCAGTGATGTATCTGGATGGGTAGTGACAGTATGAGTGATGTCAGTAATGTATCTGGATGGGTAGTGATAGTGTGAGTGAGGTCAGTGATGTATCTGGATGGGTAGTGACAGTGTGAGTGAGGTCAGTGATGAATCTGGAAGGGTAGTGACAGTATGAGTGAGGTCAGTGATGTATCTGGATGTGTAATGACAGTATGAGTGAGGTCAGTGATGTATCTGGATGGGTATTGAGAGTATGAGTGAGGTCAGTGATGTACCTGGATGGGTAGTGACAGTCTGAGTGAGATCAGTGATGTATCTGGATGGGTAGTGACAGTATGAGTGAGATCAGTGATGTATCTGGATGGGTAGTGACAGTATGAGTGAGATCAGTGATGTATCTGGATGGGTAGTGACAGTATGAGTGAGGTCAGTGATGTATCTGGATGGGTAGTGACTGTATGAGTGAGGTCAGTGATGTATCTGGATGGGTAGTGACAGTATGAGTGAGGTCAGTGTTGTATCTGGATGTGTAATGACAGTATGAGTGAGGTCAGTGATGTATCTGGATGGGTAGTGACAGTATGAGTGAGGTCAGTGATGTATCTGGATGGGTAGTGACAGTATGAATGTGGTCAGTGATGTATCTGGATGGATAGTGACAGTGTGAGTGAGGTCAGTGATGTATCTGGATGGGTAGTGACAGTATGAGTGAGGTCAGTGATGTATCTGGATGGTAGTGACAGTATCAGTGAGGTCAGTGATGTATCTGGATGGGTAGTGACAGTTTGAGTGAGGTCAGTGATGTATCTGGATGGGTAGTGACAGTATGAATGTGGTCAGTGATGTATCTGGATGGGTAGCGACAGTATGATTGAGGTCAGTGATGTACCTGGATGAGTAGTGACAGTATGAGTGAGGTCAGTGATGTATCTGGATGGGTAGTGACAGTATGAGTGAGGTCAGTGATGTATCTGGATGGATAGTGACAGTATGAGTGAGGTCAGTGGTGTATCTGGATGGGTAATGACAGTATGAGTGAGGTCAGTGATGTATCTGGATGGATAGTGACAGTATGAGTGCGGTCAGTGATGTATCTGGATGGGTAGTGATAGTATGAGTGAGGTCAGTGATGTAACTGGATGGGTAGTGAAAGTATGAGTGAGATCAGTGATGTATCTGGATGGGTAGTGACAGTATGAGTGAGATCAGTGATGTATCTGCATGGGTAGTGACAGTATGAGTGAGATCACTGATGTATATTGATGGGTAGTGACAGTATGAGTGAGGTCAGTGATGTAACTGGATGGGTAGTGAAAGTATGAGTGAGATCAGTGATGTATCTGGATGGGTAGTGAAAGTATGAGTGATGTCAGTAATGTATCTGGATGGGTTGTGACGGTATGAGTGATGTCAGTGATGTACCTGGATGGGTAGTGACAGTATGAGTGAGGTCAGTGATGTATCTGGATGGGTAGTGACAGTATGAGTGAGGTCAGTGATGTATCTGGATGGGTAGTGACAGTATGAGTGAGGTCAATGATGTACCTGGATGGGTAGTGACAGTATGAGTGAGGTCAGTGATGTATCTGGATTGGTAGTGACAGTATGAGTGAGGTCAGTGATGTATCTGGATGGGTAGTGACAGTATGAGTGATGTCTGTGATGTATCTGGATGAGTAGTGACAGTATGAGTGAGGTCAGTGATGTATCTGGATGAGTAGTGACAGTATGTGAGATCAGTGATGTATCTGGATGGGTAGTGACAGTATGAGTGAGATCAGTGATGTATCTGGATGGGTAGTGACAGTATGAGTGATGTCAGTGATGTATCTGGATGGGTAGTGATAGTGTGAGTGAGGTCAGTGATGTACCTGGATGGGTAGTGACAGTGTGAGTGAGGTCAGTGATGTATCTGGAAGGGTAGTGACAGTATGAGTGAGGTCAGTGATGTATCTGGATGTGTAATGACAGTATGAGTGAGGTCAGTGATGTATCTGGATGGGTAGTGAGAGTATGAGTGAGGTCAGTGATGTATCTGGATGGGTAGTGACAGTTTGAGTGAGGTCAGTGATGTATCTGGATGTGTATTGACAGTATGAGTGAGGTCAGTGATGTATTTGGATGGGTAGTGACAGTATGAGTGAGGTCAGTGATGTATCTGGATGGGTAGTGACAGTATGAGTGAGGTCAGTGATGTATCTGGATGGGTAGTGACAGCATGAGTGAGGTCAGTGATGTATCTGGATGGGTAGTGACAGTATGAGTGAGGTCAGTGATGTATCTGGATGGGTAGTGACAGTATGAATGTGGTCAGTGATTTATCTGGATGGGTAGTGACAGTATGAGTGAGGTCAGTGATGTATCTGGATGGGTAATGACAGTATGAGTGAGATCAGTGATGTATCTGGATGGGTAGTGACAGTATGAGTGATATCAGTGATGTATCTGCATGGGTAGTGACAGTATGAGTGAGGTCAGTGATGTATCTGGATGGGTAGTGACAGTATGAGTGAGATCAGTGAAGTATCTGGATGGGTAATGACAGTATGAGTGAGGTCAATGATGTACCTGGATGGGTATTGACAGTATGAGTGAGGTCAGTGATGTATCTGGATTGGTTGTGACGGTATGAGTGATGTCAGTGATGTACCTGGATGGGTAGTGACAGTATGAGTGAGGTCAGTGATGTATCTGGATGGGTAGTGACAGTATGAGTGAGGTCAGTGATGTATCTGGATGGGTAGTGACAGTATGAGTGAGGTCAATGATGTACCTGGATGGGTATTGACAGTATGAGTGAGGTCAGTGATGTATCTGGATTGGTAGTGACAGTATGAGTGAGGTCAGTGATGTATCTGGATGGGTAGTGACAGTATGAGTGATGTCAGTGATGTGTCTGGATGAGTAGTGACAGTATGAGTGAGGTCAGTGATGTATCTGGATGAGTAGTGACAGTATGAGTGAGATCAGTGATGTATCTGGATGGGTAGTGACAGTATGAGTGAGATCAGTGATGTATCTGGATGGGTAGTGACAGTATGAGTGATGTCAGTAATGTATCTGGATGGGTAGTGATAGTGTGAGTGAGGTCAGTGATGTATCTGGATGGGTAGTGACAGTGTGAGTGAGGTCAGTGATGAATCTGGAAGGGTAGTGACAGTATGAGTGAGGTCAGTGATGTATCTGGATGTGTAATGACAGTATGAGTGAGGTCAGTGATGTATCTGGATGGGTATTGAGAGTATGAGTGAGGTCAGTGATTTACCTGGATGTGTAGTGACAGTCTGAGTGAGGTCAGTGATGTATCTGGATGGGTAGTGACAGTATGAGTGAGGTCAGTGATGTATCTGGATGGGTAGTGACAGTATGAGTGAGATCAGTGATGTATCTGGATGGGTAGTGACAGTATGAGCGAGATCAGTGATGTATCTGGATGGGTAGTGACAGTATGAGCGATGTCAGTGATGTATCTGGATGGGTAGTGACAATATGAGTGAGATCAGTAATGTATCTGGATGGGTAGTGACAGTATGAGTGAGGTCAGTGATGTATCTGGATGGGTAGTGACAGTATGAGTGAGATCAGTGATGTATCTGGATGGGTAGTGACAGTATGAGTGAGGTCAGTGATGTATCTGGATGGGTAGTGACAGTATGAGTGATGTCAGTGATGTATCTGGATGGGTAGTGACAGTATGAGTGAGGTCAGTGATGTATCTGGATGGGTAGTGCCATTATGAGTGAGATCAGTGATGTATCTGGATGGGTAGTGATAGTGTGAGTGAGGTCAGTGATGTATCTGGATGGGTAGTGACATTATGAGTGAGATCAGTGATGTATCTGGATGGGTAGTGACAGTATGAGTGAGGTCAGTGATTTATCTGGATGGGTAGTGACAGCATGAGTGAGATCAGTGATGTATCTGGACGGTAGTGACAGTATGAGTGAGGTCAGTGATGTAACTGGATGGGTAGTGACAGTATGAGTGAGGTCAGTGATGTACCTGGATGGGTAGTGACAATATGCGTGAGATCAGTGATGTATCTTGATGGTTAGTGACAGTATGAGTGAGATCAGTGATGTATATGGATGGGTAGTGACAGTATGAGTGAGATCAGTGATGTATCTGGATGGGTAGTGACAGTATGAGTGAGGTCAGTGATGTATCTGGATGGGTAGTGACTGTATGAGTGAGGTCAGTGATGTATCTGGATGGGTAGTGACAGTATGAGTGAGGTCAGTGTTGTATCTGGATGTGTAATGACAGTATGAGTGAGGTCAGTGATGTATCTGGATGGGTAGTGACAGTATGAGTGAGGTCAGTGATGTATCTGGATGGGTAGTGACAGTATGAGTGAGGTCAGTGATGTATCTGGATGGGTAGTGACAGTATGAGTGAGGTCAGTGATGTATCTGGATGGGTAGTGACAGTATGAGTGAGATCAGTGATGTATCTGGATGGGTAGTGACAGTATGAGGGAGGTCAGTGATGTATCTGGATGGTAGTGACAGTTTGAGTGAGATAAGTGATGTACCTGGATGGGTAGTGACAGTATGAGTGAGGTCAGTGATGTATCTGGATGTGTAGTGTCAGTATGAGTGATGTCAGTGATGTATCTGGATGGGTAGTGACAGTATGAGTGAGGTCAGTGATGTATCTGGATGGGTAGTGACAGTATGAGTGACGTCAGTGATGTATCTGGATGCGTAGTGACAGTATGAGTGAGGTCAGTGATGTACCTGGATGGGTAGTGACAGTATGAGTGAGGTCAGTGATGTATCTGGATGGGTAGTGACAGTATGAGTGAGGTCAGTGATGTATCTGGATGGGTAGTGACAGTATGAGTGAGGTCAGTGATGTACCTGGATGGGTAGTGACAGTATGAGTGAGGTCAGTGATGTATCTGGATGGGTAGTGAGAGTATGAGTGAGATCAGCGATGTATCTGGATGGGTAGTGAGAGTATGAGTGAGGTCACTGATGTATCTGGATGGGTAGTGACAGTATGAGTGAGATCAGTGATGTATCTGGATGGGTAGTGACAGTATGAGTGAGATCAGTGATGTATCTGGATGGGTAGTGACAGTATGAGTGAGGTCAGTGATGTACCTGGATGGGTAGTGACAGTATGAGTGAGGTCAGTGATGTATCTGGATGGGTAGTGACAGTATGAGTGAGGTCAATGATGTACCTGGATGGGTATTGACAGTATGAGTGAGGTCAGTGATGTATCTGGATTGGTTGTGACGGTATGAGTGATGTCAGTGATGTACCTGGATGGGTAGTGACAGTATGAGTGAGGTCAGTGATGTATCTGGATGGGTAGTGACAGTATGAGTGAGGTCAGTGATGTATCTGGATGGGTAGTGACAGTATGAGTGAGGTCAATGATGTACCTGGATGGGTATTGACAGTATGAGTGAGGTCAGTGATGTATCTGGATTGGTAGTGACAGTATGAGTGAGGTCAGTGATGTATCTGGATGGGTAGTGACAGTATGAGTGATGTCAGTGATGTGTCTGGATGAGTAGTGACAGTATGAGTGAGGTCAGTGATGTATCTGGATGAGTAGTGACAGTATGAGTGAGATCAGTGATGTATCTGGATGGGTAGTGACAGTATGAGTGAGATCAGTGATGTATCTGGATGGGTAGTGACAGTATGAGTGAGGTCAGTGATGTATCTGGATGGGTAGTGACAGTATGAGTGAGATCAGTGATGTATCTGGATGGGTAGTGACAGTATGAGTGAGGTCAGTGATGTATCTGGATGGGTAGTGACAGTATGAGTGATGTCAGTGATGTATCTGGATGGGTAGTGACAGTATGAGTGAGGTCAGTGATGTATCTGGATGGGTAGTGCCATTATGAGTGAGATCAGTGATGTATCTGGATGGGTAGTGATAGTGTGAGTGAGGTCAGTGATGTATCTGGATGGGTAGTGACATTATGAGTGAGATCAGTGATGTATCTGGATGGGTAGTGACAGTATGAGTGAGGTCAGTGATTTATCTGGATGGGTAGTGACAGCATGAGTGAGATCAGTGATGTATCTGGACGGTAGTGACAGTATGAGTGAGGTCAGTGATGTAACTGGATGGGTAGTGACAGTATGAGTGAGGTCAGTGATGTACCTGGATGGGTAGTGACAATATGCGTGAGATCAGTGATGTATCTTGATGGTTAGTGACAGTATGAGTGAGATCAGTGATGTATATGGATGGGTAGTGACAGTATGAGTGAGATCAGTGATGTATCTGGATGGGTAGTGACAGTATGAGTGAGGTCAGTGATGTATCTGGATGGGTAGTGACTGTATGAGTGAGGTCAGTGATGTATCTGGATGGGTAGTGACAGTATGAGTGAGGTCAGTGTTGTATCTGGATGTGTAATGACAGTATGAGTGAGGTCAGTGATGTATCTGGATGGGTAGTGACAGTATGAGTGAGGTCAGTGATGTATCTGGATGGGTAGTGACAGTATGAGTGAGGTCAGTGATGTATCTGGATGGGTAGTGACAGTATGAGTGAGGTCAGTGATGTATCTGGATGGGTAGTGACAGTATGAGTGAGATCAGTGATGTATCTGGATGGGTAGTGACAGTATGAGTGAGATCAGTGATGTATCTGGATGGGTAGTGACAGTATGAGGGAGGTCAGTGATGTATCTGGATGGTAGTGACAGTTTGAGTGAGATAAGTGATGTACCTGGATGGGTAGTGACAGTATGAGTGAGGTCAGTGATGTATCTGGATGTGTAGTGTCAGTATGAGTGATGTCAGTGATGTATCTGGATGGGTAGTGACAGTATGAGTGAGGTCAGTGATGTATCTGGATGGGTAGTGACAGTATGAGTGACGTCAGTGATGTATCTGGATGCGTAGTGACAGTATGAGTGAGGTCAGTGATGTACCTGGATGGGTAGTGACAGTATGAGTGAGGTCAGTGATGTATCTGGATGGGTAGTGACAGTATGAGTGAGGTCAGTGATGTATCTGGATGGGTAGTGACAGTATGAGTGAGGTCAGTGATGTACCTGGATGGGTAGTGACAGTATGAGTGAGGTCAGTGATGTATCTGGATGGGTAGTGAGAGTATGAGTGAGATCAGCGATGTATCTGGATGGGTAGTGAGAGTATGAGTGAGGTCACTGATGTATCTGGATGGGTAGTGACAGTATGAGTGAGATCAGTGATGTATCTGGATGGGTAGTGACAGTATGAGTGAGATCAGTGATGTATCTGGATGGGTAGTGACAGTATGAGTGAGGTCAGTGATGTACCTGGATGGGTAGTGACAGTATGAGTGAGGTCAGTGATGTATCTGGATGGGTAGTGACAGTATGAGTGAGGTCAGTGATGTATCTGGATGGGTAATGACAGTATGAGTGAGATCAGTGATGTATCTGGATGGGTAGTGACAGTATGAGTGAGATCAGTGATGTATCTGGATGGGTAGTGACAGTATGAGCGATGTCAGTGATGTATCTGGATGGGTAGTGACAATATGAGTGAGATCAGTGATGTATCTGGATGGGTAGTGACAGTATGAGGGAGGTCAGTGATGTATCTGGATGGGTAGTGACAGTATGAGTGAGATCAGTGATGTATCTGGATGGGTAGTGACAGTATGAGTGAGGTCAGTGATGTATCTGGATGGGTAATGACAGTATGAGTGATGTCAGTGATGTATCTGGATGGGTAGTGACAGTATGAGTGAGGTCAGTGATGTATCTGGATGGGTAGTGACATTATGAGTGAGATCATTGATGTATCTGGATGGGTAGTGATAGTGTGAGTGAGGTCAGTGATGTATCTGGATGGGTAGTGACATTATGAGTGAGATCAGTGATGTATCTGGATGGGTAGTGACAGTGTGAGTGAGGTCAGTGATTTATCTGGATGGGTAGTGACAGTATGAGTGAGGTCAAGATTTATCTGGATGGGTAGTGACAGTATGAGTGAGATCAGTGATGGATCTGGATGGGTAGTGACAGTATGAGTGAGGTCAGTGATGTATCTGGATGTGTAGTGACAGTATGAGTGAGGTCAGTGATGTATCTGGATGAGTAGTGACAGTATGAGTGAGGTCAGTGATGTATCTGGATGGGTAGTGACAGTATGAGTGAGGTCAGTGATGTATCTGGATGGGTAGTGACAGTATGAATGTGGTCAGTGATGTATCTGGATGGGTAGTGACAGTGTGAGTGAGGTCGGTGATGTATCTGGATGGGTAGTGACAGTATGAGTGAGGTCAGTGATGTATCTGGATGGTAGTGACAGTATCAGTGAGGTCAGTGATGTATCTGAATGGGTAGTGACAGTTTGAGTGAGGTCAGTGATGTATCTGGATGGGTAGTGACAGTATGATTGAGGTCAGTGATGTACCTGGATGAGTAGTGACAGTATGAGTGAGGTCAGTGATGTACCTGGATGGGTAGTGACAGTATGAGTGAGGTCAGTGATGTATCTGGATGGGTAGTGACAGTATGAGTGAGGTCAGTGGTGTATCTGGTTGGGTAATGACAGTATGAGTGAGGTCAGTGATGTATCTGGATGGATAGTGACAGTATGAGTGCGGTCAGTGATGCATCTGGATGGGTAGTGATAGTATGAGTGAGGTCAGTGATGTTACTGGATGGGTATTGAAAGTATGAGTGAGGTCAGTGATGTATCTGGATGGGTAGTGACAGTATGAGTGAGATCAGTGATGTATCTGCATGGGTAGTGACAGTATGAGTGAGATCACTGATGTATATTGATGGGTAGTGACAGTATGAGTGAGGTCAGTGATGTATCTGGATGGGTAGTGACAGTATGAGTGAGATCAGTGAAGTATCTGGATGGGTAATGACAGTATGAGTGAGGTCAGTGATGTATCTGGATGGGTAGTGACAGTATGAGTGAGGTCAGTGATGTATCTGGATGGGTAGTGACAGTATGAGTGAGGTCAGTGATGTATCTGGATGGGTAGTGACAGTATGAGTGAGGTCAATGATGTACCTGGATGGGTAGTGACAGTATGAGTGAGGTCAGTGATGTATCTGGATTGGTAGTGACAGTATGAGTGAGGTCAGTGATGTATCTGGATGGGTAGTGACAGTATGAGTGATGTCAGTGATGTATCTGGATGAGTAGTGACAGTATGAGTGAGGTCAGTGATGTATCTGGATGAGTAGTGACAGTATGAGTGAGATCAGTGATGTATCTGGATGGGTAGTGACAGTATGAGTGAGATCAGTGATGTATCTGGATGGGTAGTGACAGTATGAGTGATGTCAGTAATGTATCTGGATGGGTAGTGATAGTGTGAGTGACGTCAGTGATGTATCTGGAAGGGTAGTGACAGTATGAGTGAGGTCAGTGATGTATCTGGATGTGTAATGACAGTATGAGTGAGGTCAGTGATGTATCTGGATGGGTAGTGAGAGTATGAGTGAGGTCAGTGATGTACCTGGATGGGTAGGGACAGTATGAGTGAGGTCAGTGATGTATCTGGATGGGTAGTGACAGTATGAGTGAGGTCAGTGATGTATCTGGATGGGTAGTGACAGTATGAGTGAGATCAGTGATGTATCTGGATGGGTAGTGACAGTATGAGCGAGGTCAGTGATGTATCTGGATGGGTAGTGACAGTATGAGCGATGTCAGTGATGTATCTGGATGGGTAGTGACAATATGAGTGAGATCAGTGATGTATCTGGATGGGTCGTGACAGTATGAGTGAGGTCAGTGATGTATCTGGATGGGTAGTGACAGTATGAGTGAGATCAGTGATGTCTCTGGATGGGTAGTGACAGTATGAGTGAGGTCAGTGATGTATCTGGATGGGTAGTGACAGTATGAGTGATGTCAGTGATGTATCTGGATGGGTAGTGACAGTATGAGTGAGGTCAGTGATGTATCTGGATGGGTAGTGACATTATGAGTGAGATCAGTGATGTATCTGGATGGGTAGTGATAGTGTGAGTGAGGTCAGTGATGTATCTGGATGGGTAGTGACATTATGAGTGAGATCAGTGATGTATCTGGATGGGTCGTGACAATATGAGTGAGGTCAGTGATTTATCTGGATGGGTAGTGACAGTATGAGTGAGATCAGTGATGTATCTGGATGAGTAGTGACAGTATGAGTGAGATCAGTGATGTATCTGGATGGGTAGTGACAGTATGAGTGAGATCAGTGATGTATCTGGATGGGTAGTGACAGTATGAGTGATGTCAGTAATGTATCTGGATGGGTAGTGATAGTGTGAGTGAGGTCGGTGATGTATCTGGATGGGTAGTGACAGTGTGAGTGAGGTCAGTGATGTATCTGGAAGGGTAGTGACAGTATGAGTGAGGTCAGTGATGTATCTGGATGTGTAATGACAGTATGAGTGAGGTCAGTGATGTATCTGGATGGGTAGTGAGAGTATGAGTGAGGTCAGTGATGTATCTGGATGGGTAGTGACAGTTTGAGTGAGGTCAGTGATGTATCTGGATGTGTAATGACAGTATGAGTGAGGTCAGTGATGTATTTGGATGGGTAGTGACAGTATGAGTGAGGTCAGTGATGTATCTGGATGGGTAGTGACAGTATGAGTGAGGTCAGTGATGTATCTGGATGGGTAGTGACAGCATGAGCGAGGTCAGTGATGTATCTGGATGGGTAGTGACAGTATGAGTGAGGTCAGTGGTGTATCTGGATGGGTAGTGACAGTATGAATGTGGTCAGTGATTTATCTGGATGAGTAGTGACAGTATGAGTGAGGTCAGTGATGTATCTGGATGGGTAATGACAGTATGAGTGAGATCAGTGATGTATCTGGATGGGTAGTGACAGTATGAGTGAGATCAGTGATGTATCTGCATGGGTAGTGAGAGTATGAGTGAGGTCAGTGATGTATCTGGATGGGTAGTGACAGTATGAGTGAGATCAGTGAAGTATCTGGATGGGTAATGACAGTATGAGTGAGGTCAGTGATGTATCTGGATGGGTAGTGACAGTATGAGTGATGTCAGTAATGTATCTGGATGGGTTGTGACGGTATGAGTGATGTCAGTGATGTACCTGGATGGGTAGTGACAGTATGAGTGAGGTCAGTGATGTATCTGGATGGGTAGTGACAGTATGAGTGAGGTCAGTGATGTATCTGAATGGGTAGTGACAGTATGAGTGAGGTCAATGATGTACCTGGATGGGTATTGACAGTATGAGTGAGGTCAGTGATGTATCTGGATTGGTCGTGACAGTATGAGTGAGGTCAGTGATGTATCTGGATGGGTAGTGACAGTATGAGTGATGTCAGTGATGTATCTGGATGAGTAGTGACAGTATGAGTGAGGTCAGTGATGTATCTGGATGAGTAGTGACAGTATGAGTGAGATCAGTGATGTATCTGGATGGGTAGTGACAGTATGAGTGAGATCAGTGATGTATCTGGATGGGTAGTGACAGTATGAGTGATGTCAGTAATGTATCTGGATGAGTAGTGATAGTGTGAGTGAGGTCAGTGATGTATCTGGATGGGTAGTGACAGTGTGAGTGAGGTCAGTGATGTATCTGGAAGGGTAGTGACAGTATGAGTGAGGTCAGTGATGCATCTGGATGGGTAGTGAGAGTATGAGTGAGGTCAGTGATGTACCTGGATGGGTAGTGACAGTCTGAGTGAGGTCAGTGATGTATCTGGATGGGTAGTGACAGTATGAGTGAGGTCAGTGATGTATCTGGATGGGTAGTGACAGTATGAGTGAGATCAGTGATGTATCTGGATGGGTAGTGACAGTATGAGCGAGATCAGTGATGTATCTGGATGGGTAGTGACAGTATGAGCGATGTCAGTGATGTATCTGGATGGGTAGTGACAATATGAGTGAGATCAGTGATGTATCTGGATGGGTAGTGACAGTATGAGTGAGGTCAGTGATGTATCTGGATGGGTAGTGACAGTATGAGTGAGATCAGTGATGTATCTGGATGGGTAGTGACAGTATGAGTGAGGTCAGTGATGTATCTGGATGGTTAGTGACAGTATGAGTGATGTCAGTGATGTATCTGGATGGGTAGTGACAGTATGAGTGAGGTCAGTGATGTATCTGGATGGGTAGTGCCATTATGAGTGAGATCAGTGATGTGTCTGGATGGGTAGTGATAGTGTGAGTGAGGTCAGTGATGTATCTGGATGGGTAGTGACATTATGAGTGAGATCAGTGATGTATCTGGATGGGTAGTGACAGTATGAGTGAGGTCAGTGATTTATCTGGATGGGTAGTGACAGCATGAGTGAGATCAGTGATGTATCTGGACGGTAGTGACAGTATGAGTGAGGTCAGTGATGTAACTGGATGGGTAGTGACAGTATGAGTGAGGTCAGTGATGTACCTGGATGGGTGGTGACAGTATGAGTGAGATCAGTGATGTATCTTGATGGTTAGTGACAGTATGAGTGAGATCAGTGATGTATATGGATGGTTAGTGACAGTATGAGTGAGATCAGTGATGTATCTGGATGGGTAGTGACAATATGAGTGAGATCAGTGATGTATCTGGATGGGTCGTGACAGTATGAGTGAGATCAGTGATGTATCTGGATGGGTAGTGACATTATGAGTGAGATCAGTGATGTATCTGGATGGGTAGTGACAATATGAGTGAGGTCAGTGATTTATCTGGATGGGTAGTGACAGTATGAGTGAGATCAGTGATGTATCTGGATGAGTAGTGACAGTATGAGTGAGATCAGTGATGTATCTGGATGGGTAGTGACAGTATGAGTGAGATCAGTGATGTATCTGGATGGGTAGTGACAGTATGAATGATGTCAGTAATGTATCTGGATGGGTAGTGATAGTGTGAGTGAGGTCGGTGATGTATCTGGATGGGTAGTGACAGTGTGAGTGAGGTCAGTGATGTATCTGGAAGGGTAGTGACAGTATGAGTGAGGTCAGTGATGTATCTGGATGTGTAATGACAGTATGAGTGAGGTCAGTGATGTATCTGGATGGGTAGTGAGAGTATGAGTGAGGTCAGTGATGTATCTGGATGGGTAGTGACAGTTTGAGTGAGGTCAGTGATGTATCTGGATGTGTAATGACAGTATGAGTGAGGTCAGTGATGTATTTGGATGGGTAGTGACAGTATGAGTGAGGTCAGTGATGTATCTGGATGGGTAGTGACAGTATGAGTGAGGTCAGTGATGTATCTGGATGGGTAGTGACAGCATGAGCGAGGTCAGTGATGTATCTGGATGGGTAGTGACAGTATGAGTGAGGTCAGTGGTGTATCTGGATGGGTAGTGACAGTATGAATGTGGTCAGTGATTTATCTGGATGGGTAGTGACAGTATGAGTGAGGTCAGTGATGTATCTGGATGGGTAATGACAGTATGAGTGAGATCAGTGATGTATCTGGATGGGTAGTGACAGTATGAGTGAGATCAGTGATGTATCTGCATGGGTAGTGAGAGTATGAGTGAGGTCAGTGATGTATCTGGATGGGTAGTGACAGTATGAGTGAGATCAGTGAAGTATCTGGATGGGTAATGACAGTATGAGTGAGGTCAGTGATGTATCTGGATGGGTAGTGAAAGTATGAGTGATGTCAGTAATGTATCTGGATGGGTTGTGACGGTATGAGTGATGTCAGTGATGTACCTGGATGTGTAGTGACAGTATGAGTGAGGTCAGTGTTGTATCTGGATGGGTAGTGACAGTATGAGTGAGGTCAGTGATGTATCTGGATGGGTAGTGACAGTATGAGTGAGGTCAATGATGTACCTGGATGGGTATTGACAGTATGAGTGAGGTCAGTGATGTATCTGGATTGGTAGTGACAGTATGAGTGAGGTCAGTGATGTATCTGGATGGGTAGTGACAGTATGAGTGATGTCAGTGATGTATCTGGATGAGTAGTGACAGTATGAGTGAGGTCAGTGATGTATCTGGATGAGTAGTGACAGTATGAGTGAGATCAGTGATGTATCTGGATGGGTAGTGACAGTATGAGTGAGATCAGTGATGTATCTGGATGGGTAGTGACAGTATGAGTGATGTCAGTAATGTATCTGGATGAGTAGTGATAGTGTGAGTGAGGTCAGTGATGTATCTGGATGGGTAGTGACAGTGTGAGTGAGGTCAGTGATGTATCTGGAAGGGTAGTGACAGTATGAGTGAGGTCAGTGATGCATCTGGATGGGTAGTGAGAGTATGAGTGAGGTCAGTGATGTACCTGGATGGGTAGTGACAGTCTGAGTGCGGTTAGTGATGTATCTGGATGGGTAGTGACAGTATGAGTGAGGTCAGTGATGTATCTGGATGGGTAGTGACAGTATGAGTGAGATCAGTGATGTATCTGGATGGGTAGTGACAGTATGAGCGAGATCAGTGATGTATCTGGATGGGTAGTGACAGTATGAGCGATGTCAGTGATGTATCTGGATGGGTAGTGACAATATGAGTGAGATCAGTGATGTATCTGGATGGGTAGTGACAGTATGAGTGAGGTCAGTGATGTATCTGGATGGGTAGTGACAGTATGAGTGAGATCAGTGATGTATCTGGATGGGTAGTGACAGTATGAGTGAGGTCAGTGATGTATCTGGATGGGTAGTGACAGTATGAGTGATGTCAGTGATGTATCTGGATGGGTAGTGACAGTATGAGTGAGGTCAGTGATGTATCTGGATGGGTAGTGCCATTATGTGTGAGATCAGTGATGTGTCTGGATGGGTAGTGATAGTGTGAGTGAGGTCAGTGATGTATCTGGATGGGTAGTGACATTATGAGTGAGATCAGTGATGTATCTGGATGGGTAGTGACAGTATGAGTGAGGTCAGTGATTTATCTGGATGGGTAGTGACAGCATGAGTGAGATCAGTGATGTATCTGGACGGTAGTGACAGTATGAGTGAGGTCAGTGATGTAACTGGATGGGTAGTGACAGTATGAGTGAGGTCAGTGATGTACCTGGATGGGTGGTGACAGTATGAGTGAGATCAGTGATGTATCTTGATGGTTAGTGACAGTATGAGTGAGATCAGTGATGTATATGGATGGGTAGTGACAGTATGAGTGAGATCAGTGATGTATCTGGATGTGTAGTGACAGTATGAGTGAGGTCAGTGATGTATCTGGATGGGTAGTGACTGTATGAGTGAGGTCAGTGATGTATCTGGATGGGTAGTGACAGTATGAGTGAGGTCAGTGATGTATCTGGATGGGTAGTGACAGTATGAGTGAGGTCAGTGATGTATCTGGATGGTAGTGACAGTATCAGTGAGGTCAGTGATGTATCTGGATGGGTAGTGACAGTTTGAGTGAGGTCAGTGATGTATCTGGATGGGTAGTGACAGTATGAATGTGGTCAGTGATGTATCTGGATGGGTAGTGACAGTATGATTGAGGTCAGTGATGTACCTGGATGAGTAGTGACAGTATGAGTGAGGTCAGTGATGTATCTGGATGGGTAGTGACAGTATGAGTGAGGTCAGTGATGTATCTGGATGGGTAGTGACAGTATGAGTGAGGTCAGTGGTGTATCTGGATGGGTAATGACAGTATGAGTGAGGTCAGTGATCTAACTGGATGGGTAGTGAAAGTATGAGTGAGGTCAGTGATGTATCTGGATGCGTAGTGACAGTATGAGTGAGATCAGTGATGTATCTGCATGGGTAGTGACAGTATGAGTGAGATCACTGATGTATATTGATGGGTAGTGACAGTATGAGTGAGGTCAGTGATGTATCTGGATGGGTAGTGAAAGTATGAGTGAGATCAGTGATGTATCTGGATGGGTAGTGAAAGTATGAGTGATGTCAGTAATGTATCTGGATGGGTTCTGACGGTATGAGTGATGTCAGTGATGTACCTGGATGGGTAGTGACAGTATGAGTGAGGTCAGTGATGTATCTGGATGGATAGTGACAGTATGAGTGAGGTCAGTGATGTATCTGGATGGGTAGTGACAGTATGAGTGAGGTCAATGATGTACCTGGATGGGTAGTGACAGTATGAGTGAGGTCAGTGATGTATCTGGATTGGTAGTGACAGTATGAGTGAGGTCAGTGATGTATCTGGATGGGTAGTGACTGTATGAGTGATGTCAGTGATGTATCTGGATGAGTAGTGACAGTATGAGTGAGGTCAGTGATGTATCTGGATGAGTAGTGACAGTATGAGTGAGATCAGTGATGTATCTGGATGGGTAGTGACAGTATGAATGATGTCAGTAATGTATCTGGATGGGTAGTGAGAGTGTGAGTGAGGTCAGTGATGTATCTGGATGGGTAGTGACAGTTTGAGTGAGGTCAGTGATGTATCTGGAAGAGTAGTGACAGTATGAGTGAGATCAGTGATGTATCTGGATGGGTAGTGACAGTATGAGTGAGGTCAGTGATGTATCTGGATGGGTAGTGACAGTATGAGTGAGGTCAGTGATGTATCTGGATGGGTAGTGACAGTATGAGTGAGGCCAGTGATGTATCTGGATTGGTAGTGACAGTATGATTGAGGTCAGTGATGTACCTGGATGGGTAGTGAAAGTATGAGTGAGGGCAGTGATGTATCTGGATGGCTAGTGACAGTATGAGTGAGGTCAGTGATGTATCTGGATGGGTAGTGACAGTATGAGTGAGGTCAGTGGTGTATCTGGATGGGTAATGACAGTATGAGTGAGGTCAGTGATGTATCTGGATGGATAGTGACAGTATGAGTGAGGTCAGTGATGTATCTGGATGGGTAGTGATAGTATGAGTCAGGTCAGTGATGTAACTGGATGGGTAGTGAAAGTATGAGTGAGGTCAGTGATGTATCTGGATGGGTAGTGACAGTATGAGTGAGATCAGTGAGGTATCTGGATGGGTAGTGACAGTATGAGTGTGATCAGTGATGTATATGGATGGGTAGTGACAGTATGAGTGAGGTCAGTGATGTATCTGAATGAGTAGTGACAGTATGAGTGATATCAGTGATGTATCTGGATGGGTAGTGACAGTATGAGTGAGGTCAGTGATGTATCTGGATGGGTAGTGACAGTATAAGTGATATCAGTGATGTATCTGGATGGGTAGTGACAGTATGAGTGAGGTCAGTGATGTACCTGGATGGGAAGTGACAGTATGAGTGAGGACAGTGATGTATCTGGATGGGTAGTGACAATATGAGTGAGGTCAATGATGTACCTGGATGGCTAGTGACAGTATGAGTGAGGTCAGTGATGTATCTGGATTGGTAGTGACAGTAGGAGTGAGGTCAGTGATGTATCTGGATGATTAGTGACAGTATGAGTGATGTCAGTGATGTATCTGGATGAATAGTGACAGTATGAGTGAGGTCAGTGTTGTATCTGGATGAGTAGTGACAGTATGAGTGAGATCAGTGATGTATCTGGATGGGTAGTGACAGTATGAGTGAGATCAGTGATGTATCTGGATGGGTAGTGACAGTATGAGTGAGGTCAGTGATGTATCTGGATGGGTAGTGACAGTATGAGTGATATCAGTGATGTATCTGGATGGGTAGTGACAGTATGAGTGATGTCAGTAATGTATCTGGATGGGTAGTGACAGTATCAGTGAGGTCAGTAATGTATCTGGATGGGTAATGACAGTATGAGTGAGGTCAGTGATGTATCTGGATGGGTAGTGACAGTATGAGTGGGGTCAGTGATGATTCTGGATGGGTTGTGATAGTATGAGTGAGGTCAGTGATGTATCTGGATGGGTAGTGACAGTATGAGTGAGGTCAGTGATGTATCTGGATGGATAGTGTCAGTATGAGTGATGTCAGTGAGGTATCTGGATGGGTAGTGACAGTATGAGTGATGTCAGTGATGTATCTGGATGGGTAGTGACAGTATGAGTGAGGTCAGTGATGTACCTGGATGGGTAGTGACAGTATGAGTGAGGTCAGTGATGTATCTGGATGGGTAGTGAGAGTATGAGTGAGATCAGTGATGTATCTGGATGGGTAGTGACAGTATGAGTGAGGTCAGTGATGTACCTGGATGGGTAGTGACAGTATGAGTGAGGTCAGTGATGTACCTGGATGGGTAGTGACAGTCTGAGTGCGGTTAGTGATGTATCTGGATGGGTAGTGACAGTATGAGTGAGGTCAGTGATGTATCTGGATGGTAGTGACAGTATCAGTGAGGTCAGTGATGTATCTGGATGGGTAGTGACAGTTTGAGTGAGGTCAGTGATGTATCTGGATGGGTAGTGACAGTATGAATGTGGTCAGTGATGTATCTGGATGGGTAGTGACAGTATGATTGAGGTCAGTGATGTACCTGGATGAGTAGTGACAGTATGAGTGAGGTCAGTGATGTATCTGGATGGGTAGTGACAGTATGAGTGAGGTCAGTGATGTATCTGGATGGGTAGTGACAGTATGAGTGAGGTCAGTGGTGTATCTGGATGGGTAATGACAGTATGAGTGAGGTCAGTGATGTAACTGGATGGGTAGTGAAAGTATGAGTGAGGTCAGTGATGTATCTGGATGCCTAGTGACAGTATGAGTGAGATCAGTGATGTATCTGCATGGGTAGTGACAGTATGAGTGAGATCACTGATGTATATTGATGGGTAGTGACAGTATGAGTGAGGTCAGTGATGTATCTGGATGGGTAGTGAAAGTATGAGTGAGATCAGTGATGTATCTGGATGGGTAGTGAAAGTATGAGTGATGTCAGTAATGTATCTGGATGGGTTCTGACGGTATGAGTGATATCAGTGATGTACCTGGATGGGTAGTGACAGTATGAGTGAGGTCAGTGATGTATCTGGATGGATAGTGACAGTATGAGTGAGGTCAGTGATGTATCTGGATGGGTAGTGACAGTATGAGTGAGGTCAATGATGTACCTGGATGGGTAGTGACAGTATGAGTGAGGTCAGTGATGTATCTGGATTGGTAGTGACAGTATGAGTGAGGTCAGTGATGTATCTGGATGGGTAGTGACTGTATGAGTGATGTCAGTGATGTATCTGGATGAGTAGTGACAGTATGAGTGAGGTCAGTGATGTATCTGGATGAGTAGTGACAGTATGAGTGAGATCAGTGATGTATCTGGATGGGTAGTGACAGTATGAGTGAGATCAGTGATGTATCTGGATGGGTAGTGACAGTATGAATGATGTCAGTAATGTATCTGGATGGGTAGTGAGAGTGTGAGTGAGGTCAGTGATGTATCTGGATGGGTAGTGACAGTTTGAGTGAGGTCAGTGATGTATCTGGAAGATTAGTGACAGTATGAGTGAGATCAGTGATGTATCTGGATGGGTAGTGACAGTATGAGTGAGGTCAGTGATGTATCTGGATGGGTAGTGACAGTATGAGTGAGGTCAGTGATGTATCTGGATGGGTAGTGACAGTATGAGTGAGGCCAGTGATGTATCTGGATTGGTAGTGACAGTATGATTGCGGTCAGTGATGTACCTGGATGGGTAGTGAAAGTATGAGTGAGGGCAGTGATGTATCTGGATGGCTAGTGACAGTATGAGTGAGGTCAGTGATGTATCTGGATGGGTAGTGACAGTATGAGTGAGGTCAGTGGTGTATCTGGATGGGTAATGACAGTATGAGTGAGGTCAGTGATGTATCTGGATGGATAGTGACAGTATGAGTGAGGTCAGTGATGTATCTGGATGGGTAGTGATAGTATGAGTGAGGTCAGTGATGTAACTGGATGGGTAGTGAAAGTATGAGTGAGGTCAGTGATGTATCTGGATGGGTAGTGACAGTATGAGTGAGATCAGTGAGGTATCTGGATGGGTAGTGACAGTATGAGTGTGATCAGTGATGTATATGGATGGGTAGTGACAGTATGAGTGAGGTCAGTGATGTATCTGAATGAGTAGTGACAGTATGAGTGATATCAGTGATGTATCTGGATGGGTAGTGACAGTATGAGTGAGGTCAGTGATGTATCTGGATGGGTAGTGACAGTATGAGTGATATCAGTGATGTATCTGGATGGGTAGTGACAGTATGAGTGAGGACAGTGATGTATCTGGATGGGTAGTGACAATATGAGTGAGGTCAATGATGTACCTGGATGGCTAGTGACAGTATGAGTGAGGTCAGTGATGTATCTGGATTGGTAGTGACAGTAGGAGTGAGGTCAGTGATGTATCTGGATGATTAGTGACAGTATGAGTGATGTCAGTGATGTATCTGGATGAGTAGTGACAGTATGAGTGAGGTCAGTGTTGTATCTGGATGAGTAGTGACAGTATGAGTGAGATCAGTGATGTATCTGGATGGGTAGTGACAGTATGAGTGAGGTCAGTGATGTATCTGGATGGGAAGTGACAGTATCAGTGAGGTCAGTGATGTATCTGGATGGGTAGTGACAGTATGAGTGAGGTCAGTGATGTATCTGGATGGGTAGTGACAGTATGAGTGAGATCAGTGATGTATCTGGATGGGTAGTGACAGTATGAGTGAGGTCAGTGATGTATCTGGATGGGTAGTGACAGTATGAGTGATATCAGTGATGTATCTGGATGGGTAGTGACAGTATGAGTGATGTCAGTAATGTATCTGGATGGGTAGTGACAGTATCAGTGAGGTCAGTAATGTATCTGGATGGGTAATGACAGTATGAGTGAGGTCAGTGATGTATCTGGATGGGTAGTGACAGTATGAGTGGGGTCAGTGATGATTCTGGATGGGTTGTGATAGTATGAGCGATGTCAGTGATATATCTGGATGGGTAGTGACAATATGAGTGAGATCAGTGATGTATCTGGATGGGTAGTGACAGTATGAGTGAGATCAGTGATGTATCTGGATGGGTAGTGACAGTATGAGTGAGATCAGTGATGTATCTGGATGGGTAGTGACAGTATGAGTGATGTCAGTGATGTATCTGGATGGGTAGTGACAGTATGAGTGAGGTCAGTGATGTATCTGGATGGTAGTGACAGTATGAGTGAGGTCAGTGATGTATCTGGATGGGTAGTGACAGTATGAGTGAGGTCAGTGATGTATCTGGATGGGTAGTAACAGTATGAGTGATGTCAGTGATGTATCTGGATGGGTAGTGACAGTATGAGTGAGATCAGTGATGTATCTGGATGGGTAGTGACAGTATGAGTGAGGTCAGTGATGTATCTGGATGGGTAGTGACAGTATGAGTGAGGTCAGTGATGTATCTGAATGGGTAGTGACAGTATGAGTGAGGTCAGTGATGTACCTGGATGGGTAGTGACAGTATGAGTGAGGTCAGTGATGTATCTGGATGGGTAGTGACAGTATGAGTGAGGTCAGTGATGTATCTGGATGGGTAGTGACAGTATGAGTGAGGTCAGTGATGTACCTGGATGGGTAGTGACAGTATGAGTGAGGTCAGTGATGTATCTGGATGGGTAGTGAGAGTATGAGTGAGATCAGTGATGTATCTGGATGGGTAGTGACAGTATGAGTGAGGTCAGTGATGTATCTGGATGGGTAGTGACAGTATGAGTGAGATCAGTGATGTATCTGGATGGGTAGTGACAGTATGAGTGAGATCAGTGATGTATCTGGATGGGAAGTGACAGTATGAGTGAGATCAGTGATGTATCTGGATGGGTAGTGACAGTATGAGTGAGATCAGTGATGTATCTGGATGGGTAGTGACAGTATGAGTGAGATCAGTGATGTATCTGGATGGGTAGTGACAGTATGAGTGAGATCAGTGATGTTTCTGGATGGGTAGTGACAGTATGAGTGAGGTCAGTGATGTATCTGGATGGGTAGTGACAGTCTGAGTGAGATCAGTGATGTATCTGGATGGGTAGTGGCAGTATGAGTGATATCAGTGATGTATCTGGATGGGTAGTGACAGTATGAGTGATGTCAGTAATGTATCTGGATGGGTAGTGACAGTATCAGTGAGGTCAGTAATGTATCTGGATGGGTAATGACAGTATGAATGAGGTCAGTGATGTATCTGGATGGGTAGTGACAGTATGAGTGGGGTCAGTGATGATTCTGGATGGGTTGTGATAGTATGAGCGATGTCAGTGATATATCTGGATGGGTAGTGACAATATGAGTGAGATCAGTGATGTATCTGGATGGGTAGTGACAGTATGAGTGAGATCAGTGATGTATCTGGATGGGTAGTGACAGTATGAGTGTGATCAGTGATGTATCTGGATGGGTAGTGACAGTATGAGTGATGTCAGTGATGTATCTGGATGGGTAGTGACGGTATGAGTGAGGTCAGTGATGTATCTGGATGGGTAGTGACAGTATGAATGAGGTCAGTGATGTATCTGAATGGGTAGTGACAGTATGAGTGAGGTCAGTGATGTACCTGGATGGGTAGTGACAGTATGAGTGAGGTCAGTGATGTATCTGGATGGGTAGTGACAGTATGAGTGAGGTCAGTGATGTATCTGGATGGATAGTGTCAGTATGAGTGATGTCAGTGAGGTATCTGGATGGGTAGTGACAGTATGAGTGATGTCAGTGATGTATCTGGATGGGTAGTGACAGTATGAGTGACGTCAGTGATGTATCTGGATGCGTAGTGACAGTATGAGTGAGGTCAGTGATGTACCTGGATGGGTAGTGACAGTATGAGTGAGGTCAGTGATGTATCTGGATGGGTAGTGACAGTATGAGTGAGGTCAGTGATGTATCTGGATGGGTAGTGACAGTATGAGTGAGGTCAGTGATGTACCTGGATGGGTAGTGACAGTATGAGTGAGGTCAGTGATGTATCTGGATGGGTAGTGAGAGTATGAGTGAGATCAGTGATGTATCTGGATGGGTAGTGACAGTATGAGTGAGGTCAGTGATGTATCTGGATGGGTAGTGACAGTATGAGTGAGATCAGTGATGTATCTGGATGGGTAGTGACAGTATGAGTGAGATCAGTGATGTATCTGGATGGGTAGTGACAGTATGAGTGAGGTCAGTGATGTACCTGAATGGGTAGTGACAGTATGAGTGAGATCAGTGATGTATCTGGATGGGTAGTGACAGTATGAGTGAGGTCAGTGATGTATCTGGATGGGAAGTGACAGTATGAGTGAGATCAGTGATGTATCTGGATGGGTAGTGACAGTATGAGTGAGATCAGTGATGTATCTGGATGGGTAGTGACAGTATGAGTGAGATCAGTGATGTATCTGGATGGGTAGTGACAGTATGAGTGAGATCAGTGATGTTTCTGGATGGGTAGTGACAGTATGAGTGAGGTCAGTGATGTATCTGGATGGGTAGTGACAGTCTGAGTGAGATCAGTGATGTATCTGGATGGGTAGTGGCAGTATGAGTGATGTCAGTAATGTATCTGGATGGGTAGTGACAGTATCAGTGAGGTCAGTAATGTGTCTGGATGGGTAGTGACAGTATGAGTGATGTCAGTGATGTATCTGTATGAGTAGTGACAGTATGAGTGAGGTCAGTGATGTATCTGGATGGGTAGTGACAGTATGAGTGTGGTCAGTAATGTATCTGGATGGGTAGTGACAGTATGAGTGATGTCAGTGATGTATCTGGATGAGTCGTGACAGTATGAGTGAGGTCAGTGATGTATCTGGATGGGTAGTGACAGTATGAGTGAGATCAGTGATGTATCTGGATGGGTAGTGACAGTATGAGTGAGATCAGTGATGTATCTGGATCGGTAGTGACAGTATGAGTGAGGTCAGTGATGTATCTGGATGGGTAGTGACAATATGAGTGAGATCAGTGATGTATCTGGATGGGTAGTGACAGTATGAGTGAGGTCAGTGATGTATCTGGATGGGTAGTGACAGTATGAGTGAGGTCAGTGATTTATCTGGATGGGTAGTGACAGTATGAGTGAGATCAGTGATGTATCTGGATGGGTAGTGACAGTATGAGTGAGGTCAGTGATGTATCTGGATGTGTAGTGACTGTATGAGTGAGGTCAGTGATGTATCTGGATGGGTAGTGACAGTATGAGTGAGGTCAGTGTTGTATCTGGATGTGTAATGACAGTATGAGTGAGGTCAGTGATGTATCTGGATGGGTAGTGACAGTATGAGTGAGGTCAGTGATGTATCTGGATGGGTAGTGACAGTATGAGTGAGGTCAGTGATGTATCTGGATGGGTAGTGAGAGTATGAGTGAGGTCAGTGATGTATCTGGATGGGTAGTGACAGTATGAATGTGGTCAGTGATGTATCTGGATGGGCAGTGACAGTGTGAGTGAGGTCAGTGATGTATCTGGATGGGTAGTGACAGTATGAGTGAGGTCAGTGATGTATCTGGATGAGTAGTGACAGTATGAGTGAGGTCAGTGATGTATCTGGATGGGTAGTGACAGTATGAGTGAGGTCAGTGATGTATCTGGATGGGTAGTGACAGTATGAGTGAGGTCAGTGATGTATCTGGATGGGTAGTGACAGTATGAGTGAGGTCAGTGATGTACCTGGATGGGTAGTGACAGTATGAGTGAGGTCAGTGATGTATCTGGATGGGTAGTGAGAGTATGAGTGAGATCAGTGATGTATCTGGATGGGTAGTGACAGTATGAGTGAGGTCAGTGATGTATCTGGATGGGTAGTGACAGTATGAGTGAGATCAGTGATGTATCTGGATGGGTAGTGACAGTATGAGTGTGGTCAGTGATGTATCTGGATGGGTAGTGACAGTATGAGTGATGTCAGTAATGTATCTGGATGGGTAGTGACAGTATCAGTGAGGTCAGTAATGTATCTGGATGGGTAGTGACAGTATGAGTGATGTCAGTGATGTATCTGGATGAGTCGTGACAGTATGAGTGAGGTCAGTGATGTATCTGGATGGGTAGTGACAGTATGAGTGAGATCAGTGATGTATCTGGATGGGTAGTGACAGTATGAGTGAGATCAGTGATGTATCTGGATCGGTAGTGACAGTATGAGTGAGGTCAGTGATGTATCTGGATGGGTAGTGACAATATGAGTGAGATCAGTGATGTATCTGGATGGGTAGTGACAGTATGAGTGAGGTCAGTGATGTATCTGGATGGGTAGTGACAGTATGAGTGATGTCAGTGATGTATCTGGATGGGTAGTGACAGTATGAGTGAGGTCAGTGATGTATCTGGATGGGTAGTGACATTATGAGTGAGATCAGTGATGTATTTGGATGGATAGTGACAGTATGAGTGAGGTCAGTGATTTATCTGGATGGGTAGTGACAGTATGAGTGAGATCAGTGATGTATCTGGACGGTAGTGACAGTATGAGTGAGATCAGTGATGTATCTGGATGGGTAGTGACAGTATGAGTGAGGTCAGTGATGTATCTGGATGTGTAGTGACTGTATGAGTGAGGTCAGTGATGTATCTGGATGGGTAGTGACAGTATGAGTGAGATCAGTGTTGTATCTGGATGTGTAATGACAGTATGAGTGAGGTCAGTGATGTATCTGGATGGGTAGTGACAGTATGAGTGAGGTCAGTGATGTATCTGGATGGGTAGTGACAGTATGAGTGAGGTCAGTGATGTATCTGGATGGGTAGTGAGAGTATGAGTGAGGTCAGTGATGTATCTGGATGGGTAGTGACAGTATGAATGTGGTCAGTGATGTATCTGGATGGGCAGTGACAGTGTGAGTGAGATCAGTGATGTATCTGGATGGGTAGTGACAGTATGAGTGAGATCAGTGATGTATCTGGATGGGAAGTGACAGTATGAGTGAGATCAGTGATGTATCTGGATGGGTAGCGACAGTATGAGTGAGATCAGTGATGTATCTGGATGGGTAGTGACAGTATGAGTGAGATCAGTGATGTATCTGGATGGGTAGTGACAGTATGAGTGAGATCAGTGATGTATCTGGATGGGTAGTGACAGTATGAGTGAGGTCAGTGATGTATCTGGATGGGTAGTGACAGTATGAGTGAGATCAGTGATGTATCTGGATGGGTAGTGACAGTATGAGTGAGATCAGTGATGTATCTGGATGGGAAGTGACAGTATGAGTGAGATCAGTGATGTATCTGGATGGGAAGTGACAGTATGAGTGAGATCAGTGATGTATCTGGATGGGTAGTGACAGTATGAGTGATGTCAGTAATGTATCTGGATGGGTAGTGACAGTATCAGTGAGGTCAGTAATGTATCTGGATGGGTAGTGACAGTATCAGTGAGGTCAGTAATGTATCTGGATGGGTAGTGACAGTATGAGTGATGTCAGTGATGTATCTGGATGAGTCGTGACAGTATGAGTGAGGTCAGTGATGTATCTGGATGGGTAGTGACAGTATGAGTGAGATCAGTGATGTATCTGGATGGGTAGTGACAGTATGAGTGAGATCAGTGATGTATCTGGATCGGTAGTGACAGTATGAGTGAGGTCAGTGATGTATCTGGATGGGTAGTGACAATATGAGTGAGATCAGTGATGTATCTGGATGGGTAGTGACAGTATGAGTGAGGTCAGTGATGTATCTGGATGGGTAGTGACAGTATGAGTGATGTCAGTGATGTATCTGGATGGGTAGTGACAGTATGAGTGAGGTCAGTGATGTATCTGGATGGGTAGTGACAGTATGAGTGAGGTCAGTGATGTACCTGGATGGGTAGTGACAGTATGAGTGAGGTCAGTGATGTATCTGGATGGGTAGTGAGAGTATGAGTGAGATCAGTGATGTATCTGGATGGGTAGTGACAGTATGAGTGAGGTCAGTGATGTATCTGGATGGGTAGTGACAGTATGAGTGAGATCAGTGATGTATCTGGATGGGTAGTGACAGTATGAGTGAGATCAGTGATGTATCTGGATGGGAAGTGACAGTATGAGTGAGATCAGTGATGTATCTGGATGGGTAGCGACAGTATGAGTGAGATCAGTGATGTATCTGGATGGGTAGTGACAGTATGAGTGAGATCAGTGATGTATCTGGATGGGTAGTGACAGTATGAGTGAGATCAGTGATGTATCTGGATGGGTAGTGACAGTATGAGTGAGGTCAGTGATGTATCTGGATGGGTAGTGACAGTATGAGTGAGATCAGTGATGTATCTGGATGGGTAGTGACAGTATGAGTGAGATCAGTGATGTATCTGGATGGGAAGTGACAGTATGAGTGAGATCAGTGATGTATCTGGATGGGAAGTGACAGTATGAGTGAGATCAGTGATGTATCTGGATGGGTAGTGACAGTATGAGTGTGGTCAGTGATGTATCTGGATGGGTAGTGACAGTATGAGTGATGTCAGTAATGTATCTGGATGGGTAGTGACAGTATCAGTGAGGTCAGTAATGTATCTGGATGGGTAGTGACAGTATGAGTGATGTCAGTGATGTATCTGGATGAGTCGTGACAGTATGAGTGAGGTCAGTGATGTATCTGGATGGGTAGTGACAGTATGAGTGAGATCAGTGATGTATCTGGATGGGTAGTGACAGTATGAGTGAGATCAGTGATGTATCTGGATCGGTAGTGACAGTATGAGTGAGGTCAGTGATGTATCTGGATGGGTAGTGACAATATGAGTGAGATCAGTGATGTATCTGGATGGGTAGTGACAGTATGAGTGAGGTCAGTGATGTATCTGGATGGGTAGTGACAGTATGAGTGATGTCAGTGATGTATCTGGATGGGTAGTGACAGTATGAGTGAGGTCAGTGATGTATCTGGATGGGTAGTGACATTATGAGTGAGATCAGTGATGTATTTGGATGGATAGTGACAGTATGAGTGAGGTCAGTGATTTATCTGGATGGGTAGTGACAGTATGAGTGAGATCAGTGATGTATCTGGACGGTAGTGACAGTATGAGTGAGATCAGTGATGTATCTGGATGGGTAGTGACAGTATGAGTGAGGTCAGTGATGTATCTGGATGTGTAGTGACTGTATGAGTGAGGTCAGTGATGTATCTGGATGGGTAGTGACAGTATGAGTGAGATCAGTGTTGTATCTGGATGTGTAATGACAGTATGAGTGAGGTCAGTGATGTATCTGGATGGGTAGTGACAGTATGAGTGAGGTCAGTGATGTATCTGGATGGGTAGTGACAGTATGAGTGAGGTCAGTGATGTATCTGGATGGGTAGTGAGAGTATGAGTGAGGTCAGTGATGTATCTGGATGGGTAGTGACAGTATGAATGTGGTCAGTGATGTATCTGGATGGGCAGTGACAGTGTGAGTGAGGTCAGTGATGTATCTGGATGGGTAGTGACAGTATGAGTGAGGTCAGTGATGTATCTGGATGAGTACTGACAGTATGAGTGAGGTCAGTGATGTATCTGGATGGGTAGTGACAGTATGAGTGAGGTCAGTGATGTATCTGGATGGGTAGTGACAGTATGAGTGAGGTCAGTGATGTATCTGGATGGGTAGTGACAGTATGAGTGAGGTCAGTGATGTACCTGGATGGGTAGTGACAGTATGAGTGAGGTCAGTGATGTATCTGGATGGGTAGTGAGAGTATGAGTGAGATCAGTGATGTATCTGGATGGGTAGTGACAGTATGAGTGAGGTCAGTGATGTATCTGGATGGGTAGTGACAGTATGAGTGAGATCAGTGATGTATCTGGATGGGTAGTGACAGTATGAGTGAGATCAGTGATGTATCTGGATGGGAAGTGACAGTATGAGTGAGATCAGTGATGTATCTGGATGGGTAGCGACAGTATGAGTGAGATCAGTGATGTATCTGGATGGGTAGTGACAGTATGAGTGAGATCAGTGATGTATCTGGATGGGTAGTGACAGTATGAGTGAGATCAGTGATGTTTCTGGATGGGTAGTGACAGTATGAGTGAGGTCAGTGATGTATCTGGATGGGTAGTGACAGTCTGAGTGAGATCAGTGATGTATCTGGATGGGTAGTGGCAGTATGAGTGATATCAGTGATGTATCTGGATGGGTAGTGACAGTATGAGTGATGTCAGTAATGTATCTGGATGGGTAGTGACAGTATCAGTGAGGTCAGTAATGTATCTGGATGGGTAATGACAGTATGAGTGAGGTCAGTGATGTATCTGGATGGGTAGTGACAGTATGAGTGGGGTCAGTGATGATTCTGGATGGGTTGTGATAGTATGAGCGATGTCAGTGATATATCTGGATGGGTAGTGACAATATGAGTGAGATCAGTGATGTATCTGGATGGGTAGTGACAGTATGAGTGAGATCAGTGATGTATCTGGATGGGTAGTGACAGTATGAGTGAGATCAGTGATGTATCTGGATGGGTAGTGACGGTATGAGTGAGGTCAGTGATGTATCTGGATGGGTAGTGACAGTATGAGTGAGGTCAGTGATGTATCTGAATGGGTAGTGACAGTATGAGTGAGGTCAGTGATGTACCTGGATGGGTAGTGACAGTATGAGTGAGGTCAGTGATGTATCTGGATGGGTAGTGACAGTATGAGTGAGGTCAGTGATGTATCTGGATGGATAGTGTCAGTATGAGTGATGTCAGTGATGTATCTGGATGGTAGTGACAGTATGAGTGAGGTCAGTGATGTATCTGGATGGGTAGTGACAGTATGAGTGAGGTCAGTGATGTATCTGGATGGGTAGTAACAGTATGAGTGATGTCAGTGATGTATCTGGATGGGTAGTGACAGTATGAGTGAGATCAGTGATGTATCTGGATGGGTAGTGACAGTATGAGTGAGGTCAGTGATGTATCTGGATGGGTAGTGACAGTATGAGTGAGGTCAGTGATGTATCTGAATGGGTAGTGACAGTATGAGTGAGGTCAGTGATGTACCTGGATGGGTAGTGACAGTATGAGTGAGGTCAGTGATGTATCTGGATGGGTAGTGACAGTATGAGTGAGGTCAGTGATGTATCTGGATGGGTAGTGACAGTATGAGTGAGGTCAGTGATGTACCTGGATGGGTAGTGACAGTATGAGTGAGGTCAGTGATGTATCTGGATGGGTAGTGAGAGTATGAGTGAGATCAGTGATGTATCTGGATGGGTAGTGACAGTATGAGTGAGGTCAGTGATGTATCTGGATGGGTAGTGACAGTATGAGTGAGATCAGTGATGTATCTGGATGGGTAGTGACAGTATGAGTGAGATCAGTGATGTATCTGGATGGGTAGTAACAGTATGAGTGATGTCAGTGATGTATCTGGATGGGTAGTGACAGTATGAGTGAGATCAGTGATGTATCTGGATGGGTAGTGACAGTATGAGTGAGGTCAGTGATGTATCTGGATGGGTAGTGACAGTATGAGTGAGGTCAGTGATGTATCTGAATGGGTAGTGACAGTATGAGTGAGGTCAGTGATGTACCTGGATGGGTAGTGACAGTATGAGTGAGGTCAGTGATGTATCTGGATGGGTAGTGACAGTATGAGTGAGGTCAGTGATGTATCTGGATGGGTAGTGACAGTATGAGTGAGGTCAGTGATGTACCTGGATGGGTAGTGACAGTATGAGTGAGGTCAGTGATGTATCTGGATGGGTAGTGAGAGTATGAGTGAGATCAGTGATGTATCTGGATGGGTAGTGACAGTATGAGTGAGGTCAGTGATGTATCTGGATGGGTAGTGACAGTATGAGTGAGATCAGTGATGTATCTGGATGGGTAGTGACAGTATGAGTGAGATCAGTGATGTATCTGGATGGGAAGTGACAGTATGAGTGAGATCAGTGATGTATCTGGATGGGTAGTGACAGTATGAGTGAGATCAGTGATGTATCTGGATGGGTAGTGACAGTATGAGTGAGATCAGTGATGTATCTGGATGGGTAGTGACAGTATGAGTGAGATCAGTGATGTTTCTGGATGGGTAGTGACAGTATGAGTGAGGTCAGTGATGTATCTGGATGGGTAGTGACAGTCTGAGTGAGATCAGTGATGTATCTGGATGGGTAGTGGCAGTATGAGTGATATCAGTGATGTATCTGGATGGGTAGTGACAGTATGAGTGATGTCAGTAATGTATCTGGATGGGTAGTGACAGTATCAGTGAGGTCAGTAATGTATCTGGATGGGTAATGACAGTATGAATGAGGTCAGTGATGTATCTGGATGGGTAGTGACAGTATGAGTGGGGTCAGTGATGATTCTGGATGGGTTGTGATAGTATGAGTGAGGTCAGTGATGTATCTGGATGGGTAGTGACAGTATGAGTGAGATCAGTGATGTATCTGGATGGGTAGTGACAGTATGAGTGAGATCAGTGATGTATCTGGATGGGAAGTGACAGTATGAGTGAGATCAGTGATGTATCTGGATGGGAAGTGACAGTATGAGTGAGATCAGTGATGTATCTGGATGGGTAGTGACAGTATGAGTGATGTCAGTAATGTATCTGGATGGGTAGTGACAGTATCAGTGAGGTCAGTAATGTATCTGGATGGGTAGTGACAGTATCAGTGAGGTCAGTAATGTATCTGGATGGGTAGTGACAGTATGAGTGATGTCAGTGATGTATCTGGATGAGTCGTGACAGTATGAGTGAGGTCAGTGATGTATCTGGATGGGTAGTGACAGTATGAGTGAGATCAGTGATGTATCTGGATGGGTAGTGACAGTATGAGTGAGATCAGTGATGTATCTGGATCGGTAGTGACAGTATGAGTGAGGTCAGTGATGTATCTGGATGGGTAGTGACAATATGAGTGAGATCAGTGATGTATCTGGATGGGTAGTGACAGTATGAGTGAGGTCAGTGATGTATCTGGATGGGTAGTGACAGTATGAGTGATGTCAGTGATGTATCTGGATGGGTAGTGACAGTATGAGTGAGGTCAGTGATGTATCTGGATGGGTAGTGACAGTATGAGTGAGGTCAGTGATGTACCTGGATGGGTAGTGACAGTATGAGTGAGGTCAGTGATGTATCTGGATGGGTAGTGAGAGTATGAGTGAGATCAGTGATGTATCTGGATGGGTAGTGACAGTATGAGTGAGGTCAGTGATGTATCTGGATGGGTAGTGACAGTATGAGTGAGATCAGTGATGTATCTGGATGGGTAGTGACAGTATGAGTGAGATCAGTGATGTATCTGGATGGGAAGTGACAGTATGAGTGAGATCAGTGATGTATCTGGATGGGTAGCGACAGTATGAGTGAGATCAGTGATGTATCTGGATGGGTAGTGACAGTATGAGTGAGATCAGTGATGTATCTGGATGGGTAGTGACAGTATGAGTGAGATCAGTGATGTATCTGGATGGGTAGTGACAGTATGAGTGAGGTCAGTGATGTATCTGGATGGGTAGTGACAGTATGAGTGAGATCAGTGATGTATCTGGATGGGTAGTGACAGTATGAGTGAGATCAGTGATGTATCTGGATGGGAAGTGACAGTATGAGTGAGATCAGTGATGTATCTGGATGGGAAGTGACAGTATGAGTGAGATCAGTGATGTATCTGGATGGGTAGTGACAGTATGAGTGTGGTCAGTGATGTATCTGGATGGGTAGTGACAGTATGAGTGATGTCAGTAATGTATCTGGATGGGTAGTGACAGTATCAGTGAGGTCAGTAATGTATCTGGATGGGTAGTGACAGTATGAGTGATGTCAGTGATGTATCTGGATGAGTCGTGACAGTATGAGTGAGGTCAGTGATGTATCTGGATGGGTAGTGACAGTATGAGTGAGATCAGTGATGTATCTGGATGGGTAGTGACAGTATGAGTGAGATCAGTGATGTATCTGGATCGGTAGTGACAGTATGAGTGAGGTCAGTGATGTATCTGGATGGGTAGTGACAATATGAGTGAGATCAGTGATGTATCTGGATGGGTAGTGACAGTATGAGTGAGGTCAGTGATGTATCTGGATGGGTAGTGACAGTATGAGTGATGTCAGTGATGTATCTGGATGGGTAGTGACAGTATGAGTGAGGTCAGTGATGTATCTGGATGGGTAGTGACATTATGAGTGAGATCAGTGATGTATTTGGATGGATAGTGACAGTATGAGTGAGGTCAGTGATTTATCTGGATGGGTAGTGACAGTATGAGTGAGATCAGTGATGTATCTGGACGGTAGTGACAGTATGAGTGAGATCAGTGATGTATCTGGATGGGTAGTGACAGTATGAGTGAGGTCAGTGATGTATCTGGATGTGTAGTGACTGTATGAGTGAGGTCAGTGATGTATCTGGATGGGTAGTGACAGTATGAGTGAGATCAGTGTTGTATCTGGATGTGTAATGACAGTATGAGTGAGGTCAGTGATGTATCTGGATGGGTAGTGACAGTATGAGTGAGGTCAGTGATGTATCTGGATGGGTAGTGACAGTATGAGTGAGGTCAGTGATGTATCTGGATGGGTAGTGAGAGTATGAGTGAGGTCAGTGATGTATCTGGATGGGTAGTGACAGTATGAATGTGGTCAGTGATGTATCTGGATGGGCAGTGACAGTGTGAGTGAGGTCAGTGATGTATCTGGATGGGTAGTGACAGTATGAGTGAGGTCAGTGATGTATCTGGATGAGTACTGACAGTATGAGTGAGGTCAGTGATGTATCTGGATGGGTAGTGACAGTATGAGTGAGGTCAGTGATGTATCTGGATGGGTAGTGACAGTATGAGTGAGGTCAGTGATGTATCTGGATGGGTAGTGACAGTATGAGTGAGGTCAGTGATGTACCTGGATGGGTAGTGACAGTATGAGTGAGGTCAGTGATGTATCTGGATGGGTAGTGAGAGTATGAGTGAGATCAGTGATGTATCTGGATGGGTAGTGACAGTATGAGTGAGGTCAGTGATGTATCTGGATGGGTAGTGACAGTATGAGTGAGATCAGTGATGTATCTGGATGGGTAGTGACAGTATGAGTGAGATCAGTGATGTATCTGGATGGGAAGTGACAGTATGAGTGAGATCAGTGATGTATCTGGATGGGTAGCGACAGTATGAGTGAGATCAGTGATGTATCTGGATGGGTAGTGACAGTATGAGTGAGATCAGTGATGTATCTGGATGGGTAGTGACAGTATGAGTGAGATCAGTGATGTTTCTGGATGGGTAGTGACAGTATGAGTGAGGTCAGTGATGTATCTGGATGGGTAGTGACAGTCTGAGTGAGATCAGTGATGTATCTGGATGGGTAGTGGCAGTATGAGTGATATCAGTGATGTATCTGGATGGGTAGTGACAGTATGAGTGATGTCAGTAATGTATCTGGATGGGTAGTGACAGTATCAGTGAGGTCAGTAATGTATCTGGATGGGTAATGACAGTATGAGTGAGGTCAGTGATGTATCTGGATGGGTAGTGACAGTATGAGTGGGGTCAGTGATGATTCTGGATGGGTTGTGATAGTATGAGCGATGTCAGTGATATATCTGGATGGGTAGTGACAATATGAGTGAGATCAGTGATGTATCTGGATGGGTAGTGACAGTATGAGTGAGATCAGTGATGTATCTGGATGGGTAGTGACAGTATGAGTGAGATCAGTGATGTATCTGGATGGGTAGTGACGGTATGAGTGAGGTCAGTGATGTATCTGGATGGGTAGTGACAGTATGAGTGAGGTCAGTGATGTATCTGAATGGGTAGTGACAGTATGAGTGAGGTCAGTGATGTACCTGGATGGGTAGTGACAGTATGAGTGAGGTCAGTGATGTATCTGGATGGGTAGTGACAGTATGAGTGAGGTCAGTGATGTATCTGGATGGATAGTGTCAGTATGAGTGATGTCAGTGAGGTATCTGGATGGGTAGTGACAGTATGAGTGATGTCAGTGATGTATCTGGATGGGTAGTGACAGTATGAGTGACGTCAGTGATGTATCTGGATGCGTAGTGACAGTATGAGTGAGGTCAGTGATGTACCTGGATGGGTAGTGACAGTATGAGTGAGGTCAGTGATGTATCTGGATGGGTAGTGACAGTATGAGTGAGGTCAGTGATGTATCTGGATGGGTAGTGACAGTATGAGTGAGGTCAGTGATGTACCTGGATGGGTAGTGACAGTATGAGTGAGGTCAGTGATGTATCTGGATGGGTAGTGAGAGTATGAGTGAGATCAGTGATGTATCTGGATGGGTAGTGACAGTATGAGTGAGGTCAGTGATGTATCTGGATGGGTAGTGACAGTATGAGTGAGATCAGTGATGTATCTGGATGGGTAGTGACAGTATGAGTGAGATCAGTGATGTATCTGGATGGGTAGTGACAGTATGAGTGAGGTCAGTGATGTACCTGAATGGGTAGTGACAGTATGAGTGAGATCAGTGATGTATCTGGATGGGTAGTGACAGTATGAGTGAGGTCAGTGATGTATCTGGATGGGAAGTGACAGTATGAGTGAGATCAGTGATGTATCTGGATGGGTAGTGACAGTATGAGTGAGATCAGTGATGTATCTGGATGGGTAGTGACAGTATGAGTGAGATCAGTGATGTATCTGGATGGGTAGTGACAGTATGAGTGAGATCAGTGATGTTTCTGGATGGGTAGTGACAGTATGAGTGAGGTCAGTGATGTATCTGGATGGGTAGTGACAGTCTGAGTGAGATCAGTGATGTATCTGGATGGGTAGTGACAGTATCAGTGAGGTCAGTAATGTGTCTGGATGGGTAGTGACAGTATGAGTGATGTCAGTGATGTATCTGTAAGAGTAGTGACAGTATGAGTGAGGTCAGTGATGTATCTGGATGGGTAGTGACAGTATGAGTGTGGTCAGTGATGTATCTGGATGGGTAGTGACAGTATGAGTGATGTCAGTAATGTATCTGGATGGGTAGTGACAGTATCAGTGAGGTCAGTAATGTATCTGGATGGGTAGTGACAGTATGAGTGATGTCAGTGATGTATCTGGATGAGTCGTGACAGTATGAGTGAGGTCAGTGATGTATCTGGATGGGTAGTGACAGTATGAGTGAGATCAGTGATGTATCTGGATGGGTAGTGACAGTATGAGTGAGATCAGTGATGTATCTGGATCGGTAGTGACAGTATGAGTGAGGTCAGTGATGTATCTGGATGGGTAGTGACAATATGAGTGAGATCAGTGATGTATCTGGATGGGTAGTGACAGTATGAGTGAGGTCAGTGATGTATCTGGATGGGTAGTGACAGTATGAGTGATGTCAGTGATGTATCTGGATGGGTAGTGACAGTATGAGTGAGGTCAGTGATGTATCTGGATGGGTAGTGACATTATGAGTGAGATCAGTGATGTATTTGGATGGATAGTGACAGTATGAGTGAGGTCAGTGATTTATCTGGATGGGTAGTGACAGTATGAGTGAGATCAGTGATGTATCTGGACGGTAGTGACAGTACGAGTGAGATCAGTGATGTATCTGGATGGGTAGTGACAGTATGAGTGAGGTCAGTGATGTATCTGGATGTGTAGTGACTGTATGAGTGAGGTCAGTGATGTATCTGGATGGGTAGTGACAGTATGAGTGAGGTCAGTGTTGTATCTGGATGTGTAATGACAGTATGAGTGAGGTCAGTGATGTATCTGGATGGGTAGTGACAGTATGAGTGAGGTCAGTGATGTATCTGGATGGGTAGTGACAGTATGAGTGAGGTCAGTGATGTATCTGGATGGGTAGTGAGAGTATGAGTGAGGTCAGTGATGTATCTGGATGGGTAGTGACAGTATGAATGTGGTCAGTGATGTATCTGGATGGGCAGTGACAGTGTGAGTGAGGTCAGTGATGTATCTGGATGGGTAGTGACAGTATGAGTGAGGTCAGTGATGTATCTGGATGAGTAGTGACAGTATGAGTGAGGTCAGTGATGTATCTGGATGGGTAGTGACAGTATGAGTGAGGTCAGTGATGTATCTGGATGGGTAGTGAGAGTATGAGTGAGGTCAGTGATGTATCTGGATGGGTAGTGACAGTATGAATGTGGTCAGTGATGTATCTGGATGGGTAGTGACAGTGTGAGTGAGGTCAGTGATGTATCTGGATGGGTAGTGACAGTATGAGTGAGGTCAGTGATGTATCTGGATGAGTAGTGACAGTATGAGTGAGGTCAGTGATGTACCTGGATGAGTAGTGACAGTATGAGTGAGGTCAGTGATATATCTGGATGGGTAGTGACAGTATGAGTGAGGTCAGTGATGTATCTGGATGGGTAGTGACAGTATGAGTGAGGTCAGTGATGTATCTGGATGGGTAGTGACAGTATGAGTGAGGTCAGTGATGTACCTGGATGGGTAGTGACAGTATGAGTGAGGTCAGTGATGTATCTGGATGGGTAGTGAGAGTATGAGTGAGATCAGTGATGTATCTGGATGGGTAGTGACAGTATGAGTGAGGTCAGTGATGTATCTGGATGGGTAGTGACAGTATGAGTGAGATCAGTGATGTATCTGGATGGGTAGTGACAGTATGAGTGAGATCAGTGATGTATCTGGATGGGTAGTGACAGTATGAGTGAGGTCAGTGATGTACCTGGATGGGTAGTGAAAGTATGAGTGAGGTCAGTGATGTATCTGGATGGGTAGTGACAGTATGAGTGAGGTCAGTGATGTATCTGGATGGGTAGTGTGAGTATGAGTGAGATCAGTGATGTATCTGGATGGGTAGTGACAGTATGAGTGAGATCAGTGATGTATCTGGATGGGTAGTGACAGTATGAGTGAGATCAGTGATGTATCTGGATGGGTAGTGACAGTATGAGTGAGATCAGTGATGTATCTGGATGGGTAGTGACAGTATGAGTGAGGTCAGTGATGTATCTGAATGGGTAGTGACAGTCTGAGTGAGATCAGTGATGTATCTGGATGGGTAGTGACAATATGAGTGAGATCAGTGATGTATCTGGATGGGTAGTGACAGTATGAGTGAGGTCAGTGATGTATCTGGATGGGTAGTGACAGTATGAGTGAGATCAGTGATGTATCTGGATGGGTAGTGACAGTATGAGTGAGGTCAGTGATGTATCTGGAGGGTAGTGACAGTATGAGTGATGTCAGTGATGTATCTGGATGGGTAGTGACAGTATGAGTGAGGTCAGTGATGTATCTGGATGGGTAGTGACATTATGAGTGAGGTCAGTGATGTATCTGGATGGGTAGTGACAGTATGAGTGAGGTCAGTGATTTATGTGGATGGCAGTGACAGTATGAGTGAGATCAGTGATGTATCTGGACGGTAGTGACAGTATGAGTGAGGTCAGTGATGTAACTGGATGGGTAGTGACAGTATGAGTGAGGTCAGTGATGTACCTGGATGGGTAGTGACAGTATGAGTGAGATCAGTGATGTGTCTGGATGGGTAGTGACAGTATGAGTGAGATCAGTGATGTATCTGGATGGGTAGTGACAGTATGAGTGAGGTCAGTGATGTATCTGGATGGGTAGTGACAGTATGAGTGAGGTCAGTGATGTATCTGGATGGGTAGTGACAGTATGAGTGAGGTCAGTGATGTATCTGGATGGGTAGTGACAGTATGAATGTGGTCAGTGATGTATCTGGATGGGTAGTGACAGTGTGAGTGAGGTCAGTGATGTATCTGGATGGGTAGTGACAGTATGAGTGAGGTCAGTGATGTATCTGGATGAGTAGTGACAGTATGAGTGAGGTCAGTGATGTACCTGGATGGGTAGTGACAGTATGAGTGAGGTCAGTGATATATCTGGATGGGTAGTGACAGTATGAGTGAGGTCAGTGATGTATCTGGATGGGTAGTGACAGTATGAGTGAGGTCAGTGATGTATCTGGATGGGTAGTGACAGTATGAGTGAGGTCAGTGATGTACCTGGATGGGTAGTGACAGTATGAGTGAGGTCAGTGATGTATCTGGATGGTTAGTGAGAGTATGAGTGAGATCAGTGATGTATCTGGATGGGTAGTGACAGTATGAGTGAGGTCAGTGATGTATCTGGATGGGTAGTGACAGTATGAGTGAGATCAGTGATGTATCTGGATGGGTAGTGACAGTATGAGTGAGATCAGTGATGTATCTGGATGGGTAGTGACAGTATGAGTGAGGTCAGTGATGTACCTGGATGGGTAGTGACAGTATGAGTGAGGTCAGTGATGTATCTGGATGGGTAGTGACAGTATGAGTGAGGTCAGTGATGTATCTGGATGGGTAGTGTGAGTATGAGTGAGATCAGTGATGTATCTGGATGGGTAGTGACAGTATGAGTGAGATCAGTGATGTATCTGGATGGGTAGTGACAGTATGAGTGAGATCAGTGATGTATCTGGATGGGTAGTGACAGTATGAGTGAGATCAGTGATGTATCTGGATGGGTAGTGACAGTATGAGTGAGGTCAGTGATGTATCTGGATGGGTAGTGACAGTCTGAGTGAGATCAGTGATGTATCTGGATGGGTAGTGACAATATGAGTGAGATCAGTGATGTATCTGGATGGGTAGTGACAGTATGAGTGAGGTCAGTGATGTATCTGGATGGGTAGTGACAGTATGAGTGAGATCAGTGATGTATCTGGATGGGTAGTGACAGTATGAGTGAGGTCAGTGATGTATCTGGAGGGTAGTGACAGTATGAGTGATGTCAGTGATGTATCTGGATGGGTAGTGACAGTATGAGTGAGGTCAGTGATGTATCTGGATGGGTAGTGACATTATGAGTGAGGTCAGTGATTTATCTGGATGGGTAGTGACAGTATGAGTGAGGTCAGTGATTTATCTGGATGGCAGTGACAGTATGAGTGAGATCAGTGATGTATCTGGACGGTAGTGACAGTATGAGTGAGGTCAGTGATGTAACTGGATGGGTAGTGACAGTATGAGTGAGGTCAGTGATGTACCTGGATGGGTAGTGACAGTATGAGTGAGATCAGTGATGTGTCTGGATGGGTAGTGACAGTATGAGTGAGATCAGTGATGTATCTGGATGGGTAGTGACAGTATGAGTGAGGTCAGTGATGTATCTGGATGGGTAGTGACAGTATGAGTGAGGTCAGTGATGTATCTGGATGGGTAGTGACAGTATGAGTGAGGTCAGTGATGTATCTGGACGGTAGTGACAGTATGAGTGAGGTCAGTGATGTAACTGGATGGGTAGTGACAGTATGAGTGAGGTCAGTGATGTACCTGGTAGTGTAGTGACAGTATGAGTGAGATCAGTGATGTATCTGGATGGGTAGTGACAGTATGAGTGAGATCAGTGATGTATCTGGATGGGTAGTGACAGTATGAGTGAGATCAGTGATGTATCTGGATGGGTAGTGACAGTATGAGTGAGGTCAGTGTTGTACCTGGATGTGTAATGACAGTATGAGTGAGGTCAGTGATGTATCTGGATGGGTAGTGACAGTCTGAGTGAGATCAGTGATGTATCTGGATGGGTAGTGACAATATGAGTGAGATCAGTGATGTATCTGGATGGGTAGTGACAGTATGAGTGAGGTCAGTGATGTATCTGGATGGGTAGTGACAGTATGAGTGAGATCAGTGATGTATCTGGATGGGTAGTGACAGTATGAGTGAGGTCAGTGATGTATCTGGAGGGTAGTGACAGTATGAGTGATGTCAGTGATGTATCTGGATGGGTAGTGACAGTATGAGTGAGGTCAGTGATGTATCTGGATGGGTAGTGACATTATGAGTGAGGTCAGTGATGTACCTGGATGGGTAGTGACAGTATGAGTGAGATCAGTGATGTGTCTGGATGGGTAGTGACAGTATGAGTGAGATCAGTGATGTATCTGGATGGGTAGTGACAGTATGAGTGAGGTCAGTGATGTATCTGGATGGGTAGTGACAGTATGAGTGAGGTCAGTGATGTATCTGGATGGGTAGTGACAGTATGAGTGAGGTCAGTGATGTATCTGGATGGGTAGTGACAGTATGAATGTGGTCAGTGATGTATCTGGATGGGTAGTGACAGTGTGAGTGAGGTCAGTGATGTATCTGGATGGGTAGTGACAGTATGAGTGAGGTCAGTGATGTATCTGGATGAGTAGTGACAGTATGAGTGAGGTCAGTGATGTACCTGGATGGGTAGTGACAGTATGAGTGAGGTCAGTGATATATCTGGATGGGTAGTGACAGTATGAGTGAGGTCAGTGATGTATCTGGATGGGTAGTGACAGTATGAGTGAGGTCAGTGATGTATCTGGATGGGTAGTGACAGTATGAGTGAGGTCAGTGATGTACCTGGATGGGTAGTGACAGTATGAGTGAGGTCAGTGATGTATCTGGATGGGTAGTGAGAGTATGAGTGAGATCAGTGATGTATCTGGATGGGTAGTGACAGTATGAGTGAGGTCAGTGATGTATCTGGATGGGTAGTGACAGTATGAGTGAGATCAGTGATGTATCTGGATGGGTAGTGACAGTATGAGTGAGATCAGTGATGTATCTGGATGGGTAGTGACAGTATGAGTGAGGTCAGTGATGTACCTGGATGGGTAGTGACAGTATGAGTGAGGTCAGTGATGTATCTGGATGGGTAGTGACAGTATGAGTGAGGTCAGTGATGTATCTGGATGGGTAGTGTGAGTATGAGTGAGATCAGTGATGTATCTGGATGGGTAGTGACAGTATGAGTGAGATCAGTGATGTATCTGGATGGGTAGTGACAGTATGAGTGAGATCAGTGATGTATCTGGATGGTTAGTGACAGTATGAGTGAGATCAGTGATGTATCTGGATGGGTAGTGACAGTATGAGTGAGGTCAGTGATGTATCTGGATGGGTAGTGACAGTCTGAGTGAGATCAGTGATGTATCTGGATGGGTAGTGACAATATGAGTGAGATCAGTGATGTATCTGGATGGGTAGTGATAGTATGAGTGAGGTCAGTGATGTATCTGGATGGGTAGTGACAGTATGAGTGAGATCAGTGATGTATCTGGATGGGTAGTGACAGTATGAGTGAGGTCAGTGATGTATCTGGAGGGTAGTGACATTATGAGTGATGTCAGTGATGTATCTGGATGGGTAGTGACAGTATGAGTGAGGTCAGTGATGTATCTGGATGGGTAGTGACATTATGAGTGAGGTCAGTGATTTATCTGGATGGGTAGTGACAGTATGAGTGAGGTCAGTGATTTATCTGGATGGCAGTGACAGTATGAGTGAGATCAGTGATGTATCTGGACGGTAGTGACAGTATGAGTGAGGTCAGTGATGTAACTGGATGGGTAGTGACAGTATGAGTGAGGTCAGTGATGTACCTGGATGGGTAGTGACAGTATGAGTGAGATCAGTGATGTGTCTGGATGGGTAGTGACAGTATGAGTGAGGTCAGTGATGTACCTGGATGGGTAGTGACAGTATGAGTGAGATCAGTGATGTGTCTGGATGGGTAGTGACAGTATGAGTGAGGTCAGTGATGTATCTGGATGGGTAGTGACAGTATGAGTGAGGTCAGTGATGTATCTGGAGGGTAGTGACAGTATGAGTGATGTCAGTGATGTATCTGGATGGGTAGTGACAGTATGAGTGAGGTCAGTGATGTATCTGGATGGGTAGTGACATTATGAGTGAGGTCAGTGATTTATCTGGATGGGTAGTGACAGTATGAGTGAGGTCAGTGATTTATCTGGATGGCAGTGACAGTATGAGTGAGATCAGTGATGTATCTGGACGGTAGTGACAGTATGAGTGAGGTCAGTGATGTAACTGGATGGGTAGTGACAGTATGAGTGAGGTCAGTGATGTACCTGGATGGGTAGTGACAGTATGAGTGAGATCAGTGATGTATCTGGATGGGTAGTGACAGTATGAGTGAGGTCAGTGATGTATCTGGATGGGTAGTGACAGTATGAGTGAGGTCAGTGATGTATCTGGATGGGTAGTGACAGTATGAGTGAGGTCAGTGATGTATCTGGACGGTAGTGACAGTATGAGTGAGGTCAGTGATGTAACTGGATGGGTAGTGACAGTATGAGTGAGGTCAGTGATGTACCTGGTAGTGTAGTGACAGTATGAGTGAGATCAGTGATGTATCTGGATGGGTAGTGACAGTATGAGTGAGATCAGTGATGTATCTGGATGGGTAGTGACAGTATGAGTGAGATCAGTGATGTATCTGGATGGGTAGTGACAGTATGAGTGAGGTCAGTGTTGTACCTGGATGTGTAATGACAGTATGAGTGAGGTCAGTGATGTATCTGGATGGGTAGTGACAGTCTGAGTGAGATCAGTGATGTATCTGGATGGGTAGTGACAATATGAGTGAGATCAGTGATGTATCTGGATGGGTAGTGACAGTATGAGTGAGGTCAGTGATGTATCTGGATGGGTAGTGACAGTATGAGTGAGATCAGTGATGTATCTGGATGGGTAGTGACAGTATGAGTGAGGTCAGTGATGTATCTGGAGGGTAGTGACAGTATGAGTGATGTCAGTGATGTATCTGGAAGGGTAGTGACAGTATGAGTGAGGTCAGTGATGTATCTGGATGGGTAGTGACATTATGAGTGAGGTCAGTGATGTATCTGGATGGGTAGTGACAGTATGAGTGAGGTCAGTGATTTATCTGGATGGCAATGACAGTATGAGTGAGATCAGTGATGTATCTGGACGGTAGCGACAGTATGAGTGAGGTCAGTGATGTAACTGGATGGGTAGTGACAGTATGAGTGAGGTCAGTGATGTAGCTGGATGGGTAGTGACAGTATGAGTGAGATCAGTGATGTGTCTGGATGGGTAGTGACAGTATGAGTGAGATCAGTGATGTATCTGGATGGGTAGTGACAGTATGAGTGAGATCAGTGATGTATCTGGATGGGTAGTGACAGTGTGAGTGAGGTCAGTGATGTATCTGGATGGGTAGTGACTGTATGAGTGAGGTCAGTGATGTATCTGGATGGGTAGTGACAGTATGAGTGAGATCAGTAATGTATCTGGATGGGTAGTGACAGTATGAGTGAGGTCAGTGTTGTATCTGGATGTGTAATGACAGTATGAGTGAGGTCAGTGATGTATCTGAATGGGTAGTGACAGTATGAGTGAGGTCAGTGATGTATCTGGATGGGTAGTGACAGTATGAGTGAGGTCAGTGATGTATCTGGATGGGTAGTGACAGTATGAGTGAGGTCAGTGATGTAACTGGATGGGTAGTGACAGTATGAGTGAGGTCAGTGATGTACCTGGTAGTGTAGTGACAGTATGAGTGAGATCAGTGATGTATCTGGATGGGTAGTGACAGTATGAGTGAGGTCAGTGATGTATCTGGATGGGTAGTGACTGTATGAGTGAGGTCAGTGATGTATCTGGATGGGTAGTGACAGTATGAGTGAGGTCAGTGTTGTATCTGGATGTGTAATGACAGTATGAGTGAGGTCAGTGATGTATCTGAATGGGTAGTGACAGTATGAGTGAGGTCAGTGATGTATCTGGATGGGTAGTGACAGTGTGAGTGAGGTCAGTGATGTATCTGGATGGGTAGTGACAGTATGAGTGAGGTCAGTGATGTACCTGGATGGATAGTGACAGTATGAGTGAGGTCAGTGATATATCTGGATGGGTAGTGACAGTATGAGTGAGGTCAGTGATATATCTGGATGGGTAGTGACAGTGTGAGTGAGGTCAGTGATGTACCTGGATGGGTAGTGACAGTATGAGTGAGGTCAGTGATGTATCTGGATGGGTAGTGACAGTATGAGTGAGGTCAGTGATGTACCTGGATGGATAGTGACAGTATGAGTGAGTTCAGTGATGTATCTGGATGGGTAGTGACAGTATGAGTGAGGTCAGTGATGTATCTGGATGCGTAGTGACAGTATGAGTGAGGTCAGTGATGTATCTGGATGGGTAGTGACAGTATGAGTGAGGTCAGTGATGTATCTGGACGGTAGTGACAGTATGAGTGAGGTCAGTGATCTAACTGGATGGGTAGTGACAGTATGAGTGAGGTCAGTGATGTACCTGGTAGTGTAGTGACAGTATGAGTGAGATCAGTGATGTATCTGGATGGGTAGTGACAGTATGAGTGAGATCAGTGATGTATCTGGATGGGTAGTGACAGTATGAGTGAGATCAGTAATGTATCTGGATGGGTAGTGACAGTATGAGTGAGGTCAGTGTTGTATCTGGATGTGTAATGACAGTATGAGTGAGGTCAGTGATGTATCTGAATGGGTAGTGACAGTATGAGTGAGGTCAGTGATGTATCTGGATGGGTAGTGACAGTATGAGTGAGGTCAGTGATGTATCTGGATGGGTAGTGACAGTATGAGTGAGGTCAGTGATGTAACTGGATGGGTAGTGACAGTATGAGTGAGGTCAGTGATGTACCTGGTAGTGTAGTGACAGTATGAGTGAGATCAGTGATGTATCTGGATGGGTAGTGACAGTATGAGTGAGGTCAGTGATGTATCTGGATGGGTAGTGACTGTATGAGTGAGGTCAGTGATGTATCTGGATGGGTAGTGACAGTATGAGTGAGGTCAGTGTTGTATCTGGATGTGTAATGACAGTATGAGTGAGGTCAGTGATGTATCTGAATGGGTAGTGACAGTATGAGTGAGGTCAGTGATGTATCTGGATGGGTAGTGACAGTATGAGTGAGGTCAGTGATGTATCTGGATGGGTAGTGACAGTATGAGTGAGGTCAGTGATGTATCTGGATGGGTAGTGACAGTATGAGTGAGGTCAGTGATGTATCTGGATGGGTAGTGACAGTATGAGTGAGATCAGTGATGTATCTGGATGGGTAGTGACAGTATGAGTGAGATCAGTGATGTATCTGGATGGGTAGTGACAGTATGAGTGAGGTCAGTGATGTACCTGGATGGGTAGTGACAGTATGAGTGAGGTCAGTGATGTATCTGGATGGGTAGTGACAGTATGAGTGAGGTCAGTGATGTATCTGGATGGGTAGTGTGAGTATGAGTGAGATCAGTGATGTATCTGGATGGGTAGTGACAGTATGAGTGAGATCAGTGATGTATCTGGATGGGTAGTGACAGTCTGAGTGAGATCAGTGATGTATCTGGATGGGTAGTGACAGTATGAGTGAGATCAGTGATGTATCTGGATGGGTAGTGACAGTATGAGTGAGATCAGTGATGTATCTGGATGGGTAGTGACAGTATGAGTGAGGTCAGTGTTGTACCTGGATGTGTAATGACAGTATGAGTGAGGTCAGTGATGTATCTGGATGGGTAGTGACAGTCTGAGTGAGATCAGTGATGTATCTGGATGGGTAGTGACAATATGAGTGAGATCAGTGATGTATCTGGATGGGTAGTGACAGTATGAGTGAGGTCAGTGATGTATCTGGATGGGTAGTGACAGTATGAGTGAGATCAGTGATGTATCTGGATGGGTAGTGACAGTATGAGTGAGGTCAGTGATGTATCTGGAGGGTAGTGACAGTATGAGTGATGTCAGTGATGTATCTGGAAGGGTAGTGACAGTATGAGTGAGGTCAGTGATGTATCTGGATGGGTAGTGACATTATGAGTGAGGTCAGTGATGTATCTGGATGGGTAGTGACAGTATGAGTGAGGTCAGTGATTTATCTGGATGGCAATGACAGTATGAGTGAGATCAGTGATGTATCTGGACGGTAGCGACAGTATGAGTGAGGTCAGTGATGTAACTGGATGGGTAGTGACAGTATGAGTGAGGTCAGTGATGTAGCTGGATGGGTAGTGACAGTATGAGTGAGATCAGTGATGTGTCTGGATGGGTAGTGACAGTATGAGTGAGATCAGTGATGTATCTGGATGGGTAGTGACAGTATGAGTGAGATCAGTGATGTATCTGGATGGGTAGTGACAGTGTGAGTGAGGTCAGTGATGTATCTGGATGGGTAGTGACTGTATGAGTGAGGTCAGTGATGTATCTGGATGGGTAGTGACAGTATGAGTGAGATCAGTAATGTATCTGGATGGGTAGTGACAGTATGAGTGAGGTCAGTGTTGTATCTGGATGTGTAATGACAGTATGAGTGAGGTCAGTGATGTATCTGAATGGGTAGTGACAGTATGAGTGAGGTCAGTGATGTATCTGGATGGGTAGTGACAGTATGAGTGAGGTCAGTGATGTATCTGGATGGGTAGTGACAGTATGAGTGAGGTCAGTGATGTAACTGGATGGGTAGTGACAGTATGAGTGAGGTCAGTGATGTACCTGGTAGTGTAGTGACAGTATGAGTGAGATCAGTGATGTATCTGGATGGGTAGTGACAGTATGAGTGAGGTCAGTGATGTATCTGGATGGGTAGTGACTGTATGAGTGAGGTCAGTGATGTATCTGGATGGGTAGTGACAGTATGAGTGAGGTCAGTGTTGTATCTGGATGTGTAATGACAGTATGAGTGAGGTCAGTGATGTATCTGAATGGGTAGTGACAGTATGAGTGAGGTCAGTGATGTATCTGGATGGGTAGTGACAGTGTGAGTGAGGTCAGTGATGTATCTGGATGGGTAGTGACAGTATGAGTGAGGTCAGTGATGTACCTGGATGGATAGTGACAGTATGAGTGAGGTCAGTGATATATCTGGATGGGTAGTGACAGTATGAGTGAGGTCAGTGATATATCTGGATGGGTAGTGACAGTGTGAGTGAGGTCAGTGATGTACCTGGATGGGTAGTGACAGTATGAGTGAGGTCAGTGATGTATCTGGATGGGTAGTGACAGTATGAGTGAGGTCAGTGATGTACCTGGATGGATAGTGACAGTATGAGTGAGTTCAGTGATGTATCTGGATGGGTAGTGACAGTATGAGTGAGGTCAGTGATGTATCTGGATGCGTAGTGACAGTATGAGTGAGGTCAGTGATGTATCTGGATGGGTAGTGACAGTATGAGTGAGGTCAGTGATGTATCTGGACGGTAGTGACAGTATGAGTGAGGTCAGTGATCTAACTGGATGGGTAGTGACAGTATGAGTGAGGTCAGTGATGTACCTGGTAGTGTAGTGACAGTATGAGTGAGATCAGTGATGTATCTGGATGGGTAGTGACAGTATGAGTGAGATCAGTGATGTATCTGGATGGGTAGTGACAGTATGAGTGAGATCAGTAATGTATCTGGATGGGTAGTGACAGTATGAGTGAGGTCAGTGTTGTATCTGGATGTGTAATGACAGTATGAGTGAGGTCAGTGATGTATCTGAATGGGTAGTGACAGTATGAGTGAGGTCAGTGATGTATCTGGATGGGTAGTGACAGTATGAGTGAGGTCAGTGATGTATCTGGATGGGTAGTGACAGTATGAGTGAGGTCAGTGATGTAACTGGATGGGTAGTGACAGTATGAGTGAGGTCAGTGATGTACCTGGTAGTGTAGTGACAGTATGAGTGAGATCAGTGATGTATCTGGATGGGTAGTGACAGTATGAGTGAGGTCAGTGATGTATCTGGATGGGTAGTGACTGTATGAGTGAGGTCAGTGATGTATCTGGATGGGTAGTGACAGTATGAGTGAGGTCAGTGTTGTATCTGGATGTGTAATGACAGTATGAGTGAGGTCAGTGATGTATCTGAATGGGTAGTGACAGTATGAGTGAGGTCAGTGATGTATCTGGATGGGTAGTGACAGTATGAGTGAGGTCAGTGATGTATCTGGATGGGTAGTGACAGTATGAGTGAGGTCAGTGATGTATCTGGATGGGTAGTGACAGTATGAGTGAGGTCAGTGATGTATCTGGATGGGTAGTGACAGTATGAGTGAGATCAGTGATGTATCTGGATGGGTAGTGACAGTATGAGTGAGATCAGTGATGTATCTGGATGGGTAGTGACAGTATGAGTGAGGTCAGTGATGTACCTGGATGGGTAGTGACAGTATGAGTGAGGTCAGTGATGTATCTGGATGGGTAGTGACAGTATGAGTGAGGTCAGTGATGTATCTGGATGGGTAGTGTGAGTATGAGTGAGATCAGTGATGTATCTGGATGGGTAGTGACAGTATGAGTGAGATCAGTGATGTATCTGGATGGGTAGTGACAGTCTGAGTGAGATCAGTGATGTATCTGGATGGGTAGTGACAGTATGAGTGAGATCAGTGATGTATCTGGATGGGTAGTGACAGTATGAGTGAGGTCAGTGATGTATCTGGATGGGTAGTGACAGTATGAGTGAGATCAGTGATGTATCTGGATGGGTAGTGACAGTATGAGTGAGATCAGTGATGTATCTGGATGGGTAGTGACAGTATGAGTGAGATCAGTGATGTTTCTGGATGGGTAGTGACAGTATGAGTGAGGTCAGTGATGTATCTGGATGGGTAGTGACAGTCTGAGTGAGATCAGTGATGTATCTGGATGGGTAGTGACAGTATGAGTGAGATCAGTGATGTATCTGGATGGGAAGTGACAGTATGAGTGAGATCAGTGATGTATCTGGATGGGTAGTGACAGTATGAGTGAGATCAGTGATGTATCTGGATGGGTAGTGACAGTATGAGTGAGATCAGTGATGTTTCTGGATGGGTAGTGACAGTATGAGTGAGGTCAGTGATGTATCTGGATGGGTAGTGACAGTCTGAGTGAGATCAGTGATGTATCTGGATGGGTAGTGACAGTATGAGTGATGTCAGTAATGTATCTGGATGGGTAGTGACAGTATCAGTGAGGTCAGTAATGTGTCTGGATGGGTAGTGACAGTATGAGTGATGTCAGTGATGTATCTGTATGAGTAGTGACAGTATGAGTGAGGTCAGTGATGTATCTGGATGGGTAGTGACAGTATGAGTGTGGTCAGTGATGTATCTGGATGGGTAGTGACAGTATGAGTGATGTCAGTAATGTATCTGGATGGGTAGTGACAGTATCAGTGAGGTCAGTAATGTATCTGGATGGGTAGTGACAGTATGAGTGATGTCAGTGATGTATCTGGATGAGTCGTGACAGTATGAGTGAGGTCAGTGATGTATCTGGATGGGTAGTGACAGTATGAGTGAGGACAGTGATGCATCTGGATGGGTAGTGACAGTATGAGCGATGTCAGTGATGTATCTGGATGGGTAGTGACAATATGAGTGAGATCAGTGATGCATCTGGATCGGTAGTGACAGTATGAGTGAGGTCAGTGATGTATCTGGATGGGTAGTGACAGTATGAGTGAGATCAGTGATGTATCTGGATGGGTAGTGACAGTATGAGTGAGGTCAGTGATGTATCTGGATGGGTAGTGACAGTATGAGTGATGTCAGTGATGTATCTGGATGGGTAGTGACAGTATGAGTGAGATCAGTGATGTATCTGGATGGGTAGTGACAGTGTGAGTGAGGTCAGTGATGTATCTGGATGGGTAGTGACTGTATGAGTGAGGTCAGTGATGTATCTGGATGGGTAGTGACAGTATGAATGTGGGCAGTGATGTATCTGGATGGGTAGTGACAGTGTGAGTGAGGTCAGTGATGTATCTGGATGGGTAGTGACAGTATGAGTGAGGTCAGTGATGTATCTGGATGCGTAGTGACAGTATGAGTGAGGTCAGTGATGTATCTGGATGGGTAGTGACAGTATGAGTGAGGTCAGTGATGTATCTGGACGGTAGTGACAGTATGAGTGAGGTCAGTGATCTAACTGGATGGGTAGTGACAGTATGAGTGAGGTCAGTGATGTACCTGGTAGTGTAGTGACAGTATGAGTGAGATCAGTGATGTATCTGGATGGGTAGTGACAGTATGAGTGAGATCAGTGATGTATCTGGATGGGTAGTGACAGTATGAGTGAGATCAGTAATGTATCTGGATGGGTAGTGACAGTATGAGTGAGGTCAGTGTTGTATCTGGATGTGTAATGACAGTATGAGTGAGGTCAGTGATGTATCTGAATGGGTAGTGACAGTATGAGTGAGGTCAGTGATGTATCTGGATGGGTAGTGACAGTATGAGTGAGGTCAGTGATGTATCTGGATGGGTAGTGACAGTATGAGTGAGGTCAGTGATGTAACTGGATGGGTAGTGACAGTATGAGTGAGGTCAGTGATGTACCTGGTAGTGTAGTGACAGTATGAGTGAGATCAGTGATGTATCTGGATGGGTAGTGACAGTATGAGTGAGGTCAGTGATGTATCTGGATGGGTAGTGACTGTATGAGTGAGGTCAGTGATGTATCTGGATGGGTAGTGACAGTATGAGTGAGGTCAGTGTTGTATCTGGATGTGTAATGACAGTATGAGTGAGGTCAGTGATGTATCTGAATGGGTAGTGACAGTATGAGTGAGGTCAGTGATGTATCTGGATGGGTAGTGACAGTATGAGTGAGGTCAGTGATGTATCTGGATGGGTAGTGACAGTATGAGTGAGGTCAGTGATGTATCTGGATGGGTAGTGACAGTATGAGTGAGGTCAGTGATGTATCTGGATGGGTAGTGACAGTATGAGTGAGATCAGTGATGTATCTGGATGGGTAGTGACAGTATGAGTGAGATCAGTGATGTATCTGGATGGGTAGTGACAGTATGAGTGAGGTCAGTGATGTACCTGGATGGGTAGTGACAGTATGAGTGAGGTCAGTGATGTATCTGGATGGGTAGTGACAGTATGAGTGAGGTCAGTGATGTATCTGGATGGGTAGTGTGAGTATGAGTGAGATCAGTGATGTATCTGGATGGGTAGTGACAGTATGAGTGAGATCAGTGATGTATCTGGATGGGTAGTGACAGTCTGAGTGAGATCAGTGATGTATCTGGATGGGTAGTGACAGTATGAGTGAGATCAGTGATGTATCTGGATGGGTAGTGACAGTATGAGTGAGGTCAGTGATGTATCTGGATGGGTAGTGACAGTATGAGTGAGATCAGTGATGTATCTGGATGGGTAGTGACAGTATGAGTGAGATCAGTGATGTATCTGGATGGGTAGTGACAGTATGAGTGAGATCAGTGATGTTTCTGGATGGGTAGTGACAGTATGAGTGAGGTCAGTGATGTATCTGGATGGGTAGTGACAGTCTGAGTGAGATCAGTGATGTATCTGGATGGGTAGTGACAGTATGAGTGAGATCAGTGATGTATCTGGATGGGAAGTGACAGTATGAGTGAGATCAGTGATGTATCTGGATGGGTAGTGACAGTATGAGTGAGATCAGTGATGTATCTGGATGGGTAGTGACAGTATGAGTGAGATCAGTGATGTTTCTGGATGGGTAGTGACAGTATGAGTGAGGTCAGTGATGTATCTGGATGGGTAGTGACAGTCTGAGTGAGATCAGTGATGTATCTGGATGGGTAGTGACAGTATGAGTGATGTCAGTAATGTATCTGGATGGGTAGTGACAGTATCAGTGAGGTCAGTAATGTGTCTGGATGGGTAGTGACAGTATGAGTGATGTCAGTGATGTATCTGTATGAGTAGTGACAGTATGAGTGAGGTCAGTGATGTATCTGGATGGGTAGTGACAGTATGAGTGTGGTCAGTGATGTATCTGGATGGGTAGTGACAGTATGAGTGATGTCAGTAATGTATCTGGATGGGTAGTGACAGTATCAGTGAGGTCAGTAATGTATCTGGATGGGTAGTGACAGTATGAGTGATGTCAGTGATGTATCTGGATGAGTCGTGACAGTATGAGTGAGGTCAGTGATGTATCTGGATGGGTAGTGACAGTATGAGTGAGGACAGTGATGCATCTGGATGGGTAGTGACAGTATGAGCGATGTCAGTGATGTATCTGGATGGGTAGTGACAATATGAGTGAGATCAGTGATGCATCTGGATCGGTAGTGACAGTATGAGTGAGGTCAGTGATGTATCTGGATGGGTAGTGACAGTATGAGTGAGATCAGTGATGTATCTGGATGGGTAGTGACAGTATGAGTGAGGTCAGTGATGTATCTGGATGGGTAGTGACAGTATGAGTGATGTCAGTGATGTATCTGGATGGGTAGTGACAGTATGAGTGAGATCAGTGATGTATCTGGATGGGTAGTGACAGTGTGAGTGAGGTCAGTGATGTATCTGAATGGGTAGTGACTGTATGAGTGAGGTCAGTGATGTATCTGGATGGGTAGTGACAGTATGAATGTGGGCAGTGATGTATCTGGATGGGTAGTGACAGTGTGAGTGAGGTCAGTGATGTATCTGGATGGGTAGTGACAGTATGAGTGAGGTCAGTGATGTATCTGGATGGGTAGTGACAGTATGAGTGAGGTCAGTGATGTACCTGGATGGATAGTGACAGTATGAGTGAGGTCAGTGATATATCTGGATGGGTAGTGACAGTATGAGTGAGATCAGTGATGTATCTGGATGGGTAGTGACAGTGTGAGTGAGGTCAGTGATGTACCTGGATGGGTAGTGACTGTATGAATGTGGGCAGTGATGTATCTGGATGGGTAGTGACAGTGTGAGTGAGGTCAGTGATGTATCTGGATGGGTAGTGACAGTATGAGTGAGGTCAGTGATGTATCTGGATGGGTAGTGACAGTATGAGTGAGGTCAGTGATGTACCTGGATGGATAGTGACAGTATGAGTGAGTTCAGTGATGTATCTGGATGGGTAGTGACAGTATGAGTGAGGTCAGTGATGTATCTGGATGGGTAGTGACAGTATGAGTGAGGTCAGTGATGTATCTGGATGGGTAGTGACAGTATGAGTGAGGTCAGTGATGTATCTGGACGGTAGTGACAGTATGAGTGAGGTCAGTGATGTAACTGGATGGGTAGTGACAGTATGAGTGAGGTCAGTGATGTACCTGGTAGTGTAGTGACAGTATGAGTGAGATCAGTGATGTATCTGGATGGGTAGTGAGAGTATGAGTGAGATCAGTGATGTATCTGGATGGGTAGTGACAGTATGAGTGAGATCAGTAATGTATCTGGATGGGTAGTGACAGTATGAGTGAGGTCAGTGTTGTATCTGGATGTGTAATGACAGTATGAGTGAGGTCAGTGATGTATCTGGATGGGTAGTGACAGTATGAGTGAGGTCAGTGATGTACCTGGATGGGTAGTGACAGTATGAGTGAGGTCAGTGATGTATCTGGATGGGTAGTGACAGTATGAGTGAGGTCAGTGATGTATCTGGATGGGTAGTGTGAGTATGAGTGAGATCAGTGATGTATCTGGATGGGTAGTGACAGTATGAGTGAGATCAGTGATGTATCTGGATGGGTAGTGACAGTATGAGTGAGATCAGTGATGTATCTGGATGGGTAGTGACAGTATGAGTGAGATCAGTGATGTATCTGGATGGGTAGTGACAGTATGAGTGAGGTCAGTGATGTATCTGGATGGGTAGTGACAGTCTGAGTGAGATCAGTGATGTATCTGGATGGGTAGTGACAATATGAGTGAGATCAGTGATGTATCTGGATGGGTAGTGACAGTATGAGTGAGGTCAGTGATGTATCTGGATGGGTAGTGACAGTATGAGTGAGATCAGTGATGTATCTGGACGGGTAGTGACAGTATGAGTGAGGTCAGTGATGTATCTGGAGGGTAGTGACAGTATGAGTGATGTCAGTGATGTATCTGGATGGGTAGTGACAGTATGAGTGAGGTCAGTGATGTATCTGGATGGGTAGTGACATTTTGAGTGAGGTCAGTGATTTATCTGGATGGGTAGTGACAGTATGAGTGAGGTCAGTGATTTATCTGGATGGCAGTGACAGTATGAGTGAGATCAGTGATGTATCTGGACGGTAGTGACAGTATGAGTGAGGTCAGTGATGTACCTGGATGGGTAGTGACAGTATGAGTGAGATCAGTGATGTGTCTGGATGGGTAGTGACAGTATGAGTGAGATCAGTGATGTATCTGGATGGGTAGTGACAGTATGAGTGAGGTCAGTGATGTATCTGGATGGGTAGTGACAGTATGAGTGAGGTCAGTGATGTATCTGGATGGGTAGTGACAGTATGAGTGAGGTCAGTGATGTATCTGGACGGTAGTGACAGTATGAGTGAGGTCAGTGATGTAACTGGATGGGTAGTGACAGTATGAGTGAGATCAGTGATGTACCTGGTAGTGTAGTGACAGTATGAGTGAGATCAGTGATGTATCTGGATGGGTAGTGACAATATGAGTGAGATCAGTGATGTATCTGGATGGGTAGTGACAGTATGAGTGAGGTCAGTGATGTATCTGGATGGGTAGTGACAGTATGAGTGAGATCAGTGATGTATCTGGATGGGTAGTGACAGTATGACTGAGGTCAGTGATGTATCTGGAGGGTAGTGACAGTATGAGTGATGTCAGTGATGTATCTGGATGGGTAGTGACAGTATGAGTGAGGTCAGTGATGTATCTGGATGGGTAGTGACATTATGAGTGAGGTCAGTGATGTATCTGGATGGGTAGTGACAGTATGAGTGAGGTCAGTGATTTATCTGGATGGCAGTGACAGTATGAGTGAGATCAGTGATGTATCTGGACGGTAGTGACAGTATGAGTGAGGTCAGTGATGTTACTGGATGGGTAGTGACAGTATGAGTGAGGTCAGTGATGTACCTGGATGGGTAGTGACAGTATGAGTGAGATCAGTGATTTATCTGGATGGCAGTGACAGTATGAGTGAGATCAGTGATGTATCTGGACGGTAGTGACAGTATGAGTGAGGTCAGTGATGTAACTGGATGGGTAGTGACAGTATGAGTGAGGTCAGTGATGTACCTGGATGGGTAGTGACAGTATGAGTGAGATCAGTGATGTGTCTGGATGGGTAGTGACAGTATGAGTGAGATCAGTGATGTATCTGGATGGGTAGTGACAGTATGAGTGAGGTCAGTGATGTATCTGGATGGGTAGTGACAGTATGAGTGAGGTCAGTGATGTATCTGGATGGGTAGTGACAGTATGAGTGAGGTCAGTGATGTATCTGGATGGGTAGTGACAGTATGAATGTGGTCAGTGATGTATCTGGATGGGTAGTGACAGTGTGAGTGAGGTCAGTGATGTATCTGGATGGGTAGTGACAGTATGAGTGAGGTCAGTGATGTATCTGGATGAGTAGTGACAGTATGAGTGAGGTCAGTGATGTACCTGGATGGGTAGTGACAGTATGAGTGAGGTCAGTGATATATCTGGATGGGTAGTGACAGTATGAGTGAGGTCAGTGATGTATCTGGATGGGTAGTGACAGTATGAGTGAGGTCAGTGATGTATCTGGATGGGTAGTGACAGTATGAGTGAGGTCAGTGATGTACCTGGATGGGTAGTGACAGTATGAGTGAGGTCAGTGATGTATCTGGATGGGTAGTGAGAGTATGAGTGAGATCAGTGATGTATCTGGATGGGTAGTGACAGTATGAGTGAGGTCAGTGATGTATCTGGATGGGTAGTGACAGTATGAGTGAGATCAGTGATGTATCTGGATGGGTAGTGACAGTATGAGTGACATCAGTGATGTATCTGGATGGGTAGTGACAGTATGAGTGAGGTCAGTGATGTACCTGGATGGGTAGTGACAGTATGAGTGAGGTCAGTGATGTATCTGGATGGGTAGTGACAGTATGAGTGAGGTCAGTGATGTATCTGGATGGGTAGTGTGAGTATGAGTGAGATCAGTGATGTATCTGGATGGGTAGTGACAGTATGAGTGAGATCAGTGATGTATCTGGATGGGTAGTGACAGTATGAGTGAGATCAGTGATGTATCTGGATGGGTAGTGACAGTATGAGTGAGATCAGTGATGTATCTGGATGGGTAGTGACAGTATGAGTGAGGTCAGTGATGTATCTGGATGGGTAGTGACAGTCTGAGTGAGATCAGTGATGTATCTGGATGGGTAGTGACAATATGAGTGAGATCAGTGATGTATCTGGATGGGTAGTGACAGTATGAGTGAGGTCAGTGATGTATCTGGATGGGTAGTGACAGTATGAGTGAGATCAGTGATGTATCTGGATGGGTAGTGACAGTATGAGTGAGGTCAGTGATGTATCTGGAGGGTAGTGACAGTATGAGTGATGTCAGTGATGTATCTGGATGGGTAGTGACAGTATGAGTGAGGTCAGTGATGTATCTGGATGGGTAGTGACATTATGAGTGAGGTCAGTGATTTATCTGGATGGGTAGTGACAGTATGAGTGAGGTCAGTGATTTATCTGGATGGCAGTGACAGTATGAGTGAGATCAGTGATGTATCTGGACGGTAGTGACAGTATGAGTGAGGTCAGTGATGTAACTGGATGGGTAGTGACAGTATGAGTGAGGTCAGTGATGTACCTGGATGGGTAGTGACAGTATGAGTGAGATCAGTGATGTGTCTGGATGGGTAGTGACAGTATGAGTGAGATCAGTGATGTATCTGGATGGGTAGTGACAGTATGAGTGAGGTCAGTGATGTATCTGGATGGGTAGTGACAGTATGAGTGAGGTCAGTGATGTATCTGGATGGGTAGTGACAGTATGAGTGAGGTCAGTGATGTATCTGGACGGTAGTGACAGTATGAGTGAGGTCAGTGATGTAACTGGATGGGTAGTGACAGTATGAGTGAGGTCAGTGATGTACCTGGTAGTGTAGTGACAGTATGAGTGAGATCAGTGATGTATCTGGATGGGTAGTGACAGTATGAGTGAGATCAGTGATGTATCTGGATGGGTAGTGACAGTATGAGTGAGATCAGTGATGTATCTGGATGGGTAGTGACAGTATGAGTGAGGTCAGTGTTGTACCTGGATGTGTAATGACAGTATGAGTGAGGTCAGTGATGTATCTGGATGGGTAGTGACAGTCTGAGTGAGATCAGTGATGTATCTGGATGGGTAGTGACAATATGAGTGAGATCAGTGATGTATCTGGATGGGTAGTGACAGTATGAGTGAGGTCAGTGATGTATCTGGATGGGTAGTGACAGTATGAGTGAGATCAGTGATGTATCTGGATGGGTAGTGACAGTATGAGTGAGGTCAGTGATGTATCTGGAGGGTAGTGACAGTATGAGTGATGTCAGTGATGTATCTGGAAGGGTAGTGACAGTATGAGTGAGGTCAGTGATGTATCTGGATGGGTAGTGACATTATGAGTGAGGTCAGTGATGTATCTGGATGGGTAGTGACAGTATGAGTGAGGTCAGTGATTTATCTGGATGGCAATGACAGTATGAGTGAGATCAGTGATGTATCTGGACGGTAGTGACAGTATGAGTGAGGTCAGTGATGTAACTGGATGGGTAGTGACAGTATGAGTGAGGTCAGTGATGTAGCTGGATGGGTAGTGACAGTATGAGTGAGATCAGTGATGTGTCTGGATGGGTAGTGACAGTATGAGTGAGATCAGTGATGTATCTGGATGGGTAGTGACAGTATGAGTGAGATCAGTGATGTATCTGGATGGGTAGTGACAGTGTGAGTGAGGTCAGTGATGTATCTGGATGGGTAGTGACTGTATGAGTGAGGTCAGTGATGTATCTGGATGGGTAGTGACAGTATGAATGTGGGCAGTGATGTATCTGGATGGGTAGTGACAGTGTGAGTGAGGTCAGTGATGTATCTGGATGGGTAGTGACAGTATGAGTGAGGTCAGTGATGTATCTGGATGGGTAGTGACAGTATGAGTGAGGTCAGTGATGTACCTGGATGGATAGTGACAGTATGAGTGAGGTCAGTGATATATCTGGATGGGTAGTGACAGTATGAGTGAGATCAGTGATGTATCTGGATGGGTAGTGACAGTGTGAGTGAGGTCAGTGATGTACCTGGATGGGTAGTGACAGTATGAATGTGGGCAGTGATGTATCTGGATGGGTAGTGACAGTGTGAGTGAGGTCAGTGATGTATCTGGATGGGTAGTGACAGTATGAGTGAGGTCAGTGATGTATCTGGATGGATAGTGACAGTATGAGTGAGTTCAGTGATGTATCTGGATGGGTAGTGACAGTATGAGTGAGGTCAGTGATGTATCTGGATGGGTAGTGACAGTATGAGTGAGGTCAGTGATGTATCTGGATGGGTAGTGACAGTATGAGTGAGGTCAGTGATGTATCTGGACGGTAGTGACAGTATGAGTGAGGTCAGTGATGTAACTGGATGGGTAGTGACAGTATGAGTGAGGTCAGTGATGTACCTGGTAGTGTAGTGACAGTATGAGTGAGATCAGTGATGTATCTGGATGGGTAGTGACAGTATGAGTGAGATCAGTGATGTATCTGGATGGGTAGTGACAGTATGAGTGAGATCAGTAATGTATCTGGATGGGTAGTGACAGTATGAGTGAGGTCAGTGTTGTATCTGGATGTGTAATGACAGTATGAGTGAGGTCAGTGATGTATCTGAATGTGTAGTGACAGTATGAGTGAGGTCAGTGATGTATCTGGATGGGTAGTGACAGTGTGAGTGAGGTCAGTGATGTATCTGGATGGGTAGTGACAGTATGAGTGAGGTCAGTGATGTAACTGGATGGGTAGTGACAGTATGAGTGAGGTCAGTGATGTACCTGGTAGAGTAGTGACAGTATGAGTGAGATCAGTGATGTATCTGGATGGGTAGTGACAGTATGAGTGAGGTCAGTGATGTATCTGGATGGGTAGTGACTGTATGAGTGAGGTCAGTGATGTATCTGGATGGGTAGTGACAGTATGAGTGAGGTCAGTGTTGTATCTGGATGTGTAATGACAGTATGAGTGAGGTCAGTGATGTATCTGAATGGGTAGTGACAGTATGAGTGAGGTCAGTGATGTATCTGGATGGGTAGTGACAGTATGAGTGAGGTCAGTGATGTATCTGGATGGGTAGTGACAGTATGAGTGAGGTCAGTGATGTATCTGGATGGGTAGTGACAGTATGAGTGAGGTCAGTGATGTATCTGGATGGGTAGTGACAGTGTGAGTGAGGTCAGTGATGTATCTGGATGGGTAGTGACAGTATGAGTGAGGTCAGTGGTGTACCTGGATGGATAGTGACAGTATGAGTGAGGTCAGTGATATATCTGGATGGGTAGTGACAGTATGAGTGAGGTCAGTGATGTATCTGGATGGGTAGTGACAGTGTGAGTGAGGTCAGTGATGTACCTGGATGGGTAGTGACAGTATGAGTGAGGTCAGTGATGTATCTGGATGGGTAGTGACAGTATGAGTGAGGTCAGTGATGTACCTGGATGGATAGTGACAGTATGAGTGAGTTCAGTGATGTATCTGGATGGGTAGTGACAGTATGAGTGAGGTCAGTGATGTATCTGGATGCGTAGTGACAGTATGAGTGAGGTCAGTGATGTATCTGGATGGGTAGTGACAGTATGAGTGAGGTCAGTGATGTATCTGGACGGTAGTGACAGTATGAGTGAGGTCAGTGATCTAACTGGATGGGTAGTGACAGTATGAGTGAGGTCAGTGATGTACCTGGTAGTGTAGTGACAGTATGAGTGAGATCAGTGATGTATCTGGATGGGTAGTGACAGTATGAGTGAGATCAGTGATGTATCTGGATGGGTAGTGACAGTATGAGTGAGATCAGTAATGTATCTGGATGGGTAGTGACAGTATGAGTGAGGTCAGTGTTGTATCTGGATGTGTAATGACAGTATGAGTGAGGTCAGTGATGTATCTGAATGGGTAATGACAGTATGAGTGAGGTCAGTGATGTATCTGGATGGGTAGTGACAGTATGAGTGAGGTCAGTGATGTATCTGGATGGGTAGTGACAGTATGAGTGAGGTCAGTGATGTAACTGGATGGGTAGTGACAGTATGAGTGAGGTCAGTGATGTACCTGGTAGTGTAGTGACAGGATGAGTGAGATCAGTGATGTATCTGGATGGGTAGTGACAGTATGAGTGAGGTCAGTGATGTATCTGGATGGGTAGTGACTGTATGAGTGAGGTCAGTGATGTATCTGGATGGGTAGTGACAGTATGAGTGAGGTCAGTGTTGTATCTGGATGTGTAATGACAGTATGAGTGAGGTCAGTGATGTATCTGGATGGGTAGTGAGAGTATGAGTGAGGTCAGTGATGTATCTGGATGGGTAGTGACAGTGTGAGTGAGGTCAGTGATGTATCTGGATGGGTAGTGACAGTATGAGTGAGGTCAGTGATGTATCTGGATGAGTAGTGACAGTATGAGTGTGGTCAGTGATGTACCTGGATGGGTAGTGACAGTATGAGTGAGGTCAGTGATATATCTGGATGGGTAGTGACAGTATGAGTGAGGTCAGTGATGTATCTGGATGGGTAGTGACAGTATGAGTGAGGTCAGTGATGTATCTGGATGGGTAGTGACAGTATGAATGTGGGCAGTGATGTATCTGGATGGGTAGTGACAGTGTGAGTGAGGTCAGTGATGTATCTGGATGGGTAGTGACAGTATGAGTGAGGTCAGTGATGTATCTGGATGGGTAGTGACAGTATGAGTGAGGTCAGTGATGTACCTGGATGGATAGTGACAGTATGAGTGAGGTCAGTGATATATCTGGATGGGTAGTGACAGTATGAGTGAGATCAGTGATGTATCTGGATGGGTAGTGACAGTGTGAGTGAGGTCAGTGATATATCTGGATGGGTAGTGACAGTATGAGTGAGATCAGTGATGTATCTGGATGGGTAGTGACAGTGTGAGTGAGGTCAGTGATGTACCTGGATGGGTAGTGACAGTATGAATTTGGGCAGTGATGTATCTGGATGGGTAGTGACAGTGTGAGTGAGGTCAGTGATGTATCTGGATGGGTAGTGACAGTATGAGTGAGGTCAGTGATGTATCTGGATGGGTAGTGACAGTATGAGTGAGGTCAGTGATGTATCTGGAGGGTAGTGACAGTATGAGTGATGTCAGTGATGTATCTGGAAGGGTAGTGACAGTATGAGTGAGGTCAGTGATGTATCTGGATGGGTAGTGACATTATGAGTGAGGTCAGTGATGTATCTGGATGGGTAGTGACAGTATGAGTGAGGTCAGTGATTTATCTGGATGGCAATGACAGTATGAGTGAGATCAGTGATGTATCTGGACGGTAGTGACAGTATGAGTGAGGTCAGTGATGTAACTGGATGGGTAGTGACAGTATGAGTGAGGTCAGTGATGTAGCTGGATGGGTAGTGACAGTATGAGTGAGATCAGTGATGTGTCTGGATGGGTAGTGACAGTATGAGTGAGGTCAGTGATGTATCTGGATGGGTAGTGACAGTATGAGTGAGATCAGTGATGTATCTGGATGGGTAGTGACAGTATGAGTGAGATCAGTGATGTATCTGGATGGGTAGTGACAGTATGAGTGAGATCAGTGATGTATCTGGATGGGTAGTGACAGTGTGAGTGAGGTCAGTGATGTATCTGGATGGGTAGTGACTGTATGAGTGAGGTCAGTGATGTATCTGGATGGGTAGTGACAGTATGAATGTGGGCAGTGATGTATCTGGATGGGTAGTGACAGTGTGAGTGAGGTCAGTGATGTATCTGGATGGGTAGTGACAGTATGAGTGAGGTCAGTGATGTATCTGGATGGGTAGTGACAGTATGAGTGAGGTCAGTGATGTACCTGGATGGATAGTGACAGTATGAGTGAGGTCAGTGATATATCTGGATGGGTAGTGACAGTATGAGTGAGATCAGTGATGTATCTGGATGGGTAGTGACAGTGTGAGTGAGGTCAGTGATGTACCTGGATGGGTAGTGACAGTATGAATGTGGGCAGTGATGTATCTGGATGGGTAGTGACAGTGTGAGTGAGGTCAGTGATGTATCTGGATGGGTAGTGACAGTATGAGTGAGGTCAGTGATGTATCTGGATGGGTAGTGACAGTATGAGTGAGGTCAGTGATGTACCTGGATGGATAGTGACAGTATGAGTGAGGTCAGTGATATATCTGGATGGGTAGTGACAGTATGAGTGAGATCAGTGATGTATCTGGATGGGTAGTGACAGTGTGAGTGAGGTCAGTGATGTACCTGGATGGGTAGTGACAGTATGAGTGAGGTCAGTGATGTATCTGGATGGGTAGTGACAGTATGAGTGAGGTCAGTGATGTACCTGGATGGATAGTGACAGTATGAGTGAGTTCAGTGATGTATCTGGATGGGTAGTGACAGTATGAGTGAGGTCAGTGATGTATCTGGATGGGTAGTGACAGTATGAGTGAGGTCAGTGATGTATCTGGATGGGTAGTGACAGTATGAGTGAGGTCAGTGATGTATCTGGACGGTAGTGACAGTATGAGTGAGGTCAGTGATGTAACTGGATGGGTAGTGACAGTATGAGTGAGGTCAGTGATGTACCTGGTAGTGTAGTGACAGTATGAGTGAGATCAGTGATGTATCTGGATGGGTAGTGACAGTATGAGTGAGATCAGTGATGTATCTGGATGGGTAGTGACAGTATGAGTGAGATCAGTAATGTATCTGGATGGGTAGTGACAGTATGAGTGAGGTCAGTGTTGTATCTGGATGTGTAATGACAGTATGAGTGAGGTCAGTGATGTATCTGAATGGGTAGTGACAGTATGAGTGAGGTCAGTGATGTATCTGGATGGGTAGTGACAGTATGAGTGAGGTCAGTGATGTATCTGGATGGGTAGTGACAGTATGAGTCAGGTCAGTGATGTAACTGGATGGGTAGTGACAGTATGAGTGAGGTCAGTGATGTACCTGGTAGAGTAGTGACAGTATGAGTGAGATCAGTGATGTATCTGGATGGGTAGTGACAGTATGAGTGAGGTCAGTGATGTATCTGGATGGGTAGTGACTGTATGAGTGAGGTCAGTGATGTATCTGGATGGGTAGTGACAGTATGAGTGAGGTCAGTGTTGTATCTGGATGTGTAATGACAGTATGAGTGAGGTCAGTGATGTATCTGAATGGGTAGTGACAGTATGAGTGAGGTCAGTGATGTATCTGGATGGGTAGTGACAGTATGAGTGAGGTCAGTGATGTATCTGGATGGGTAGTGACAGTATGAGTGAGGTCAGTGATGTATCTGGATGGGTAGTGACTGTATGAGTGAGGTCAGTGATGTATCTGGATGGGTAGTGACAGTGTGAGTGAGGTCAGTGATGTATCTGGATGGGTAGTGACAGTATGAGTGAGGTCAGTGATGTACCTGGATGGATAGTGACAGTATGAGTGAGGTCAGTGATATATCTGGATGGGTAGTGACAGTATGAGTGAGGTCAGTGATGTATCTGGATGGGTAGTGACAGTGTGAGTGAGGTCAGTGATGTACCTGGATGGGTAGTGACAGTATGAGTGAGGTCAGTGATGTATCTGGATGGGTAGTGACAGTATGAGTGAGGTCAGTGATGTACCTGGATGGATAGTGACAGTATGAGTGAGTTCAGTGATGTATCTGGATGGGTAGTGACAGTATGAGTGAGGTCAGTGATGTATCTGGATGCGTAGTGACAGTATGAGTGAGGTCAGTGATGTATCTGGATGGGTAGTGACAGTATGAGTGAGGTCAGTGATGTATCTGGACGGTAGTGACAGTATGAGTGAGGTCAGTGATCTAACTGGATGGGTAGTGACAGTATGAGTGAGGTCAGTGATGTACCTGGTAGTGTAGTGACAGTATGAGTGAGATCAGTGATGTATCTGGATGGGTAATGACAGTATGAGTGAGATCAGTGATGTATCTGGATGGGTAGTGACAGTATGAGTGAGATCAGTAATGTATCTGGATGGGTAGTGACAGTATGAGTGAGGTCAGTGTTGTATCTGGATGTGTAATGACAGTATGAGTGAGGTCAGTGATGTATCTGAATGGGTAATGACAGTATGAGTGAGGTCAGTGATGTATCTGGATGGGTAGTGACAGTATGAGTGAGGTCAGTGATGTATCTGGATGGGTAGTGACAGTATGAGTGAGGTCAGTGATGTAACTGGATGGGTAGTGACAGTATGAGTGAGGTCAGTGATGTACCTGGTAGTGTAGTGACAGGATGAGTGAGATCAGTGATGTATCTGGATGGGTAGTGACAGTATGAGTGAGGTCAGTGATGTATCTGGATGGGTAGTGACTGTATGAGTGAGGTCAGTGATGTATCTGGATGGGTAGTGACAGTATGAGTGAGGTCAGTGTTGTATCTGGATGTGTAATGACAGTATGAGTGAGGTCAGTGATGTATCTGAATGGGTAGTGACAGTATGAGTGAGGTCAGTGATGTATCTGGATGGGTAGTGACAGTATGAGTGAGGTCAGTGATGTATCTGGATGGGTAGTGACAGTATGAGTGAGGTCAGTGATGTATCTGGATGGGTAGTGACAGTGTGAGTGAGGTCAGTGATGTATCTGGATGGGTAGTGACAGTATGAGTGAGGTCAGTGATGTATCTGGATGAGTAGTGACAGTATGAGTGTGGTCAGTGATGTACCTGGATGGGTAGTGACAGTATGAGTGAGGTCAGTGATATATCTGGATGGGTAGTGACAGTATGAGTGAGGTCAGTGATGTATCTGGATGGGTAGTGACAGTATGAGTGAGGTCAGTGATGTATCTGGATGGGTAGTGACAGTATGAATGTGGGCAGTGATGTATCTGGATGGGTAGTGACAGTGTGAGTGAGGTCAGTGATGTATCTGGATGGGTAGTGACAGTATGAGTGAGGTCAGTGATGTATCTGGATGGGTAGTGACAGTATGAGTGAGGTCAGTGATGTACCTGGATGGATAGTGACAGTATGAGTGAGGTCAGTGATATATCTGGATGGGTAGTGACAGTATGAGTGAGATCAGTGATGTATCTGGATGGGTAGTGACAGTGTGAGTGAGGTCAGTGATGTACCTGGATGGGTAGTGACAGTATGAATGTGGGCAGTGATGTATCTGGATGGGTAGTGACAGTGTGAGTGAGGTCAGTGATGTATCTGGATGGGTAGTGACAGTATGAGTGAGGTCAGTGATGTATCTGGATGGGTAGTGACAGTATGAGTGAGGTCAGTGATGTACCTGGATGGATAGTGACAGTATGAGTGAGGTCAGTGATATATCTGGATGGGTAGTGACAGTATGAGTGAGATCAGTGATGTATCTGGATGGGTAGTGACAGTGTGAGTGAGGTCAGTGATGTACCTGGATGGGTAGTGACAGTATGAGTGAGGTCAGTGATGTATCTGGATGGGTAGTGACAGTATGAGTGAGGTCAGTGATGTACCTGGATGGATAGTGACAGTATGAGTGAGTTCAGTGATGTATCTGGATGGGTAGTGACAGTATGAGTGAGGTCAGTGATGTATCTGGATGGGTAGTGACAGTATGAGTGAGGTCAGTGATGTATCTGGATGGGTAGTGACAGTATGAGTGAGGTCAGTGATGTATCTGGACGGTAGTGACAGTATGAGTGAGGTCAGTGATGTAACTGGATGGGTAGTGACAGTATGAGTGAGGTCAGTGATGTACCTGGTAGTGTAGTGACAGTATGAGTGAGATCAGTGATGTATCTGGATGGGTAGTGACAGTATGAGTGAGATCAGTGATGTATCTGGATGGGTAGTGACAGTATGAGTGAGATCAGTAATGTATCTGGATGGGTAGTGACAGTATGAGTGAGGTCAGTGTTGTATCTGGATGTGTAATGACAGTATGAGTGAGGTCAGTGATGTATCTGAATGGATAGTGACAGTATGAGTGAGGTCAGTGATGTATCTGGATGGGTAGTGACAGTATGAGTGAGGTCAGTGATGTATCTGGATGGGTAGTGACAGTATGAGTGAGGTCAGTGATGTAACTGGATGGGTAGTGACAGTATGAGTGAGGTCAGTGATGTACCTGGTAGAGTAGTGACAGTATGAGTGAGATCAGTGATGTATCTGGATGGGTAGTGACAGTATGAGTGAGGTCAGTGATGTATCTGGATGGGTAGTGACTGTATGAGTGAGGTCAGTGATGTATCTGGATGGGTAGTGACAGTATGAGTGAGGTCAGTGTTGTATCTGGATGTGTAATGACAGTATGAGTGAGGTCAGTGATGTATCTGAATGGGTAGTGACAGTATGAGTGAGGTCAGTGATGTATCTGGATGGGTAGTGACAGTATGAGTGAGGTCAGTGATGTATCTGGATGGGTAGTGACAGTATGAGTGAGGTCAGTGATGTATCTGGATGGGTAGTGACAGTATGAGTGAGGTCAGTGATGTGTCTGGATGGGTAGTGACAGTGTGAGTGAGGTCAGTGATGTATCTGGATGGGTAGTGACAGTATGAGTGAGGTCAGTGATGTACCTGGATGGATAGTGACAGTATGAGTGAGGTCAGTGATATATCTGGATGGGTAGTGACAGTATGAGTGAGGTCAGTGATGTATCTGGATGGGTAGTGACAGTGTGAGTGAGGTCAGTGATGTACCTGGATGGGTAGTGACAGTATGAGTGAGGTCAGTGATGTATCTGGATGGGTAGTGACAGTATGAGTGAGGTCAGTGATGTACCTGGATGGATAGTGACAGTATGAGTGAGTTCAGTGATGTATCTGGATGGGTAGTGACAGTATGAGTGAGGTCAGTGATGTATCTGGATGCGTAGTGACAGTATGAGTGAGGTCAGTGATGTATCTGGATGGGTAGTGACAGTATGAGTGAGGTCAGTGATGTATCTGGACGGTAGTGACAGTATGAGTGAGGTCAGTGATCTAACTGGATGGGTAGTGACAGTATGAGTGAGGTCAGTGATGTACCTGGTAGTGTAGTGACAGTATGAGTGAGATCAGTGATGTATCTGGATGGGTAGTGACATTATGAGTGAGATCAGTGATGTATCTGGATGGGTAGTGACAGTATGAGTGAGATCAGTAATGTATCTGGATGGGTAGTGACAGTATGAGTGAGGTCAGTGTTGTATCTGGATGTGTAATGACAGTATGAGTGAGGTCAGTGATGTATCTGAATGGGTAATGACAGTATGAGTGAGGTCAGTGATGTATCTGGATGGGTAGTGACAGTATGAGTGAGGTCAGTGATGTATCTGGATGGGTAGTGACAGTATGAGTGAGGTCAGTGATGTAACTGGATGGGTAGTGACAGTATGAGTGAGGTCAGTGATGTACCTGGTAGTGTAGTGACAGGATGAGTGAGATCAGTGATGTATCTGGATGGGTAGTGACAGTATGAGTGAGGTCAGTGATGTATCTGGATGGGTAGTGACTGTATGAGTGAGGTCAGTGATGTATCTGGATGGGTAGTGACAGTATGAGTGAGGTCAGTGTTGTATCTGGATGTGTAATGACAGTATGAGTGAGGTCAGTGATGTATCTGAATGGGTAGTGACAGTATGAGTGAGGTCAGTGATGTATCTGGATGGGTAGTGACAGTATGAGTGAGGTCAGTGATGTATCTGGATGGGTAGTGACAGTATGAGTGAGGTCAGTGATGTATCTGGATGGGTAGTGACAGTGTGAGTGAGGTCAGTGATGTATCTGGATGGGTAGTGACAGTATGAGTGAGGTCAGTGATGTATCTGGATGAGTAGTGACAGTATGAGTGTGGTCAGTGATGTACCTGGATGGGTAGTGACAGTATGAGTGAGGTCAGTGATATATCTGGATGGGTAGTGACAGTATGAGTGAGGTCAGTGATGTATCTGGATGGGTAGTGACAGTATGAGTGAGGTCAGTGATGTATCTGGATGGGTAGTGACAGTATGAGTGAGGTCAGTGATGTACCTGGATGGGTAGTGACAGTATGAGTGAGGTCAGTGATGTATCTGGATGGGTAGTGAGAGTATGAGTGAGATCAGTGATGTATCTGGATGGGTAGTGACAGTATGAGTGAGGTCAGTGATGTATCTGGATGGGTAGTGACAGTATGAGTGAGATCAGTGATGTATCTGGATGGGTAGTGACAGTATGAGTGAGATCAGTGATGTATCTGGATGGGTAGTGACAGTATGAGTGAGGTCAGTGATGTACCTGGATGGGTAGTGACAGTATGAGTGAGGTCAGTGATGTATCTGGATGGGTAGTGACAGTATGAGTGAGGTCAGTGATGTATCTGGATGGGTAGTGTGAGTATGAGTGAGATCAGTGATGTATCTGGATGGGTAGTGACAGTATGAGTGAGATCAGTGATGTATCTGGATGGGTAGTGACAGTCTGAGTGAGATCAGTGATGTATCTGGATGGGTAGTGACAGTATGAGTGAGATCAGTGATGTATCTGGATGGGTAGTGACAGTATGAGTGAGGTCAGTGATGTATCTGGATGGGTAGTGACAGTATGAGTGAGATCAGTGATGTATCTGGATGGGTAGTGACAGTATGAGTGAGATCAGTGATGTATCTGGATGGGTAGTGACAGTATGAGTGAGATCAGTGATGTTTCTGGATGGGTAGTGACAGTATGAGTGAGGTCAGTGATGTATCTGGATGGGTAGTGACAGTCTGAGTGAGATCAGTGATGTATCTGGATGGGTAGTGACAGTATGAGTGAGATCAGTGATGTATCTGGATGGGAAGTGACAGTATGAGTGAGATCAGTGATGTATCTGGATGGGTAGTGACAGTATGAGTGAGATCAGTGATGTATCTGGATGGGTAGTGACAGTATGAGTGAGATCAGTGATGTATCTGGATGGGTAGTGACAGTATGAGTGAGATCAGTGATGTTTCTGGATGGGTAGTGACAGTATGAGTGTGGTCAGTGATGTATCTGGATGGGTAGTGACAGTCTGAGTGAGATCAGTGATGTATCTGGATGGGTAGTGACAGTATGAGTGATGTCAGTAATGTATCTGGATGGGTAGTGACAGTATCAGTGAGGTCAGTAATGTGTCTGGATGGGTAGTGACAGTATGAGTGATGTCAGTGATGTATCTGTATGAGTAGTGACAGTATGAGTGAGGTCAGTGATGTCTCTGGATGGGTAGTGACAGTATGAGTGTGGTCAGTGATGTATCTGGATGGGTAGTGACAGTATGAGTGATGTCAGTAATGTATCTGGATGGGTAGTGACAGTATCAGTGAGGTCAGTAATGTATCTGGATGGGTAGTGACAGTATGAGTGATGTCAGTGATGTATCTGGATGAGTCGTGACAGTATGAGTGAGGTCAGTGATGTATCTGGATGGGTAGTGACAGTATGAGTGAGGACAGTGATGCATCTGGATGGGTAGTGACTGTATGAGCGATGTCAGTGATGTATCTGGATGGGTAGTGACAATATGAGTGAGATCAGTGATGCATCTGGATCGGTAGTGACAGTATGAGTGAGGTCAGTGATGTATCTGGATGGGTAGTGACAGTATGAGTGAGATCAGTGATGTATCTGGATGGGTAGTGACAGTATGAGTGAGGTCAGTGATGTATCTGGATGGGTAGTGACAGTATGAGTGATGTCAGTGATGTATCTGGATGGGTAGTGACAGTGTGAGTGAGATCAGTGATGTATCTGGATGGGTAGTGACAGTGTGAGTGAGGTCAGTGATGTATCTGGATGGGTAGTGACTGTATGAGTGAGGTCAGTGATGTATCTGGATGGGTAGTGACAGTATGAATGTGGGCAGTGATGTATCTGGATGGGTAGTGACAGTGTGAGTGAGGTCAGTGATGTATCTGGATGGGTAGTGTCAGTATGAGTGAGGTCAGTGATGTATCTGGATGGGTAGTGACAGTATGAGTGAGGTCAGTGATGTACCTAGATGGATAGTGACAGTATGAGTGAGGTCAGTGATATATCTGGATGGGTAGTGACAGTATGAGTGAGATCAGTGATGTATCTGGATGGGTAGTGACAGTGTGAGTGAGGTCAGTGATGTACCTGGATGGGTAGTGACTGTATGAATGTGGGCAGTGATGTATCTGGATGGGTAGTGACAGTGTGAGTGAGGTCAGTGATGTATCTGGATGGGTAGTGACAGTATGAGTGAGGTCAGTGATGTATCTGGATGGGTAGTGACAGTATGAGTGAGGTCAGTGATGTACCTGGATGGATAGTGACAGTATGAGTGAGGTCAGTGATATATCTGGATGGGTAGTGACAGTATGAGTGAGATCAGTGATGTATCTGGATGGGTAGTGACAGTGTGAGTGAGGTCAGTGATGTACCTGGATGGGTAGTGACAGTATGAGTGAGGTCAGTGATGTATCTGGATGGATAGTGACAGTATGAGTGAGGTCAGTGATGTACCTGGATGGATAGTGACAGTATGAGTGAGTTCAGTGATGTATCTGGATGGGTAGTGACAGTATGAGTGAGGTCAGTGATGTATCTGGATGGGTAGTGACAGTATGAGTGAGGTCAGTGATGTACCTGGATGGGTAGTGACAGTATGAGTGAGGTCAGTGATGTATCTGGACGGTAGTGACAGTATGAGTGAGGTCAGTGATGTAACTGGATGGGTAGTGACAGTATGAGTGAGGTCAGTGATGTACCTGGTAGTGTAGTGACAGTATGAGTGAGATCAGTGATGTATCTGGATGGGTAGTGAGAGTATGAGTGAGATCAGTGATGTATCTGGATGGGTAGTGACAGTATGAGTGAGATCAGTAATGTATCTGGATGGGTAGTGACAGTATGAGTGAGGTCAGTGTTGTATCTGGATGTGTAATGACAGTATGAGTGAGGTCAGTGATGTATCTGAAAGGGTAGTGAAAGTATGAGTGAGGTCAGTGATGTATCTGGATGGGTAGTGACAGTATGAGTGAGGTCAGTGATGTATCTGGATGGGTAGTGACAGTATGAGTGAGGTCAGTGATGTAACTGGATGGGTAGTGACAGTATGAGTGAGGTCAGTGATGTACCTGGTAGTGTAGTGACAGTATGAGTGAGATCAGTGATGTATCTGGATGGGTAGTGACAGTATGAGTGAGGTCAGTGATGTATCTGGATGGGTAGTGACTGTATGAGTGAGGTCAGTGATGTATCTGGATGGGTAGTGACAGTATGAGTGAGGTCAGTGTTGTATCTGGATGTGTAATGACAGTATGAGTGAGGTCAGTGATGTATCTGAATGGGTAGTGACAGTATGAGTGAGGTCAGTGATGTATCTGGATGGGTAGTGACAGTATGAGTGAGGTCAGTGATGTATCTGGATGGGTAGTGACAGTATGAGTGAGGTCAGTGATGTATCTGGATGGGTAGTGACAGTATGAGTGAGGTCAGTGATGTATCTGGATGGGTAGTGACAGTGTGAGTGAGGTCAGTGATGTATCTGGATGGGTAGTGACAGTATGAGTGAGGTCAGTGATGTACCTGGATGGATAGTGACAGTATGAGTGAGGTCAGTGATATATCTGGATGGGTAGTGACAGTATGAGTGAGGTCAGTGATGTATCTGGATGGGTAGTGACAGTGTGAGTGAGGTCAGTGATGTACCTGGATGGGTAGTGACAGTATGAGTGAGGTCAGTGATGTATCTGGATGGTTAGTGACAGTATGAGTGAGGTCAGTGATGTACCTGGATGGATAGTGACAGTATGAGTGAGTTCAGTGATGTATCTGGATGGGTAGTGACAGTATGAGTGAGGTCAGTGATGTATCTGGATGCATAGTGACAGTATGAGTGAGGTCAGTGATGTATCTGGATGGGTAGTGACAGTATGAGTGAGGTCAGTGATGTATCTGGACGGTAGTGACAGTATGAGTGAGGTCAGTGATGTAACAGGATGGGTAGTGACAGTATGAGTGAGGTCAGTGATGTACCTGGTTGTGTAGTGACAGTATGAGTGAGATCAGTGATGTATCTGGATGGGTAGTGACAGTATGAGTGAGATCAGTGATGTATCTGGATGGGTAGTGACAGTATGAGTGAGATCAGTAATGTATCTGGATGGGTAGTGACAGTATGAGTGAGGTCAGTGTTGTATCTGGATGTGTAATGACAGTATGAGTGAGGTCAGTGATGTATCTGAATGGGTAGTGACAGTATGAGTGAGGTCAGTGATGTATCTGGATGGGTAGTGACAGTATGAGTGAGGTCAGTGATGTATCTGGATGGGTAGTGACAGTATGAGTGAGGTCAGTGATGTAACTGGATGGGTAGTGACAGTATGAGTGAGGTCAGTGATGTACCTGGTAGTGTAGTGACAGTATGAGTGAGATCAGTGATGTATCTGGATGGGTAGTGACAGTATGAGTGAGGTCAGTGATGTATCTGGATGGGTAGTGACTGTATGAGTGAGGTCAGTGATGTATCTGGATGGGTAGTGACAGTATGAGTGAGGTCAGTGTTGTATCTGGATGTGTAATGACAGTATGAGTGAGGTCAGTGATGTATCTGAATGGGTAGTGACAGTATGAGTGAGGTCAGTGATGTATCTGGATGGGTAGTGACAGTATGAGTGAGGTCAGTGATGTATCTGGATGGGTAGTGACAGTATGAGTGAGGTCAGTGATGTATCTGGATGGGTAGTGACAGTATGAGTGAGGTCAGTGATGTATCTGGATGGGTAGTGACAGTGTGAGTGAGGTCAGTGATGTATCTGGATGGGTAGTGACAGTATGAGTGAGGTCAGTGATGTATCTGGATGAGTAGTGACAGTATGAGTGTGGTCAGTGATGTACCTGGATGGGTAGTGACAGTATGAGTGAGGTCAGTGATATATCTGGATGGGTAGTGACAGTATGAGTGAGGTCAGTGATGTATCTGGATGGGTAGTGACAGTATGAGTGAGGTCAGTGATGTATCTGGATGGGTAGTGACAGTATGAGTGAGGTCAGCGATGTACCTGGATGGGTAGTGACAGTATGAGTGAGGTCAGTGATGTATCTGGATGGGTAGTGAGAGTATGAGTGAGATCAGTGATGTATCTGGATGGGTAGTGACAGTATGAGTGAGGTCAGTGATGTATCTGGATGGGTAGTGACAGTATGAGTGAGATCAGTGATGTATCTGGATGGGTAGTGACAGTATGAGTGAGATCAGTGATGCATCTGGATGGGTAGTGACAGTATGAGTGAGGTCAGTGATGTACCTGGATGGGTAGTGACAGTATGAGTGAGGTCAGTGATGTATCTGGATGGGTAGTGACAGTATGAGTGAGGTCAGTGATGTATCTGGATGGGTAGTGTGAGTATGAGTGAGATCAGTGATGTATCTGGATGGGTAGTGACAGTATGAGTGAGATCAGTGATGTATCTGGATGGGTAGTGACAGTCTGAGTGAGATCAGTGATGTATCTGGATGGGTAGTGACAGTATGAGTGAGATCAGTGATGTATCTGGATGGGTAGTGACAGTATGAGTGAGGTCAGTGATGTATCTGGATGGGTAGTGACAGTATGAGTGAGATCAGTGATGTATCTGGATGGGTAGTGACAGTATGAGTGAGATCAGTGATGTATCTGGATGGGTAGTGACAGTATGAGTGAGATCAGTGATGTTTCTGGATGGGTAGTGACAGTATGAGTGAGGTCAGTGATGTATCTGGATGGGTAGTGACAGTCTGAGTGAGATCAGTGATGTATCTGGATGGGTAGTGACAGTATGAGTGAGATCAGTGATGTATCTGGATGGGAAGTGACAGTATGAGTGAGATCAGTGATGTATCTGGATGGGTAGTGACAGTATGAGTGAGATCAGTGATGTATCTGGATGGGTAGTGACAGTATGAGTGAGATCAGTGATGTATCTGGATGGGTAGTGACAGTATGAGTGAGATCAGTGATGTTTCTGGATGGGTAGTGACAGTATGAGTGAGGTCAGTGATGTATCTGGATGGGTAGTGACAGTCTGAGTGAGATCAGTGATGTATCTGGATGGGTAGTGACAGTATGAGTGATGTCAGTAATGTATCTGGATGGGTAGTGACAGTATCAGTGAGGTCAGTAATGTGTCTGGATGGGTAGTGACAGTATGAGTGATGTCAGTGATGTATCTGTATGAGTAGTGACAGTATGAGTGAGGTCAGTGATGTATCTGGATGGGTAGTGACAGTATGAGTGTGGTCAGTGATGTATCTGGATGGGTAGTGACAGTATGAGTGATGTCAGTAATGTATCTGGATGGGTAGTGACAGTATCAGTGAGGTCAGTAATGTATCTGGATGGGTAGTGACAGTATGAGTGATGTCAGTGATGTATCTGGATGAGTCGTGACAGTATGAGTGAGGTCAGTGATGTATCTGGATGGGTAGTGACAGTATGAGTGAGGACAGTGATGCATCTGGATGGGTAGTGACAGTATGAGCGATGTCAGTGATGTATCTGGATGGGTAGTGACAATATGAGTGAGATCAGTGATGCATCTGGATCGGTAGTGACAGTATGAGTGAGGTCAGTGATGTATCTGGATGGGTAGTGACAGTATGAGTGAGATCAGTGATGTATCTGGATGGGTAGTGACAGTATGAGTGAGGTCAGTGATGTATCTGGATGGGTAGTGACAGTATGAGTGATGTCAGTGATGTATCTGGATGGGTAGTGACAGTATGAGTGAGGTCAGTGATGTATCTGGATGGGTAGTGACATTATGAGTGAGATCAGTGATGTATCTGGATGGATAGTGACAGTATGAGTGAGGTCAGTGATTTATCTGGATGGGTAGTGACAGTATGAGTGAGGTCAGTGATTTATCTGGATGGGTAGTGACAGTATGAGTGAGATCAGTGATGTATCTGGACGGTAGTGACAGTATGAGTGAGATCAGTGATGTATCTGGATGGGTAGTGACAGTATGAGTGAGGTCAGTTATGTATCTGGATGTGTAGTGACTGTATGAGTGAGGTCAGTGATGTATCTGGATGGGTCGTGACAGTATGAGTGAGGTCAGTGTTGTATCTGGATGTGTAATGACAGTATGAGTGAGGTCAGTGATGTATCTGGATGGGTAGTGACAGTATGAGTGAGGTCAGTGATGTATCTGGATGGGTAGTGACAGTATGAGTGAGGTCAGTGATGTATCTGGATGGGTAGTGAGAGTATGAGTGAGGTCAGTGATGTATCTGGATGGGTAGTGACAGTATGAATGTGGTCAGTGATGTATCTGGATGGGTAGTGACAGTGTGAGTGAGGTCAGTGATGTATCTGGATGGGTAGTGACAGTATGAGTGAGGTCAGTGATGTATCTGGATGAGTAGTGACAGTATGAGTGAGGTCAGTGATGTATCTGGATGGGTAGTGACAGTATGAGTGAGGTCAGTGATGTATCTGGATGGGTAGTGAGAGTATGAGTGAGGTCAGTGATGTATCTGGATGGGTAGTGACAGTATGAATGTGGTCAGTGATGTATCTGGATGGGTAGTGACAGTGTGAGTGAGGTCAGTGATGTATCTGGATGGGTAGTGACAGTATGAGTGAGGTCAGTGATGTATCTGGATGGGTAGTGACAATATGAGTGAGATCAGTGATGCATCTGGATCGGTAGTGACAGTATGAGTGAGGTCAGTGATGTATCTGGATGGGTAGTGACAGTATGAGTGAGATCAGTGATGTATCTGGATGGGTAGTGACAGTATGAGTGAGGTCAGTGATGTATCTGGATGGGTAGTGACAGTATGAGTGATGTCAGTGATGTATCTGGATGGGTAGTGACAGTATGAGTGAGGTCAGTGATGTATCTGGATGGGTAGTGACATTATGAGTGAGATCAGTGATGTATCTGGATGGATAGTGACAGTATGAGTGAGGTCAGTGATTTATCTGGATGGGTAGTGACAGTATGAGTGAGGTCAGTGATTTATCTGGATGGGTAGTGACAGTATGAGTGAGATCAGTGATGTATCTGGACGGTAGTGACAGTATGAGTGAGATCAGTGATGTATCTGGATGGGTAGTGACAGTATGAGTGAGGTCAGTTATGTATCTGGATGTGTAGTGACTGTATGAGTGAGGTCAGTGATGTATCTGGATGGGTCGTGACAGTATGAGTGAGGTCAGTGTTGTATCTGGATGTGTAATGACAGTATGAGTGAGGTCAGTGATGTATCTGGATGGGTAGTGACAGTATGAGTGAGGTCAGTGATGTATCTGGATGGGTAGTGACAGTATGAGTGAGGTCAGTGATGTATCTGGATGGGTAGTGAGAGTATGAGTGAGGTCAGTGATGTATCTGGATGGGTAGTGACAGTATGAATGTGGTCAGTGATGTATCTGGATGGGTAGTGACAGTGTGAGTGAGGTCAGTGATGTATCTGGATGGGTAGTGACAGTATGAGTGAGGTCAGTGATGTATCTGGATGAGTAGTGACAGTATGAGTGAGGTCAGTGATGTATCTGGATGGGTAGTGACAGTATGAGTGAGGTCAGTGATGTATCTGGATGGGTAGTGAGAGTATGAGTGAGGTCAGTGATGTATCTGGATGGGTAGTGACAGTATGAATGTGGTCAGTGATGTATCTGGATGGGTAGTGACAGTGTGAGTGAGGTCAGTGATGTATCTGGATGGGTAGTGACAGTATGAGTGAGGTCAGTGATGTATCTGGATGAGTAGTGACAGTATGAGTGAGGTCAGTGATGTACCTGGATGGGTAGTGACAGTATGAGTGAGGTCAGTGATATATCTGGATGGGTAGTGACAGTATGAGTGAGGTCAGTGATGTATCTGGATGGGTAGTGACAGTATGAGTGAGGTCAGTGATGTATCTGGATGGGTAGTGACAGTATGAGTGAGATCAGTGATGTATCTGGATGGGTAGTGACAGTATGAGTGAGATCAGTGATGTATCTGGATGGGTAGTGACAGTATGAGTGAGATCAGTGATGTATCTGGATGGGTAGTGACAGTATGAGTGAGGTCAGTGATGTATCTGGATGGGTAGTGACAGTCTGAGTGAGATCAGTGATGTATCTGGATGGGTAGTGACAATATGAGTGAGATCAGTGATGTATCTGGATGGGTAGTGACAGTATGAGTGAGGTCAGTGATGTATCTGGATGGGTAGTGACAGTATGAGTGAGATCAGTGATGTATCTGGATGGGTAGTGACAGTATGAGTGAGGTCAGTGATGTATCTGGAAGGTAGTGACAGTATGAGTGATGTCAGTGATGTATCTGGATGGGTAGTGACAGTATGAGTGAGGTCAGTGATGTATCTGGATGGGTAGTGACATTATGAGTGAGGTCAGTGATGTATCTGGATGGGTAGTGACAGTATGAGCGAGGTCAGTGATTTATCTGGATGGCAGTGACAGTATGAGTGAGATCAGTGATGTATCTGGACGGTAGTGACAGTATGAGTGAGGTCAGTGATGTAACTGGATGGGTAGTGACAGTATGAGTGAGGTCAGTGATGTACCTGGATGGGTAGTGACAGTATGAGTGAGATCAGTGATGTGTCTGGATGGGTAGTGACAGTATGAATGTGGTCAGTGATGTATCTGGATGGGTAGTGACAGTGTGAGTGAGGTCAGTGATGTATCTGGATGGGTAGTGACAGTATGAGTGAGGTCAGTGATGTATCTGGATGGGTAGTGACAGTATGAGTGAGGTCAGTGATGTACCTGGATGGATAGTGACAGTATGAGTGAGGTCAGTGATATATCTGTATGGGTAGTGACAGTATGAGTGAGATCAGTGATGTATCTGGATGGGTAGTGACAGTGTGAGTGAGGTCAGTGATGTACCTGGATGGGTAGTGACAGTATGAGTGAGGTCAGTGATGTATCTGGATGGGTAGTGACAGTATGAGTGAGGTCAGTGATGTACCTGGATGGATAGTGACAGTATGAGTTAGTTCAGTGATGTATCTGGATGGGTAGTGACAGTATGAGTGAGGTCAGTGATGTATCTGGATGGGTAGTGACAGTATGAGTGAGGTCAGTGATGTATCTGGATGGGTAGTGACAGTATGAGTGAGGTCAGTGATGTATCTGGACGGTAGTGACAGTATGAGTGAGGTCAGTGATGTAACTGGATGGGTAGTGACAGTATGAGTGAGGTCAGTGATGTACCTGGTAGTGTAGTGACAGTATGAGTGAGATCAGTGATGTATCTGGATGGGTAGTGACAGTATGAGTGAGATCAGTGATGTATCTGGATGGGTAGTGACAGTATGAGTGAGATCAGTGATGTATCTGGATGGGTAGTGACAGTATGAGTGAGGTCAGTGTTGTATCTGGATGTGTAATGACAGTATGAGTGAGGTCAGTGATGTATCTGGATGGGTAGTGACAGTCTGAGTGAGATCAGTGATGTATCTGGATGGGTAGTGACAATATGAGTGAGATCAGTGATGTATCTGGATGGGTAGTGACAGTATGAGTGAGGTCAGTGATGTATCTGGATGGGTAGTGACAGTATGAGTGAGATCAGTGATGTATCTGGATGGGTAATGACAGTATGAGTGAGGTCAGTGATGTATCTGGAGGGTAGTGACAGTATGAGTGATGTCAGTGATGTATCTGGATGGGTAGTGACAGTATGAGTGAGGTCAGTGATGTATCTGGATGGGTAGTGACATTATGAGTGAGGTCAGTGATGTATCTGGATGGGTAGTGACAGTATGAGTGAGGTCAGTGATTTATCTGGATGGCAGTGACAGTATGAGTGAGATCAGTGATGTATCTGGACGGTAGTGACAGTATGAGTGAGGTCAGTGATGTAACTGGATGGGTAGTGACAGTATGAGTGAGGTCAGTGATGTACCTGGATGGGTAGTGACAGTATGAGTGAGATCAGTGATGTGTCTGGATGGGTAGTGACAGTATGAGTGAGATCAGTGATGTATCTGGATGGGTAGTGACAGTATGAGTGAGATCAGTGATGTATCTGGATGGGTAGTGACAGTTTGAGTGAGGTCAGTGATGTATCTGGATGGGTAGTGACTGTATGAGTGAGGTCAGTGATGTATCTGGATGGGTAGTGACAGTATGAATGTGGGCAGTGATGTATCTGGATGTGTAGTGACAGTATGAGTGAGATCAGTGATGTATCTGGATGGGTAGTGCCAGTATGAGTGAGATCAGTGATGTATCTGGATGGGTAGTGACAGTGTGAGTGAGGTCAGTGATGTATCTGGATGGGTAGTGACTGTATGAGTGAGGTCAGTGATGTATCTGGAGGGTAGTGACAGTATGAGTGATGTCAGTGATGTATCTGGATGGGTAGTGACAGTATGAGTGAGGTCAGTGATGTATCTGGATGGGTAGTGACAGTATGAGTAAGATCAGTGATGTATCTGGATGGGTAGTGACAGTATGAGTGAGATCAGTGATGTATCTGGATGGGTAGTGACAGTATGAGTGAGGTCAGTGATGTATCTGGATGGGTAGTGACAGACTGAGTGAGATCAGTGATGTATCTGGATGGGTAGTGACAATATGAGTGAGATCAGTGATGTATCTGGATGGGTAGTGACAGTATGAGTGAGGTCAGTGATGTATCTGGATGGGTAGTGACAGTATGAGTGAGATCAGTGATGTATCTGGATGGGTAGTGACAGTATGAGTGAGGTCAGTGATGTATCTGGAGGGTAGTGACAGTATGAGTGATGTCAGTGATGTATCTGGATGGGTAGTGACAGTATGAGTGAGGTCAGTGATGTATCTGGATGGGTAGTGACATTATGAGTGAGGTCAGTGATGTATCTGGATGGGTAGTGACAGTATGAGTGAGGTCAGTGATTTATCTGGATGGCAGTGACAGTATGAGTGAGATCAGTGATGTATCTGGACGGTAGTGACAGTATGAGTGAGGTCAGTGATGTAACTGGATGGGTAGTGACAGTATGAGTAAGGTCAGTGATGTACCTGGATGGGTAGTGACAGTATGAGTGAGATCAGTGATGTGTCTGGATGGGAAGTGACAGTATGAGTGAGATCAGTGATGTATCTGGATGGGTAGTGACAGTATGAGTGAGATCAGTGATGTATCTGGATGGGTAGTGACAGTGTGAGTGAGGTCAGTGATGTATCTGGATGGGTAGTGACTGTATGAGTGAGGTCAGTGATGTATCTGGATGGGTAGTGACAGTATGAATGTGGGCAGTGATGTATCTGGATGGGTAGTGACAGTGTGAGTGAGGTCAGTGATGTATCTGGATGGGTAGTGACAGTATGAGTGAGGTCAGTGATGTATCTGGATGGGTAGTGACAGTATGAGTGAGGTCAGTGATGTACCTGGATGGATAGTGACAGTATGACTGAGGTCAGTGATATATCTGGATGGGTAGTGACAGTATGAGTGAGATCAGTGATGTATCTGGATGGGTAGTGACAGTGTGAGTGAGGTCAGTGATGTACCTGGATGGGTAGTGACAGTATGAGTGAGGTCAGTGATGTATCTGGATGGGTAGTGACAGTATGAGTGAGATCAGTGATGTATCTGGATGGGTAGTGACAGTATGAGTGAGATCAGTGATGTATCTGGATGGGTAGTGACAGTGTGAGTGAGGTCAGTGATGTATCTGGATGGGTAGTGACTGTATGAGTGAGGTCAGTGATGTATCTGGATGGGTAGTGACAGTATGAATGTGGGCAGTGATGTATCTGGATGGGTAGTGACAGTATGAGTGAGGTCAGTGATGTATCTGGATGGGTAGTGACAGTATGAGTGAGGTCAGTGATGTATCTGGATGGGTAATGTGAGTATGAGTGAGATCAGTGATGTATCTGGATGGGTAGTGACAGTATGAGTGAGATCAGTGATGTATCTGGATGGGTAGTGACAGTATGAGTAAGATCAGTGATGTATCTGGATGGGTAGTGACAGTATGAGTGAGATCAGTGATGTATCTGGATGGGTAGTGACAGTATGAGTGAGGTCAGTGATGTATCTGGATGGGTAGTGACAGACTGAGTGAGATCAGTGATGTATCTGGATGGGTAGTGACAATATGAGTGAGATCAGTGATGTATCTGGATGGGTAGTGACAGTATGAGTGAGGTCAGTGATGTATCTGGATGGATAGTGACAGTATGAGTGAGATCAGTGATGTATCTGGATGGGTAGTGACAGTATGAGTGAGGTCAGTGATGTATCTGGAGGGTAGTGACAGTATGAGTGATGTCAGTGATGTATCTGGATGGGTAGTGACAGTATGAGTGAGGTCAGTGATGTATCTGGATGGGTAGTGACATTATGAGTGAGGTCAGTGATGTATCTGGATGGGTAGTGACAGTATGAGTGAGGTCAGTGATTTATCTGGATGGCAGTGACAGTATGAGTGAGATCAGTGATGTATCTGGACGGTAGTGACAGTATGAGTGAGGTCAGTGATGTAACTGGATGGGTAGTGACAGTATGAGTGAGGTCAGTGATGTACCTGGATGGGTAGTGACAGTATGAGTGAGATCAGTGATGTGTCTGGATGGGTAGTGACAGTATGAGTGAGATCAGTGATGTATCTGGATGGGTAGTGACAGTATGAGTGAGATCAGTGATGTATCTGGATGGGTAGTGACAGTGTGAGTGAGGTCAGTGATGTATCTGGATGGGTAGTGACTGTATGAGTGAGGTCAGTGATGTATCTGGATGGGTCGTGACAGTATGAATGTGGGCAGTGATGTATCTGGATGGGTAGTGACAGTGTGAGTGAGGTCAGTGATGTATCTGGATGGGTAGTGACAGTATGAGTGAGGTCAGTGATGTATCTGGATGGGTAGTGACAGTATGAGTGAGGTCAGTGATGTACCTGGATGGATAGTGACAGTATGAGTGAGGTCAGTGATATATCTGGATGGGTAGTGACAGTATGAGTGAGATCAGTGATGTATCTGGATGGGTAGTGACAGTGTGAGTGAGGTCAGTGATGTACCTGGATGGGTAGTGACAGTATGAGTGAGGTCAGTGATGTATCTGGATGGGTAGTGACAGTATGAGTGAGGTCAGTGATGTACCTGGATGGATAGTGACAGTATGAGTGAGTTCAGTGATGTAACTGGATGGGTAGTGACAGTATGAGTGAGGTCAGTGATGTATCTGGATGGGTAGTGACAGTATGAGTGAGATCAGTGATGTATCTGGATGGGTAGTGACAGTATGAGTGAGATCAGTGATGTATCTGGATGGGTAGTGACAGTATGAGTGAGGTCAGTGTTGTACCTGGATGTGTAATGACAGTATGAGTGAGGTCAGTGATGTATCTGGATGGGTAGTGACAGTCTGAGTGAGATCAGTGATGTATCTGGATGGGTAGTGACAATATGAGTGAGATCAGTGATGTATCTGGATGGGTAGTGACAGTATGAGTGAGGTCAGTGATGTATCTGGATGGGTAGTGACAGTATGAGTGAGATCAGTGATGTATCTGGATGGGTAGTGACAGTATGAGTGAGGTCAGTGATGTATCTGGAGGGTAGTGACAGTATGAGTGATGTCAGTGATGTATCTGGATGGGTAGTGACAGTATGAGTGAGGTCAGTGATGTATCTGGATGGGTAGTGACATTATGAGTGAGGTCAGTGATGTATCTGGATGGGTAGTGACAGTATGAGGGAGGTCAGTGATTTATCTGGATGGCAGTGAAAGTATGAGTGAGATCAGTGATGTATCTGGACGGTAGTGACAGTATGAGTGAGGTCAGTGATGTAACTGGATGGGTAGTGACAGTATGAGTGAGGTCAGTGATGTACCTGGATGGGTAGTGACAGTATGAGTGAGATCAGTGATGTGTCTGGATGGGTAGTGACAGTATGAGTGAGATCAGTGATGTATCTGGATGGGTAGTGACAGTATGAGTGAGATCAGTGATGTATCTGGATGGGTAGTGACAGTGTGAGTGAGGTCAGTGATGTATCTGGATGGGTAGTGACTGTATGAGTGAGGTCAGTGATGTATCTGGATGGGTAGTGACAGTATGAATGTGGGCAGTGATGTATCTGGATGGGTAGTGACAGTGTGAGTGAGGTCAGTGATGTACCTGGATGGGTAGTGACAGTATGAGTGAGGTCAGTGATGTATCTGGATGGGTAGTGACAGTATGAGTGAGATCAGTGATGTATCTGGATGGGTAGTGACAGTATGAGTGAGATCAGTGATGTATCTGGATGGGTAGTGACAGTGTGAGTGAGATCAGTGATGTATCTGGATGGGTAGTGACAGTGTGAGTGAGGTCAGTGATGTACCTGGATGGGTAGTGACAGTATGAGTGAGGTCAGTGATGTATCTGGATGGGTAGTGACAGTATGAGTGAGATCAGTGATGTATCTGGATGGGTAGTGACAGTATGAGTGAGATCAGTGATGTATCTGGATGGGTAGTGACAGTGTGAGTGAGGTCAGTGATGTATCTGGATGGGTAGTGACTGTATGAGTGAGGTCAGTGATGTATCTGGATGGGTAGTGACAGTATGAATGTGGGCAGTGATGTATCTGGATGGGTAGTGACAGTATGAGTGAGGTCAGTGATGTATCTGGATGGGTAGTGACAGTATGAGTGAGGTCAGTGATGTATCTGGATGGGTAGTGTGAGTATGAGTGAGATCAGTGATGTATCTGGATGGGTAGTGACAGTATGAGTGAGATCAGTGATGTATCTGGATGGGTAGTGACAGTATGAGTAAGATCAGTGATGTATCTGGATGGGTAGTGACAGTATGAGTGAGATCAGTGATGTATCTGGATGGGTAGTGACAGTATGAGTGAGGTCAGTGATGTATCTGGATGGGTAGTGACAGACTGAGTGAGATCAGTGATGTATCTGGATGGGTAGTGACAATATGAGTGAGATCAGTGATGTATCTGGATGGGTAGTGACAGTATGAGTGAGGTCAGTGATGTATCTGGATGGATAGTGACAGTATGAGTGAGATCAGTGATGTATCTGGATGGGTAGTGACAGTATGAGTGAGGTCAGTGATGTATCTGGAGGGTAGTGACAGTATGAGTGATGTCAGTGATGTATCTGGATGGGTAGTGACAGTATGAGTGAGGTCAGTGATGTATCTGGATGGGTAGTGACATTATGAGTGAGGTCAGTGATGTATCTGGATGGGTAGTGACAGTATGAGTGAGGTCAGTGATTTATCTGGATGGCAGTGACAGTATGAGTGAGATCAGTGATGTATCTGGACGGTAGTGACAGTATGAGTGAGGTCAGTGATGTAACTGGATGGGTAGTGACAGTATGAGTGAGGTCAGTGATGTACCTGGATGGGTAGTGACAGTATGAGTGAGATCAGTGATGTGTCTGGATGGGTAGTGACAGTATGAGTGAGATCAGTGATGTATCTGGATGGGTAGTGACAGTATGAGTGAGATCAGTGATGTATCTGGATGGGTAGTGACAGTGTGAGTGAGGTCAGTGATGTATCTGGATGGGTAGTGACTGTATGAGTGAGGTCAGTGATGTATCTGGATGGGTCGTGACAGTATGAATGTGGGCAGTGATGTATCTGGATGGGTAGTGACAGTGTGAGTGAGGTCAGTGATGTATCTGGATGGGTAGTGACAGTATGAGTGAGGTCAGTGATGTATCTGGATGGGTAGTGACAGTATGAGTGAGGTCAGTGATGTACCTGGATGGATAGTGACAGTATGAGTGAGGTCAGTGATATATCTGGATGGGTAGTGACAGTATGAGTGAGATCAGTGATGTATCTGGATGGGTAGTGACAGTGTGAGTGAGGTCAGTGATGTACCTGGATGGGTAGTGACAGTATGAGTGAGGTCAGTGATGTATCTGGATGGGTAGTGACAGTATGAGTGAGGTCAGTGATGTACCTGGATGGATAGTGACTTTATGAGTGAGTTCAGTGATGTAACTGGATGGGTAGTGACAGTATGAGTGAGGTCAGTGATGTATCTGGATGGGTAGTGACAGTATGAGTGAGATCAGTGATGTATCTGGATGGGTAGTGACAGTATGAGTGAGATCAGTGATGTATCTGGATGGGTAGTGACAGTATGAGTGAGGTCAGTGTTGTACCTGGATGTGTAATGACAGTATGAGTGAGGTCAGTGATGTATCTGGATGGGTAGTGACAGTCTGAGTGAGATCAGTGATGTATCTGGATGGGTAGTGACAATATGAGTGAGATCAGTGATGTATCTGGATGGGTAGTGACAGTATGAGTGAGGTCAGTGATGTATCTGGATGGGTAGTGACAGTATGAGTGAGATCAGTGATGTATCTGGATGGGTAGTGACAGTATGAGTGAGGTCAGTGATGTATCTGGAGGGTAGTGACAGTATGAGTGATGTCAGTGATGTATCTGGATGGGTAGTGACAGTATGAGTGAGGTCAGTGATGTATCTGGATGGGTAGTGACATTATGAGTGAGGTCAGTGATGTATCTGGATGGGTAGTGACAGTATGAGGGAGGTCAGTGATTTATCTGGATGGCAGTGAAAGTATGAGTGAGATCAGTGATGTATCTGGACGGTAGTGACAGTATGAGTGAGGTCAGTGATGTAACTGGATGGGTAGTGACAGTATGAGTGAGGTCAGTGATGTACCTGGATGGGTAGTGACAGTATGAGTGAGATCAGTGATGTGTCTGGATGGGTAGTGACAGTATGAGTGAGATCAGTGATGTATCTGGATGGGTAGTGACAGTATGAGTGAGATCAGTGATGTATCTGGATGGGTAGTGACAGTGTGAGTGAGGTCAGTGATGTATCTGGATGGGTAGTGACTGTATGAGTGAGGTCAGTGATGTATCTGGATGGGTAGTGACAGTATGAATGTGGGCAGTGATGTATCTGGATGGGTAGTGACAGTGTGAGTGAGGTCAGTGATGTATCTGGATGGGTAGTGACAGTATGAGTGAGGTCAGTGATGTATCTGGATGGGTAGTGACAGTATGAGTGAGGTCAGTGATGTACCTGGATGGAGAGTGACAGTATGAGTGAGGTCAGTGATATATCTGGATGGGTAGTGACAGTATGAGTGAGATCAGTGATGTATCTGGATGGGTAGTGACAGTGTGAGTGAGGTCAGTGATGTACCTGGATGGGTAGTGACAGTATGAGTGAGGTCAGTGATGTATCTGGATGGGTAGTGACAGTATGAGTGAGGTCAGTGATGTACCTGGATGGATAGTGACAGTATGAGTGAGTTCAGTGATGTATCTGGATGGGTAGTGACAGTATGAGTGAGGTCAGTGATGTATCTGGATGGGTAGTGACAGTATGAGTGAGGTCAGTGATGTATCTGGATGGGTAGTGACAGTATGAGTGAGGTCAGTGATGTATCTGGACGGTAGTGACAGTATGAGTGAGGTCAGTGATGTAACTGGATGGGTAGTGACAGTATGAGTGAGGTCAGTGATGTACCTGGTAGTGTAGTGACAGTATGAGTGAGATCAGTGATGTATCTGGATGGGTAGTGACAGTATGAGTGAGATCAGTGATGTATCTGGATGGGTAGTGACAGTATGAGTGAGATCAGTAATGTATCTGGATGGGTAGTGACAGTATGAGTGAGGTCAGTGTTGTATCTGGATGTGTAATGACAGTATGAGTGAGGTCAGTGATGTATCTGAATGGGTAGTGACAGTATGAGTGAGGTCAGTGATGTATCTGGATGGGTAGTGACAGTATGAGTGAGGTCAGTGATGTATCTGGATGGGTAGTGACAGTATGAGTGAGGTCAGTGATGTAACTGGATGGGTAGTGACAGTATGAGTGAGGTCAGTGATGTACCTGGTAGTGTAGTGACAGTATGAGTGAGATCAGTGATGTATCTGGATGGGTAGTGACAGTATGAGTGAGGTCAGTGATGTATCTGGATGGGTAGTGACTGTATGAGTGAGGTCAGTGATGTATCTGGATGGGTAGTGACAGTATGAGTGAGGTCAGTGTTGTATCTGGATGTGTAATGACAGTATGAGTGAGGTCAGTGATGTATCTGAATGGGTAGTGACAGTATGAGTGAGGTCAGTGATGTATCTGGATGGGTAGTGACAGTATGAGTGAGGTCAGTGATGTATCTGGATGGGTAGTGACAGTATGAGTGAGGTCAGTGATGTATCTGGATGGGTAGTGACAGTATGAGTGAGGTCAGTGATGTGTCTGGATGGGTAGTGACAGTGTGAGTGAGGTCAGTGATGTATCTGGATGGGTAGTGACAGTATGAGTGAGGTCAGTGATGTATCTGGATGAGTAGTGACAGTATGAGTGTGGTCAGTGATGTACCTGGATGGGTAGTGACAGTATGAGTGAGGTCAGTGATATATCTGGATGGGTAGTGACAGTATGAGTGAGGTCAGTGATGTATCTGGATGGGTAGTGACAGTATGAGTGAGGTCAGTGATGTATCTGGATGGGTAGTGACAGTATGAGTGAGGTCAGTGATGTACCTGGATGGGTAGTGACAGTATGAGTGAGGTCAGTGATGTATCTGGATGGGTAGTGAGAGTATGAGTGAGATCAGTGATGTATCTGGATGGGTAGTAACAGTATGAGTGAGGTCAGTGATGTATCTGGATGGGTAGTGACAGTATGAGTGAGATCAGTGATGTATCTGGATGGGTAGTGACAGTATGAGTGAGATCAGTGATGCATCTGGATGGGTAGTGACAGTATGAGTGAGGTCAGTGATGTACCTTGATGGGTAGTGACAGTATGAGTGAGGTCAGTGATGTATCTGGATGGGTAGTGACAGTATGAGTGAGGTCAGTGATGTATCTGGATGGGTAGTGTGAGTATGAGTGAGATCAGTGATGTATCTGGATGGGTAGTGACAGTATGAGTGAGATCAGTGATGTATCTGGATGGGTAGTGACAGTCTGAGTGAGATCAGTGATGTATCTGGATGGGTAGTGACAGTATGAGTGAGATCAGTGATGTATCTGGATGGGTAGTGACAGTATGAGTGAGGTCAGTGATGTATGTGGATGGGTAGTGACAGTATGAGTGAGATCAGTGATGTATCTGGATGGGTAGTGACAGTATGAGTGAGATCAGTGATGCATCTGGATGGGTAGTGACAGTATGAGTGAGGTCAGTGATGTACCTGGATGGGTAGTGACAGTATGAGTGAGGTCAGTGATGTATCTGGATGGGTAGTGACAGTATGAGTGAGGTCAGTGATGTATCTGGATGGGTAGTGTGAGTATGAGTGAGATCAGTGATGTATCTGGATGGGTAGTGACAGTATGAGTGAGATCAGTGATGTATCTGGATGGGTAGTGACAGTCTGAGTGAGATCAGTGATGTATCTGGATGGGTAGTGACAGTATGAGTGAGATCAGTGATGTATGTGGATGGGTAGTGACAGTATGAGTGAGGTCAGTGATGTATGTGGATGGGTAGTGACAGTATGAGTGAGATCAGTGATGTATCTGGATGGGTAGTGACAGTATGAGTGAGATCAGTGATGTATCTGGATGGGTAGTGACAGTATGAGTGAGATCAGTGATGTTTCTGGATGGGTAGTGACAGTATGAGTGAGGTCAGTGATGTATCTGGATGGGTAGTGACAGTCTGAGTGAGTTCAGTGATGTATCTGAATGGGTAGTGACAGTATGAGTGAGGTCAGTGATGTATCTGGATGGGTAGTGACAGTATGAGTGAGGTCAGTGATGTATCTGGATGGGTAGTGACAGTATGAGTGAGGTCAGTGATGTATCTGGACGGTAGTGACAGTATGAGTGAGGTCAGTGATGTAACTGGATGGGTAGTGACAGTATGAGTGAGGTCAGTGATGCAACTGGTAGTGTAGTGACAGTATGAGTGAGATCAGTGATGTATCTGGATGGGTAGTGACAGTATGAGTGAGATCAGTGATGTATCTGGATGGGTAGTGACAGTATGAGTGAGATCAGTAATGTATCTGGATGGGTAGTGACAGTATGAGTGAGGTCAGTGTTGTATCTGGATGTGTAATGACAGTATGAGTGAGGTCAGTGCTATATCTGGATGGGTAGTGACAGTATGAGTGAGATCAGTGATGTATCTGGATGGGTAGTGACAGTGTGAGTGAGGTCAGTGATGTACCTGGATGGGTAGTGACAGTATGAGTGAGGTCAGTGATATATCTGGATGGGTAGTGACAGTATGAGTGAGGTCAGTGATGTATCTGGATGGGTAGTGACAGTATGAGTGAGGTCAGTGATGTATCTGGATGGGTAGTGACAGTATGAGTGAGGTCAGTGATGTACCTGGATGGGTAGTGACAGTATGAGTGAGGTCAGTGATGTATCTGGATGGGTAGTGAGAGTATGAGTGAGATCAGTGATGTATCTGGATGGGTAGTAACAGTATGAGTGAGGTCAGTGATGTATCTGGATGGGTAGTGACAGTATGAGTGAGATCAGTGATGTATCTGGATGGGTAGTGACAGTATGAGTGAGATCAGTGATGCATCTGGATGGGTAGTGACAGTATGAGTGAGGTCAGTGATGTACCTGGATGGGTAGTGACAGTATGAGTGAGGTCAGTGATGTATCTGGATGGGTAGTGACAGTATGAGTGAGGTCAGTGATGTATCTGGATGGGTAGTGTGAGTATGAGTGAGATCAGTGATGTATCTGGATGGGTAGTGACAGTATGAGTGAGATCAGTGATGTATCTGGATGGGTAGTGACAGTCTGAGTGAGATCAGTGATGTATCTGGATGGGTAGTGACAGTATGAGTGAGATCAGTGATGTATCTGGATGGGTAGTGACAGTATGAGTGAGGTCAGTGATGTATGTGGATGGGTAGTGACAGTATGAGTGAGATCAGTGATGTATCTGGATGGGTAGTGACAGTATGAGTGAGATCAGTGATGCATCTGGATGGGTAGTGACAGTATGAGTGAGGTCAGTGATGTACCTGGATGGGTAGTGACAGTATGAGTGAGGTCAGTGATGTATCTGGATGGGTAGTGACAGTATGAGTGAGGTCAGTGATGTATCTGGATGGGTAGTGTGAGTATGAGTGAGATCAGTGATGTATCTGGATGGGTAGTGACAGTATGAGTGAGATCAGTGATGTATCTGGATGGGTAGTGACAGTCTGAGTGAGATCAGTGATGTATCTGGATGGGTAGTGACAGTATGAGTGAGATCAGTGATGTATGTGGATGGGTAGTGACAGTATGAGTGAGGTCAGTGATGTATGTGGATGGGTAGTGACAGTATGAGTGAGATCAGTGATGTATCTGGATGGGTAGTGACAGTATGAGTGAGATCAGTGATGTATCTGGATGGGTAGTGACAGTATGAGTGAGATCAGTGATGTTTCTGGATGGGTAGTGACAGTATGAGTGAGGTCAGTGATGTATCTGGATGGGTAGTGACAGTCTGAGTGAGTTCAGTGATGTATCTGAATGGGTAGTGACAGTATGAGTGAGGTCAGTGATGTATCTGGATGGGTAGTGACAGTATGAGTGAGGTCAGTGATGTATCTGGATGGGTAGTGACAGTATGAGTGAGGTCAGTGATGTATCTGGACGGTAGTGACAGTATGAGTGAGGTCAGTGATGTAACTGGATGGGTAGTGACAGTATGAGTGAGGTCAGTGATGCAACTGGTAGTGTAGTGACAGTATGAGTGAGATCAGTGATGTATCTGGATGGGTAGTGACAGTATGAGTGAGATCAGTGATGTATCTGGATGGGTAGTGACAGTATGAGTGAGATCAGTAATGTATCTGGATGGGTAGTGACAGTATGAGTGAGGTCAGTGTTGTATCTGGATGTGTAATGACAGTATGAGTGAGGTCAGTGCTATATCTGGATGGGTAGTGACAGTATGAGTGAGATCAGTGATGTATCTGGATGGGTAGTGACAGTGTGAGTGAGGTCAGTGATGTACCTGGATGGGTAGTGACAGTATGAGTGAGGTCAGTGATGTATCTGGATGGGTAGTGACAGTATGAGTGAGGTCAGTGATGTACCTGGATGGATAGTGACAGTATGAGTGAGTTCAGTGATGTATCTGGATGGGTAGTGACAGTATGAGTGAGGTCAGTGATGTATCTGGATGGGTAGTGACAGTATGAGTGAGGTCAGTGATGTATCTGGATGGGTAGTGACAGTATGAGTGAGGTCAGTGATGTATCTGGACGGTAGTGACAGTATGAGTGAGGTCAGTGATGTAACTGGATGGGTAGTGACAGTATGAGTGAGGTCAGTGATGTACCTGGTAGTGTAGTGACAGTATGAGTGAGATCAGTGATGTATCTGGATGGGTAGTGACAGTATGAGTGAGATCAGTGATGTATCTGGATGGGTAGTGACAGTATGAGTGAGATCAGTAATGTATCTGGATGGGTAGTGACAGTATGAGTGAGGTCAGTGTTGTATCTGGATGTGTAATGACAGTATGAGTGAGGTCAGTGATGTATCTGAATGGGTAGTGACAGTATGAGTGAGGTCAGTGATGTATCTGGATGGGTAGTGACAGTATGAGTGAGGTCAGTGATGTATCTGGATGGGTAGTGACAGTATGAGTGAGGTCAGTGATGTAACTGGATGGGTAGTGACAGTATGAGTGAGGTCAGTGATGTACCTGGTAGTGTAGTGACAGTATGAGTGAGATCAGTGATGTATCTGGATGGGTAGTGACAGTATGAGTGAGGTCAGTGATGTATCTGGATGGGTAGTGACTGTATGAGTGAGGTCAGTGATGTATCTGGATGGGTAGTGACAGTATGAGTGAGGTCAGTGTTGTATCTGGATGTGTAATGACAGTATGAGTGAGGTCAGTGATGTATCTGAATGGGTAGTGACAGTATGAGTGAGGTCAGTGATGTATCTGGATGGGTAGTGACAGTATGAGTGAGGTCAGTGATGTATCTGGATGGGTAGTGACAGTATGAGTGAGATCAGTGATGTATCTGGATGGGTAGTGACAGTCTGAGTGAGATCAGTGATGTATCTGGATGGGTAGTGACAGTATGAGTGAGGTCAGTGATGTATCTGGATGGGTAGTGACAGTATGAGTGAGATCAGTGATGTATCTGGATGGGTAGTGACAGTATGAGTGAGGTCAGTGATGTATCTGGATGGGTAGTGACAGTATGAGTGAGATCAGTGATGTTTCTGGATGGGTAGTGACAGTATGAGTGAGGTCAGTGATGTATCTGGATGGGTAGTGACAGTCTGAGTGAGATCAGTGATGTATCTGGATGGGTAGTGACAGTATGAGTGAGATCAGTGATGTATATGGATGGGAAGTGACAGTATGAGTGCGATCAGTGATGTATCTGGATGGGTAGTGACAGTATGAGTGAGATCAGTGATGTGTCTGGATTGGTAGTGACAGTATGAGTGAGATCAGTGATGTATCTGGATGGGGAGTGACAGTATGAGTGAGATCAGTGATGTTTCTGGATGGGTAGTGACAGTATGAGTGAGGTCAGTGATGTATCTGGATGGGTAGTGACAGTCTGAGTGAGATCAGTGATGTATCTGGATGGGTAGTGACAGTATGAGTGATGTCAGTAATGTATCTGGATGGGTAGTGACAGTATCAGTGAGGTCAGTAATGTGTCTGGATGGGTAGTGACAGTATGAGTGATGTCAGTGATGTATCTGTATGAGTAGTGACAGTATGAGTGAGGTCAGTGATGTATCTGGATGGGTAGTGACAGTATGAGTGAGGTCAGTGATGTATCTGGATGTGTAGTGACTGTATGAGTGAGGTCAGTGATGTATCTGGATGGGTAGTGACAGTATGAGTGAGGTCAGTGTTGTATCTGGATGTGTAGTGACAGTATGAGTGAGGTCAGTGATGTATCTGGATGGGTAGTGAGAGTATGAGTGAGGTCAGTGATGTATCTGGATGGGTAGTGACAGTATGAGTGAGGTCAGTGATGTATCTGGATGGGTAGTGAGAGTATGAGTGAGGTCAGTGATGTATCTGGATGGGTAGTGACAGTATGAATGTGGTCAGTGATGTTTCTGGATGGGTAGTGACAGTGTGAGTGAGGTCAGTGATGTATCTGGATGGGTAGTGACAGTATGAGTGAGGTTAGTGATGTATCTGGATGAGTAGTGACAGTATGAGTGAGGTCAGTGATGTATCTGGATGGGTAGTGACAGTATGAGTGAGGTCAGTGATGTATCTGGATGGGTAGTGAGAGTATGAGTGAGGTCAGTGATGTATCTGGATGGGTAGTGACAGTATGAATGTGGTCAGTGATGTATCTGGATGGGTAGTGACAGTGTGAGTGAGGTCAGTGATGTATCTGGATGGGTAGTGACAGTATGAGTGAGGTCAGTGATGTATCTGGATGAGTAGTGACAGTATGAGTGAGGTCAGTGATGTACCTGGATGGGTAGTGACAGTATGAGTGAGGTCAGTGATATATCTGGATGGGTAGTGACAGTATGAGTGAGGTCAGTGATGTATCTGGATGGGTAGTGACAGTATGAGTGAGATCAGTGATGTATCTGGATGGGTAGTGACAGTATGAGTGAGATCAGTGATGTATCTGGATGGGTAGTGACAGTATGAGTGAGATCAGTGATGTATCTGGATGGGTAGTGACAGTATGAGTGAGATCAGTGATGTATCTGGATGGGTAGTGACAGTATGAGTGAGGTCAGTGATGTATCTGGATGGGTAGTGACAGTCTGAGTGAGATCAGTGATGTATCTGGATGGGTAGTGACAATATGAGTGAGATCAGTGATGTATCTGGATGGGTAGTGACAGTATGAGTGAGGTCAGTGATGTATCTGGATGGGTAGTGACAGTATGAGTGAGATCAGTGATGTATCTGGATGGGTAGTGACAGTATGAGTGAGGTCAGTGATGTATCTGGAGGGTAGTGACAGTATGAGTGATGTCAGTGATGTATCTGGATGGGTAGTGACAGTATGAGTGAGGTCAGTGATGTATCTGGATGGGTAGTGACATTATGAGTGAGGTCAGTGATGTATCTGGATGGGTAGTGACAGTATGAGTGAGGTCAGTGATTTATCTGGATGGCAGTGACAGTATGAGTGAGATCAGTGATGTATCTGGACGGTAGTGACAGTATGAGTGAGGTCAGTGATGTAACTGGATGGGTAGTGACAGTATGAGTGAGGTCAGTGATGTACCTGGATGGGTAGTGACAGTATGAGTGAGATCAGTGATGTGTCTGGATGGGTAGTGACAGTATGAGTGAGATCAGTGATGTATCTGGATGGGTAGTGACAGTATGAGTGAGATCAGTGATGTATCTGGATGGGTAGTGACAGTGTGAGTGAGGTCAGTGATGTATCTGGATGGGTAGTGACTGTATGAGTGAGGTCAGTGATGTATCTGGATGGGTAGTGACAGTATGAATGTGGGCAGTGATGTATCTGGATGGGTAGTGACAGTGTGAGTGAGGTCAGTGATGTATCTGGATGGGTAGTGACAGTATGAGTGAGGTCAGTGATGTATCTGGATGGGTAGTGACAGTATGAGTGAGGTCAGTGATATACCTGGATGGATAGTGACAGTATGAGTGAGGTCAGTGATATATCTGGATGGGTAGTGACAGTATGAGTGAGATCAGTGATGTATCTGGATGGGTAGTGACAGTGTGAGTGAGGTCAGTGATGTACCTGGATGGGTAGTGACAGTATGAGTGAGGTCAGTGATGTATCTGGATGGGTAGTGACAGTATGAGTGAGGTCAGTGATGTACCTGGATGGATAGTGACAGTATGAGTTAGTTCAGTGATGTATCTGGATGGGTAGTGACAGTATGAGTGAGGTCAGTGATGTATCTGGATGGGTAGTGACAGTATGAGTGAGGTCAGTGATGTATCTGGATGGGTAGTGACAGTATGAGTGAGGTCAGTGATGTATCTGGACGGTAGTGACAGTATGAGTGAGGTCAGTGATGTAACTGGATGGGTAGTGACAGTATGAGTGAGGTCAGTGATGTACCTGGTAGTGTAGTGACAGTATGAGTGAGATCAGTGATGTATCTGGATGGGTAGTGACAGTATGAGTGAGATCAGTGATGTATCTGGATGGGTAGTGACAGTATGAGTGAGATCAGTGATGTATCTGGATGGGTAGTGACAGTATGAGTGAGGTCAGTGTTGTATCTGGATGTGTAATGACAGTATGAGTGAGGTCAGTGATGTATCTGGATGGGTAGTGACAGTCTGAGTGAGATCAGTGATGTATCTGGATGGGTAGTGACAATATGAGTGAGATCAGTGATGTGTCTGGATGGGTAGTGACAGTATGAGTGAGGTCAGTGATGTATCTGGATGGGTAGTGACAGTATGAGTGAGATCAGTGATGTATCTGGATGGGTAATGACAGTATGAGTGAGGTCAGTGATGTATCTGGAGGGTAGTGACAGTATGAGTGATGTCAGTGATGTATCTGGATGGGTAGTGACAGTATGAGTGAGGTCAGTGATGTATCTGGATGGGTAGTGACATTATGAGTGAGGTCAGTGATGTATCTGGATGGGTAGTGACAGTATGAGTGAGGTCAGTGATTTATCTGGATGGCAGTGACAGTATGAGTGAGATCAGTGATGTATCTGGACGGTAGTGACAGTATGAGTGAGGTCAGTGATGTAACTGGATGGGTAGTGACAGTATGAGTGAGGTCAGTGATGTACCTGGATGGGCAGTGACAGTATGAGTGAGATCAGTGATGTGTCTGGATGGGTAGTGACAGTATGAGTGAGATCAGTGATGTATCTGGATGGGTAGTGACAGTCTGAGTGAGATCAGTGATGTATCTGGATGGGTAGTGACAGTATGAGTGAGATCAGTGATGTATCTGGATGGGTAGTGACAGTATGAGTGAGGTCAGTGATGTATCTGGATGGGTAGTGACAGTCTGAGTGAGATCAGTGATGTATCTGGATGGGTAGTGACAGTATGAGTGATGTCAGTAATGTATCTGGATGGGTAGTGACAGTATCAGTGAGGTCAGTAATGTATCTGGATGGGTAGTGACAGTATGAGTGATGTCAGTGATGTATCTGGATGAGTAGTGACAGTATGAGTGAGGTCAGTGATGTATCTGGATGGGTAGTGACAGTATGAGTGAGGTCAGTGATGCATCTGGATGGGTAGTGACAGTATGAGCGATGTCAGTGATGTATCTGGATGGGTAGTGACAATATGAGTGAGATCAGTGATGTATCTGGATGGGTAGTGACAGTATGAGTGAGGTCAGTGATGTATCTGGAGGGTAGTGACAGTATGAGTGATGTCAGTGATGTATCTGGATGTGTAGTGACAGTATGAGTGAGGTCAGTGATGTATCTGGAGGGGTAGTGACATTATGAGTGAGGTCAGTGATGTATCTGGATGGGTAGTGACAGTATGAGTGAGGTCAGTGATTTATCTGGATGGGTAGTGACAGTATGAGTGAGATCAGTGATGTATCTGGACGGTAGTGACAGTATGAGTGAGGTCAGTGATGTAACTGGATGGGTAGTGACAGTATGAGTGAGGTCAGTGATGTACCTGGATGGGTAGTGACAGTATGAGTGAGGTCAGTGATGTATCTGGATGGGTAGTGAGAGTATGAGTGAGATCAGTGATGTATCTGGATGGGTAGTGACAGTATGAGTGAGGTCAGTGATGTATCTGGATGGGTAGTGACAGTATGAGTGAGATCAGTGATGTAAAGGATGGGTAGTGACAGTATGAGTGAGATCAGTGATGTATCTGGATGGGCAGTGACAGTATGAGTGAGGTCAGTGATGTATCTCTATGGGTAGTGACAGTATGAGTGAGGTCAGTGATGTATCTGGATGGGTAGTGACAGTATGAGTGAGGTCAGTGATATACCTAAATGGGTAGTGACAGTATGAGTGAGGTCAGTGATATACCTAAATGGGTAGTGACAGTATGAGTGAGATCAGTGATGTATCTGGATGGGTAGTGACAGTATGAGTGAGGTCAGTGATGTATCTGGATGGGAAGTGACAGTATGAGTGATGTCAGTAATGTATCTGGATGGGTAGTGACAGTATCAGTGAGGTCAGTAATGTGTCTGGATGGGTAGTGACATTATGAGTGATGTCAGTGATGTATCTGTATGAGTAGTGACAGTATGAGTGAGGTCAGTGATGTATCTGGATGGGTAGTGACAGTATGAGTGTGGTCAGTGATGTATCTGGATGGGTAGTGACAGTATGAGTGAGGACAGTGATGTATCTGGATGGGTAGTGACAGTATGAGTGAGGTCAGTGATGCATCTGGATGGGTAGTGACAGTATGAGCGATGTCAGTGATGTATCTGGATGGGTAGTGACAATATGAGTGAGATCAGTGATGTATCTGGATGGGTAGTGACAGTATGAGTGAGGTCAGTGATGTATCTGGAGGGTAGTGACAGTATGAGTGATGTCAGTGATGTATCTGGATGTGTAGTGACAGTATGAGTGAGGTCAGTGATGTATCTGGAGGGGTAGTGACATTATGAGTGAGGTCAGTGATGTATCTGGATGGGTAGTGACAGTATGAGTGAGGTCAGTGATTTATCTGGATGGGTAGTGACAGTATGAGTGAGATCAGTGATGTATCTGGACGGTAGTGACAGTATGAGTGAGGTCAGTGATGTAACTGGATGGGTAGTGACAGTATGAGTGAGGTCAGTGATGCACCTGGATGGGTAGTGACAGTATGAGTGAGGTCAGTGATGTATCTGGATGGGTAGTGAGAGTATGAGTGAGATCAGTGATGTATCTGGATGGGTAGTGACAGTATGAGTGAGGTCAGTGATGTATCTGGATGGGTAGTGACAGTATGAGTGAGATCAGTGATGTAAAGGATGGGTAGTGACAGTATGAGTGAGATCAGTGATGTATCTGGATGGGCAGTGACAGTATGAGTGAGGTCAGTGATGTATCTCTATGGGTAGTGACAGTATGAGTGAGATCAGTGATGTATCTGGATGGGTAGTGACAGTATGAGTGAGGTCAGTGATATACCTGAATGGGTAGTGACAGTATGAGTGAGATCAGTGATGTATCTGGATGGGTAGTGACAGTATGAGTGAGGTCAGTGATGTATCTGGATGGGAAGTGACAGTATGAGTGAGATCAGTGATGTATCTGGATGGGTAGTGACAGTATGAGTGAGATCAGTGATGTATCTGGATGGGTAGTGACAGTATGAGTGAGATCAGTGATGTATCTGGATGGGTAGTGACAGTATGAGTGTGGTCAGTGATGTATCTGGATGGGTAGTGACAGTATGAGTGAGGACAGTGATGTATCTGGATGGGTAGTGACAGTATGAGCGATGTCAGTGATGTATCTGGATGGGTAGTGACAATATGAGTGAGATCAGTGATGCATCTGGATCGGTAGTGACAGTATGAGTGAGGTCAGTGATGTATCTGGATGGGTAGTGACAGTATGAGTGAGATCAGTGATGTATCTGGATGGGTAGTGACAGTATGAGTGAGGTCAGTGATGTATCTGGATGGGTAGTGACAGTATGAGTGATGTCAGTGATGTATCTGGATGGGTAGTGACAGTATGAGTGAGGTCAGTGATGTATCTGGATGGGTAGTGACATTATGAGTGAGATCAGTGATGTATCTGGATGGGTAGTGACAGTATGAGTGAGGTCAGTTATTTATCTGGATGGGTAGTGACAGTATGAGTGAGATCAGTGATGTATCTGGACGGTAGTGACAGTATGAGTGAGATCAGTGATGTATCTGGATGGGTAGTGACAGTATGAGTGAGGTCAGTGATGTATCTGGATGGGTAGTGACAGTATGAGTGAGGTCAGTGATGTATCTGGATGGGTAGTGACAGTATGAATGTGGTCAGTGATGTATCTGGATGGGTAGTGACAGTGTGAGTGAGGTCAGTGATATATCTGGATGGGTAGTGACAGTATGAGTGAGGTCAGTGATGTATCTGGATGGGTAGTGACAGTATGAGTGAGGTCAGTGATGTATCTGGATGGGTAGTGAGAGTATGAGTGAGATAAGTGATGTATCTGGATGGGTAGTGACAGTATGAGTGAGGTCAGTGATGTATCTGGATGGGTAGTGACAGTATGAGTGAGGTCAGTGATGTATCTGGATGGGTAGTGACAGTCTGAGTGAGATCAGTGATGTATCTGGATGGGTAGTGACAGTATGAGTGATGTCAGTAATGTATCTGGATGGGTAGTGACAGTATCAGTGAGGTCAGTCATGTATCTGGATGGGTAGTGACAGTATGAGTGAGGTCAGTGATGTATCTGGATGGGTAGTGACAGTATGAGTGAGGTCAGTGATGTATCTAGATGGGTAGTGACAGTATGAGTGAGGTCAGTGATGTATCTGGATGGGTAGTGACAGTATGAGCGATGTCAGTGATGTATCTGGATGGGTAGTGACAATATGAGTGAGATCAGTGATGTATCTGGATGGGTAGTGACAGTATGAGTGAGGTCAGTGATGTATCTGGATGGGTAGTGACAGTATGAGTGAGATCAGTGATGTCTCTGGATGGATAGTGACAGTATGAGTGAGGTCAGTGATGTATCTGGAGGGTAGTGACAGTATGAGTGATGTCAGTGATGTATCTGGATGGGTAGTGACAGTATGAGTGAGGTCAGTGATGTATCTGGATGGGTAGTGACATTATGAGTGAGGTCAGTGATGTATCTGGATGGGTAGTGACAGTATGAGTGAGGTCAGTGATTTATCTGGATGGCAGTGACAGTATGAGTGAGATCAGTGATGTATCTGGACGGTAGTGACAGTATGAGTGAGGTCAGTGATGTAACTGGATCGGTAGTGACAGTATGAGTGAGGTCAGTGATGTACATGGATGGGTAGTGACAGTATGAGTGAGATCAGTGATGTATCTGGATGGGTAGTGACAGTATGAGTGAGACCAGTGATGTATCTGGATGGGTAGTGACAGTATGAGTGAGATCAGTGATGTATCTGGATGGGTAGTGACAGTGTGAGTGAGGTCAGTGATGTATCTGGATGGGTAGTGACAGTATGAGCGATGTCAGTGATGTATCTGGATGGGTAGTGACAATATGAGTGAGATCAGTGATGTATCTGGATGGGTAGTGACTGTATGAGTGAGGTCAGTGATGTATCTGGATGGGTAGTGACAGTTTGAATGTGGGCAGTGATGTATCTGGATGGGTAGTGACAGTGTGAGTGAGGTCAGTGATGTATCTGGATGGGTAGTGACAGTATGAGTGAGGTCAGTGATGTATCTGGATGGGTAGTAACAGTATGAGTGAGGTCAGTGATGTACCTGGATGGATAGTGACAGTATGAGTGAGGTCAGTGATATATCTGGATGGGTAGTGACAGTATGAGTGAGATCAGTGATGTATCTGGATGGGTAGTGACAGTGTGAGTGAGGTCAGTGATGTACCTGGATGGGTAGTGACAGTATGAGTGAGGTCAGTGATGTATCTGGATGGGTAGTGACAGTATGAGTGAGGTCAGTGATGTGCCTGAATGGATAGTGACAGTATGAGTGAGGTCAGTGATGTATCTGGATGGGTAGTGACAGTATGAGTGAGGTCAGTGATGTATCTGGATGGGTAGTGACAGTATGAGTGAGGTCAGTGATATATCTGGATGGGTAGTGACAGTATGAGTGAGGTCAGTGATGTATCTGGACGGTAGTGACAGTATGAGTGAGGTCAGTGATGTAACTGGATGGGTAGTGACAGTATGAGTGAGGTCAGTGATGTACCTGGATGTGTAGTGACAGTATGAGTGAGATCAGTGATGTATCTGGATGGGTAGTGACAGTATGAGTGAGATCAGTGATGTATCTGGATGGGTAGTGACAGTATGAGTGAGGTCAGTGATGTATCTGGATGGGTAGTGACATTATGAGTGTGATCAGTGATGTATATGGATGGGTAGTGACAGTATGAGTGAGGTCAGTTATTTATCTGGATGGGTAGTGACAGTATGAGTGAGATCAGTGATGTATCTGGACGGTAGTGACAGTATGAGTGAGATCAGTGATGTATCTTGATGGGTAGTGACAGTATGAGTGAGGTCAGTGATGTATCTGGATGGGTAGTGACAGTATGAGTGAGGTCAGTGATGTATCTGGATGGGTAGTGACAGTATGAATGTGGTCAGTGATGTATCTGGATGGGTAGTGACAGTGTGAGTGAGGTCAGTGATGTATCTGGATGGGTAGTGACAGTATGAGTGAGGTCAGTGATGTATCTGGATGAGTAGTGACAGTATGAGTGAGGTCAGTGATGTACCTGGATGGGTAGTGACAGTATGAGTGAGGTCAGTGATATATCTGGATGGGTAGTGACAGTATGAGTGAGGTCAGTGATGTATCTAGATGGGTAGTGACAGTATGAGTGAGGTCAGTGATGTATCTGGATGGGTAGTGAGAGTATGAGTGAGATAAGTGATGTATCTGGATGGGTAGTGACAGTATGAGTGAGGTCAGTGATGTATCTGGATGGGTAGTGACAGTATGAGTGAGGTCAGTGATGTATCTGGATGGGTAGTGACAGTCTGAGTGAGATCAGTGATGTATCTGGATGGGTAGTGACAGTATGAGTGATGTCAGTAATGTATCTGGATGGGTAGTGACAGTATCAGTGAGGTCAGTCATGTATCTGGATGGGTAGTGACAGTATGAGTGAGGTCAGTGATGTATCTGGATGGGTAGTGACAGTATGAGTGAGTTCAGTGATGTATCTAGATGGGTAGTGACAGTATGAGTGAGGTCAGTGATGTATCTGGATGGGTAGTGACAGTATGAGCGATGTCAGTGATGTATCTGGATGGGTAGTGACAATATGAGTGAGATCAGTGATGTATCTGGATGGGTAGTGACAGTATGAGTGAGGTCAGTGATGTATCTGGATGGGTAGTGACAGTATGAGTGAGATCAGTGATGTATCTGGATGGGTAGTGACAGTATGAGTGAGGACAGTGATGTATCTGGAGGGTAGTGACAGTATGAGTGATGTCAGTGATGTATCTGGATGGGTAGTGACAGTATGAGTGAGGTCAGTGATGTATCTGGATGGGTAGTGACATTATGAGTGAGGTCAGTGATGTATCTGGATGGGTAGTGACAGTATGAGTGAGGTCAGTGATTTATCTGGATGGCAGTGACAGTATGAGTGAGATCAGTGATGTATCTGGACGGTAGTGACAGTATGAGTGAGGTCAGTGATGTAACTGGATGGGTAGTGACAGTATGAGTGAGGTCAGTGATGTACCTGGATGGGTAGTGACAGTATGAGTGAGATCAGTGATGTATCTGGATGGGTAGTGACAGTATGAGTGAGACCAGTGATGTATCTGGATGGGTAGTGACAGTATGAGTGAGATCAGTGATGTATCTGGATGGGTAGTGACAGTATGAGTGATGTCAGTAATGTATCTGGATGGGTAGTGACAGTATCAGTGAGGTCAGTCATGTATCTGGATGGGTAGTGACAGTATGAGTGAGGTCAGTGATGTATCTGGATGGGTAGTGACAGTATGAGTGATGTCAGTGATGTATCTGGATGGGTAGTGACAGTATGAGTGAGGTCAGTGATGTATCTGGATGGGTAGTGACAGTATGAGTGAGGTCAGTGATGTACCTGGATGGATAGTGACAGTATGAGTGAGGTCAGTGATATATCTGGATGGGTAGTGACAGTATGAGTGAGATCAGTGATGTATCTGGATGGGTAGTGACAGTGTGAGTGAGGTCAGTGATGTACCTGGATGGGTAGTGACAGTATGAGTGAGGTCAGTGATGTATCTGGATGGGTAGTGACAGTATGAGTGAGGTCAGTGATGTGCCTGAATGGATAGTGACAGTATGAGTGAGGTCAGTGATGTATCTGGATGGGTAGTGACAGTATGAGTGAGGTCAGTGATGTATCTGGATGGGTAGTGACAGTATGAGTGAGGTCAGTGATATATCTGGATGGGTAGTGACAGTATGAGTGAGGTCAGTGATGTATCTGGACGGTAGTGACAGTATGAGTGAGGTCAGTGATGTAACTGGATGGGTAGTGACAGTATGAGTGAGGTCAGTGATGTACCTGGATGTGTAGTGACAGTATGAGTGAGATCAGTGATGTATCTGGATGGGTAGTGACAGTATGAGTGAGATCAGTGATGTATCTGGATGGGTAGTGACAGTATGAGTGAGGTCAGTGATGTATCTGGATGGGTAGTGACATTATGAGTGTGATCAGTGATGTATCTGGATGGGTAGTGACAGTATGAGTGAGGTCAGTTATTTATCTGGATGGGTAGTGACAGTATGAGTGAGATCAGTGATGTATCTGGACGGTAGTGACAGTATGAGTGAGATCAGTGATGTATCTGGATGGGTAGTGACAGTATGAGTGAGGTCAGTGATGTATCTGGATGGGTAGTGACAGTATGAGTGAGGTCAGTGATGTATCTGGATGGGTAGTGACAGTATGAATGTGGTCAGTGATGTATCTGGATGGGTAGTGACAGTGTGAGTGAGGTCAGTGATGTATCTGGATGGGTAGTGACAGTATGAGTGAGGTCAGTGATGTATCTGGATGAGTAGTGACAGTATGAGTGAGGTCAGTGATGTACCTGGATGGGTAGTGACAGTATGAGTGAGGTCAGTGATATATCTGGATGGGTAGTGACAGTATGAGTGAGGTCAGTGATGTATCTGGATGGGTAGTGACAGTATGAGTGAGGTCAGTGATGTATCTGGATGGGTAGTGAGAGTATGAGTGAGATAAGTGATGTATCTGGATGGGTAGTGACAGTATGAGTGAGGTCAGTGATGTATCTGGATGGGTAGTGACAGTATGAGTGAGGTCAGTGATGTATCTGGATGGGTAGTGACAGTCTGATTGAGATCAGTGATGTATCTGGATGGGTAGTGACAGTATGAGTGATGTCAGTAATGTATCTGGATGGGTAGTGACAGTATCAGTGAGGTCAGTCATGTATCTGGATGGGTAGTGACAGTATGAGTGAGGTCAGTGATGTATCTGGATGGGTAGTGACAGTATGAGTGAGGTCAGTGATGTATCTAGATGGGTAGTGACAGTATGAGTGAGGTCAGTGATGTATCTGGATGGGTAGTGACAGTATGAGCGATGTCAGTGATGTATCTGGATGGGTAGTGACAATATGAGTGAGATCAGTGATGTATCTGGATGGGTAGTGACAGTATGAGTGAGGTCAGTGATGTATCTGGATGGGTAGTGACAGTATGAGTGAGATCAGTGATGTATCTGGATGGGTAGTGACAGTATGAGTGAGGACAGTGATGTATCTGGAGGGTAGTGACAGTATGAGTGATGTCAGTGATGTATCTGGATGGGTAGTGACAGTATGAGTGAGGTCAGTGATGTATCTGGATGGGTAGTGACATTATGAGTGAGGTCAGTGATGTATCTGGATGGGTAGTGACAGTATGAGTGAGGTCAGTGATTTATCTGGATGGCAGTGACAGTATGAGTGAGATCAGTGATGTATCTGGACGGTAGTGACAGTATGAGTGAGGTCAGTGATGTAACTGGATGGGTAGTGACAGTATGAGTGAGGTCAGTGATGTACCTGGATGGGTAGTGACAGTATGAGTGAGATCAGTGATGTATCTGGATGGGTAGTGACAGTATGAGTGAGACCAGTGATGTACCTGGATGGATAGTGACAGTATGAGTGAGGTCAGTGATGTATCTGGATGGGTAGTGACAGTATGAGTGAGGTCAGTGATGTACCTGGATGTGTAGTGACAGTATGAGTGAGATCAGTGATGTATCTGGATGGGTAGTGACAGTATGAGTGAGATCAGTGATGTATCTGGATGGGTAGTGACAGTATGAGTGAGATCAGTGATGTATCTGGATGGGTAGTGACAGTATGAGTGAGGTCAGTGATGTATCTGGATGGGTAGTGACTGTATGAGTGAGGTCAGTGATGTATCTGGATGGGGAGTGACAGTATGAGTGAGGTCAGTGTTGTATCTGGATGTGTAATGACAGTATGAGTGAGGTCAGTGATAGAAACATAGAAACATAGAAAATAGGTGCAGGAGCAGGCCATTCAGCCCTTCTAGCCTGCACCGCCATTCAACGAGTTCATGGCTAAACATGAAACTTCAGTACCCACTTCCTGCTTTCACGCCATACCCCTTGATCCCCCGAGTAGTAAGGACTTCATCTAACTCCCTTTTGAATATATTTAGTGAATTGGCCTCAACTACTTCCTGTGGTAGAGAATTCCACAGGTTCACCACTCTCTGGGTGAAGAAGTTTCTCCTTATCTCGGTCCTAAATGGCTTACCCCTTATCCTTAGACTGTGACCCCTGGTTCTGGACTTCCCCAACATTGGGAACATTCTTCCTGCATCCAACCTGTCCAAACCCGTCAGAATTTTAAACGTTTCTATGAGGTCCCCTCTCACTCTTCTGAACTCCAGTGAATACAAGCCCAGTTGATTCAGTCTTTCTTGATAGGTCAGTCCCACCATCCCGGGAATCAGTCTGGTGAATCTTCGCTGCACTCCCTCAACAGCAAGTATGTCCTTCCTCAAGTTAGGAGACCAAAACTGTACACAATACTCCAGGTGTGGCCTCACCAAGGCCCTGTACAACTGTAGCAACACCTCCCTGCCCCTGTACTCAAATCCCCTCGCTATGAAGGCCAACATGCCATTTGCTTTCTTAACCGCCTGCTGTACCTGCATGCCAACCTTCAATGACTGATGTACCATGACACCCAGGTCTCGTTGCACCTTCCCTTTTCCTAATCTGTCACCATTCAGATAATAGTCTGTCTCTCTGTTTTTACCACCAAAGTGGATAACCTCACATTTATCCACATTATACTTCATCTGCCACGCATTTGCCCACTCACCTAACCTATCCAAGTCACTCTGTAGCCTCATAGCATCCTCCTCGCAGCTCACACTGCCACCCAACTTAGTGTCATCCGCAAATTTGGAGATACTACATTTAATCCCTTCGTCTAAATCATTAATGTATAATGTAAACAGCTGGGGCCCCAGCACAGAACCCTGCGGTACCCCACTAGTCACTGCCTGCCATTCCGAAAAGTACCCATTTACTCCTACTCTTTGCTTCCTGTCTGACAACCAGTTCTCAATCCACGTCAGCACACTACCCCCAATCCCATGTGCTTTAACTTTGCACATTAATCTCCTGTGTGGGACCTTGTCGAAAGCCTTCTGAAAGTCCAAATATACCACATCAACTGGTACTCCTTTGTCCACTTTATTGGAAACATCCTCAAAAAATTCCAGAAGATTTGTCAAGCATGATCTCCCTTTTACAAATCCATGCTGACTTGGACCTATCATGTCACCATTTTCCAAATGCGCTGCTATGACATCCTTAATAATTGATTCCATCATTTTACCCACTACTGAGGTCAGGCTGACCGGTCTATAATTTCCTGCTTTCTCTCTCCCTCCTTTTTTAAAAAGTGGGGTTACATTGGCTACCCTCCACTCGATAGGAACTGATCCAGAGTCAATGGAATGTTGGAAAATGACTGTCAATGCATCCGCTATTTCCAAGGCCACCTCCTTAAGTACTCTGGGATGCAGTCCATCAGGCCCTGGGGATTTATCGGCCTTCAATCCCATCAATTTCCCCAACACAATTTCCCGACTAATAAAGATTTCCCTCAGTTCCTCCTCCTTAATAGACCCTCTGACCACTTTTATATCCGGAAGGTTGTTTGTGTCCTCCTTAGTGAATACTGAACCAAAGTACTTGTTCAATTGGTCTGCCATTTCTTTGTTCCCCGTTATGACTTCCCCTGATTCTGACTGCAGGGGACCTACGTTTGTCTTTACTAACCTCTTTCTCTTTACATACCTATAGAAACTTTTGCAATCCGCCTTAATGTTCCCTGCAAGCTTCTTCTCGTACTCCATTTTCCCTACCCTAATCAAACCCTTTGTCCTCCTCTGCTGAGTTCTAAATTTCTCCCAGTCCCCAGGTTCGCTGCTATTTCTTGCCAATTTGTATGCCACTTCCTTGGCTTTAATACTATCCCTGATTTCCCTAGATAGCCACGGTTGAGCCACCTTCCCTTTTTTATTTTTACGCCAGACAGGAATGTACAATTGTTGTAATTCATCCATGCGTTCTCTAAATGTCTGCCATTGCCCATCCACAGTCAACCCCTTAAGTATCATTAGCCAATCTATCTTAGCCAATTCATGCCTCATACCTTCAAAGTTACCCTTCTTTAAGTTCTGGACCATGGTCTCTGAATTAACTGTTTCATTCTCCATCCTAATGCAGAATTCCACCATATTATGGTCACTCTTCCCCAAGGGGCCTCGCACAATGAGATTGCTAATTAATCCTCTCTCATTACACAACACCCAGTCTAAGATGGCCTCTCCCCTAGTTGGTTCCTCGACATATTGGTCTAGAAAACCATCCCTTATGCATTCCAGGAAATCCTCCTCCACCGTATTGCTTCCAGTTTGGCTAGCCCAATCTATGTGCATATTAAAGTCACCCATTATAACTGCTGCACCTTTATTGCATGCACTCCTAATTTCCTGTTTGATGCCCTCTCCAACATCACTACTACTGTTTGGAGGTCTGTACACAACTCCCACTAACGATTTTTGCCCTTTAGTGTTCTGCAGCTCTACCCATATAGATTCCACATCATCCAAGCTAATGTCTTTCCTAACTATTGCATTAATCTCCTCTTTAACCAGCAATGCTACCCCACCTCCTTTTCCTTTTATTCTATCCTTCCTGAATGTTGAATACCCCTGGATGTTGAGTTCCCAGCCCTGATCATCCTGGAGCCACGTCTCCGTAATCCCAATCACATCATATTTGTTAACATCTATTTGCACAATTAATTCATCCACTTTATTGCGGATACTCCTTGCATTAAGACACAAAGCCTTCAGGCTTGTTTTTTTAACACCCTTTGTCCTTTTAGAATTTTGCTGTACAGTGGCCCTTTTTGTTCTTTGCCTTGGGTTTCTCTGCCCTCCACTTTTCCTCATCTCCTTTCTGTCTTTTGCTTTTGCCTCCTTTTTGTCTCCCTCTGTCTCCCTGTATAGGTTCCCATCCCCCTGCAATATTAGTTTAACTCCTCCCCAACAGCACTAGCAAACATTCCCCCTAGGACATTGGTTCCGGACCTGCCCAGGTGCAGACCGTCCGGTTTGTACTGGTCACACCTCCCCCAGAACCGGTTCCAATGCCCCAAGAATTTGAATCCCTCCCTGCTGCACCACTGCTCAAGCCATGTATTCATCTGCGCTATCCTGCGATTCCTACTCTGACTAGCACGTGGCACTGGTAGCAATCCCGAGATTACTACTTTTGAGGTCCTACTTTTTAATTTAGCTCCTAGCTCCTTAAATTCTTTTCGTAGGACCTCATCCCTTTTTTTACCTATGTCGTTGGTACCAATGTGCACCACGACAACTGGCTGTTCTCCCTCCCATTTCAGAATGTCCTGCACCCGCTCCGAGACATCCTTGACCCTTGCACCAGGGAGGCAACATACCATCCTGGAGTCTCGGTTGCGTCCGCAGAAACGCCTATCTATTCCCCTCACCATCGAATCCCCTATCACTATCGCGCTGCCACTCTTTTTCCTGCCCTCCTTTGCAGCAGATGTATCTGGATGGGTAGTGACAGTATGAGTGAGGTCAGTGATGTATCTGGATGGGTAGTGACAGTATGAGTGAGGTCAGTGATGTATCTGGATGGGTAGTGACAGTATGAGTGAGGTCAGTGATGTATCTGGATGGGTAGTGACAGTATGAGTGAGGTCAGTGATGTATCTGGATGGGTAGTGACAGTGTGAGTGAGGTCAGTGATGTATCTGGATGGGTAGTGACAGTATGAGTGATGTCAGTGATGTATCTGGATGAGTAGTGACAGTATGAGTGTGGTCAGTGATGTACCTGGATGGGTAGTGACAGTATGAGTGAGGTCAGTGATATATCTGGATGGGTAGTGACAGTATGAGTGAGGTCAGTGATGTATCTGGATGGGTAGTGACAGTATGAGTGAGGTCAGTGATGTATCTGGATGGGTAGTGACAGTATGAGTGAGGTCAGTGATGTACCTGGATGGGTAGTGACAGTATGAGTGAGGTCAGTGATGTATCTGGATGGGTAGTGAGAGTATGACTGAGATCAGTGATGTATCTGGATGGGTAGTGACAGTATGAGTGAGGTCAGTGATGTATCTGGATGGGTAGTGAGAGTATGACTGAGATCAGTGATGTATCTGGATGGGTAGTGACAGTATGAGTGAGGTCAGTGATGTATCTGGATGGGTAGTGACAGTATGAGTGAGATCAGTGATGTATCTGGATGGGTAGTGACAGTATGAGTGAGATCAGTGATGTATCTGGATGGGTAGTGACAGTATGAGTGAGGTCAGTGATGTATCTGGATGGGTAGTGACAGTATGAGTGAGGTCAGTGATGTACCTGGATGGATAGTGACAGTATGAGTGAGGTCAGTGATATATCTGGATGGGTAGTGACAGTATGAGTGAGATCAGTGATGTATCTGCATGGGTAGTGACAGTGTGAGTGAGGTCAGTGATGTACCTGGATGGGTAGTGACAGTATGAGTGAGGTCAGTGATGTATCTGGATGGGTAGTGACAGTATGAGTGAGGTCAGTGATGTACCTGGATGGATAGTGACAGTATGAGTGAGGTCAGTGATGTATCTGGATGGGTAGTGACAGTATGAGTGAGGTCAGTGATGTACCTGGATGTGTAGTGACAGTATGAGTGAGATCAGTGATGTATCTGGATGGGTAGTGACAGTATGAGTGAGATCAGTGATGTATCTGGATGGGTAGTGACAGTATGAGTGAGATCAGTGATGTATCTGGATGGGTAGTGACAGTATGAGTGAGGTCAGTGATGTATCTGGATGGGTAGTGACTGTATGAGTGAGGTCAGTGATGTATCTGGATGGGGAGTGACAGTATGAGTGAGGTCAGTGTTGTATCTGGATGTGTAATGACAGTATGAGTGAGGTCAGTGATAGAAACATAGAAACATAGAAAATAGGTGCAGGAGCAGGCCATTCAGCCCTTCTAGCCTGCACCGCCATTCAACGAGTTCATGGCTAAACATGAAACTTCAGTACCCACTTCCTGCTTTCACGCCATACCCCTTGATCCCCCGAGTAGTAAGGACTTCATCTAACTCCCTTTTGAATATATTTAGTGAATTGGCCTCAACTACTTCCTGTGGTAGAGAATTCCACAGGTTCACCACTCTCTGGGTGAAGAAGTTTCTCCTTATCTCGGTCCTAAATGGCTTACCCCTTATCCTTAGACTGTGACCCCTGGTTCTGGACTTCCCCAACATTGGGAACATTCTTCCTGCATCCAACCTGTCCAAACCCGTCAGAATTTTAAACGTTTCTATGAGGTCCCCTCTCACTCTTCTGAACTCCAGTGAATACAAGCCCAGTTGATTCAGTCTTTCTTGATAGGTCAGTCCCACCATCCCGGGAATCAGTCTGGTGAATCTTCGCTGCACTCCCTCAACAGCAAGTATGTCCTTCCTCAAGTTAGGAGACCAAAACTGTACACAATACTCCAGGTGTGGCCTCACCAAGGCCCTGTACAACTGTAGCAACACCTCCCTGCCCCTGTACTCAAATCCCCTCGCTATGAAGGCCAACATGCCATTTGCTTTCTTAACCGCCTGCTGTACCTGCATGCCAACCTTCAATGACTGATGTACCATGACACCCAGGTCTCGTTGCACCTTCCCTTTTCCTAATCTGTCACCATTCAGATAATAGTCTGTCTCTCTGTTTTTACCACCAAAGTGGATAACCTCACATTTATCCACATTATACTTCATCTGCCACGCATTTGCCCACTCACCTAACCTATCCAAGTCACTCTGTAGCCTCATAGCATCCTCCTCGCAGCTCACACTGCCACCCAACTTAGTGTCATCCGCAAATTTGGAGATACTACATTTAATCCCTTCGTCTAAATCATTAATGTATAATGTAAACAGCTGGGGCCCCAGCACAGAACCCTGCGGTACCCCACTAGTCACTGCCTGCCATTCCGAAAAGTACCCATTTACTCCTACTCTTTGCTTCCTGTCTGACAACCAGTTCTCAATCCACGTCAGCACACTACCCCCAATCCCATGTGCTTTAACTTTGCACATTAATCTCCTGTGTGGGACCTTGTCGAAAGCCTTCTGAAAGTCCAAATATACCACATCAACTGGTACTCCTTTGTCCACTTTATTGGAAACATCCTCAAAAAATTCCAGAAGATTTGTCAAGCATGATCTCCCTTTTACAAATCCATGCTGACTTGGACCTATCATGTCACCATTTTCCAAATGCGCTGCTATGACATCCTTAATAATTGATTCCATCATTTTACCCACTACTGAGGTCAGGCTGACCGGTCTATAATTTCCTGCTTTCTCTCTCCCTCCTTTTTTAAAAAGTGGGGTTACATTGGCTACCCTCCACTCGATAGGAACTGATCCAGAGTCAATGGAATGTTGGAAAATGACTGTCAATGCATCCGCTATTTCCAAGGCCACCTCCTTAAGTACTCTGGGATGCAGTCCATCAGGCCCTGGGGATTTATCGGCCTTCAATCCCATCAATTTCCCCAACACAATTTCCCGACTAATAAAGATTTCCCTCAGTTCCTCCTCCTTAATAGACCCTCTGACCACTTTTATATCCGGAAGGTTGTTTGTGTCCTCCTTAGTGAATACTGAACCAAAGTACTTGTTCAATTGGTCTGCCATTTCTTTGTTCCCCGTTATGACTTCCCCTGATTCTGACTGCAGGGGACCTACGTTTGTCTTTACTAACCTCTTTCTCTTTACATACCTATAGAAACTTTTGCAATCCGCCTTAATGTTCCCTGCAAGCTTCTTCTCGTACTCCATTTTCCCTACCCTAATCAAACCCTTTGTCCTCCTCTGCTGAGTTCTAAATTTCTCCCAGTCCCCAGGTTCGCTGCTATTTCTTGCCAATTTGTATGCCACTTCCTTGGCTTTAATACTATCCCTGATTTCCCTAGATAGCCACGGTTGAGCCACCTTCCCTTTTTTATTTTTACGCCAGACAGGAATGTACAATTGTTGTAATTCATCCATGCGTTCTCTAAATGTCTGCCATTGCCCATCCACAGTCAACCCCTTAAGTATCATTAGCCAATCTATCTTAGCCAATTCATGCCTCATACCTTCAAAGTTACCCTTCTTTAAGTTCTGGACCATGGTCTCTGAATTAACTGTTTCATTCTCCATCCTAATGCAGAATTCCACCATATTATGGTCACTCTTCCCCAAGGGGCCTCGCACAATGAGATTGCTAATTAATCCTCTCTCATTACACAACACCCAGTCTAAGATGGCCTCTCCCCTAGTTGGTTCCTCGACATATTGGTCTAGAAAACCATCCCTTATGCATTCCAGGAAATCCTCCTCCACCGTATTGCTTCCAGTTTGGCTAGCCCAATCTATGTGCATATTAAAGTCACCCATTATAACTGCTGCACCTTTATTGCATGCACTCCTAATTTCCTGTTTGATGCCCTCTCCAACATCACTACTACTGTTTGGAGGTCTGTACACAACTCCCACTAACGATTTTTGCCCTTTAGTGTTCTGCAGCTCTACCCATATAGATTCCACATCATCCAAGCTAATGTCTTTCCTAACTATTGCATTAATCTCCTCTTTAACCAGCAATGCTACCCCACCTCCTTTTCCTTTTATTCTATCCTTCCTGAATGTTGAATACCCCTGGATGTTGAGTTCCCAGCCCTGATCATCCTGGAGCCACGTCTCCGTAATCCCAATCACATCATATTTGTTAACATCTATTTGCACAATTAATTCATCCACTTTATTGCGGATACTCCTTGCATTAAGACACAAAGCCTTCAGGCTTGTTTTTTTAACACCCTTTGTCCTTTTAGAATTTTGCTGTACAGTGGCCCTTTTTGTTCTTTGCCTTGGGTTTCTCTGCCCTCCACTTTTCCTCATCTCCTTTCTGTCTTTTGCTTTTGCCTCCTTTTTGTCTCCCTCTGTCTCCCTGTATAGGTTCCCATCCCCCTGCAATATTAGTTTAACTCCTCCCCAACAGCACTAGCAAACATTCCCCCTAGGACATTGGTTCCGGACCTGCCCAGGTGCAGACCGTCCGGTTTGTACTGGTCCCACCTCCCCCAGAACCGGTTCCAATGCCCCAAGAATTTGAATCCCTCCCTGCTGCACCACTGCTCAAGCCATGTATTCATCTGCGCTATCCTGCGATTCCTACTCTGACTAGCACGTGGCACTGGTAGCAATCCCGAGATTACTACTTTTGAGGTCCTACTTTTTAATTTAGCTCCTAGCTCCTTAAATTCTTTTCGTAGGACCTCATCCCTTTTTTTACCTATGTCGTTGGTACCAATGTGCACCACGACAACTGGCTGTTCTCCCTCCCATTTCAGAATGTCCTGCACCCGCTCCGAGACATCCTTGACCCTTGCACCAGGGAGGCAACATACCATCCTGGAGTCTCGGTTGCGTCCGCAGAAACGCCTATCTATTCCCCTCACCATCGAATCCCCTATCACTATCGCGCTGCCACTCTTTTTCCTGCCCTCCTTTGCAGCAGATGTATCTGGATGGGTAGTGACAGTATGAGTGAGGTCAGTGATGTATCTGGATGGGTAGTGACAGTATGAGTGAGGTCAGTGATGTATCTGGATGGGTAGTGACAGTATGAGTGAGGTCAGTGATGTATCTGGATGGGTAGTGACAGTATGAGTGAGGTCAGTGATGTATCTGGATGGGTAGTGACAGTGTGAGTGAGGTCAGTGATGTATCTGGATGGGTAGTGACAGTATGAGTGATGTCAGTGATGTATCTGGATGAGTAGTGACAGTATGAGTGTGGTCAGTGATGTACCTGGATGGGTAGTGACAGTATGAGTGAGGTCAGTGATATATCTGGATGGGTAGTGACAGTATGAGTGAGGTCAGTGATGTATCTGGATGGGTAGTGACAGTATGAGTGAGGTCAGTGATGTATCTGGATGGGTAGTGACAGTATGAGTGAGGTCAGTGATGTACCTGGATGGGTAGTGACAGTATGAGTGAGGTCAGTGATGTATCTGGATGGGTAGTGAGAGTATGACTGAGATCAGTGATGTATCTGGATGGGTAGTGACAGTATGAGTGAGGTCAGTGATGTATCTGGATGGGTAGTGAGAGTATGACTGAGATCAGTGATGTATCTGGATGGGTAGTGACAGTATGAGTGAGGTCAGTGATGTATCTGGATGGGTAGTGACAGTATGAGTGAGATCAGTGATGTATCTGGATGGGTAGTGACAGTATGAGTGAGATCAGTGATGTATCTGGATGGGTAGTGACAGTATGAGTGAGGTCAGTGATGTATCTGGATGGGTAGTGTGAGTATGAGTGAGATCAGTGATGTATCTGGATGGGTAGTGACAGTATGAATGAGATCAGTGATGTATCTGGATGGGTAGTGACAGTATGAGTGAGGTCAGTGATGTACCTGGATGGGTAGTGACAGTATGAGTGAGGTCAGTGATGTATCTGGATGGGTAGTGAGAGTATGACTGAGATCAGTGATGTATCTGGATGGGTAGTGACAGTATGAGTGAGGTCAGTGATGTATCTGGATGGGTAGTGAGAGTATCAGTGAGGTCAGTAATGTATCTGGATGGGTAGTGACAGTATGAGTGAGGTCAGTGATGTATCTGGATGGGTAGTGACAGTATGAGTGAGGTCAGTGATGTATCTGGATGGGTAGTGACAGTATGAGTGAGGTCAGTGATGTATCTGGATGGGTAGTGACAGTATGAGCGATGTCAGTGATGTATCTGGATGGGTAGTGACAATATGAGTGAGATCAGTGATGTATCTGGATGGGTAGTGACAGTATGAATGAGATCAGTGATGTATCTGGATGGGTAGTGACAGTATGAGTGAGGTCAGTGATGTATCTGGATGGGTAGTGACAGTATGAGTGAGGTCAGTGATGTACCTGGATGGGTAGTGACAGTATGAGTGAGGTCAGTGATATATCTGGATGGGTAGTGACAGTATGAGTGAGGTCAGTGATGTATCTGGATGGGTAGTGACAGTATGAGTGAGGTCAGTGATGTATCTGGATGGGTAGTGACAGTATGAGTGAGGTCAGTGATGTACCTGGATGGGTAGTGACAGTATGATTGAGATCAGTTATGTACCTGGATGGGTAGTGACAGTATGAGTGAGGTCAGTGATGTACCTGGATGGGTAGTGACAGTATGAGTGAGGTCAGTGATGTATCTGGATGGGTAGTGACAGTATGAGTGAGGTCAGTGATGTATCTGGATGGGTAGTGATAGTATGAGTGAGGTCAGTGATGTATCTGGATGGGTAGTTACAGTATGAGAGAGGTTAGTGATGTATCTGGATGGGTAGTGACAGTATGAGTGAGGTCAGTGGTGGATTTGGATGGGTAGTGACAGTATGAGTGAGGTCACTGATGTATCTGGATGGGTAGTGACAGTATGAGTAAGGTCAGTGATGTAACTGCATGGGCGGTGACAGTATGAGTAAGGTCAGTGATGTATCTGGATGGGGAGTGACAGTATGAGTGAGATCAGTGATGTATCTGGATGGGTAGTGACAGTATGAGTGAGGTCAGTGATATACCTGGATGGGTAGTGACAGTATGAGTGAGGTCAGTGATGTAACTGGATGGGTAGTGACAGTATGAGTGAGGTCAGTGATGTATCTGGATGGGTAGTGACAGTATGAGTGAGGTCACTGATGTACCTGGATGGGTAGTGACAGTATGAGTGAGGTCAGTGATGTATCTGGATGGGTAGTGAGAGTATGAGTGAGATCAGTGATGTATCTGGATGGGTAGTGACAGTATGAGTGAGGTCAGTGATGTATCTGGATGGGTAGTGACAGTATGAGTGAGATCAGTGATGTATCTGGATGGGTAGTGACAGTAGGAGTGAGATCAGTGATGTATCTGGATGGGTAGTGACAGTATGAGTGAGGTCAGTGATGTACCTGGATGGGTAGTGACAGTATGAGTGAGGTCAGTGATGTATCTGGAGGGTAGTGACAGTATGAGTGAGGTCAGTGATGTATCTGGATGGGTAGTGACAGTATGAGTGAGGTCACTGATGTACCTGGATGGGTAGTGACAGTATGAGTGAGGTCAGTGATGTATCTGGATGGGTAGTGAGAGTATGAGTGAGATCAGTGATGTATCTGGATGGGTAGTGACAGTATGAGTGAGGTCAGTGATGTATCTGGATGGGTAGTGACAGTATGAGTGAGATCAGTGATGTATCTGGATGGGTAGTGACAGTAGGAGTGAGATCAGTGATGTATCTGGATGGGTAGTGACAGTATGAGTGAGGTCAGTGATGTACCTGGATGGGTAGTGACAGTATGAGTGAGGTCAGTGATGTATCTGGAGGGTAGTGACAGTATGAGTGAGGTCAGTGATGTATCTGGATGGGTAGTGTGAGTATGAGTGAGATCAGTGATGTATCTGGATGGGTAGTGACAGTATGAGTGAGGTCAGTGATGTATCTGGATGGGTAGTGACAGTCTGATTGAGATCAGTGATGTATCTGGATGGGTAGTGACAGTATGAGTGATGTCAGTAATGTATCTGGATGGGTAGTGACAGTATCAGTGAGGTCAGTCATGTATCTGGATGGGTAGTGACAATATGAGTGAGATCAGTGATGTATCTGGATGGGTAGTGACAGTATGAGTGAGGTCAGTGATGTATCTAGATGGGTAGTGACAGTATGAGTGAGGTCAGTGATGTATCTGGATGGGTAGTGACAGTATGAGCGATGTCAGTGATGTATCTGGATGGGTAGTGACAATATGAGTGAGATCAGTGATGTATCTGGATGGGTAGTGACAGTATGAGTGAGGTCAGTGATGTATCTGGATGGGTAGTGACAGTATGAGTGAGATCAGTGATGTATCTGGATGGGTAGTGACAGTATGAGTGAGGACAGTGATGTATCTGGAGGGTAGTGACAGTATGAGTGATGTCAGTGATGTATCTGGATGGGTAGTGACTGTGTGAGTGAGGTCAGTGATGTATCTGGATGGGTAGTGACATTATGAGTGAGGTCAGTGATGTATCTGGATGGGTAGTGACAGTATGAGTGAGGTCAGTGATTTATCTGGATGGCAGTGACAGTATGAGTGAGATCAGTGATGTATCTGGACGGTAGTGACAGTATGAGTGAGGTCAGTGATGTAACTGGATGGGTAGTGACAGTATGAGTGAGGTCAGTGATGTACCTGGATGGGTAGTGACAGTATGAGTGAGATCAGTGATGTATCTGGATGGGTAGTGACAGTATGAGTGAGACCAGTGATGTATCTGGATGGGTAGTGACAGTATGAGTGAGATCAGTGATGTATCTGGATGGGTAGTGACAGTGTGAGTGAGGTCAGTGATGTATCTGGATGGGTAGTGACTGTATGAGTGAGGTCAGTGATGTATCTGGATGGGTAGTGACAGTTTGAATGTGGGCAGTGATGTATCTGGATGGGTAGTGACAGTGTGAGTGAGGTCAGTGATGTATCTGGATGGGTAGTGACAGTATGAGTGAGGTCAGTGATGTATCTGGATGGGTAGTGACAGTATGAGTGAGGTCAGTGATGTACCTGGATGGATAGTGACAGTATGAGTGAGGTCAGTGATATATCTGGATGGGTAGTGACAGTATGAGTGAGATCAGTGATGTATCTGCATGGGTAGTGACAGTGTGAGTGAGGTCAGTGATGTACCTGGATGGGTAGTGACAGTATGAGTGAGGTCAGTGATGTATCTGGATGGGTAGTGACAGTATGAGTGAGGTCAGTGATGTACCTGGATGGATAGTGACAGTATGAGTGAGGTCAGTGATGTATCTGGATGGGTAGTGACAGTATGAGTGAGGTCAGTGATGTACCTGGATGTGTAGTGACAGTATGAGTGAGATCAGTGATGTATCTGGATGGGTAGTGACAGTATGAGTGAGATCAGTGATGTATCTGGATGGGTAGTGACAGTATGAGTGAGATCAGTGATGTATCTGGATGGGTAGTGACAGTATGAGTGAGGTCAGTGATGTATCTGGATGGGTAGTGACTGTATGAGTGAGGTCAGTGATGTATCTGGATGGGGAGTGACAGTATGAGTGAGGTCAGTGTTGTATCTGGATGTGTAATGACAGTATGAGTGAGGTCAGTGATAGAAACATAGAAACATAGAAAATAGGTGCAGGAGCAGGCCATTCAGCCCTTCTAGCCTGCACCGCCATTCAACGAGTTCATGGCTAAACATGAAACTTCAGTACCCACTTCCTGCTTTCACGCCATACCCCTTGATCCCCCGAGTAGTAAGGACTTCATCTAACTCCCTTTTGAATATATTTAGTGAATTGGCCTCAACTACTTCCTGTGGTAGAGAATTCCACAGGTTCACCACTCTCTGGGTGAAGAAGTTTCTCCTTATCTCGGTCCTAAATGGCTTACCCCTTATCCTTAGACTGTGACCCCTGGTTCTGGACTTCCCCAACATTGGGAACATTCTTCCTGCATCCAACCTGTCCAAACCCGTCAGAATTTTAAACGTTTCTATGAGGTCCCCTCTCACTCTTCTGAACTCCAGTGAATACAAGCCCAGTTGATTCAGTCTTTCTTGATAGGTCAGTCCCACCATCCCGGGAATCAGTCTGGTGAATCTTCGCTGCACTCCCTCAACAGCAAGTATGTCCTTCCTCAAGTTAGGAGACCAAAACTGTACACAATACTCCAGGTGTGGCCTCACCAAGGCCCTGTACAACTGTAGCAACACCTCCCTGCCCCTGTACTCAAATCCCCTCGCTATGAAGGCCAACATGCCATTTGCTTTCTTAACCGCCTGCTGTACCTGCATGCCAACCTTCAATGACTGATGTACCATGACACCCAGGTCTCGTTGCACCTTCCCTTTTCCTAATCTGTCACCATTCAGATAATAGTCTGTCTCTCTGTTTTTACCACCAAAGTGGATAACCTCACATTTATCCACATTATACTTCATCTGCCACGCATTTGCCCACTCACCTAACCTATCCAAGTCACTCTGTAGCCTCATAGCATCCTCCTCGCAGCTCACACTGCCACCCAACTTAGTGTCATCCGCAAATTTGGAGATACTACATTTAATCCCTTCGTCTAAATCATTAATGTATAATGTAAACAGCTGGGGCCCCAGCACAGAACCCTGCGGTACCCCACTAGTCACTGCCTGCCATTCCGAAAAGTACCCATTTACTCCTACTCTTTGCTTCCTGTCTGACAACCAGTTCTCAATCCACGTCAGCACACTACCCCCAATCCCATGTGCTTTAACTTTGCACATTAATCTCCTGTGTGGGACCTTGTCGAAAGCCTTCTGAAAGTCCAAATATACCACATCAACTGGTACTCCTTTGTCCACTTTATTGGAAACATCCTCAAAAAATTCCAGAAGATTTGTCAAGCATGATCTCCCTTTTACAAATCCATGCTGACTTGGACCTATCATGTCACCATTTTCCAAATGCGCTGCTATGACATCCTTAATAATTGATTCCATCATTTTACCCACTACTGAGGTCAGGCTGACCGGTCTATAATTTCCTGCTTTCTCTCTCCCTCCTTTTTTAAAAAGTGGGGTTACATTGGCTACCCTCCACTCGATAGGAACTGATCCAGAGTCAATGGAATGTTGGAAAATGACTGTCAATGCATCCGCTATTTCCAAGGCCACCTCCTTAAGTACTCTGGGATGCAGTCCATCAGGCCCTGGGGATTTATCGGCCTTCAATCCCATCAATTTCCCCAACACAATTTCCCGACTAATAAAGATTTCCCTCAGTTCCTCCTCCTTAATAGACCCTCTGACCACTTTTATATCCGGAAGGTTGTTTGTGTCCTCCTTAGTGAATACTGAACCAAAGTACTTGTTCAATTGGTCTGCCATTTCTTTGTTCCCCGTTATGACTTCCCCTGATTCTGACTGCAGGGGACCTACGTTTGTCTTTACTAACCTCTTTCTCTTTACATACCTATAGAAACTTTTGCAATCCGCCTTAATGTTCCCTGCAAGCTTCTTCTCGTACTCCATTTTCCCTACCCTAATCAAACCCTTTGTCCTCCTCTGCTGAGTTCTAAATTTCTCCCAGTCCCCAGGTTCGCTGCTATTTCTTGCCAATTTGTATGCCACTTCCTTGGCTTTAATACTATCCCTGATTTCCCTAGATAGCCACGGTTGAGCCACCTTCCCTTTTTTATTTTTACGCCAGACAGGAATGTACAATTGTTGTAATTCATCCATGCGTTCTCTAAATGTCTGCCATTGCCCATCCACAGTCAACCCCTTAAGTATCATTAGCCAATCTATCTTAGCCAATTCATGCCTCATACCTTCAAAGTTACCCTTCTTTAAGTTCTGGACCATGGTCTCTGAATTAACTGTTTCATTCTCCATCCTAATGCAGAATTCCACCATATTATGGTCACTCTTCCCCAAGGGGCCTCGCACAATGAGATTGCTAATTAATCCTCTCTCATTACACAACACCCAGTCTAAGATGGCCTCTCCCCTAGTTGGTTCCTCGACATATTGGTCTAGAAAACCATCCCTTATGCATTCCAGGAAATCCTCCTCCACCGTATTGCTTCCAGTTTGGCTAGCCCAATCTATGTGCATATTAAAGTCACCCATTATAACTGCTGCACCTTTATTGCATGCACTCCTAATTTCCTGTTTGATGCCCTCTCCAACATCACTACTACTGTTTGGAGGTCTGTACACAACTCCCACTAACGATTTTTGCCCTTTAGTGTTCTGCAGCTCTACCCATATAGATTCCACATCATCCAAGCTAATGTCTTTCCTAACTATTGCATTAATCTCCTCTTTAACCAGCAATGCTACCCCACCTCCTTTTCCTTTTATTCTATCCTTCCTGAATGTTGAATACCCCTGGATGTTGAGTTCCCAGCCCTGATCATCCTGGAGCCACGTCTCCGTAATCCCAATCACATCATATTTGTTAACATCTATTTGCACAATTAATTCATCCACTTTATTGCGGATACTCCTTGCATTAAGACACAAAGCCTTCAGGCTTGTTTTTTTAACACCCTTTGTCCTTTTAGAATTTTGCTGTACAGTGGCCCTTTTTGTTCTTTGCCTTGGGTTTCTCTGCCCTCCACTTTTCCTCATCTCCTTTCTGTCTTTTGCTTTTGCCTCCTTTTTGTCTCCCTCTGTCTCCCTGTATAGGTTCCCATCCCCCTGCAATATTAGTTTAACTCCTCCCCAACAGCACTAGCAAACATTCCCCCTAGGACATTGGTTCCGGACCTGCCCAGGTGCAGACCGTCCGGTTTGTACTGGTCACACCTCCCCCAGAACCGGTTCCAATGCCCCAAGAATTTGAATCCCTCCCTGCTGCACCACTGCTCAAGCCATGTATTCATCTGCGCTATCCTGCGATTCCTACTCTGACTAGCACGTGGCACTGGTAGCAATCCCGAGATTACTACTTTTGAGGTCCTACTTTTTAATTTAGCTCCTAGCTCCTTAAATTCTTTTCGTAGGACCTCATCCCTTTTTTTACCTATGTCGTTGGTACCAATGTGCACCACGACAACTGGCTGTTCTCCCTCCCATTTCAGAATGTCCTGCACCCGCTCCGAGACATCCTTGACCCTTGCACCAGGGAGGCAACATACCATCCTGGAGTCTCGGTTGCGTCCGCAGAAACGCCTATCTATTCCCCTCACCATCGAATCCCCTATCACTATCGCGCTGCCACTCTTTTTCCTGCCCTCCTTTGCAGCAGATGTATCTGGATGGGTAGTGACAGTATGAGTGAGGTCAGTGATGTATCTGGATGGGTAGTGACAGTATGAGTGAGGTCAGTGATGTATCTGGATGGGTAGTGACAGTATGAGTGAGGTCAGTGATGTATCTGGATGGGTAGTGACAGTATGAGTGAGGTCAGTGATGTATCTGGATGGGTAGTGACAGTGTGAGTGAGGTCAGTGATGTATCTGGATGGGTAGTGACAGTATGAGTGATGTCAGTGATGTATCTGGATGAGTAGTGACAGTATGAGTGTGGTCAGTGATGTACCTGGATGGGTAGTGACAGTATGAGTGAGGTCAGTGATATATCTGGATGGGTAGTGACAGTATGAGTGAGGTCAGTGATGTATCTGGATGGGTAGTGACAGTATGAGTGAGGTCAGTGATGTATCTGGATGGGTAGTGACAGTATGAGTGAGGTCAGTGATGTACCTGGATGGGTAGTGACAGTATGAGTGAGGTCAGTGATGTATCTGGATGGGTAGTGAGAGTATGACTGAGATCAGTGATGTATCTGGATGGGTAGTGACAGTATGAGTGAGGTCAGTGATGTATCTGGATGGGTAGTGAGAGTATGACTGAGATCAGTGATGTATCTGGATGGGTAGTGACAGTATGAGTGAGGTCAGTGATGTATCTGGATGGGTAGTGACAGTATGAGTGAGATCAGTGATGTATCTGGATGGGTAGTGACAGTATGAGTGAGATCAGTGATGTATCTGGATGGGTAGTGACAGTATGAGTGAGGTCAGTGATGTATCTGGATGGGTAGTGTGAGTATGAGTGAGATCAGTGATGTATCTGGATGGGTAGTGACAGTATGAGTGAGATCAGTGATGTATCTGGAAGGGTAGTGACAGTATGAGTGAGATCAGTGATGTATCTGGATGGGTAGTGACAGTATGAGTGAGATCAGTGATGTATCTGGATGGGTAGTGACAGTATGAGTGAGGTCAGTGAAATATCTGGATGGGTAGTGACAGTCTGAGTGAGATCAGTGATGTATCTGGATGGGTAGTGACAGTATGAGTGATGTCAGTAATGTATCTGGATGGGTAGTGACAGTATCAGTGAGGTCAGTAATGTATCTGGATGGGTAGTGACAGTATGAGTGATGTCAGTGATGTATCTGGATGAGTAGTGACAGTATGAGTGAGGTCAGTGATGTATCTGGATGGGTAGTGACAGTATGAGTGAGGTCAGTGATGTATCTGGATGGGTAGTGACAATATGAGTGAGATCAGTGATGTATCTGGATGGGTAGTGACAGTATGAGTGAGGTCAGTGATGTATCTGGATGGGTACTGACAGTATGAGTGAGATCAGTGATGTATCTGGATGGGTAGTGACAGTATGAGTGAGGTCAGTGATGTATCTGGAGGGTAGTGACAGTATGAGTGATGTCAGTGATGTATCTGGATGTGTAGTGACAGTATGAGTGAGGTCAGTGATGTATCTGGATGGGTAGTGACATTATGAGTGAGGTCAGTGATGTATCTGGACGGGTAGTGACAGTATGAGTGAGGTCAGTGATTTATCTGGATGGGTAGTGACAGTATGAGTGAGATCAGTGATGTATCTGGACGGTAGTGACAGTATGAGTGAGGTCAGTGATGTAACTGGATGGGTAGTGACAGTATGAGTGAGGTCAGTGATGTACCTGGATGGGTAGTGACAGTATGAGTGAGATCAGTGATGTATCTGGATGGGTAGTGACAGTATGAGTGAGATCAGTGATGTATCTGGATGGGTAGTGACAGTATGAGTGAGATCAGTGATGCATCTGGATGGGTAGTGACAGTATGAGTGAGGTCAGTGATGTATCTGGATGGGTAGTGACTGTATGAGTGAGGTCAGTGATGTATCTGGATGGGTAGTGACAGTATGAGTGAGGTCAGTGATGTATCTGGATGGGTAGTGACAGTGTGAGTGAGGTCAGTGATGTATCTGGATGGGTAGTGATAGTATGAGTGAAGTCAGTGATGTATCTGGATGGGTAGTGACAGTATGAATGAGATCAGTGATGTATCTGGATGGGTAGTGACAGTATGAGTGAGGTCAGTGATGTATCTGGATGGGTAGTGACAGTATGAGTGATATCAGTGATGTATCTGGATGGGTAGTGACAGTATGAGTGAGGTCAGTGATGTATCTGGATGGGTAGTGACAGTATGAGTGAGGTCAGTGATGTATCTGGATGGGTAGTGACAGTATGAGTGAGGTCAGTGATGTATCTGGATGGGTATTGACAGTATGAGTGAGATCAGTGATGTATCTGGATGGGTAGTGACAGTATGAGTGAGGTCAGTGATGTGCCTGGATGGTTAGTGACAGTATGAGTGAGGTCAGTGATGTATCTGAATGGTAGTGACAGTATGAGTGAGGTCAGTGATGTATCTGGATGGGTAGTGACAGTATGAGTGAGGTCAGTGGTGGATCTGGATGGGTAGTGACAGTAAGCGTGAGGTCACTGATGTATCTGGATGGGTAGTGACAGTATGAGTAAGGTCAGTGATGTAACTGCATGGGCGGTGACAGTATGAGTAAGGTCAGTGATGTATCTGGATGGGGAGTGACAGTATGAGTGAGATCAGTGATGTATCTGGATGGGTAGTGACAGTACGAGTGAGGTCAGTGATATACCTGGATGGGTAGTGACAGTATGAGTGAGGTCAGTGATGTATCTGGATGGGTAGTGACAGTATGAGTGAGGTCAGTGATGTATCTGGATGGGTAGTGACAGTATGAGTGAGGTCAGTGATGTACCTGGATGGGTAGTGACAGTATGAGTGAGGTCAGTGATGTATCTGGATGGGTAGTGAGAGTATGAGTGAGATCAGTGATGTATCTGGATGGGTAGTGACAGTATGAGTGAGGTCAGTGATGTATCTGGATGGGTACTGACAGTATGAGTGAGATCAGTGATGTATCTGGATGGGTAGTGACAGTATGAGTGAGGTCAGTGATGTATCTGGAGGGTAGTGACAGTATGAGTGATGTCAGTGATGTATCTGGATGTGTAGTGACAGTATGAGTGAGGTCAGTGATGTATCTGGATGGGTAGTGACATTATGAGTGAGGTCAGTGATGTATCTGGACGGGTAGTGACAGTATGAGTGAGGTCAGTGATTTATCTGGATGGGTAGTGACAGTATGAGTGAGATCAGTGATGTATCTGGACGGTAGTGACAGTATGAGTGAGGTCAGTGATGTAACTGGATGGGTAGTGACAGTATGAGTGAGGTCAGTGATGTATCTGGATGGGTAGTGAGAGTATGAGTGAGATCAGTGATGTATCTGGATGGGTAGTGACAGTATGAGTGAGGTCAGTGATGTATCTGGATGGGTACTGACAGTATGAGTGAGATCAGTGATGTATCTGGATGGGTAGTGACAGTATGAGTGAGGTCAGTGATGTATCTGGAGGGTAGTGACAGTATGAGTGATGTCAGTGATGTATCTGGATGTGTAGTGACAGTATGAGTGAGGTCAGTGATGTATCTGGATGGGTAGTGACATTATGAGTGAGGTCAGTGATGTATCTGGACGGGTAGTGACAGTATGAGTGAGGTCAGTGATTTATCTGGATGGGTAGTGACAGTATGAGTGAGATCAGTGATGTATCTGGACGGTAGTGACAGTATGAGTGAGGTCAGTGATGTAACTGGATGGGTAGTGACAGTATGAGTGAGGTCAGTGATGTACCTGGATGGGTAGTGACAGTATGAGTGAGATCAGTGATGTATCTGGATGGGTAGTGACAGTATGAGTGAGATCAGTGATGTATCTGGATGGGTAGTGACAGTATGAGTGAGATCAGTGATGCATCTGGATGGGTAGTGACAGTATGAGTGAGGTCAGTGATGTATCTGGATGGGTAGTGACTGTATGAGTGAGGTCAGTGATGTATCTGGATGGGTAGTGACAGTATGAGTGAGGTCAGTGATGTATCTGGATGGGTAGTGACAGTGTGAGTGAGGTCAGTGATGTATCTGGATGGGTAGTGATAGTATGAGTGAAGTCAGTGATGTATCTGGATGGGTAGTGACAGTATGAATGAGATCAGTGATGTATCTGGATGGGTAGTGACAGTATGAGTGAGGTCAGTGATGTATCTGGATGGGTAGTGACAGTATGAGTGATATCAGTGATGTATCTGGATGGGTAGTGACAGTATGAGTGAGGTCAGTGATGTATCTGGATGGGTAGTGACAGTATGAGTGAGGTCAGTGATGTATCTGGATGGGTAGTGACAGTATGAGTGAGGTCAGTGATGTATCTGGATGGGTATTGACAGTATGAGTGAGATCAGTGATGTATCTGGATGGGTAGTGACAGTATGAGTGAGGTCAGTGATGTGCCTGGATGGTTAGTGACAGTATGAGTGAGGTCAGTGATGTATCTGAATGGTAGTGACAGTATGACTGAGGTCAGTGATGTATCTGGATGGGTAGTGACAGTATGAGTGAGGTCAGTGGTGGATCTGGATGGGTAGTGACAGTAAGCGTGAGGTCACTGATGTATCTGGATGGGTAGTGACAGTATGAGTAAGGTCAGTGATGTAACTGCATGGGCGGTGACAGTATGAGTAAGGTCAGTGATGTATCTGGATGGGGAGTGACAGTATGAGTGAGATCAGTGATGTATCTGGATGGGTAGTGACAGTACGAGTGAGGTCAGTGATATACCTGGATGGGTAGTGACAGTATGAGTGAGGTCAGTGATGTATCTGGATGGGTAGTGACAGTATGAGTGAGGTCAGTGATGTATCTGGATGGGTAGTGACAGTATGAGTGAGGTCAGTGATGTACCTGGATGGGTAGTGACAGTATGAGTGAGGTCAGTGATGTATCTGGATGGGTAGTGAGAGTATGAGTGAGATCAGTGATGTATCTGGATGGGTAGTGACAGTATGAGTGAGGTCAGTGATGTACCTGGATGGGTAGTGACAGTATGAGTGAGGTCAGTGATGTATCTGGATGGGTAGTGACAGTATGAGTGAGATCAGTGATGTATCTGGATGGGTAGTGACAGTATGAGTGAGGTCAGTGATGTATCTGGATGGGTAGTGACAGTATGAGTGAGATCAGTGATGTATCTGGATGGGTAGTGACAGTATGAGTGAGATCAGTGATGTATCTGGATGGGTAGTGACAGTATGAGTGAGGTCAGTGATGTACCTGGATGGGTAGTGACAGTATGAGTGAGGTCAGTGATGTATCTGGATGGGTAGTGACAGTATGAGTGAGGTCAGTGATGTATCTGGATGGGTAGTGTGAGTATGAGTGAGATCAGTGATGTATCTGGATGGGTAGTGACAGTATGAGTGAGATCAGTGATGTATCTGGATGGGTAGTGACAGTATGAGTGAGATCAGTGATGTATCTGGATGGGTAGTGACAGTATGAGTGAGATCAGTGATGTATCTGGATGGGTAGTGAGAGTATGAGTGAGGTCAGTGATGTATCTGGATGGGTAGTGACAGTCTGAGTGAGATCAGTGATGTATCTGGATGGGTAGTGACAGTATGAGTGATGTCAGTAATGTATCTGGATGGGTAGTGACAGTATCAGTGAGGTCAGTAATGTATCTGGATGGGTAGTGACAGTATGAGTGAGGTCAGTGATGTATCTGGATGGGTAGTGACAGTATGAGTGAGGTCAGTGATGTATCTGGATGGGTAGTGACAGTATGAGTGAGGTCAGTGATGTATCTGGATGGGTAGTGACAGTATGAGCGATGTCAGTGATGTATCTGGATGGGTAGTGACAATATGAGTGAGATCAGTGATGTATCTGGATGGGTAGTGACAGTATGAATGAGATCAGTGATGTATCTGGATGGGTAGTGACAGTATGAGTGAGGTCAGTGATGTATCTGGATGGGTAGTGACAGTATGAGTGAGGTCAGTGATGTACCTGGATGGGTAGTGACAGTATGAGTGAGGTCAGTGATATATCTGGATGGGTAGTGACAGTATGAGTGAGGTCAGTGATGTATCTGGATGGGTAGTGACAGTATGAGTGAGGTCAGTGATGTATCTGGATGGGTAGTGACAGTATGAGTGAGGTCAGTGATGTACCTGGATGGGTAGTGACAGTATGATTGAGATCAGTTATGTACCTGGATGGGTAGTGACAGTATGAGTGAGGTCAGTGATGTACCTGGATGGGTAGTGACAGTATGAGTGAGGTCAGTGATGTATCTGGATGGGTAGTGACAGTATGAGTGAGGTCAGTGATGTATCTGGATGGGTAGTGATAGTATGAGTGAGGTCAGTGATGTATCTGGATGGGTAGTTACAGTATGAGAGAGGTTAGTGATGTATCTGGATGGGTAGTGACAGTATGAGTGAGGTCAGTGGTGGATTTGGATGGGTAGTGACAGTATGAGTGAGGTCACTGATGTATCTGGATGGGTAGTGACAGTATGAGTAAGGTCAGTGATGTAACTGCATGGGCGGTGACAGTATGAGTAAGGTCAGTGATGTATCTGGATGGGGAGTGACAGTATGAGTGAGATCAGTGATGTATCTGGATGGGTAGTGACAGTATGAGTGAGGTCAGTGATATACCTGGATGGGTAGTGACAGTATGAGTGAGGTCAGTGATGTAACTGGATGGGTAGTGACAGTATGAGTGAGGTCAGTGATGTATCTGGATGGGTAGTGACAGTATGAGTGAGGTCACTGATGTACCTGGATGGGTAGTGACAGTATGAGTGAGGTCAGTGATGTATCTGGATGGGTAGTGAGAGTATGAGTGAGATCAGTGATGTATCTGGATGGGTAGTGACAGTATGAGTGAGGTCAGTGATGTATCTGGATGGGTAGTGACAGTATGAGTGAGATCAGTGATGTATCTGGATGGGTAGTGACAGTAGGAGTGAGATCAGTGATGTATCTGGATGGGTAGTGACAGTATGAGTGAGGTCAGTGATGTACCTGGATGGGTAGTGACAGTATGAGTGAGGTCAGTGATGTATCTGGATGGGTAGTGACAGTATGAGTGAGGTCAGTGATGTATCTGGATGGGTAGTGTGAGTATGAGTGAGATCAGTGATGTATCTGGATGGGTAGTGACAGTATGAGTGAGATCAGTGATGTATCTGGATGGGTAGTGACAGTATGAGTGAGATCAGTGATGTATCTGGATGGGTAGTGACAGTATGAGTGAGATCAGTGATGTATCTGGATGGGTAGTGAGAGTATGAGTGAGGTCAGTGATGTATCTGGATGGGTAGTGACAGTCTGAGTGAGATCAGTGATGTATCTGGATGGGTAGTGACAGTATGAGTGATGTCAGTAATGTATCTGGATGGGTAGTGACAGTATCAGTGAGGTCAGTAATGTATCTGGATGGGTAGTGACAGTATGAGTGAGGTCAGTGATGTATCTGGATGGGTAGTGACAGTATGAGTGAGGTCAGTGATGTATCTGGATGGGTAGTGACAGTATGAGTGATGTCAGTGATGTATCTGGATGGGTAGTGACAGTATGAGTGAGGTCAGTGATGTATCTGGATGGGTAGTGCCATTATGAGTGAGGTCAGTGATGTATCTGGATGGGTAGTGACATTATGAGTGAGGTCAGTGATTTATCTGGATGGGGAGTGACAGTATGAGTGAGATCAGTGATGTATCTGGACGGCAGTGACAGTATGAGTGAGGTCAGTGATGTAACTGGATGGGTAGTGACAGTATGAGTGATGTCAGTGATGTACCTAGATGGGTAGTGACAGTATGAGTGAGATCAGTGATGTATCTGGATGGGTAGTGACAGTATGAGTGAGATCAGTGATGTATCTGGATGGGTAGTGACAGTATGAGTGAGATCAGTGATGTATCTGGATGGGTAGTGACAGTATGAGTGAGGTCAGTGATGTATCTGGATGGGTAGTGACAGTATGATTGAGATCAGTTATGTACCTGGAAGGGTAGTGACAGTATGAGTGAGGTCAGTGATGTACCTGGATGGGTAGTGACAGTATGAGTGAGGTCAGTGATGTATCTGGATGGGTAGTGACAGTATGAGTGAGGTTAGTGATGTATCTGGATGGCTAGTGACAGTATGAGTGAGGTCAGTGGTGGATCTGGATGGGTAGTGACAGTATGAGTGAGGTCACTGATGTATCTGGATGGGTAGTGACAGTATGAGTAAGGTCAGTGATGTAACTGCATGGGCGGTGACAGTATGAGTAAGGTCAGTGATGTATCTGGATGGGGAGTGACAGTATGAGTGAGATCAGTGATGTATCTGGATGGGTAGTGACAGTATGAGTGAGGTCAGTGATATACCTGGATGGGTAGTGACAGTATGAGTGAGGTCAGTGATGTATCTGGATGGGTAGTGAGAGTATGAGTGAGATCAGTGATGTATCTGGATGGGTAGTGACAGTATGAGTGAGGTCAGTGATGTATCTGGATGGGTAGTGACAGTATGAGTGATGTCAGTGATGTATCTGGATGGGTAGTGACAGTATGAGTGAGATCAGTGATGTATCTGGATGGGTAGTGAGAGTATGAGTGAGATCAGTGATGCATCTGGATGGGTAGTGACAGTATGAGTGAGGTCAGTGATGTATCTGGTTGGGTAGTGACTGTATGAGTGAGGTCAGTGATGTATCTGGGTGGGTAGTGACAGCATGAGTGAGGTCAGTATTGTATCTGGATGTGTAATGACAGTATGAGTGAGGTCAGTGATGTATCTGGATGGGTAGTGACAGTATGAGTGAGGTCAGTGATGTATCTGGATGGGTAGTGACAGTGTGAGTGAGGTCAGTGATGTATCTGGATGGGTAGTGATAGTATGAGTGAGGTCAGTGATGTATCTGGATGGGTAGTGACAGTATGAATGAGATCAGTGATGTATCTGGATGGGTAGTGACAGTATGAGTGAGGTCAGTGATGTATCTGGATGGGTAGTGACAGTATGAGTGAGGTCAGTGATGTACCTGGATGGGTAGTGACAGTATGAGTGAGGTCAGTGATATATCTGGATGGGTAGTGACAGTATGAGTGAGGTCAGTGATGTATCTGGATGGGTAGTGACAGTATGAGTGAGGTCAGTGATGTATCTGGATGGGTAGTGACAGTATGAGTGAGGTCAGTGATGTATCTGGATGGGTAGTGACAGTATGAGTGAGGTCAGTGATGTATCTGGATGGGTAGTGACAGTATGAGTGAGGTCAGTGATGTATCTGGATGGGTAGTGACAGTATGAGTGAGGTCAGTGATGTATCTGGATGGGTAGTGACAGTATGAGTGAGGTCAGTGATGTACCTGGATGGGTAGTGACAGTATGAGTGAGGTCAGTGATGTATCTGGATGGGTAGTGAGAGTATGAGTGAGATCAGTGATGTATCTGGATGGGTAGTGACAGTATGCATGTGGTCAGTGATGTATCTGGATGGGTAGTGACAGTATGATTGAGATCAGTTATGTACCTGGATGGGTAGTGACAGTATGAGTGAGGTCAGTGATGTACCTGGATGGGTAGTGACAGTATGAGTGAGGTCAGTTATGTACCTGGATGGGTAGTGACAGTATGAGTGAGGTCAGTTATGTACCTGGATGGGTAGTGACAGTATGATTGAGATCAGTTATGTACCTGGATGGGTAGTGACAGTATGAGTGAGGTCAGTGATGTACCTGGATGGGTAGTGACAGTATGAGTGAGGTCAGTTATGTACCTGGATGGGTAGTGACAGTATGATTGAGATCAGTTATGTACCTGGATGGGTAGTGACAGTATGAGTGAGGTCAGTGATGTATCTGGATGGGTAGTGACAGTATGAGTGAGGATAGTGATGTATCTGGATGAGTAGTGACAGTATGAGTGAGGTCAGTGGTGGATCTGGATGGGTAGTGACAGTATGCGTGAGGTCACTGATGTATCTGGATGGGTAGTGACAGTATGAGTAAGGTCAGTGATGTAACTGCATGGGCGCTGACAGTATGAGTAAGGTCAGTGATGTATCTGGATGGGGAGTGACAGTATGAGTGAGATCAGTGATGTATCTGGATGGGTAGTGACAGTATGAGTGAGGTCAGTGATATACCTGGATGGGTAGTGACAGTATGAGTGAGGTCAGTGATGTATCTGGATGGGTAGTGACAGTATGAGTGAGGTCAGTGATGTATCTGGATGGGTAGTGACAGTATGAGTGAGGTCAGTGATGTACCTGGATGGGTAGTGACAGTATGAGTGAGGTCAGTGATGTATCTGGATGGGTAGTGAGAGTATGAGTGAGATCAGTGATGTATCTGGATGGGTAGTGACAGTATGAGTGAGGTCAGTGATGTACCTGGATGGGTAGTGACAGTATGAGTGAGGTCAGTGATGTATCTGGATGGGTAGTGAGAGTATGAGTGAGATCAGTGATGTATCTGGATGGGTAGTGACAGTATGAGTGAGGTCAGTGATGTATCTGGATGGGTAGTGACAGCATGAGTGAGATCAGTGATGTATCTGGATGGGTAGTGACAGTATGAGTGAGATCAGTGATGTATCTGGATGGGTAGTGACAGTATGAGTGAGGTCAGTGATGTACCTGGATGGGTAGTGACAGTATGAGTGAGGTCAGTGATGTATCTGGATGGGTAGTGACAGTATGAGTGAGGTCAGTGATGTATCTGGATGGGTAGTGTGAGTATGAGTGAGATCAGTGATGTATCTGGATGGGTAGTGACAGTATGAGTGAGATCAGTGATGTATCTGGATGGGTAGTGACAGTATGAGTGAGATCAGTGATGTATCTGGATGGGTAGTGACAGTATGAGTGAGATCAGTGATGTATCTGGATGGGTAATGAGAGTATGAGTGAGGTCAGTGATGTATCTGGATGGGTAGTGACAGTCTGAGTGAGATCAGTGATGTATCTGGATGGGTAGTGACAGTATGAGTGATGTCAGTAATGTATCTGGATGGGTAGTGACAGTATGAGTGAGGTCAGTGATGTATCTGGATGGGTAGTGACAGTATGAGCGATGTCAGTGATGTATCTGGATGGGTAGTGACAATATGAGTGAGATCAGTCATGTATCTGGATGGGTAGTGACAGTATGAATGAGATCAGTGATGTATCTGGATGGGTAGTGACAGTATGAGTGAGGTCAGTGATGTATCTGGATGGGTAGTGACAGTATGAGTGAGGTCAGTGATGTACCTGGATGGGTAGTGACAGTATGAGTGAGGTCAGTGATATATCTGGATGGGTAGTGACAGTATGAGCGATGTCAGTGATGTATCTGGATGGGTAGTGACAATATGAGTGAGATCAGTGATGTATCTGGATGGGTAGTGACAGTATGAATGAGATCAGTGATGTATCTGGATGGGTAATGAGAGTATGAGTGATGTCAGTGATGTATCTGGATGGGTAGTGACAGTATGAGTGAGGTCAGTGATGCATTTGGATGGGTAGTGACAGTATGAGTGAGGTCAGTGATGTATCTGGATGGGTAGTGACAGTATGAGTGAGGTCAGTGATGTATCTGGATGGGTAGTGACAGTATGAGCGATGTCAGTGATGTATCTGGATGGGTAGTGACAATATGAGTGAGATCAGTGATGTATCTGGATGGGTAGTGACAGTATGAATGAGATCAGTGATGTATCTGGATGGGTAGTGACAGTATGAGTGAGGTCCGTGATGTATCTGGATGGGTAGTGACTGTATGAGTGAGGTCAGTGATGTACCTGGATGGGTAGTGACAGTATGAGTGAGGTCAGTGATATATCTGGATGGGTAGTGACAGTATGAGTGAGGTCAGTGATGTATCTGGATTGGTAGTGACAGTATGAGTGAGGTCAGTGATGTATCTGGATGGGTAGTGACAGTATGAGTGAGGTCAGTGATGTATCTGAATGGTAGTGACAGCATGAGTGAGGTCAGTGATGTATCTGGATGGGTAGTGACAGTATGAGTGAGGTCAGTGATGTATCTGGATGGGTAGTGACAGTATGCATGTGGTCAGTGATGTATCTGGATGGGTAGTGACAGTATGATTGAGATCAGTTATGTACCTGGATGGGTAGTGACAGTATGAGTGAGGTCAGTGATGTACCTGGATGGGTAGTGACAGTATGAGTGAGGTCAGTGATGTATCTGGATGGGTAGTGACAGTATGAGTGAGGTCAGTGATGTATCTGGATGGGTAGTGATAGTATGAGTGAGGTCAGTGATGTATCTGGATGGGTAGTAACAGTATGAGAGAGGTTAGTGATGTATCTGGATGGGTAGTGACAGTAGGAGTGAGGTCAGTGGTGGATCTGGATGGGTAGTGACAGTATGAGTGAGGTCACTGATGTATCTGGATGGGTAGTGACAGTATGAGTAAGGTCAGTGATGTAACTGCATGGGCGGTAACAGTATGAGTAAGGTCAGTGATGTATCTGGATGGGGAGTGACAGTATGAGTGAGATCAGTGATGTATCTGGATGGGTAATGACAGTATGAGTGAGGTCAGTGATATACCTGGATGGGTAGTGACAGTATGAGTGAGGTCAGTGATGTATCTGGATGGGTAGTGACAGTATGAGTGAGGTCAGTGATGTATCTGGATGGGTAGTGACAGTATGAGTGAGGTCAGTGATGTACCTAGATGGGTAGTGACAGTATGAGTGAGGTCAGTGATGTATCTGGATGGGTAGTGAGAGTATGAGTGAGATCAGTGATGTATCTGGATGGGTAGTGACAGTATGAGTGAGATCAGTGATGTATCTGGATGGGTAGTGACAGTATGAGTGAGATCAGTGATGTATCTGGATGGGTAGTGACAGTATGAGTGAGATCAGTGATGTATCTGGATGGGTAGTGAGAGTATGAGTGAGGTCAGTGATGTATCTGGATGGGTAGTGACAGTCTGAGTGAGATCAGTGATGTATCTGGATGGGTAGTGACAGTATGAGTGATGTCAGTAATGTATCTGGATGGGTAGTGACAGTATCAGTGAGGTCAGTAATGTATCTGGATGGGTAGTGACAGTATGAGTGAGGTCAGTGATGTATCTGGATGGGTAGTGACAGTATGAGTGAGGTCAGTGATGTATCTGGATGGGTAGTGACAGTATGAGTGAGGTCAGTGATGTATCTGGATGGGTAGTGACAGTATGAGCGATGTCAGTGATGTATCTGGATGGGTAGTGACAATATGAGTGAGATCAGTGATGTATCTGGATGGGTAGTGACAGTATGAGTGAGGTCAGTGATGTATCTGGATGGGTAGTGACAGTATGAGTGAGATCAGTGATGTATCTGGATGGGTAGTGACAGTATGAGTGAGGTCAGTGATGTATTTGGAGGGTAGTGACAGTATGAGTGATGTCAGTGATGTATCTGGATGGGTAGTGACAGTATGAGTGAGGTCAGTGATGTATCTGGATGGGTAGTGACATTATGAGTGAGGTCAGTGATGTATCTGGATGGGTAGTGACAGTATGAGTGAGGTCAGTGATTTATCTGGATGGGGAGTGACAGTATGAGTGAGATCAGTGATGTATCTGGACGGCAGTGACAGTATGAGTGAGGTCAGTGATGGAACTGGATGGGTAGTGACAGTATGAGTGATGTCAGTGATGTACCTAGATGGGTAGTGACAGTATGAGTGAGATCAGTGATGTATCTGGATGGGTAGTGACAGTATGAGTGAGATCAGTGATGTATCTGGATGGGTAGTGACAGTATGAGTGAGATCAGTGATGTATCTGGATGGGTAGTGACAGTATGAGTGAGGTCAGTGATGTATCTGGATGGGTAGTGACAGTATGATTGAGATCAGTTATGTACCTGGATGGGTAGTGACAGTATGAGTGAGGTCAGTGATGTACCTGGATGGGTAGTGACAGTATGAGTGAGGTCAGTGATGTATCTGGATGGGTAGTGACAGTATGAGTGAGGTTAGTGATGTATCTGGATGGCTAGTGACAGTATGAGTGAGGTCAGTGGTGGATCTGGATGGGTAGTGACAGTATGAGTGAGGTCACTGATGTATCTGGATGGGTAGTGACAGTATGAGTAAGGTCAGTGATGTAACTGCATGGGCGGTGACAGTATGAGTAAGGTCAGTGATGTATCTGGATGGGGAGTGACAGTATGAGTGAGATCAGTGATGTATCTGGATGGGTAGTGACAGTATGAGTGAGGTCAGTGATATACCTGGATGGGTCGTGACAGTATGAGTGAGGTCAGTGATGTATCTGGATGGGTAGTGACAGTATGAGTGAGGTCAGTGATGTATCTGGATGGGTAGTGACAGTATGAGTGAGGTCAGTGATGTACCTGGATGGGTAGTGACAGTATGAGTGAGGTCAGTGATGTATCTGGATGGGTAGTGAGAGTATGAGTGAGATCAGTGATGTATCTGGATGGGTAGTGACAGTATGAGTGAGGTCAGTGATGTACCTGGATGGGTAGTGACAGTATGAGTGAGGTCAGTGATGTATCTGGATGGGTAGTGAGAGTATGAGTGAGATCAGTGATGTATCTGGATGGGTAGTGACAGTATGAGTGAGGTCAGTGATGTATCTGGATGGGTAGTGACAGTATGAGTGAGATCAGTGATGTATCTGGATGGGTAGTGATAGTATGAGTGAGATCAGTGATGTATCTGGATGGGTAGTGACAGTATGAGTGAGGTCAGTGATGTACCTGGATGGGTAGTGACAGTATGAGTGAGGTCAGTGATGTATCTGGATGGGTAGTGACAGTATGAGTGAGGTCAGTGATGTATCTGGATGGGTAGTGAGAGTATGAGTGAGATCAGTGATGTATCTGGATGGGTAGTGACAGTATGAGTGAGGTCAGTGATGTATCTGGATGGGTAGTGACAGTATGAGTGAGATCAGTGATGTATCTGGATGGGTAGTGACAGTATGAGTGAGATCAGTGATGTATCTGGATGGGTAGTGACAGTATGAGTGAGGTCAGTGATGTACCTGGATGGGTAGTGACAGTATGAGTGAGGTCAGTGATGTATCTGGATGGGTAGTGACAGTATGAGTGAGGTCAGTGATGTATCTGGATGGGTAGTGTGAGTATGAGTGAGATCAGTGATGTATCTGGATGGGTAGTGACAGTATGAGTGAGATCAGTGATGTATCTGGATGGGTAGTGACAGTATGAGTGAGATCAGTGATGTATCTGGATGGGTAGTGACAGTATGAGTGAGATCAGTGATGTATCTGGATGGGTAGTGAGAGTATGAGTGAGGTCAGTGATGTATCTGGATGGGTAGTGACAGTCTGAGTGAGATCAGTGATGTATCTGGATGGGTAGTGACAGTATGAGTGATGTCAGTAATGTATCTGGATGGGTAGTGACAGTATCAGTGAGGTCAGTAATGTATCTGGATGGGTAGTGACAGTATGAGTGAGGTCAGTGATGTATCTGGATGGGTAATGACAGTATGAGTGAGGTCAGTGATGTATCTGGATGGGTAGTGACAGTATGAGTGAGGTCAGTGATGTATCTGGATGGGTAGTGACAGTATGAGCGATGTCAGTGATGTATCTGGATGGGTAGTGACAATATGAGTGAGATCAGTGATGTATCTGGATGGGTAGTGACAGTATGAGTGAGGTCAGTGATGTATCTGGATGGGTAGTGACAGTATGAGTGAGATCAGTGATGTATCTGGATGGGTAGTGACAGTATGAGTGAGGTCAGTGATGTATTTGGAGGGTAGTGACAGTATGAGTGATGTCAGTGATGTATCTGGATGGGTAGTGACAGTATGAGTGAGGTCAGTGATGTATCTGGATGGGTAGTGACATTATGAGTGAGGTCAGTGATGTATCTGGATGGGTAGTGACAGTATGAGTGAGGTCAGTGATTTATCTGGATGGGGAGTGACAGTATGAGTGAGATCAGTGATGTATCTGGACGGCAGTGACAGTATGAGTGAGGTCAGTGATGGAACTGGATGGGTAGTGACAGTATGAGTGATGTCAGTGATGTACCTAGATGGGTAGTGACAGTATGAGTGAGATCAGTGATGTATCTGGATGGGTAGTGACAGTATGAGTGAGATCAGTGATGTATCTGGATGGGTAGTGACAGTATGAGTGAGATCAGTGATGTATCTGGATGGGTAGTGACAGTATGAGTGAGGTCAGTGATGTATCTGGATGGGTAGTGACAGTATGATTGAGATCAGTTATGTACCTGGATAGGTAGTGACAGTATGAGTGAGGTCAGTGATGTACCTGGATGGGTAGTGACAGTATGAGTGAGGTCAGTGATGTATCTGGATGGGTAGTGACAGTATGAGTGAGGTTAGTGATGTATCTGGATGGCTAGTGACAGTATGAGTGAGGTCAGTGGTGGATCTGGATGGGTAGTGACAGTATGAGTGAGGTCACTGATGTATCTGGATGGGTAGTGACAGTATGAGTAAGGTCAGTGATGTAACTGCATGGGCGGTGACAGTATGAGTAAGGTCAGTGATGTATCTGGATGGGGAGTGACAGTATGAGTGAGATCAGTGATGTATCTGGATGGGTAGTGACAGTATGAGTGAGGTCAGTGATATACCTGGATGGGCCGTGACAGTATGAGTGAGGTCAGTGATGTATCTGGATGGGTAGTGACAGTATGAGTGAGGTCAGTGATGTATCTGGATGGGTAGTGACAGTATGAGTGAGGTCAGTGATGTACCTGGATGGGTAGTGACAGTATGAGTGAGGTCAGTGATGTATCTGGATGGGTAGTGAGAGTATGAGTGAGATCAGTGATGTATCTGGATGGGTAGTGACAGTATGAGTGAGGTCAGTGATGTACCTGGATGGGTAGTGACAGTATGAGTGAGGTCAGTGATGTATCTGGATGGGTAGTGAGAGTATGAGTGAGATCAGTGATGTATCTGGATGGGTAGTGACAGTATGAGTGAGGTCAGTGATGTATCTGGATGGGTAGTGACAGTATGAGTGAGATCAGTGATGTATCTGGATGGGTAGTGATAGTATGAGTGAGATCAGTGATGTATCTGGATGGGTAGTGAGAGTATGAGTGAGGTCAGTGATGTATCTGGATGGGTAGTGACAGTCTGAGTGAGATCAGTGATGTATCTGGATGGGTAGTGACAGTATGAGTGATGTCAGTAATGTATCTGGATGGGTAGTGACAGTATCAGTGAGGTCAGTAATGTATCTGGATGGGTAGTGACAGTATGAGTGAGGTCAGTGATGTATCTGGATGGGTAATGACAGTATGAGTGAGGTCAGTGATGTATCTGGATGGGTAGTGACAGTATGAGTGAGGTCAGTGATGTATCTGGATGGGTAGTGACAGTATGAGCGATGTCAGTGATGTATCTGGATGGGTAGTGACAATATGAGTGAGATCAGTGATGTATCTGGATGGGTAGTGACAGTATGAGTGAGGTCAGTGATGTATCTGGATGGGTAGTGACAGTATGAGTGAGATCAGTGATGTATCTGGATGGGTAGTGACAGTATGAGTGAGGTCAGTGATGTATTTGGAGGGTAGTGACAGTATGAGTGATGTCAGTGATGTATCTGGATGGGTAGTGACAGTATGAGTGAGGTCAGTGATGTATCTGGATGGGTAGTGACATTATGAGTGAGGTCAGTGATGTATCTGGATGGGTAGTGACAGTATGAGTGAGGTCAGTGATTTATCTGGATGGGGAGTGACAGTATGAGTGAGATCAGTGATGTATCTGGACGGCAGTGACAGTATGAGTGAGGTCAGTGATGGAACTGGATGGGTAGTGACAGTATGAGTGATGTCAGTGATGTACCTAGATGGGTAGTGACAGTATGAGTGAGATCAGTGATGTATCTGGATGGGTAGTGACAGTATGAGTGAGATCAGTGATGTATCTGGATGGGTAGTGACAGTATGAGTGAGATCAGTGATGTATCTGGATGGGTAGTGACAGTATGAGTGAGGTCAGTGATGTATCTGGATGGGTAGTGACAGTATGATTGAGATCAGTTATGTACCTGGATAGGTAGTGACAGTATGAGTGAGGTCAGTGATGTACCTGGATGGGTAGTGACAGTATGAGTGAGGTCAGTGATGTATCTGGATGGGTAGTGACAGTATGAGTGAGGTTAGTGATGTATCTGGATGGCTAGTGACAGTATGAGTGAGGTCAGTGGTGGATCTGGATGGGCAGTGACAGTATGAGTGAGGTCACTGATGTATCTGGATGGGTAGTGACAGTATGAGTAAGGTCAGTGATGTAACTGCATGGGCGGTGACAGTATGAGTAAGGTCAGTGATGTATCTGGATGGGGAGTGACAGTATGAGTGAGATCAGTGATGTATCTGGATGGGTAGTGACAGTATGAGTGAGGTCAGTGATATACCTGGATGGGCCGTGACAGTATGAGTGAGGTCAGTGATGTATCTGGATGGGTAGTGACAGTATGAGTGAGGTCAGTGATGTATCTGGATGGGTAGTGACAGTATGAGTGAGGTCAGTGATGTACCTGGATGGGTAGTGACAGTATGAGTGAGGTCAGTGATGTATCTGGATGGGTAGTGAGAGTATGAGTGAGATCAGTGATGTATCTGGATGGGTAGTGACAGTATGAGTGAGGTCAGTGATGTACCTGGATGGGTAGTGACAGTATGAGTGAGGTCAGTGATGTATCTGGATGGGTAGTGAGAGTATGAGTGAGATCAGTGATGTATCTGGATGGGTAGTGACAGTATGAGTGAGGTCAGTGATGTATCTGGATGGGTAGTGACAGTATGAGTGAGATCAGTGATGTATCTGGATGGGTAGTGATAGTATGAGTGAGATCAGTGATGTATCTGGATGGGTAGTGACAGTATGAGTGAGGTCAGTGATGTACCTGGATGGGTAGTGACAGTATGAGTGAGGTCAGTGATGTATCTGGATGGGTAGTGACAGTATGAGTGAGGTCAGTGATGTATCTGGATGGGTAGTGTGAGTATGAGTGAGATCAGTGATGTATCTGGATGGGTAGTGACAGTATGAGTGAGATCAGTGATGTATCTGGATGGGTAGTGACAGTATGAGTGAGATCAGTGATGTATCTGGATGGGTAGTGACAGTATGAGTGAGATCAGTGATGTATCTGGATGGGTAGTGAGAGTATGAGTGAGGTCAGTGATGTATCTGGATGGGTAGTGACAGTCTGAGTGAGATCAGTGATGTATCTGGATGGGTAGTGACAGTATGAGTGATGTCAGTAATGTATCTGGATGGGTAGTGACAATATCAGTGAGGTCAGTAATGTATCTGGATGGGTAGTGACAGTATGAGTGAGGTCAGTGATGTATCTGGATGGGTAGTGACAGTATGAGTGAGGTCAGTGATGTACCTGAATGGGTAGTGACAGTATGAGTGAGATCACTGATGTATCTGGATGGGTAGTGACAGCATGAGTGAGGTCAGTGATGTATCTGGATGGGTAGTGACAGTATGAGTGAGGTCAGTGATGTATCTGGATGGGTAGTGACAGTATGCATGTGGTCAGTGATGTATCTGGATGGGTAGTGACAGTATGATTGAGATCAGTTATGTACCTGGATGGCTAGTGACAGTATGAGTGAGGTCAGTGATGTATCTGGATGGGTAGTGACAGTATGAGTGAGGTCAGTGATGTATCTGGATGGGTAGTGATAGTATGAGTGAGGTCAGTGATGTGTCTGGATGCGTAGTAACAGTATGAGAGAGGTTAGTGATGTATCTGGATGGGTAGTGACAGTATGAGTGAGGTCAGTGATGTATCTGGATGGGTAGTGACAGTATGAGTGAGGTCACTGATGTATCTGGATGGGTAGTGACAGTATGAGTGAGGTCAATGATGTACCTGGATGGGTCGTGACAGTATGAGTGAGGTCAGTGATGTATCTGGATGGGTAGTGACAGTATGAGTGAGGTCAGTGATGTATCTGGATGGGTAGTGTGAGTATGAGTGAGATCAGTGATGTATCTGGATGGGTAGTGACAGTATGAGTGAGATCAGTGATGTATCTGGTAGTGTAGTGACAGTATGAGTGATATCAGTGATGTATCTGGATGGGTAGTGACAGTATGAGTGAGATCAGTGATGTATCTGGATGGGTAGTGAGAGTATGAGTGAGGTCAGTGATGTATCTGGATGGGTAGTGACAGTCTGAGTGAGATCAGTGATGTATCTGGATGGGTAGTGACAGTATGAGTGATGTCAGTAATGTATCTGGATGGGTAGTGACAGTATCAGTGAGGTTAGTGATGTATCTGGATGGGTAGTGACAGTATGAGTGAGGTCAGTGATGTATCTGGATGGGTAGTGACAGTATGAGTGAGGTCACTGATGTATCTGGATGGGTAGTGACAGTATGAGTAAGGTCAGTGATGTAACTGCATGGGCGGTGACAGTATGAGTAAGGTCAGTGATGTATCTGGATGGGGAGTGACAGTATGAGTGAGATCAGTGATGTATCTGGATGGGTAGTGACAGTATGAGTGAGGTCAGTGATATACCTGGATGGGTAGTGACAGTATGAGTGAGGTCAGTGATGTATCTGGATGGGTAGTGACAGTATGAGTGAGGTCAGTGATGTATCTGGATGGGTAGTGACAGTATGAGTGAGGTCAGTGATGTACCTGGATGGGTAGTGACAGTATGAGTGAGGTCAGTGATGTATCTGGATGGGTAGTGAGAGTATGAGTGAGATCAGTGATGTATCTGGATGGGTAGTGACAGTATGAGTGAGGTCAGTGATGTATCTGGATGGGTAGTGACAGTATGAGTGAGATCAGTGATGTATCTGGATGGGTAGTGACAGTATGAGTGAGATCAGTGATGTATCTGGATGGGTAGTGACAGTATGAGTGAGGTCAGTGATGTACCTGGATGGGTCGTGACAGTATGAGTGAGGTCAGTGATGTATCTGGATGGGTAGTGACAGTATGAGTGAGGTCAGTGATGTATCTGGATGGGTAGTGTGAGTATGAGTGAGATCAGTGATGTATCTGGATGGGTAGTGACAGTATGAGTGAGATCAGTGATGTATCTGGTAGTGTAGTGACAGTATGAGTGAGATCAGTGATGTATCTGGATGGGTAGTGACAGTATGAGTGAGATCAGTGATGTATCTGGATGGGTAGTGAGAGTATGAGTGAGGTCAGTGATGTATCTGGATGGGTAGTGACAGTCTGAGTGAGATCAGTGATGTATCTGGATGGGTAGTGACAGTATGAGTGATGTCAGTAATGTATCTGGATGGGTAGGGACAGTATCAGTGAGGTCAGTAATGTATCTGGATGGGTAGTGACAGTATGAGTGAGGTCAGTGATGTATCTGGATGGGTAGTGACAGTATGAGTGAGGTCAGTGATGTATCTGGATGGGTAGTGACAGTATGAGTGAGGTCAGTGATGTATCTGGATGGGTAGTGTCAGTATGAGCGATGTCAGTGATGTATCTGGATGGGTAGTGACAATATGAGTGAGATCAGTGATGTATCTGGATGGGTAGTGACAGTATGAGTGAGGTCAGTGATGTATCTGGATGGGTAGTGACAGTATGAGTGAGATCAGTGATGTATCTGGATGGGTAGTGACAGTATGAGTGAGGTCAGTGATGTATCTGGAGGGTAGTGACAGTATGAGTGATGTCAGTGATGTATCTGGATGGGTAGTGACAGTATGAGTGAGGTCAGTGATGTATCTGGATGGGTAGTGACATTATGAGTGAGGTCAGTGATGTATCTGGATGGGTAGTGACAGTATGAGTGAGGTCAGTGATTTATCTGGATGGGGAGTGACAGTATGAGTGAGATCAGTGATGTATCTGGACGGCAGTGACAGTATGAGTGAGGTCAGTGATGTACCTAGATGGGTAGTGACAGTATGAGTGAGATCAGTGATGTATCTGGATGGGTAGTGACAGTATGAGTGAGATCAGTGATGTATCTGGATGGGTAGTGACAGTATGAGTGAGATCAGTGATGTATCTGGATGGGTAGTGACAGTATGAGTGAGATCAGTGATGTATCTGGATGGGTAGTGACAGTATGAGTGAGATCAGTGATGTATCTGGATGGGTAGTGACAGTATGAGTGAGATCAGTGATGTATCTGGATGGGTAGTGACAGTATGAGTGAGATCAGTGATGTATCTGGATGGGTAGTGACAGTATGAGTGAGGTCAGTGATGTATCTGGAGGGTAGTGACATTATGAGTGAGGTCAGTGATGTATCTGGATGGGGAGTGACAGTATGAGTGAGATCAGTGATGTAACTGGATGGGTAGTGACAGTATGAGTGATGTCAGTGATGTACCTAGATGGGTAGTGACAGTATGAGTGAGATCAGTGATGTATCTGGATGGGTAGTGACAGTATGAGTGAGATCAGTGATGTATCTGGATGGGTAGTGACAGTATGAGTGAGATCAGTGATGTATCTGGATGGGTAGTGACAGTATGAGTGAGATCAGTGATGTATCTGGATGGGTAGTGACAGTATGAGTGAGATCAGTGATGTATCTGGATGGGTAGTGACAGTATGAGTGAGATCAGTGATGTATCTGGATGGGTAGTGACAGTATGAGTGAGGTCAGTGATGTACCTGGATGGGTCGTGACAGTATGAGTGAGGTCAGTGATGTATCTGGATGGGTAGTGACAGTATGAGTGAGGTCAGTGATGTATCTGGATGGGTAGTGTGAGTATGAGTGAGATCAGTGATGTATCTGGATGGGTAGTGACAGTATGAGTGAGATCAGTGATGTATCTGGATGGGTAGTGACAGTATGAGTGAGATCAGTGATGTATCTGGATGGGTAGTGACAGTATGAGTGAGATCAGTGATGTATCTGGATGGGTAGTGAGAGTATGAGTGAGGTCAGTGATGTATCTGGATGGGTAGTGACAGTCTGAGTGAGATCAGTGATGTATCTGGATGGGTAGTGACAGTATGAGTGATGTCAGTAATGTATCTGGATGGGTAGTGACAGTATCAGTGAGGTCAGTAATGTATCTGGATGGGTAGTGACAGTATGAGTGAGGTCAGTGATGTATCTGGATGGGTAGTGACAGTATGAGTGAGGTCAGTGATGTATCTGGATGGGTAGTGACAGTATGAGTGAGGTCAGTGATGTATCTGGATGGGTAGTGACAGTATGAGCGATGTCAGTGATGTATCTGGATGGGTAGTGACAATATGAGTGAGATCAGTGATGTATCTGGATGGGTAGTGACAGTATGAGTGAGGTCAGTGATGTATCTGGATGGGTAGTGACAGTATGAGTGAGATCAGTGATGTATCTGGATGGGTAGTGACAGTATGAGTGAGGTCAGTGATGTATCTGGAGTGTAGTGACAGTATGAGTGATGTCAGTGATGTATCTGGATGGGTAGTGACAGTATGAGTGAGGTCAGTGATGTATCTGGATGGGTAGTGACATTATGAGTGAGGTCAGTGATGTATCTGGATGGGTAGTGACAGTATGAGTGAGGTCAGTGATTTATCTGGATGGGGAGTGACAGTATGAGTGAGATCAGTGATGTATCTGGACGGCAGTGACAGTATGAGTGAGGTCAGTGATGTAACTGGATGGGTAGTGACAGTATGAGTGATGACAGTGATGTACCTAGATGGGTAGTGACAGTATGAGTGAGATCAGTGATGTATCTGGATGGGTAGTGACAGTATGAGTGAGATCAGTGATGTATCTGGATGGGTAGTGACAGTATGAGTGAGATCAGTGATGTATCTGGATGGGTAGTGACAGTATGAGTGAGGTCAGTGATGTATCTGGATGGGTAGTGACTGTATGAGTGAGGTCAGTGATGTATCTGGATGGGTAGTGACAGCATGAGTGAGGTCAGTATTGTATCTGGATGTGTAATGACAGTATGAGTGAGGTCAGTGATGTATCTGGATGGGTAGTGACAGAATGAGTGAGGTCAGTGATGTATCTGGATGGGTAGTGACAGTATGAGTGAGGTCAGTGATGTATCTGGATGGGTAGTGATAGTATGAGTGAGGTCAGTGATGTATCTGGATGGGTAGTGACAGTATGAATGTGGGCAGTGATGTATCTGGATGGGTAGTGACAGTGTGAGTGAGGTCAGTGATGTATCTGGATGGGTAGTGACAGTATGAGTGAGGTCAGTGATGTATCTGGAAGGGTAGTGACAGTATGAGTGAGGTCAGTGATGTACCTGGATGGATATTGACAGTATGAGTGAGGTCAGTGATATATCTGGATGGGTAGTGACAGTATGAGTGAGATCAGTGATGTACCTGGATGGGTAGTGACAGTGTGAGTGAGGTCAGTGATGTACCTGGATGGGTAGTGACAGTATGAGTGAGGTCAGTGATGTATCTGGATGGGTAGTGACAGTATGAGTGAGGTCAGTGATGTACCTGGATGGATAGTGACAGTATGAGTGAGGTCAGTGATGTATCTGGATGGGTAGTGACAGTATGAGTGAGGTCAGTGATGTATCTGGATGGGTCGTGACAGTATGAGTGAGGTCAGTGATGTATCTGGATGGGTAGTGACAGTATGAGTGAGGTCAGTGATGTATCTGGACGGTAGTGACATTATGAGTGAGGTCAGTGATGGAACTGGATGAGCAGTGACAGTATGAGTGAGGTCAGTGATGTACCTGGATGGGTAGTGACAGTATGAGTGAGATCAGTGATGTATCTGGATGGGTAGTGACAGTATGAGTGAGATCAGTGATGTATCTGGATGGGTAGTGACAGTATGAGTGAGATTAGTGATGTATCTGGATGGGTAGTGACAGTATGAGTGAGGTCAGTGATGTATCTGGATGGGTAGTGACTGTATGAGTGAGGACAGTGATGTATCTGGATGGATAGTGACAGTATGAGTGAGGTCAGTGTTGTATCTGGATGTGTAATGACAGTATGAGTGAGGTCAGTGATGTATCTGGATGGGTAGTGACAGTATGAGTGAGGTCAGTGATGTATCTGGATGGGTAGTGACAGTATGAGTGAGGTCAGTGATGTATCTGGATAGGTAGTGACAGTATGAGTGAGGTCAGTGATGTATCTGGATGGGTAGTGACAGTATGAGTGAGGTCAGTGATGTATCTGGATGGGTAGTGACAGTGTGAGTGAGGTCAGTGATGTATCTGGATGGGTAGTGACAGTATGAGTGAGGTCAGTGATGTATCTGGATGAATAGTGACAGTATGAGTGAGGTCAGTGATGTACCTGGATGGGTAGTGACAGTATGCGTGAGGTCAGTGATATATCTGGATGGGTAGTGACAGTATGAGTGAGGTCAGTGATGTATCTGGATGGTTAGTGACAGTATGAGTGAGGTCAGTGATGTATCTGGATGGGTAGTGACAGTATGAGTGAGGTCAGTGATGTACCTGGATGGGTAGTGACAGTATGAGTGAGGTCAGTGATGTATCTGGATGGGTAGTGAGAGTATGAGTGAGATCAGTGATGTATCTGGATGGGTAGTGACAGTATGAGTGAGGTCAGTGATGCATCTGGATGGGTAGTGACAGTATGAGTGAGATCAGTGATGTATCTGGATGGGTAGTGACAGTATGAGTGAGATCAGTGATGTATCTGGATGGGTAGTGACAGTATGAGTGAGGTCAGGGATGTATCTGGATGGGTAGTGACAGTATGAGTGAGGTCAGTGATGTATCTGGATGGGTAGTGACAGTATGAGTGAGGTCAGTGATGTATCTGGATGGGTAGTGTGAGTATGAGTGAGGTCAGTGATGTATCTTGATGCGTAGTGACAGTATGAGTGAGATCAGTGATGTATCTGGATGGGTAGTGACAGTATGAGTGATGTCAGTGATGTATCTGGATGGGTAGTGACAGTATGAGTGAGGTCAGTGATGTATCTGGATGGGTAGTGACATTATGAGTGAGGTCAGTGATGTCTCTGGATGGGTAGTGACAGTATGAGTGAGGTCAGTGATTTATCTGGATGGGAAGTGACAGTATGAGTGAGATCAGTGATGTATCCTGACGGTAGTGACAGTATGAGTGAGGTCAGTGATGTAACTGGATGGGTAGTGACAGTATGAGTGAGATCAGTGATGTATCTGGATGGGTAGTGACAGTATGAGTGAGATCAGTGATGTATCTGGATGGGTAGTGACAGTATGAGTGAGATCAGTGATGTATCTGGATGGGTAGTGACAGTATGAGTGAGGTCAGTGATGTATCTGGATGGGTAGTGACTGTATGAATGAGGTCAGTGATGTATCTGGATGGGTAGTGACAGTATGAGTGAGATCAGTGATGTATCTGGATGGGTAGTGACAGTATGAGTGAGGTCAGGGATGTATCTGGATGGGTAGTGACAGTATGAGTGAGGTCAGTGATGTATCTGGATGGGTAGTGACAGTATGAGTGAGGTCAGTGATGTATCTGGATGGGTAGTGACAGTCTGAGTGAGATCAGTGATGTATCTGGATGGGTAGTGACAGTATGAGTGAGGTCAGTGATGTATCTGGATGGGTAGTGACAGTCTGAGTGAGATCAGTGATGTATCTGGATGGGTAGTGACAGTATGAGTGATGTCAGTAATGTATCTGGATGGGTAGTGACAGTATGAGTGAGGTCAGGGATGTATCTGGATGGGTAGTGACAGTATGAGTGAGGTCAGTGATGTATCTGGATGGGTAGTGACAGTATGAGTGAGGTCAGTGATGTATCTGGATGGGTAGTGACAGTCTGAGTGAGATCAGTGATGTATCTGGATGGGTAGTGACAGTATGAGTGAGGTCAGTGATGTATCTGGATGGGTAGTGACAGTCTGAGTGAGATCAGTGATGTATCTGGATGGGTAGTGACAGTATGAGTGATGTCAGTAATGTATCTGGATGGGTAGTGACAGTATCAGTGAGGTCAGTAATGTATCTGGATGGGTAGTGACAGTATGAGTGAGGTCAGTGATGTATCTGGATGGGTAGTGACAGTATGAGTGAGGTCAGTGATGTATCTGGATGGGTAGTGACAGTATGAGTGAGGTCAGTGATGTATCTGGATGGGTAGTGACAGTATGAGCGATGTCAGTGATGTATCTGGATGGGTAGTGACAATATGAGTGAGATCAGTGATGTATCTGGATGGGTAGTGACAGTATGAGTGAGGTCAGTGATGTATCTGGATGGGTAGTGACAGTATGAGTGAGATCAGTGATGTATCTGGATGGGTAGTGACAGTATGAGTGAGGTCAGTGATGTATCTGGAGTGTAGTGACAGTATGAGTGATGTCAGTGATGTATCTGGATGGGTAGTGACAGTATGAGTGAGGTCAGTGATGTATCTGGATGGGTAGTGACATTATGAGTGAGGTCAGTGATGTATCTGGATGGGTAGTGACAGTATGAGTGAGGTCAGTGATTTATCTGGATGGGGAGTGACAGTATGAGTGAGATCAGTGATGTATCTGGACGGCAGTGACAGTATGAGTGAGGTCAGTGATGTAACTGGATGGGTAGTGACAGTATGAGTGATGTCAGTGATGTACCTAGATGGGTAGTGACAGTATGAGTGAGATCAGTGATGTATCTGGATGGGTAGTGACAGTATGAGTGAGATCAGTGATGTATCTGGATGGGTAGTGACAGTATGAGTGAGATCAGTGATGTATCTGGATGGGTAGTGACAGTATGAGTGAGGTCAGTGATGTATCTGGATGGGTAGTGACTATATGAGTGAGGTCAGTGATGTATCTGGATGGGTAGTGACAGCATGAGTGAGGTCAGTATTGTATCTGGATGTGTAATGACAGTATGAGTGAGGTCAGTGATGTATCTGGATGGGTAGTGACAGAATGAGTGAGGTCAGTGATGTATCTGGATGGGTAGTGACAGTATGAGTGAGGTCAGTGATGTATCTGGATGGGTAGTGATAGTATGAGTGAGGTCAGTGATGTATCTGGATGGGTAGTGACAGTATGAATGTGGGCAGTGATGTATCTGGATGGGTAGTGACAGTGTGAGTGAGGTCAGTGATGTATCTGGATGGGTAGTGACAGTATGAGTGAGGTCAGTGATGTATCTGGAAAGGTAGTGACAGTATGAGTGAGGTCAGTGATGTACCTGGATGGATATTGACAGTATGAGTGAGGTCAGTGATATATCTGGATGGGTAGTGACAGTATGAGTGAGATCAGTGATGTACCTGGATGGGTAGTGACAGTGTGAGTGAGGTCAGTGATGTACCTGGATGGGTAGTGACAGTATGAGTGAGGTCAGTGATGTATCTGGATGGGTAGTGACAGTATGAGTGAGGTCAGTGATGTACCTGGATGGATAGTGACAGTATGAGTGAGGTCAGTGATGTATCTGGATGGGTAGTGACAGTATGAGTGAGGTCAGTGATGTATCTGGATGGGTCGTGACAGTATGTGTAAGGTCAGTGATGTATCTGGATGGGTAGTGACAGTATGAGTGAGGTCAGTGATGTATCTGGACGGTAGTGACATTATGAGTGAGGTCAGTGATGGAACTGGATGAGTAGTGACAGTATGAGTGAGGTCAGTGATGTACCTGGATGGGTAGTGACAGTATGAGTGAGATCAGTGATGTATCTGGATGGGTAGTGACAGTATGAGTGAGATCAGTGATGTTTCTGGATGGGTAGTGACAGTATGAGTGAGATTAGTGATGTATCTGGATGGGTAGTGACAGTATGAGTGAGGTCAGTGATGTATCTGGATGGGTAGTGACTGTATGAGTGAGGACAGTGATGTATCTGGATGGGTAGTGACAGTATGAGTGAGGTCAGTGTTGTATCTGGATGTGTAATGACAGTATGAGTGAGGTCAGTGATGTATCTGGATGGGTAGTGACAGTATGAGTGAGGTCAGTGATGTATCTGGATGGGTAGTGACAGTATGAGTGAGGTCAGTGATGTATCTGGATAGGTAGTGACAGTATGAGTGAGGTCAGTGATGTATCTGGATGGGTAGTGACAGTATGAGTGAGGTCAGTAATGTATCTGGATGGGTAGTGACAGTGTGAGTGAGGTCAGTGATGTATCTGGATGGGTAGTGACAGTATGAGTGAGGTCAGTGATGTATCTGGATGAGTAGTGACAGTATGAGTGAGGTCAGTGATGTACCTGGATGGGTAGTGACAGTATGCGTGAGGTCAGTGATATATCTGGATGGGTAGTGACAGTATGAGTGAGGTCAGTGATGTATCTGGATGGTTAGTGACAGTATGAGTGAGGTCAGTGATGTATCTGGATGGGTAGTGACAGTATGAGTGAGGTCAGTGATGTACCTGGATGGGTAGTGACAGTATGAGTGAGGTCAGTGATGTATCTGGATGGGTAGTGAGAGTATGAGTGAGATCAGTGATGTATCTGGATGGGTAGTGACAGTATGAGTGAGGTCAGTGATGCATCTGGATGGGTAGTGACAGTATGAGTGAGATCAGTGATGTATCTGGATGGGTAGTGACAGTATGAGTGAGATCAGTGATGTATCTGGATGGGTAGTGACAGTATGAGTGAGGTCAGGGATGTATCTGGATGGGTAGTGACAGTATGAGTGATGTCAGTGATGTATCTGGATGGGTAGTGACAGTATGAGTGAGGTCAGTGATGTATCTGGATGGGTAGTGTGAGTATGAGTGAGGTCAGTGATGTATCTTGATGCGTAGTGACAGTATGAGTGAGATCAGTGATGTATCTGGATGGGTAGTGACAGTATGAGTGATGTCAGTGATGTATCTGGATGGGTAGTGACAGTATGAGTGAGGTCAGTGATGTATCTGGATGGGTAGTGACATTATGAGTGAGGTCAGTGATGTCTCTGGATGGGTAGTGACAGTATGAGTGAGGTCAGTGATTTATCTGGATGGGAAGTGACAGTATGAGTGAGATCAGTGATGTATCCTGACGGTAGTGACAGTATGAGTGAGGTCAGTGATGTAACTGGATGGGTAGTGACAGTATGAGTGAGATCAGTGATGTATCTGGATGGGTAGTGACAGTATGAGTGAGATCAGTGATGTATCTGGATGGGTAGTGACAGTATGAGTGAAGTCAGTGATGTATCTGGATGGGTAGTGACAGTATGAGTGAGGTCAGTGATGTATCTGGATGAATAGTGACAGTATGAGTGAGGTCAGTGATGTACCTGGATGGGTAGTGACAGTATGCGTGAGGTCAGTGATATATCTGGATGGGTAGTGACAGTATGAGTGAGGTCAGTGATGTATCTGGATGGTTAGTGACAGTATGAGTGAGGTCAGGGATGTATCTGGATGGGTAGTGACAGTATGAGTGAGGTCAGTGATGTATCTGGATGGGTAGTGACAGTATGAGTGAGGTCAGTGATGTATCTGGATGGGTAGTGTGAGTATGAGTGAGGTCAGTGATGTATCTTGATGCGTAGTGACAGTATGAGTGAGATCAGTGATGTATCTGGATGGGTAGTGACAGTATGAGTGATGTCAGTGATGTATCTGGATGGGTAGTGACAGTATGAGTGAGGTCAGTGATGTATCTGGATGGGTAGTGACATTATGAGTGAGGTCAGTGATGTCTCTGGATGGGTAGTGACAGTATGAGTGAGGTCAGTGATTTATCTGGATGGGAAGTGACAGTATGAGTGAGATCAGTGATGTATCCTGACGGTAGTGACAGTATGAGTGAGGTCAGTGATGTAACTGGATGGGTAGTGACAGTATGAGTGAGATCAGTGATGTATCTGGATGGGTAGTGACAGTATGAGTGAGATCAGTGATGTATCTGGATGGGTAGTGACAGTATGAGTGAGATCAGTGATGTATCTGGATGGGTAGTGACAGTATGAGTGAGGTCAGTGATGTATCTGGATGGGTAGTGACTGTATGAATGAGGTCAGTGATGTATCTGGATGGGTAGTGACAGTATGAGTGAGATCAGTGATGTATCTGGATGGGTAGTGACAGTATGAGTGAGGTCAGGGATGTATCTGGATGGGTAGTGACAGTATGAGTGAGGTCAGTGATGTATCTGGATGGGTAGTGACAGTATGAGTGAGGTCAGTGATGTATCTGGATGGGTAGTGACAGTCTGAGTGAGATCAGTGATGTATCTGGATGGGTAGTGACAGTATGAGTGAGGTCAGTGATGTATCTGGATGGGTAGTGACAGTCTGAGTGAGATCAGTGATGTATCTGGATGGGTAGTGACAGTATGAGTGATGTCAGTAATGTATCTGGATGGGTAGTGACAGTATGAGTGAGGTCAGGGATGTATCTGGATGGGTAGTGACAGTATGAGTGAGGTCAGTGATGTATCTGGATGGGTAGTGACAGTATGAGTGAGGTCAGTGATGTATCTGGATGGGTAGTGACAGTCTGAGTGAGATCAGTGATGTATCTGGATGGGTAGTGACAGTATGAGTGAGGTCAGTGATGTATCTGGATGGGTAGTGACAGTCTGAGTGAGATCAGTGATGTATCTGGATGGGTAGTGACAGTATGAGTGATGTCAGTAATGTATCTGGATGGGTAGTGACAGTATCAGTGAGGTCAGTAATGTATCTGGATGGGTAGTGACAGTATGAGTGAGGTCAGTGATGTATCTGGATGGGTAGTGACAGTATGAGTGAGGTCAGTGATGTATCTGGATGGGTAGTGACAGTATGAGTGAGGTCAGTGATGTATCTGGATGGGTAGTGACAGTATGAGCGATGTCAGTGATGTATCTGGATGGGTAGTGACAATATGAGTGAGATCAGTGATGTATCTGGATGGGTAGTGACAGTATGAGTGAGGTCAGTGATGTATCTGGATGGGTAGTGACAGTATGAGTGAGATCAGTGATGTATCTGGATGGGTAGTGACAGTATGAGTGAGGTCAGTGATGTATCTGGAGTGTAGTGACAGTATGAGTGATGTCAGTGATGTATCTGGATGGGTAGTGACAGTATGAGTGAGGTCAGTGATGTATCTGGATGGGTAGTGACATTATGAGTGAGGTCAGTGATGTATCTGGATGGGTAGTGACAGTATGAGTGAGGTCAGTGATTTATCTGGATGGGGAGTGACAGTATGAGTGAGATCAGTGATGTATCTGGACGGCAGTGACAGTATGAGTGAGGTCAGTGATGTAACTGGATGGGTAGTGACAGTATGAGTGATGTCAGTGATGTACCTAGATGGGTAGTGACAGTATGAGTGAGATCAGTGATGTATCTGGATGGGTAGTGACAGTATGAGTGAGATCAGTGATGTATCTGGATGGGTAGTGACAGTATGAGTGAGATCAGTGATGTATCTGGATGGGTAGTGACAGTATGAGTGAGGTCAGTGATGTATCTGGATGGGTAGTGACTATATGAGTGAGGTCAGTGATGTATCTGGATGGGTAGTGACAGCATGAGTGAGGTCAGTATTGTATCTGGATGTGTAATGACAGTATGAGTGAGGTCAGTGATGTATCTGGATGGGTAGTGACAGAATGAGTGAGGTCAGTGATGTATCTGGATGGGTAGTGACAGTATGAGTGAGGTCAGTGATGTATCTGGATGGGTAGTGATAGTATGAGTGAGGTCAGTGATGTATCTGGATGGGTAGTGACAGTATGAATGTGGGCAGTGATGTATCTGGATGGGTAGTGACAGTGTGAGTGAGGTCAGTGATGTATCTGGATGGGTAGTGACAGTATGAGTGAGGTCAGTGATGTATCTGGAAAGGCAGTGACAGTATGAGTGAGGTCAGTGATGTACCTGGATGGATATTGACAGTATGAGTGAGGTCAGTGATATATCTGGATGGGTAGTGACAGTATGAGTGAGATCAGTGATGTACCTGGATGGGTAGTGACAGTGTGAGTGAGGTCAGTGATGTACCTGGATGGGTAGTGACAGTATGAGTGAGGTCAGTGATGTATCTGGATGGGTAGTGACAGTATGAGTGAGGTCAGTGATGTACCTGGATGGATAGTGACAGTATGAGTGAGGTCAGTGATGTATCTGGATGGGTAGTGACAGTATGAGTGAGGTCAGTGATGTATCTGGATGGGTCGTGACAGTATGTGTAAGGTCAGTGATGTATCTGGATGGGTAGTGACAGTATGAGTGAGGTCAGTGATGTATCTGGACGGTAGTGACATTATGAGTGAGGTCAGTGATGGAACTGGATGAGTAGTGACAGTATGAGTGAGGTCAGTGATGTACCTGGATGGGTAGTGACAGTATGAGTGAGATCAGTGATGTATCTGGATGGGTAGTGACAGTATGAGTGAGATCAGTGATGTTTCTGGATGGGTAGTGACAGTATGAGTGAGATTAGTGATGTATCTGGATGGGTAGTGACAGTATGAGTGAGGTCAGTGATGTATCTGGATGGGTAGTGACTGTATGAGTGAGGACAGTGATGTATCTGGATGGGTAGTGACAGTATGAGTGAGGTCAGTGTTGTATCTGGATGTGTAATGACAGTATGAGTGAGGTCAGTGATGTATCTGGATGGGTAGTGACAGTATGAGTGAGGTCAGTGATGTATCTGGATGGGTAGTGACAGTATGAGTGAGGTCAGTGATGTATCTGGATAGGTAGTGACAGTATGAGTGAGGTCAGTGATGTATCTGGATGGGTAGTGACAGTATGAGTGAGGTCAGTGATGTATCTGGATGGGTAGTGACAGTGTGAGTGAGGTCAGTGATGTATCTGGATGGGTAGTGACAGTATGAGTGAGGTCAGTGATGTATCTGGATGAGTAGTGACAGTATGAGTGAGGTCAGTGATGTACCTGGATGGGTAGTGACAGTATGCGTGAGGTCAGTGATATATCTGGATGGGTAGTGACAGTATGAGTGAGGTCAGTGATGTATCTGGATGGTTAGTGACAGTATGAGTGAGGTCAGTGATGTATCTGGATGGGTAGTGACAGTATGAGTGAGGTCAGTGATGTACCTGGATGGGTAGTGACAGTATGAGTGAGGTCAGTGATGTATCTGGATGGGTAGTGAGAGTATGAGTGAGATCAGTGATGTATCTGGATGGGTAGTGACAGTATGAGTGAGGTCAGTGATGCATCTGGATGGGTAGTGACAGTATGAGTGAGATCAGTGATGTATCTGGATGGGTAGTGACAGTATGAGTGAGATCAGTGATGTATCTGGATGGGTAGTGACAGTATGAGTGAGGTCAGGGATGTATCTGGATGGGTAGTGACAGTATGAGTGATGTCAGTGATGTATCTGGATGGGTAGTGACAGTATGAGTGAGGTCAGTGATGTATCTGGATGGGTAGTGTGAGTATGAGTGAGGTCAGTGATGTATCTTGATGCGTAGTGACAGTATGAGTGAGATCAGTGATGTATCTGGATGGGTAGTGACAGTATGAGTGATGTCAGTGATGTATCTGGATGGGTAGTGACAGTATGAGTGAGGTCAGTGATGTATCTGGATGGGTAGTGACATTATGAGTGAGGTCAGTGATGTCTCTGGATGGGTAGTGACAGTATGAGTGAGGTCAGTGATTTATCTGGATGGGAAGTGACAGTATGAGTGAGATCAGTGATGTATCCTGACGGTAGTGACAGTATGAGTGAGGTCAGTGATGTAACTGGATGGGTAGTGACAGTATGAGTGAGATCAGTGATGTATCTGGATGGGTAGTGACAGTATGAGTGAGATCAGTGATGTATCTGGATGGGTAGTGACAGTATGAGTGAAGTCAGTGATGTATCTGGATGGGTAGTGACTGTATGAATGAGGTCAGTGATGTATCTGGATGGGTAGTGACAGTATGAGTGAGATCAGTGATGTATCTGGATGGGTAGTGACAGTATGAGTGAGGTCAGGGATGTATCTGGATGGGTAGTGACAGTATGAGTGAGGTCAGTGATGTATCTGGATGGGTAGTGACAGTATGAGTGAGGTCAGTGATGTATCTGGATGGGTAGTGTGAGTATGAGTGAGATCAGTGATGTATCTGGATGGGTAGTGACAGTATGAGTGAGATCAGTGATGTATCTCGATGGGTAGTGACAGTATGAGTGAGATCAGTGATGTATCTGGATGGGTAGTGACAGTATGAGTGAGATCAGTGATGTATCTGGATGGGTAGTGACAGTATGAGTGAGGTCAGTGATGTATCTGGATGGGTAGTGACAGTCTGAGTGAGATCAGTGATGTATCTGGATGGGTAGTGACAGTATGAGTGATGTCAGTAATGTATCTGGATGGGTAGTGACAGTATCAGTGAGGTCAGTAATGTATCTGGATGGGTAGTGACAGTATGAGTGATGTCAGTGATGTATCTGGATGAGTAGTGACAGTATGAGTGAGGTCAGTGATGTATCTGGATGGGTAGTGACAGTATGAGTGAGGTCAGTGATGTATCTGGATGGGTAGTGACAGTATGAGTGTGGTCAGTGATGTATCTGGATGGGTAGTGACAGTATGAGTGAGGTCAGTGATGTATCTGGATGGGTAGTGACAGTATGAGCGATGTCAGTGATGTATCTGGATGGGTAGTGACAATATGAGTGAGATCAGTGATGTATCTGGATGGGTAGTGACAGTATGAGTGAGGTCAGTGATGTATCTTCATGCGTAGTGACAGTATGAGTGAGATCAGTGATGTATCTGGATGGGTAGTGACAGTATGAGTGAGGTCAGTGATGTATCTGGAGGGTAGTGAGAGTATGAGTGATGTCAGTGATGTATCTGGATGGGTAGTGACAGTATGAGTGAGGTCAGTGATGTATCTGGATGGGTAGTGACATTATGAGTGAGGTCAGTGATGTCTCTGGATGGGTAGTGACAGTATGAGTGAGGTCAGTGATTTATCTGGATGGGAAGTGACAGTATGAGTGAGATCAGTGATGTATCCTGACGGTAGTGACAGTATGAGTGAGGTCAGTGATGTATCTGGATGGGTAGTGATAGTATGAGTGAGGTCAGTGATGTATCTGGATGGGTAGTAACAGTATGAGAGAGGTTAGTGATGAATCTGGATGGGTAGTGACAGTAGGAGTGAGGTCAGTGGTGGATCTGGATGGGTAGTGACAGTATGAGTGAGGTCACTGATGTATCTGGATGGGTAGTGACAGTATGAGTAAGGTCAGTGATGTAACTGCATGGGCGGTGACAGTATGAGTAAGGTCAGTGATGTATCTGGATGGGGAGTGACAGTATGAGTGAGATCAGTGATGTATCTGGATGGGTAGTGACAGTATGAGTGAGGTCAGTGATATACCTGGATGGGTAGTGACAGTATGAGTGAGGTCAGTGATGTATCTGGATGGGTAGTGACAGTATGAGTGAGGTCAGTGATGTATCTGGATGGGTAGTGACAGTATGAGTGAGGTCAGTGATGTACCTGGATGGGTAGTGACAGTATGAGTGAGGTCAGTGATGTATCTGGATGGGTAGTGAGAGTATGAGTGAGATCAGTGATGTATCTGGATGGGTAGTGACAGTATGAGTGAGGTCAGTGATGTATCTGGATGGGTAGTGACAGTATGAGTGAGATCAGTGATGTATCTGGATGGGTAGTGACAGTATGAGTGAGATCAGTGATGTATCTGGATGGGTAGTGACAGTATGAGTGAGGTCAGTGATGTACCTGGATGGGTAGTGACAGTATGAGTGAGGTCAGTGATGTATCTGGATGGGTAGTGACAGTATGAGTGAGGTCAGTGATGTATCTGGATGAGTAGTGTGAGTATGAGTGAGATCAGTGATGTATCTGGATGGGTAGTGACAGTATGAGTGAGATCAGTGATGTATCTGGATGGGTAGTGACAGTATGAGTGAGATCAGTGATGTATCTGGATGGGTAGTGACAGTATGAGTGAGATCAGTGATGTATCTGGATGGGTAGTGAGAGTATGAGTGAGGTCAGTGATGTATCTGGATGGGTAGTGACAGTCTGAGTGAGATCAGTGATGTATCTGGATGGGTAGTGACAGTATGAGTGATGTCAGTAATGTATCTGGATGGGTAGTGACAGTATCAGTGAGGTCAGTAATGTATCTGGATGGGTAGTGACAGTATGAGTGAGGTCAGTGATGTATCTGGATGGGTAGTGACAGTATGAGTGAGGTCAGTGATGTATCTGGATGGGTAGTGACAGTATGAGTGAGGTCAGTGATGTATCTGGATGGGTAGTGACAGTATGAGCGATGTCAGTGATGTATCTGGATGGGTAGTGACAATATGAGTGAGATCAGTGATGTATCTGGATGGGTAGTGACAGTATGAGTGAGGTCAGTGATGTATCTGGATGGGTAGTGAGAGTATGAGTGAGATCAGTGATGTATCTGGATGGGAAGTGACAGTATGAGTGAGGTCAGTGATGTATTTGGAGGGTAGTGACAGTATGAGTGATGTCAGTGATGTATCTGGATGGGTAGTGACAGTATGAGTGAGGTCAGTGATGTATCTGGATGGGTAGTGACATTATGAGTGAGGTCAGTGATGTATCTGGATGGGTAGTGACAGTATGAGTGAGGTCAGTGATTTATCTGGATGGGGAGTGACAGTATGAGTGAGATCAGTGATGTATCTGGACGGCAGTGACAGTATGAGTGAGGTCAGTGATGTAACTGGATGGGTAGTGACAGTATGAGTGATGTCAGTGATGTACCTAGATGGGTAGTGACAGTATGAGTGAGATCAGTGATGTATCTGGATGGGTAGTGACAGTATGAGTGAGATCAGTGATGTATCTGGATGGGTAGTGACAGTATGAGTGAGATCAGTGATGTATCTGGATGGGTAGTGACAGTATGAGTGAGGTCAGTGATGTATCTGGATGGGTAGTGACAGTATGATTGAGATCAGTTATGTACCTGGATGGGTAGTGACAGTATGAGTGAGGTCAGTGATGTACCTGGATGGGTAGTGACAGTATGAGTGAGGTCAGTGATGTATCTGGATGGGTAGTGACAGTATGAGTGAGGTTAGTGATGTATCTGGATGGCTAGTGACAGTATGAGTGAGGTCAGTGGTGGATCTGGATGGGTAGTGACAGTGTGAGTGAGGTCACTGATGTATCTGGATGGGTAGTGACAGTATGAGTAAGGTCAGTGATGTAACTGCATGGGCGGTGACAGTATGAGTAAGGTCAGTGATGTATCTGGATGGGGAGTGACAGTATGAGTGAGATCAGTGATGTATCTGGATGGGTAGTGACAGTATGAGTGAGGTCAGTGATATACCTGGATGGGTCGTGACAGTATGAGTGAGGTCAGTGATGTATCTGGATGGGTAGTGACAGTATGAGTGAGGTCAGTGATGTATCTGGATGGGTAGTGACAGTATGAGTGAGGTCAGTGATGTACCTGGATGGGTAGTGACAGTATGAGTGAGGTCAGTGATGTATCTGGATGGGTAGTGAGAGTATGAGTGAGATCAGTGATGTATCTGGATGGGTAGTGACAGTATGAGTGAGGTCAGTGATGTACCTGGATGGGTAGTGACAGTATGAGTGAGGTCAGTGATGTATCTGGATGGGTAGTGAGAGTATGAGTGAGATCAGTGATGTATCTGGATGGGTAGTGACAGTATGAGTGAGGTCAGTGATGTATCTGGATGGGTAGTGACAGTATGAGTGAGATCAGTGATGTATCTGGATGGGTAGTGACAGTATGAGTGAGATCAGTGATGTATCTGGATGGGTAGTGACAGTATGAGTGAGGTCAGTGATGTACCTGGATGGGTAGTGACAGTATGAGTGAGGTCAGTGATGTATCTGGATGGGTAGTGACAGTATGAGTGAGGTCAGTGATGTATCTGGATGGGTAGTGTGAGTATGAGTGAGATCAGTGATGTATCTGGATGGGTAGTGACAGTATGAGTGAGATCAGTGATGTATCTGGATAGGTAGTGACAGTATGAGTGAGATCAGTGATGTATCTGGATGGGTAGTGACAGTATGAGTGAGATCAGTGATGTATCTGGATGGGTAGTGAGAGTATGAGTGAGGTCAGTGATGTATCTGGATGGGTAGTGACAGTCTGAGTGAGATCAGTGATGTATCTGGATGGGTAGTGACAGTATGAGTGATGTCAGTAATGTATCTGGATGGGTAGTGACAATATCAGTGAGGACAGTAATGTATCTGGATGGTTAGTGACAGTATGAGTGAGGTCAGTGATGTATCTGGATGGGTAGTGACAGTATGAGTGAGGTCAGTGATGTACCTGAATGGGTAGTGACAGTATGAGTGAGATCACTGATGTATCTGGATGGGTAGTGACAGCATGAGTGAGGTCAGTGATGTATCTGGATGGGTAGTGACAGTATGAGTGAGGTCAGTGATGTATCTGGATGGGTAGTGACAGTATGCATGTGGTCAGTGATGTATCTGGATGGGTAGTGACAGTATGATTGAGATCAGTTATGTACCTGGATGGCTAGTGACAGTATGAGTGAGGTCAGTGATGTACCTGGATGGGTAGTGACAGTATGAGTGAGGTCAGTGATGTATCTGGATGGGTAGTGACAGTATGAGTGAGGTCAGTGATGTATCTGGATGGGTAGTGATAGTATGAGTGAGGTCAGTGATGTATCTGGATGCGTAGTAACAGTATGAGAGAGGTTAGTGATGTATCTGGATGGGTAGTGACAGTATGAGTGAGGTCAGTGGTGGATCTGGATGGGTAGTGACAGTATGAGTGAGGTCACTGATGTATCTGGATGGGTAGTGACAGTATGAGTAAGGTCAGTGATGTAACTGCATGGGCGGTGACAGTATGAGTAAGGTCAGTGATGTATCTGGATGGGGAGTGACAGTATGAGTGAGATCAGTGATGTATCTGGATGGGTAGTGACAGTATGAGTGAGGTCAGTGATATACCTGGATGGGTAGTGACAGTATGAGTGAGGTCAGTGATGTATCTGGATGGGTAGTGACAGTATGAGTGAGGTCAGTGATGTATCTGGATGGGTAGTGACAGTATGAGTGAGGTCAGTGATGTACCTGGATGGGTAGTGACAGTATGAGTGAGGTCAGTGATGTATCTGGATGGGTAGTGAGAGTATGAGTGAGATCAGTGATGTATCTGGATGGGTAGTGACAGTATGAGTGAGGTCAGTGATGTATCTGGATGGGTAGTGACAGTATGAGTGAGATCAGTGATGTATCTGGATGGGTAGTGACAGTATGAGTGAGATCAGTGATGTATCTGGATGGGTAGTGACAGTATGAGTGAGGTCAGTGATGTACCTGGATGGGTCGTGACAGTATGAGTGAGGTCAGTGATGTATCTGGATGGGTAGTGACAGTATGAGTGAGGTCAGTGATGTATCTGGATGGGTAGTGTGAGTATGAGTGAGATCAGTGATGTATCTGGATGGGTAGTGACAGTATGAGTGAGATCAGTGATGTATCTGGTAGTGTAGTGACAGTATGAGTGAGATCAGTGATGTATCTGGATGGGTAGTGACAGTATGAGTGAGATCAGTGATGTATCTGGATGGGTAGTGAGAGTATGAGTGAGGTCAGTGATGTATCTGGATGGGTAGTGACAGTCTGAGTGAGATCAGTGATGTATCTGGATGGGTAGTGACAGTATGAGTGATGTCAGTAATGTATCTGGATGGGTAGTGACAGTATCAGTGAGGTCAGTAATGTATCTGGATGGGTAGTGACAGTATGAGTGAGGTCAGTGATGTATCTGGATGGGTAGTGACAGTATGAGTGAGGTCAGTGATGTATCTGGATGGGTAGTGACAGTATGAGTGAGGTCTGTGATGTATCTGGATGGGTAGTGACAGTATGAGCGATGTCAGTGATGTATCTGGATGGGTAGTGACAATATGAATGAGATCAGTGATGTATCTGGATGGGTAGTGACAGTATGAGTGAGGTCAGTGATGTATCTGGATGGGTAGTGACAGTATGAGTGAGATCAGTGATGTATCTGGATGGGTAGTGACAGTATGAGTGAGGTCAGTGATGTATCTGGAGGGTAGTGACAGTATGAGTGATGTCAGTGATGTATCTGGATGGGTAGTGACAGTATGAGTGAGGTCAGTGATGTATCTGGATGGGTAGTGACATTATGAGTGAGGTCAGTGATGTATCTGGATGGGTAGTGACAGTATGAGTGAGGTCAGTGATTTATCTGGATGGGGAGTGACAGTATGAGTGAGATCAGTGATGTATCTGGACGGCAGTGACAGTATGAGTGAGGTCAGTGATGTACCTAGATGGGTAGTGACAGTATGAGTGAGATCAGTGATGTATCTGGATGGGTAGTGACAGTATGAGTGAGATCAGTGATGTATCTGGATGGGTAGTGACAGTATGAGTGAGATCAGTGATGTATCTGGATGGGTAGTGACAGTATGAGTGAGATCAGTGATGTATCTGGATGGGTAGTGACAGTATGAGTGAGATCAGTGATGTATCTGGATGGGTAGTGACAGTATGAGTGAGATCAGTGATGTATCTGGATGGGTAGTGACAGTATGAGTGAGATCAGTGATGTATCTGGATGGGTAGTGACAGTATGAGTGAGGTCAGTGATGTATCTGGAGGGTAGTGACATTATGAGTGAGGTCAGTGATGTATCTGGATGGGGAGTGACAGTATGAGTGAGATCAGTGATGTAACTGGATGGGTAGTGACAGTATGAGTGATGTCAGTGATGTACCTAGATGGGTAGTGACAGTATGAGTGAGATCAGTGATGTATCTGGATGGGTAGTGACAGTATGAGTGAGATCAGTGATGTATCTGGATGGGTAGTGACAGTATGAGTGAGATCAGTGATGTATCTGGATGGGTAGTGACAGTATGAGTGAGATCAGTGATGTATCTGGATGGGTAGTGACAGTATGAGTGAGATCAGTGATGTATCTGGATGGGTAGTGACAGTATGAGTGAGATCAGTGATGTATCTGGATGGGTAGTGACAGTATGAGTGAGATCAGTGATGTATCTGGATGGGTCGTGACAGTATGAGTGAGATCAGTGATGTATCTGGATGGGTAGTGAGAGTATGAGTGAGGTCAGTGATGTATCTGGATGGGTAGTGACAGTCTGAGTGAGATCAGTGATGTATCTGGATGGGTAGTGACAGTATGAGTGATGTCAGTAATGTATCTGGATGGGTAGTGACAGTATCAGTGAGGTCAGTAATGTATCTGGATGGGTAGTGACAGTATGAGTGAGGTCAGTGATGTATCTGGATGGGTAGTGACAGTATGAGTGAGGTCAGTGATGTATCTGGATGGGTAGTGACAGTATGAGTGAGGTCAGTGATGTATCTGGATGGGTAGTGACAGTATGAGCGATGTCAGTGATGTATCTGGATGGGTAGTGACAATATGAGTGAGATCAGTGATGTATCTGGATGGGTAGTGACAGTATGAGTGAGGTCAGTGATGTATCTGGAGGGTAGTGACAGTATGAGTGAGATCAGTGATGTATCTGGATGGGTAGTGACAGTATGAGTGAGGTCAGTGATGTAACTGGATGGGTAGTGACAGTATGAGTGATGTCAGTGATGTACCTAGATGGGTAGTGACAGTATGAGTGAGATCAGTGATGTATCTGGATGGGTAGTGACAGTATGAGTGAGATCAGTGATGTATCTGGATGGGTAGTGACAGTATGAGTGAGATCAGTGATGTATCTGGATGGGTAGTGACAGTATGAGTGAGGTCAGTGATGTATCTGGATGGGTAGTGACTGTATGAGTGAGGTCAGTGATGTATCTGGATGGGTAGTGACAGCATGAGTGAGGTCAGTATTGTATCTGGATGTGTAATGACAGTATGAGTGAGGTCAGTGATGTATCTGGATGGGTAGTGACAGTATGAGTGAGGTCAGTGATTTATCTGGATGGGGAGTGACAGTATGAGTGAGATCAGTGATGTATCTGGATGGGTAGTGACAGTATGAGTGAGGTCAGTGATGTATCTGGAGGGTAGTGACAGTATGAGTGATGTCAGTGATGTATCTGGATGGGTAGTGACAGTATGAGTGAGGTCAGTGATGTATCTGGATGGGTAGTGACATTATGAGTGAGGTCAGTGATGTATCTGGATGGGTAGTGACAGTATGAGTGAGGTCAGTGATTTATCTGGATGGGGAGTGACAGTATGAGTGAGATCAGTGATGTATCTGGACGGCAGTGACAGTATGAGTGAGGTCAGTGATGTACCTGGATGGGTAGTGACAGTATGAGTGAGATCAGTGATGTATCTGGATGGGTAGTGACAGTATGAGTGAGATCAGTGATGTATCTGGATGGGTAGTGACAGTATGAGTGAGATCAGTGATGTATCTGGATGGGTAGTGACAGTATGAGTGAGATCAGTGATGTATCTGGATGGGTAGTGACAGTATGAGTGAGATCAGTGATGTATCTGGATGGGTAGTGACAGTATGAGTGAGATCAGTGATGTATCTGGATGGGTAGTGACAGTATGAGTGAGATCAGTGATGTATCTGGATGGGTAGTGACAGTATGAGTGAGGTCAGTGATGTATCTGGAGGGTAGTGACATTATGAGTGAGGTCAGTGATGTATCTGGATGTGGAGTGACAGTATGAGTGAGATCAGTGATGTAACTGGATGGGTAGTGACAGTATGAGTGATGTCAGTGATGTACCTAGATGGGTACTGACAGTATGAGTGAGATCAGTGATGTATCTGGATGGGTAGTGACAGTATGAGTGAGATCAGTGATGTATCTGGATGGGTAGTGACAGTATGAGTGAGATCAGTGATGTATCTGGATGGGTAGTGACAGTATGAGTGAGATCAGTGATGTATCTGGATGGGTAGTGACAGTATGAGTGAGATCAGTGATGTATCTGGATGGGTAGTGACAGTATGAGTGAGATCAGTGATGTATCTGGATGGGTAGTGACAGTATGAGTGAGATCAGTGATGTATCTGGATGGGTCGTGACAGTATGAGTGAGATCAGAGATGTATCTGGATGGGTAGTGAGAGTATGAGTGAGGTCAGTGATGTATCTGGATGGGTAGTAACAGTCTGAGTGAGATCAGTGATGTATCTGGATGGGTAGTGACAGTATGAGTGATGTCAGTAATGTATCTGGATGGGTAGTGACAGTATCAGTGAGGTCAGTAATGTATCTGGATGGGTAGTGACAGTATGAGTGAGGTCAGTGATGTATCTGGATGGGTAGTGACAGTATGAGTGAGGTCAGTGATGTATCTGGATGGGTAGTGACAGTATGAGTGAGGTCAGTGATGTATCTGGATGGGTAGTGACAGTATGAGCGATGTCAGTGATGTATCTGGATGGGTAGTGACAATATGAGTGAGATCAGTGATGTATCTGGATGGGTAGTGACAGTATGAGTGAGGTCAGGGATGTATCTGGATGGGTAGTGACAGTATGAGTGAGATCAGTGATGTATCTGGATGGGTAGTGACAGTATAAGTGAGGTCAGTGATGTAACTGGATGGGTAGTGACAGTATCAGTGATGTCAGTGATGTACCTAGATGGGTAGTGACAGTATGAGTGAGATCAGTGATGTATCTGGATGGGTAGTGACAGTATGAGTGAGGTCAGTGATGTATCTGGATGGGTAGTGACTGTATGAGTGAGGTCAGTGATGTATCTGGATGGGTAGTGACACCATGAGTGAGGTCAGTATTGTATCTGGATGTGTAATGACAGTATGAGTGATGTCAGTGATGTATCTGGATGGGTAGTGACAGAATGAGTGAGGTCAGTGATGTATCTGGATGGGTAGTGACAGTATGAGTGAGGTCAGTGATGTATCTGGAAGGGTAGTGACAGTATGAGTGAGGTCAGTGATGTACCTGGATGGATATTGACAGTATGAGTGAGGTCAGTGATATATCTGGATGGGTAGTGACAGTATGAGTGAGATCAGTGATGTACCTGGATGGGTAGTGACAGTGTGAGTGAGGTCAGTGATGTACCTGGATGTGTAGTGACAGTATGAGTGAGGTCAGTGATGTATCTGGATGGGTAGTGACAGTATGAGTGAGGTCAGTGATGTACCTGGATGGATAGTGACAGTATGAGTGAGGTCAGTGATGTATCTGGATGGGTAGTGACAGTATGAGTGAGGTCAGTGATGTATCTGGATGGGTCGTGACAGTATGAGTGAGGTCAGTGATGTATCTGGATGGGTAGTGACAGTATGAGTGAGGTCAGTGATGTATCTGGACGGTAGTGACATTATGAGTGAGGTCAGTGATGGAACTGGATGAGTAGTGACAGTATGAGTGAGGTCAGTGATGTACCTGGATGGGTAGTGACAGTATGAGTGAGATCAGTGATGTATCTGGATGGGTAGTGACAGTATGAGTGAGATCAGTGATGTATCTGGATGGGTAGTGATAGTATGAGTGAGACTAGTGATGTATCTGGATGGGTAGTGACAGTATGAGTGAGGTCAGTGATGTATCTGGATGGGTAGTGACTGTATGAGTGAGGACAGTGATGTATCTGGATGGGTAGTGACAGTATGAGTGAGGTCAGTGTTGTATCTGGATGTGTAATGACAGTATGAGTGAGGTCAGTGATGTATCTGGATGGGTAGTGACAGTATGAGTGAGGTCAGTGATGTATCTGGATGGGTAGTGACAGTATGAGTGAGGTCAGTGATGTATCTGGATAGGTAGTGACAGTATGAGTGAGGTCAGTGATGTATCTGGATGGGTAGTGACTGTATGAGTGAGGTCAGTGATGTATCTGGATGGGTCGTGACAGTGTGAGTGAGGTCAGTGATGTATCTGGATGGGTAGTGACAGTATGAGTGAGGTCAGTGATGTATCTGGATGAGTAGTGACAGTATGAGTGAGGTCAGTGATGTACCTGGATGGGTAGTGACAGTATGCGTGAGGTCAGTGATATATCTGGATGGGTAGTGACAGTATGAGTGAGGTCAGTGATGTATCTGGATGGTTAGTGACAGTATGAGTGAGGTCAGTGATGTATCTGGATGGGTAGTGACAGTATGAGTGAGGTCAGTGATGTACCTGGATGGGTAGTGACAGTATGAGTGAGGTCAGTGATGTATCTGGATGGGTAGTGAGAGTATGAGTGAGATCAGTGATGTATCTGGATGGGTAGTGACAGTATGAGTGAGGTCAGTGATGCATCTGGATGGGTAGTGACAGTATGAGTGAGATCAGTGATGTATCTGGATGGGTAGTGACAGTATGAGTGAGATCAGTGATGTATCTGGATGGGTAGTGACAGTATGAGTGAGGTCAGGGATGTATCAGGATGGGTAGTGACAGTATGAGTGAGGTCAGTGATGTATCTGGATGGGTAGTGACAGTATGAGTGAGGTCAGTGATGTATCTGGATGGGTAGTGTGAGTATGAGTGAGATCAGTGATGTATCTGGATGGGTAGTGACAGTATGAGTGAGATCAGTGATGTATCTGGATGGGTAGTGACAGTATGAGTGAGATCAGTGATGTATCTGGATGGGTAGTGACAGTATGAGTGAGATCAGTGATGTATCTGGATGGGTAGTGACAGTATGAGTGAGGTCAGTGATGTATCTGGATGGGTAGTGACAGTCTGAGTGAGATCAGTGATGTATCTTGATGCGTAGTGACAGTATGAGTGAGATCAGTGATGTATCTGGATGGGTAGTGACAGTATGAGTGAGGTCAGTGATGTATCTGGAGGGTAGTGACAGTATGAGTGATGTCAGTGATGTATCTGGATGGGTAGTGACAGTATGAGTGAGGTCAGTGATGTATCTGGATGGGTAGTGACATTATGAGTGAGGTCAGTGATGTCTCTGGATGGGTAGTGACAGTATGAGTGAGGTCAGTGATTTATCTGGATGGGAAGTGACAGTATGAGTGAGATCAGTGATGTATCCTGACGGTAGTGACAGTATGAGTGAGGTCAGTGATGTAACTGGATGGGTAGTGACAGTATGAGTGAGATCAGTGATGTATCTGAATGGGTAGTGACAGTATGAGTGAGATCAGTGATGTATCTGGATGGGTAGTGACAGTATGAGTGAGATCAGTGATGTATCTGGATGGGTAGTGACAGTATGAGTGAGGTCAGTGATGTATCTGGATGGGTAGTGACTGTATGAATGAGGTCAGTGATGTATCTGGATGGGTAGTGACAGTATGAGTGAGATCAGTGATGTATCTGGATGGGTAGTGACAGTATGAGTGAGGTCAGGGATGTATCTGGATGGGTAGTGACAGTATGAGTGAGGTCAGTGATGTATCTGGATGGGTAGTGACAGTATGAGTGAGGTCAGTGATGTATCTGGATGGGTAGTGTGAGTATGAGTGAGATCAGTGATGTATCTGGATGGGTAGTGACAGTATGAGTGAGATCAGTGATGTATCTGGATGGGTAGTGACAGTATGAGTGAGATCAGTGATGTATCTGGATGGGTAGTGACAGTATGAGTGAGATCAGTGATGTATCTGGATGGGTAGTGACAGTATGAGTGAGGTCAGTGATGTATCTGGATGGGTAGTGACAGTCTGAGTGAGATCAGTGATGTATCTGGATGGGTAGTGACAGTATGAGTGATGTCAGTAATGTATCTGGATGGGTAGTGACAGTATCAGTGAGGTCAGTAATGTATCTGGATGGGTAGTGACAGTATGAGTGATGTCAGTGATGTATCTGGATGAGTAGTGACAGTATGAGTGAGGTCAGTGATGTATCTGGATGGGTAGTGACAGTATGAGTGAGGTCAGTGATGTATCTGGATGGGTAGTGACAGTATGAGTGTGGTCAGTGATGTATCTGGATGGGTAGTGACAGTATGAGTGAGGTCAGTGATGTATCTGGATGGGTAGTGACAGTATGAGCGATGTCAGTGATGTATCTGGATGGGTAGTGACAATATGAGTGAGATAAGTGATGTATCTGGATGGGTAGTGACAGTATGAGTGAGGTCAGTGATGTATCTTGATGCGTAGTGACAGTATGAGTGAGATCAGTGATGTATCTGGATGGGTAGTGACAGTATGAGTGAGGTCAGTGATGTATCTGGAGGGTAGTGACAGTATGAGTGATGTCAGTGATGTATCTGGATGGGTAGTGACAGTATGAGTGAGGTCAGTGATGTATCTGGATGGGTAGTGACATTATGAGTGAGGTCAGTGATGTCTCTGGATGGGTAGTGACAGTATGAGTGAGGTCAGTGATTTATCTGGATGGGAAGTGACAGTATGAGTGAGATCAGTGATGTATCCTGACGGTAGTGACAGTATGAGTGAGGTCAGTGATGTAACTGGATGGGTAGTGACAGTATGAGTGAGATCAGTGAAGTATCTGGATGGGTAGTGACAGTATGAGTGAGATCAGTGATGTATCTGGATGGGTAGTGACAGTATGAGTGAGATCAGTGATGTATCTGGATGGGTAGTGACAGTATGAGTGAGGTCAGTGATGTATCTGGATGGGTAGTGACTGTATGAATGAGGTCAGTGATGTATCTGGATGGGTAGTGACAGTATGAGTGAGATCAGTGATGTATCTGGATGGGTAGTGACAGTATGAGTGAGGTCAGGGATGTATCTGGATGGGTAGTGACAGTATGAGTGAGGTCAGTGATGTATCTGGATGGGTAGTGACAGTATGAGTGAGGTCAGTGATGTATCTGGATGGGTAGTGTGAGTATGAGTGAGATCAGTGATGTATCTGGATGGGTAGTGACAGTATGAGTGAGATCAGTGATGTATCTGGATGGGTAGTGACAGTATGAGTGAGATCAGTGATGTATCTGGATGGGTAGTGACAGTATGAGTGAGATCAGTGATGTATCTGGATGGGTAGTGACAGTATGAGTGAGGTCAGTGATGTATCTGGATGGGTAGTGACAGTCTGAGTGAGATCAGTGATGTATCTGGATGGGTAGTGACAGTATGAGTGATGTCAGTAATGTATCTGGATGGGTAGTGACAGTATCAGTGAGGTCAGTAATGTATCTGGATGGGTAGTGACAGTATGAGTGATGTCAGTGATGTATCTGGATGAGTAGTGACAGTATGAGTGAGGTCAGTGATGTATCTGGATGGGTAGTGACAGTATGAGTGAGGTCAGTGATGTATCTGGATGGGTAGTGACAGTATGAGTGTGGTCAGTGATGTATCTGGATGGGTAGTGACAGTATGAGTGAGGTCAGTGATGTATCTGGATGGGTAGTGACAGTATGAGCGATGTCAGTGATGTATCTGGATGGGTAGTGACAATATGAGTGAGATCAGTGATGTATCTGGATGGGTAGTGACAGTATGAGTGAGGTCAGTGATGTATCTTGATGCGTAGTGACAGTATGAGTGAGATCAGTGATGTATCTGGATGGGTAGTGACAGTATGAGTGAGGTCAGTGATGTATCTGGAGGGTAGTGAGAGTATGAGTGATGTCAGTGATGTATCTGGATGGGTAGTGACAGTATGAGTGAGGTCAGTGATGTATCTGGATGGGTAGTGACATTATGAGTGAGGTCAGTGATGTCTCTGGATGGGTAGTGACAGTATGAGTGAGGTCAGTGATTTATCTGGATGGGAAGTGACAGTATGAGTGAGATCAGTGATGTATCCTGACGGTAGTGACAGTATGAGTGAGGTCAGTGATGTAACTGGATGGGTAGTGACAGTATGAGTGAGATCAGTGATGTATCTGGATGGGTAGTGACAGTATGAGTGAGATCAGTGATGTATCTGGATGGGTAGTGACAGTATGAGTGAGATCAGTGATGTATCTGGATGGGTAGTGACAGTATGAGTGAGGTCAGTGATGTATCTGGATGGGTAGTGACTGTATGAATGAGGTCAGTGATGTATCTGGATGGGTAGTGACAGCATGAGTGAGGTCAGTATTGTATCTGGTTGTGTAATGACAGTATGAGTGAGGTCAGTGATGTATCTGGATGGGTAGTGACAGTATGAGTGAGGTCAGTGATGTATCTGGATGGGTAGTGACAGTGTGAGTGAGGTCAGTGATGTATCTGGATGGGTAGTGATAGTATGAGTGAGGTCAGTGATGTATCTGGATGGGTAGTGACAGTATGAATGAGATCAGTGATGTATCTGGATGGGTAGTGACAGTGTGAGTGAGGTCAGTGATGTATCTGGATGGGTAGTGACAGCATGAGTGAGGTCAGTGATGTATCTGGATGGGTAGTGACAGTATGAGTGAGGTCAGTGATGTACCTGGATGGGTAGTGACAGTATGAGTGAGGTCAGTGATATATCTGGATGGGTAGTGACAGTATGAGTGAGGTCAGTGATGTATCTGGATGGGTAGTGACAGTATGAGTGAGGTCAGTGATGTATCTGGATGGGTAGTGATAGTATGAGTGAGGTCAGTGATGTATCTGGCTGGGTAGTGACAGTATGAGTGAGGTCAGTGATGTATCTGGATGGGTAGTGACAGTATGAGTGAGGTCAGTGATGTGCCTGGATGGGTAGTGACAGTATGAGTGAGGTCAGTGATGTATCTGGATGGGGAGTGACAGTATGAGTGAGATCAGTGATGTATCTGGATGGGTAGTGACAGTATGAGTGAGGTCTGTGTTGTATCTGGATGGGTAGTGACAGTATGCATGTGGTCAGTGATGTATCTGGATGGGTAGTGACAGTATGAGTGAGGTCAGTGATGTGCCTGGATGGGTAGTGACAGTATGAGTGAGGTCAGTGATGTACCTGGATGGGGTAGTGACAGTATGAGTGAGGTCAGTGATGTATCTGGATGGGTAGTGACAGTATGAGTGAGGTCAGTGATGTATCTGGATGGGTAGTGACAGTATGAGTGAGGTCAGTGATGTATCTGGATGGGGTAGTGACAGTATGAGTGAGGTCAGTGTTGTATCTGGATGGGTAGTGACAGTATGATTGAGATCAGTTATGTACCTGGACGGGTAGTGACAGTATGAGTGAGGTCAGTGATGTACCTGGATGGGGTAGTGACAGTATGAGTGAGGTCAGTGATGTATCTGGATGGGTAGTGACAATATGAGTGAGGTCAGTGATGTATCTGGATGGGTAGTGATAGTATGAGTGAGGTCAGTGATGTATCTGGATGGGCAGTAACAGTATGAGAGAGGTTAGTGATGTATCTGGATGGGTAGTGACAGTATGAGTGAGGTCAGTGGTGGATCTGGATGGGTAGTGACAGTATGAGTGAGGTCACTGATGTATCTGGATGGGTAGTGACAGTATGAGTAAGGTCAGTGATGTAACTGCATGGGCGGTGACAGTATGAGTAAGGTCAGTGATGTATCTGGATGGGGAGTGACAGTATGAGTGAGATCAGTGATGTATCTGGATGGGTAGTGACAGTATGAGTGAGGTCAGTGATATACCTGGATGGGTAGTGACAGTATGAGTGAGGTCAGTGATGTAACTGGATGGGTAGTGACAGTATGAGTGAGGTCAGTGATGTATCTGGATGGGTAGTGACAGTGTGAGTGAGGTCAGTGATGTATCTGGATGGGTAGTGACTGTATGAGTGAGGTCAGTGATGTATCTGGATGTGTAATGACAGTATGAGTGAGGTCAGTGATGTATCTGGATGGGTAGTGAGAGTATGAGTGAGGTAAGTGATGTATCTGGATGGGTAGTGACAGTATGAGTGAGGTCAGTGATGTATCTGGATGGGTAGTGACAGTATGAGTGAGGTCAGTGATGAATCTGGATGTGTAATGACAGTATGAGTGAGGTCAGTGAAGTATCTGGATGGGTAGTGACAGTATGAGTGAGGTCAGTGATGTATCTGGATGGGTAGTGACAGTATGAGTGAGGTCAGTGATGTATCTGGATGGGTAGTGACAGTATGAGTGAGGTCAGTGATGTATCTGGATGGGTAGAGACAGTATGAATGTGGTCAGTGATGTATCTGGATGGGTAGTGACAGTACGAGTGAGGTCAGTGATATATCTGGATGGGTAGTGACAGTATGAGTGAGATCAGTGATGTATCTGGATGGGTAGTGACAGTATGAGTGAGGTCAGTGATGTATCTGGATGGGTAGTGACAGTATGAGTGAGGTCAGTGATGTATCTGGATGGGTAGTGACAGTATGAGTGAGGTCAGTGATGTATCTGGATGGGTAGTGACAGTATGAGTGAGGTCAGTGATGTACCTGGATGGGTCGTGACAGTATGAGTGAGGTCAGTGATGTATCCTGATGGTAGTGACAGTATGAGTGAGGTCAGTGATGTATCTGGATGGGTAGTGACAGTATGAGTGAGGTCAGTGATGTATCTGGATGGGTAGTGACAGTATGAATGTGGTCAGTGATGTATCTGGATGGGTAGTGACAGTTTGAGTGAGGTCAATGATGTATCTGGATGGGTAGTGATAGTATGAGTGAGGTCAGTGATGTATCTGGATGGGTAGTGACAGTATGAGTGAGGTCAGTGATGTATCTGGATGGGTAGTGACAGTATGAGTGAGGTCAGTGGTGGATCTGGATGGGTAGTGACAGTATGAGTGAGGTCAGTGATGTATCTGGATTGGTAGTGACAGTATGAGTAAGGTCAGTGATGTAACTGGATGGGCAGTGACAGTATGAGTGAGGTCAGTGATGTGCCTGGATGGGTAGTGACAGTATGAGTGAGGTCAGTGATGTATCTGGATGGGGAGTGACAGTATGAGTGAGATCAGTGATGTATCTGGATGGGTAGTGACAGTATGAGTGAGGTCAGTGATGTATCTGGATGGGTAGTGACAGTATGAGTGAGGTCTGTGTTGTATCTGGATGGGTAGTGACAGTATGCATGTGGTCAGTGATGTATCTGGATGGGTAGTGACAGTATGAGTGAGGTCAGTGATGTGCCTGGATGGGTAGTGACAGTATGAGTGAGGTCAGTGATGTACCTGGATGGGGTAGTGACAGTATGAGTGAGGTCAGTGATGTATCTGGATGGGTAGTGACAGTATGAGTGAGGTCAGTGATGTATCTGGATGGGTAGTGACAGTATGAGTGAGGTCAGTGATGTATCTGGATGGGGTAGTGACAGTATGAGTGAGGTCAGTGTTGTATCTGGATGGGTAGTGACAGTATGATTGAGATCAGTTATGTACCTGGACGGGTAGTGACAGTATGAGTGAGGTCAGTGATGTACCTGGATGGGGTAGTGACAGTATGAGTGAGGTCAGTGATGTATCTGGATGGGTAGTGACAATATGAGTGAGGTCAGTGATGTATCTGGATGGGTAGTGATAGTATGAGTGAGGTCAGTGATGTATCTGGATGGGCAGTAACAGTATGAGAGAGGTTAGTGATGTATCTGGATGGGTAGTGACAGTATGAGTGAGGTCAGTGGTGGATCTGGATGGGTAGTGACAGTATGAGTGAGGTCACTGATGTATCTGGATGGGTAGTGACAGTATGAGTAAGGTCAGTGATGTAACTGCATGGGCGGTGACAGTATGAGTAAGGTCAGTGATGTATCTGGATGGGGAGTGACAGTATGAGTGAGATCAGTGATGTATCTGGATGGGTAGTGACAGTATGAGTGAGGTCAGTGATATACCTGGATGGGTAGTGACAGTATGAGTGAGGTCAGTGATGTAACTGGATGGGTAGTGACAGTATGAGTGAGGTCAGTGATGTATCTGGATGGGTAGTGACAGTGTGAGTGAGGTCAGTGATGTATCTGGATGGGTAGTGACTGTATGAGTGAGGTCAGTGATGTATCTGGATGTGTAATGACAGTATGAGTGAGGTCAGTGATGTATCTGGATGGGTAGTGAGAGTATGAGTGAGGTAAGTGATGTATCTGGATGGGTAGTGACAGTATGAGTGAGGTCAGTGATGTATCTGGATGGGTAGTGACAGTATGAGTGAGGTCAGTGATGAATCTGGATGTGTAATGACAGTATGAGTGAGGTCAGTGAAGTATCTGGATGGGTAGTGACAGTATGAGTGAGGTCAGTGATGTATCTGGATGGGTAGTGACAGTATGAGTGAGGTCAGTGATGTATCTGGATGGGTAGTGACAGTATGAGTGAGGTCAGTGATGTATCTGGATGGGTAGAGACAGTATGAATGTGGTCAGTGATGTATCTGGATGGGTAGTGACAGTACGAGTGAGGTCAGTGATATATCTGGATGGGTAGTGACAGTATGAGTGAGATCAGTGATGTATCTGGATGGGTAGTGACAGTATGAGTGAGGTCAGTGATGTATCTGGATGGGTAGTGACAGTATGAGTGAGGTCAGTGATGTATCTGGATGGGTAGTGACAGTATGAGTGAGGTCAGTGATGTATCTGGATGGGTAGTGACAGTATGAGTGAGGTCAGTGATGTACCTGGATGGGTCGTGACAGTATGAGTGAGGTCAGTGATGTATCCTGATGGTAGTGACAGTATGAGTGAGGTCAGTGATGTATCTGGATGGGTAGTGACAGTATGAGTGAGGTCAGTGATGTATCTGGATGGGTAGTGACAGTATGAATGTGGTCAGTGATGTATCTGGATGGGTAGTGACAGTTTGAGTGAGGTCAATGATGTATCTGGATGGGTAGTGATAGTATGAGTGAGGTCAGTGATGTATCTGGATGGGTAGTGACAGTATGAGTGAGGTCAGTGATGTATCTGGATGGGTAGTGACAGTATGAGTGAGGTAAGTGGTGGATCTGGATGGGTAGTGACAGTATGAGTGAGGTCAGTGATGTATCTGGATTGGTAGTGACAGTATGAGTAAGGTCAGTGATGTAACTGGATGGGCAGTGACAGTATGAGTGAGGTCAGTGGTGTACCTGGATGGATAGTGACAGTATGAGTGAGGTCAGTGATGTATCTGGATGGGTAGTGACAGTATGAGTGAGGTCAGTGATGTATCTGGATGGGTAGTGACAGTATGAGTGAGGTCAGTGGTGTACCTGGATGTTTAGTGACAGTATGAGTGAGGTCAGTGATGTATCTGGATGGGTAGTGAGAGTATGAGTGAGTTCAGTGATGTAGCTGGATGGGTAGTGAAAGTATGAGTGAGGTCAGTGATGTACCTGGATGGGTAGTGACAGTATGGGAGAGGTCAGTGATATATCTGGATGGGTAGTGACAGTATGAGTGAGATCAGTGATGTATCTGGATGGGTAGTGACAGTATGAGTGAGGTCAGTGATGTATCTGGATGGGTAGTGACAGTATGAGTAAGGTCAGTGGTGTATCTGGATTGGTAGTGACAGTATGAGTGAGGTCAGTGGTGTACCTGGATGGATAGTGACAGTATGAGTGATGTCAGTGATGTATCTGGATGGGTAGTGAGAGTATGAGTGAGTTCAGTGATGTAGCTGGATGGGTAGTGACAGTATGAGTGAGATCAGTGATGTATCTGGATGGGTAGTGACAGTATGAGTGAGATCAGTGATGTATCTGGATGGGTAGTGACAGTATGAGTGAGGTCAGTGATGTATCTGGATGGGTAGTGACAGTATGACTGAGGTCAGTGATGTATCTGGATGGGTAGTGACAGTATGAGTGAGGTCAGTGATGTATCTGGATGGGTAGTGACAGTATGAGTGAGGTCAGTGATGTACCTGGATGGGTAGTGACAGTATGAGTGAGGTCAGTGATGTATCTGGATGGGTAGTGACAGTATGTGTGAGGTCAGTGATGTACCTGGATGGGTAGTGACAGTATGGGTGAGGTCAGTGAAATATCTGGATGGGTAGTGACAGTATGAGTGAGGTCAGTGATGTATCTGGATGGGTAGTGACAGTATGAGTGAGGTCAGTGATGTATCTGGATGGGTAGTGACTGTATGAGTGAGGTCAGTGATGTATCTGGATGGGTAGTGACAGCATGAGTGAGGTCAGTATTGTATCTGGATGTGTAATGATAGTATGAGTGAGGTCAGTGATGTATCTGGATGGGTAGTGACAGTATGAGTGAGGTCAGTGATGTATCTGGATGGGTAGTGACAGTATGAGTGAGGTCAGTGATGTATCTGGATGGGTAGTGATAGTATGAGTGAGGTCAGTGATGTATCTGGATGAGTAGTGACAGTATGAATGTGGGCAGTGATGTATCTGGATGGGTAGTGACAGTGTGAGTGAGGTCAGTGATGTATCTGGATGGGTAGTGACAGTATGAGTGAGGTCAGTGATGTATCTGGATGGGTAGTGACAGTCTGAGTGAGATCAGTGATGTATCTGGATGGGTAGTGACAGTATGAGTGATGTCAGTAATGTATCTGGATGGGTAGTGACAGTATGAGTGAGATCAGTAATGTATCTGGATGGGTAGTGAGAGTATGAGTGATGTCAGTGATGTATCTGGATGAGTAGTGACAGTATGAGTGAGGTCAGTGATGTATCTGGATGGGTAGTAACAGTATGAGTGAGGTCAGTGATGTATCTGGATGGGTAGTGACAGTATGAGTGAGGTCAGTGATGTATCTGGATGGGTAGTGACAGTATGAGCGATGTCAGTGATGTATCTGGATGGGTAGTGACAATATGAGTGAGATCAGTGATGTATCTGGTTGTGTAGTGACAGTATGAGTGAGGTCAGTGATGTATCTGGAGGGTAGTGACAGTATGAGTGATGTCAGTGATGTATCTGGATGGGTAGTGACAGTATGAGTGAGGTCAGTGATGTATCTGGATGGGTAGTGACATTATGAGTGAGGTCAGTGATGTATCTGGATGGGTAGTGACAGTATGAGTGAGGTCAGTGATTTATCTGGATGGGTAGTGACAGGATGAGTGAGATCAGTGATGCATCCTGACGGTAGTAACAGTATGAGTGAGGTCAGTGATGTAACTGGATGGGTAGTGACAGTATGAGTGAGGTCAGTGATGTACCTGGATGGGTAGTGACAGTATGAGTGAGATCAGTGATGTATCTGGATGGGTAGTGACAGTATGAGTGAGATCAGTGATGTATCTGGATGGGTAGTGACAGTATGAGTGAGATCAGTGATGTATCTGGATGGGTAGTGACAGTATGAGTGAGGTCAGTGATGTATCTGGATGGGTAGTGACTGTATGACTGAGGTCAGTGATGTATCTGGATGGGTAGTGACAGCATGAGTGAGGTCAGTATTGTATCTGGATGTGTAATGACAGTATGAGTGAGGTCAGTGATGTATCTGGATGGGTAGTGACAGTATGAGTGAGATCAGTGATGTATCTGGATGGGTAGTGACAGTATGAGTGATGTCAGTAATGTATCTGGATGGGGAGTGACAGTATCAGTGAGGTCAGTAATGTATCTGGATGGGTAATGACAGTATGAGTGAGGTCAGTGATGTATCTGGATGGGTAGTGACAGTATGAGTGAGGTCAGTGATGTATCTGGATAGGTAGTGATTGTATGAGCAATGTCAGTGATGTATCTGGATGGGTAGTGACAGTATGAGTAAGGTCAGTGGTGTATCTGGATTGGTAGTGACAGTATGAGTGAGGTCAGTGGTGTACCTGGATGGATAGTGACAGTATGAGTGATGTCAGTGATGTATCTGGATGGGTAGTGAGAGTATGAGTGAGTTCAGTGATGTAGCTGGATGGGTAGTGACAGTATGAGTGAGATCAGTGATGTATCTGGATGGGTAGTGACAGTATGAGTGAGATCAGTGATGTATCTGGATGGGTAGTGACAGTATGAGTGAGATCAGTGATGTATCTGGATGGGTAGTGACAGTATGACTGAGGTCAGTGATGTATCTGGATGGGTAGTGACAGTATGAGTGAGGTCAGTGATGTATCTGGATGGGTAGTGACAGTATGAGTGAGGTCAGTGATGTACCTGGATGGGTAGTGACAGTATGAGTGAGGTCAGTGATGTATCTGGATGGGTAGTGACAGTATGTGTGAGGTCAGTGATGTACCTGGATGGGTAGTGACAGTATGGGTGAGGTCAGTGAAATATCTGGATGGGTAGTGACAGTATGAGTGAGGTCAGTGATGTATCTGGATGGGTAGTGACAGTATGAGTGAGGTCAGTGATGTATCTGGATGGGTAGTGACTGTATGAGTGAGGTCAGTGATGTATCTGGATGGGTAGTGACAGCATGAGTGAGGTCAGTATTGTATCTGGATGTGTAATGATAGTATGAGTGAGGTCAGTGATGTATCTGGATGGGTAGTGACAGTATGAGTGAGGTCAGTGATGTATCTGGATGGGTAGTGACAGTATGAGTGAGGTCAGTGATGTATCTGGATGGGTAGTGATAGTATGAGTGAGGTCAGTGATGTATCTGGATGAGTAGTGACAGTATGAATGTGGGCAGTGATGTATCTGGATGGGTAGTGACAGTGTGAGTGAGGTCAGTGATGTATCTGGATGGGTAGTGACAGTATGAGTGAGGTCAGTGATGTATCTGGATGGGTAGTGACAGTCTGAGTGAGATCAGTGATGTATCTGGATGGGTAGTGACAGTATGAGTGATGTCAGTGATGTATCTGGATGGGTAGTGACAGTATGAGTGAGGTCAGTGATTTATCTGGATGGGTAGTGACAGTATGAGTGAGATCAGTGATGTATCCTGACGGTAGTAACAGTATGAGTGAGGTCAGTGATGTAACTGGATGGGTAGTGACAGTATGAGTGAGGTCAGTGATGTACCTGGATGGGTAGTGACAGTATGAGTGAGATCAGTGATGTATCTGGATGGGTAGTGACAGTATGAGTGAGATCAGTGATGTATCTGGATGGGTAGTGACAGTATGAGTGAGATCAGTGATGTATCTGGATGGGTAGTGACAGTATGAGTGAGGTCAGTGATGTATCTGGATGGGTAGTGACTGTATGAGTGAGGTCAGTGATGTATCTGGATGGGTAGTGACAGCATGAGTGAGGTCAGTATTGTATCTGGATGTGTAATGACAGTATGAGTGAGGTCAGTGATGTATCTGGATGGGTAGTGACAGTATGAGTGAGATCAGTGATGTATCTGGATGGGTAGTGACAGTATGAGTGATGTCAGTAATGTATCTGGATGGGGAGTGACAGTATCAGTGAGGTCAGTAATGTATCTGGATGGGTAATGACAGTATGAGTGAGGTCAGTGATGTATCTGGATGGGTAGTGACAGTATGAGTGAGGTCAGTGATGTATCTGGATGGGTAGTGATTGTATGAGCAATGTCAGTGATGTATCTGGATGGGTAGTGACAATATGAGTGAGGTCAGTGATGTATCTGGATGGGTAGTGACAGTATGAGTGAGGTCAGTGATGTATCTGGATGGGTAGTGACAGTATGAGTGAGGTCAGTGATGTATCTGGATGGGTAGTGACTGTATGAGTGAGGTCAGTGATGTATCGGGATGGGTAGTGACAGCATGAGTGAGGTCAGTATTGTATCTGGATGTGTAATGACAGTATGAGTGAGGTCAGTGATGTATCTGGATGGGTAGTGATAGTATGAGTGAGGTCAGTGATGTATCTGGATGGGTAGTGACAGTATGAATGAGATCAGTGATGTATCTGGATGGGTAGTGACAGTGTGAGTGAGGTCAGTGATGTATCTGGATGGGTAGTGACAGTATGAGTGAGGTCAGTGATGTATCTGGATGGGTAGTGACAGTATGAGTGAGGTCAGTGATGTACCTGGATGGGTAGTGACAGTATGAGTGAGGTCAGTGATATATCTGGATGGGTAGTGACAGTTTGAGTGAGGTCAGTGATGTATCTGGATGGGTAGTGACAGTATGAGTGAGGTCAGTGATGTATCTGGATGGGTAGTGACAGTATGAGTGAGGTCAGTGATGTATCTGGATGGGTAGTGACAGTATGAGTGAGGTCAGTGATGTATCTGGATGGGTAGTGACAGTATGAGTGTGGTCAGTGATGTACCTGGATGGGTAGTGACAGTATGAGTGAGGTCAGTGATGTATCCTGATGGTAGTGACAGTATGAGTGAGGTCAGTGATGTATCTGGATGGGTAGTGACAGTATGAGTGAGGTCAGTGATGTATCTGGATGGGTAGTGACAGTATGAATGTGGTCAGTGATGTATCTGGATGGGTAGTGACAGTTTGAGTGAGGTCAGTGATGTAACTGGATGGGTAGTGACAGTATGAGTGAGGTCAGTGATGTATCTGGATGGGTAGTGACAGTATGAGTGAGGTCAGTGATGTATCTGGATGTGTAATGACAGTATGAGTGAGGTCAGTGATGTATCTGGATGGGTAGTGAGAGTATGAGTGAGGTAAGTGATGTATCTGGATGGGTAGTGACAGTATGAGTGAGGTCAGTGATGTATCTGGATGGGTAGTGACAGTATGAGTGAGGTCAGTGATGAATCTGGATGTGTAATGACAGTATGAGTGAGGTCAGTGAAGTATCTGGATGGGTAGTGACAGTATGAGTGAGGTCAGTGATGTATCTGGATGGGTAGTGACAGTATGAGTGAGGTCAGTGATGTATCTGGATGGGTAGTGACAGTATGAGTGAGGTCAGTGATGTATCTGGATGGGTAGAGACAGTATGAATGTGGTCAGTGATGTATCTGGATGGGTAGTGACAGTACGAGTGAGGTCAGTGATATATCTGGATGGGTAGTGACAGTATGAGTAAGATCACTGATGTATCTGGATGGGTAGTGACAGTATGAGTGAGGTCAGTGATGTATCTGGATGGGTAGTGACAGTATGAGTGAGGTCAGTGATGTATCTGGATGGGTAGTGACAGTATGAGTGAGGTCAGTGATGTACCTGGATGGGTAGTGACAGTATGAGTGTGGTCAGTGATGTACCTGGATGGGTAGTGACAGTATGAGTGAGGTCAGTGATGTATCCTGATGGTAGTGACAGTATGAGTGAGGTCAATGATGTATCTGGATGGGTAGTGACAGTATGAGTGAGGTCAGTGATGTATCTGGATGGGTAGTGACAGTATGAATGTGGTCAGTGATGTATCTGGATGGGTAGTGACAGTTTGAGTGAGGTCAGTGATGTATCTGGATGGGTAGTGATAGTATGAGTGAGGTCAGTGATGTATCTGGATGGGTAGTGACAGTATGAGTGAGGTCAGTGATGTATCTGGATGGGTAGTGACAGTATGAGTGAGGTCAGTGGTGGATCTGGATGGGTAGTGACAGTATGAGTGAGGTCAGTGATGTATCTGGATGGGTAGTGACAGTATGAGTAAGGTCAGTGTTATAACTGGATGGGCAGTGACAGTATGAGTAAGGTCAGTGGTGTATCTGGATGGGTAGTGACAGTATGAGTGAGGTCAGTGATGTATCTGGATGGGTAGTGACAGTATGAGTGAGGTCAGTGGTGTACCTGGATATTTAGTGACAGTATGAGTGAGGTCAGTGATGTATCTGGATGGGTAGTGAGAGTATGAGTGAGTTCAGTGATGTAGCTGGATGGGTAGTGACAGTATGAGTGAGGTCAGTGATGTACCTGGATGGGTAGTGACAGTATGGGAGAGGTCAGTGATATATCTGGATGGGTAGTGACAGTATGAGTGAGATCAGTGATGTATCTGGATGGGTAGTGACAGTATGAGTGAGGTCAGTGATGTATCTGGATGGGTAGTGACAGTATGAGTAAGGTCAGTGGTGTATCTGGATTGGTAGTGACAGTATGAGTGAGGTCAGTGGTGTACCTGGATGGATAGTGACAGTATGAGTGAGGTCAGTGATGTATCTGGATGGGTAGTGAGAGTATGAGTGAGTTCAGTGATGTAGCTGGATGGGTAGTGACAGCATGAGTGAGATCAGTGATGTATCTGGATGGGTAGTGACAGTATGAGTGAGGTCAGTGATGTACCTGGATGGGTAGTGACAGTATGGGAGAGGTCAGTGATATATCTGGATGGGTAGTGACAGTATGAGTGAGATCAGTGATGTATCTGGATGGGTAGTGACAGTATGAGTGAGGTCAGTGATGTATCTGGATGGGTAGTGACAGTCTGAGTGAGATCAGTGATGTATCTGGATGGGTAGTGACAGTATGAGTGATGTCAGTAATGTATCTGGATGGGTAGTGACAGTATGAGTGAGATCAGTAATGTATCTGGATGGGTAGTGAGAGTATGAGTGATGTCAGTGATGTATCTGGATGAGTAGTGACAGTATGAGTGAGGTCAGTGATGTATGTGGATGGGTAGTGACAGTATGAGTGAGGTCAGTGATGTATCTGGATGGGTAGTGACAGTATGAGTGAGGTCAGTGATGCATCTGGATTGGTAGTGACAGTATGAGCGATGTCAGTGATGTATCTGGATGGGTAGTGACAATATGAGTGAGATCAGTGATGTATCTGGATGGGTAGTGACAGTATGAGTGAGGTCAGTGATGTATCTGGATGGGTAGTGACAGTATGAGTGAGATCAGTGATGTATCTGGATGGGTAGTGACAGTATGAGTGAGGTCAGTGATGTATCTGGAGGGTAGTGACAGTATGAGTGAAGTCAGTGATGTATCTGGATGGGTAGTGACAGTATGAGTGAGGTCAGTGATGTATCTGGATGGGTAGTAACATTATGAGTGAGGTCAGTGATGTATCTGGATGGGTAGTGACAGTATAAGTGAGGTCAGTGATTCATCTGGATGGGTAGTGACAGTATGAGTGAGATCAGTGATGTATCTGGACGGTAGTGACAGTAAGAGTGAAGTCAGTGATGTAACTGGATGGGTAGTGACAGTATGAGTGAGGTCAGTGATGTACCTGGATGGGTAGTGACAGTATGAGTGAGATCAGTGATGTATCTGGATGGGTAGTGACAGTATGAGTGAGATCAGTGATGTATCTGGATGGGTAGTGACAGTATGAGTGAGATCAGTGATGTATCTGGATGGGTAGTGACAGTATGAGTGAGGTCAGTGATGTATCTGGATGGGTAGTGACTGTATGAGTGAGGTCAGTGATGTATCTGGATGGGTAGTGACAGCATGAGTGAGGTCAGTATTGTATCTGGATGTGTAATGACAGTATGAGTGAGGTCAGTGATGTATCTGGATGGGTAGTGACAGTATGAGTGAGGTCAGTGATGTATCTGGATGGGTAGTGACAGTATGAGTGAGGTCAGTGATGTATCTGGATGGGTAGTGATAGTATGAGTGAGGTCAGTGATGTATCTGGATGGGTAGTGACAGTATGAGTGAGGTCAGTGTTGTATCTGGATGGGTAGTGACAGTATGAGTGAGGTCAGTGATGTATCTGGATGGGTAGTGACAGTATGAGTGAGGTCAGTGATGTGCCTGGATGGGTAGTGACAGTATGAGTGAGGTCAGTGATGTATCTGGATGGGTAGTGACAGTATGAGTGAGATCAGTGATGTACCTGGATGGGTAGTGACAGTATGAGTGAGGTCAGTGATGTATCTTGATGGTAGTGACAGTATGAGTGAGGTCAGTGATGTATCTGGATGGGTAGTGACAGTATGAGTGAGGTCAGTGATGTATCTGGATGGATAGTGACAGTATGAATGTGGTCAGTGATGTATCTGGATGGGTAGTGACAGTTTGAGTGATGTCAGTGATGTATCTGGATGGGTAGTGATAGTATGAGTGAGGTCAGTGATGTATCTGGATGGGTAGTGACAGTATGAGTGAGGTCAGTGATGTATCTGGATGGGTAGTGACAGTATGAGTGAGGTCAGTGGTGGATCTGGATGGGTAGTGACAGTATGAGTGAGGTCAGTGATGTATCTGGATGGGTAGTGACAGTATGAGTAAGGTCAGTGATGTAACTGGATGGGCAGTGACAGTATGAGTAAGGTCAGTGGTGTATCTGGATGGGTAGTGACAGTATGAGTGAGGTCAGTGGTGTACCTGGATGGATAGTGACAGTATGAGTGAGGTCAGTGATGTATCTGGATGGATAGTGACAGTATGAGTGAGGTCAGTGATGTATCTGGATGTGTAGTGACAGTGTGAGTGAGGTCAGTGGTGCATCTGGATGGGTAGTGACAGTATGAGTGAGGTCAGTGATGTATCTGGATGGGTAGTGACAGTATGAGTGAGGTCAGTGGTGTACCTGGATGGATAGTGACAGTATGAGTGAGGTCAGTGATGTATCTGGATGGGTAGTGAGAGTATGAGTGAGTTCAGTGATGGAGCTGGATGGGTAGTGATAGTATGAGTGAGGTCAGTGATGTACCTGGATGGGTAGTGACAGTATGGGAGAGGTCAGTGATATATCTGGATGTGTAGTGACAGTATGAGTGAGATCAGTATGTATCTGGATGGGTAGTGACAGTATGAGTGAGGTCAGTGATGTATCTGGATGAGTAGTGACAGTATGATTAAGGTCAGTGGTGTATCTGGATGGGTAGTGACAGTATGAGTGAGGTCAGTGGTGTACCTGGATGGATAGTGACAGTATGAGTGAGGTCAGTGATGTATCTGGATGGGTAGTGAGAGTATGAGTGAGTTCAGTGATGTAGCTGGATGGGTAGGTACAGTATGAGTGAGATCAGTGATGTATCTGGATGGGTAGTGACAGTATGAGTGAGGTCAGTGATGTACCTGGATGGGTAGTGACAGTATGGGAGAGGTCAGTGATATATCTGGATGGGTAGTGACAGTATGAGTGAGATCAGTGATGTATCTGGATGGGTAGTGAGAGTATGAGTGAGGTCAGTGATGTATCTGGATGGGTAGTGACAGTATGAGTGAGGTCAGTGATGTATGTTGATGGGTAGTGACAGTATGAGTGAGGTCAGTGATGTATCTGGATGGGTAGTGACAGTATGAGTGAGGTCAGTGATGTACCTGGATGGGTAGTGACAGTATGAGTGAGCTCAGTGATGTATCTGGATGGGTAGTGACAGTAAGTGTGAGGTCAGTGATGTACCTGGATGGGTAGTGACAGTATGGGTGAGGTCAGTGATATATCTGGATGGGTAGTGACAGTATGAGTGAGGTCAGTGATGTATCTGGATGGGTAGTGACAGTATGAGTGAGGTCAGTGATGTATCTGGATGGGTAGTGACTGTATGAGTGAGGTCAGTGATGTATCTGGATGGGTAGTGACAGCATGAGTGAGGTCAGTATTGTATCTGGATGTGTAATGACAGTATGAGTGAGGTCAGTGATGTATCTGGATGGGTAGTGACAGTATGAGTGAGGTCAGTGATGTATCTGGATGGGTAGTGACAGTATGAGTGAGGTCAGTGATGTATCTGGATGGGTAGTGATAGTATGAGTGAGGTCAGTGATGTATCTGGATGGGTAGTGACAGTGTGAGTGATGTCAGTGATGTATCTGGATGGGTAGTGACAGTATGAGTGAGGTCAGTGATGTATCTGGATGGGTAGTGACAGTATGAGCGAGGTCAGTGATGTACCTGGATGGGTAGTGACAGTATGAGTGAGGTCAGTGATATATCTGGATGGGTAGAGACAGTATGAGTGAGATCAGTGATGTATCTGGATGTGTAGTGACAGTGTGAGTGAGGTCAGTGATGTATCTGGATGGGTAGTGACAGTATGAGTGAGGTCAGTGATGTATCTGGATGGGTAGTGACAGTATGAGTGAGGTCAGTGATGTATCTGGATGGGTAGTGACAGTATGTGTGAGGTCAGTGATGTATCTGGATGGGTAGTGACAGTATGATTGAGATCAGTTATGTACCTGGATGGGTAGTGACAGTATGAGTGAGGTCAGTGATGTATCTGGATGGGTAGTGACAGTATGAGTGAGGTCAGTGATGTATCTGGATGGGTAGTGATAGTATGAGTGAGGTCAGTGATGTATCTGGATGGGTAGTAACAGTATGAGAGAGGTTAGTGATGTATCTGGATGGGTAGTGACAGTATGAGTGAGGTCAGTGGTGGATCTGGATGGGTAGTGACAGTATGAGTGAGGTCACTGATGTATCTGGATGGGTAGTGACAGTATGAGCAAGGTCAGTGATGTAACTGCATGGGCGGTGACAGTATGAGTAAGGTCAGTGATGTATCTGGATGGGGAGTGACAGTATGAGTGAGATCAGTGATGTATCTGGATGGGTAGTGACAGTATGAGTGAGGTCAGTGATATACCTGGATGGGTAGTGACAGAATGAGTGAGGTCAGTGATGTACCTGGATGGGTAGTGACAGTATGAGTGAGGTCAGTGATGTATCTGGATGGGTAGTGACAGTATGTGTGAGGTCAGTGATGTACCTGGATGGGTAGTGACAGTATGGGTGAGGTCAGTGATATATCTGGATGGGTAGTGACAGTATGAGTGAGGTCAGTGATGTATCTGGATGGGTAGTGACAGTATGAGTGAGGTCAGTGATGTATCTGGATGGGTAGTGACTGTATGAGTGAGGTCAGTGATGTATCTGGATGGGTAGTGACAGCATGAGTGAGGTCAGTATTGTATCTGGATGTGCAATGACAGTATGAGTGAGGTCAGTGATGTATCTGGATGGGTAGTGACAGTATGAGTGAGGTCAGTGATGTATCTGGATGGGTAGTGACAGTATGAGTGAGGTCAGTGATGTATCTGGATGGGTAGTGATAGTATGAGTGAGGTCAGTGATGTATCTGGATGGGTAGTGACAGTATGAATGTGGGCAGTGATGTATCTGGATGGGTAGTGACAGTGTGAGTGATGTCAGTGATGTATCTGGATGGGTAGTGACAGTATGAGTGAGGTCAGTGATGTATCTGGATGGGTAGTGACAGTGTGAGTGAGGTCAGTGATGTATCTGGATGGGTAGTGACAGTATGAGTGAGGACAGTGATGTATCTGGATGGGTAGTGACAGTATGAGTGAGGTCAGTGATGTACCTGGATGGGTAGTGACAGTATGAGTGAGGTCAGTGATGTATCTGGATGGGTAGTGACAGTATGTGTGAGGTCAGTGATGTATCTGGATGGGTAGTGACAGTATGATTGAGATCAGTTATGTACCTGGATGGGTAGTGACAGTATGAGTGAGGTCAGTGATGTACCTGGATGGGTAGTGACAGTATGAGTGAGGTCAGTGATGTATCTGGATGGGTAGTGACAGTATGAGTGAGGTCAGTGATGTATCTGGATGGGTAGTAACAGTATGAGAGAGGTTCGTGATGTATCTGGATGGGTAGTGACAGTATGAGTGAGGTCAGTGGTGGATCTGGATGGGTAGTGACAGTATGAGTGAGGTCACTGATGTATCTGGATGGGTAGTGACAGTATGAGCAAGGTCAGTGATGTAACTGCATGGGCGGTGACAGTATGAGTAAGGTCAGTGATGTATCTGGATGGGGAGTGACAGTATGAGTGAGATCAGTGATGTATCTGGATGGGTAGTGACAGAATGAGTGAGGTCAGTGATGTACCTGGATGGGTAGTGACAGTATGAGTGAGGTCAGTGATGTATCTGGATGGGTAGTGACAGTGTGAGTGAGGTCAGTGATGTATCTGGATGGGTAGTGACAGTATGAGTGAGGTCAGTGATGTATCTGGATGTGTAATGACAGTATGATTGAGGTCAGTGATGTATCTGGATGGGTAGTGAGAGTATAAGTGAGGTCAGTGATGTATCTTGATGGTAGTGACAGTATGAGTGAGGTCAGTGATGTATCTGGATGGGTAGTGACAGTATGAGTGAGGTCAGTGATGTATCTGGATGGATAGTGACAGTATGAATGTGGTCAGTGATGTATCTGGATGGGTAGTGACAGTTTGAGTGATGTCAGTGATGTATCTGGATGGGTAGTGATAGTATGAGTGAGGTCAGTGATGTATCTGGATGGGTAGTGACAGTATGAGTGAGGTCAGTGATGTATCTGGATGGGTAGTGACAGTATGAGTGAGGTCAGTGGTGGATCTGGATGGGTAGTGACAGTATGAGTGAGGTCAGTGATGTATCTGGATGGGTAGTGACAGTATGAGTAAGGTCAGTGATGTAACTGGATGGGCAGTGACAGTATGAGTAAGGTCAGTGGTGTATCTGGATGGGTAGTGACAGTATGAGTGAGGTCAGTGGTGTACCTGGATGGATAGTGACAGTATGAGTGAGGTCAGTGATGTATCTGGATGGATAGTGACAGTATGAGTGAGGTCAGTGATGTATCTGGATGTGTAGTGACAGTGTGAGTGAGGTCAGTGGTGCATCTGGATGGGTAGTGACAGTATGAGTGAGGTCAGTGATGTATCTGGATGGGTAGTGACAGTATGAGTGAGGTCAGTGGTGTACCTGGATGGATAGTGACAGTATGAGTGAGGTCAGTGATGTATCTGGATGGGTAGTGAGAGTATGAGTGACTTCAGTGATGGAGCTGGATGGGTAGTGATAGTATGAGTGAGGTCAGTGATGTACCTGGATGGGTAGTGACAGTATGGGAGAGGTCAGTGATATATCTGGATGTGTAGTGACAGTATGAGTGAGATCAGTGATGTATCTGGATGGGTAGTGACAGTATGAGTGAGGTCAGTGATGTATCTGGATGAGTAGTGACAGTATGAGTAAGGTCAGTGGTGTATCTGGATGGGTAGTGACAGTATGAGTGAGGTCAGTGGTGTACCTGGATGGATAGTGACAGTATGAGTGAGGTCAGTGATGTATCTGGATGGGTAGTGAGAGTATGAGTGAGTTCAGTGATGTAGCTGGATGGGTAGTGACAGTATGAGTGAGATCAGTGATGTATCTGGATGGGTAGTGACTGTATGAGTGAGGTCAGTGATGTATCTGGATGGGTAGTGACAGCATGAGTGAGGTCAGTATTGTATCTGGATGTGTAATGACAGTATGAGTGAGGTCAGTGATGTATCTGGATGGGTAGTGACAGTATGAGTGAGGTCAGTGATGTATCTGGATGGGTAGTGACAGTATGAGTGAGGTCAGTGATGTATCTGGATGGGTAGTGATAGTATGAGTGAGGTCAGTGATGTATCTGGATGGGTAGTGACAGTATGAATGTGGGCAGTGATGTATCTGGATGGGTAGTGACAGTGTGAGTGATGTCAGTGATGTATCTGGATGGGTAGTGACAGTATGAGTGAGGTCAGTGATGTATCTGGATGGGTAGTGACAGTATGAGCGAGGTCAGTGATGTACCTGGATGGGTAGTGACAGTATGAGTGAGGTCAGTGATATATCTGGATGGGTAGAGACAGTATGAGTGAGATCAGTGATGTATCTGGATGTGTAGTGACAGTGTGAGTGAGGTCAGTGATGTATCTGGATGGGTAGTGACAGTATGAGTGAGGTCAGTGATGTATCTGGATGGGTAGTGACAGTATGAGTGAGGTCAGTGATGTACCTGGATGGGTAGTGAGAGTATGAGTGAGGTCAGTGATGTATCTGGATGGGTAGTGACAGTATGTGTGAGGTCAGTGATGTATCTGGATGGGTAGTGACAGTATGATTGAGATCAGTTATGTACCTGGATGGGTAGTGACAGTATGAGTGAGGTCAGTGATGTACCTGGATGGGTAGTGACAGTATGAGTGAGGTCAGTGATGTATCTGGATGGGTAGTGACAGTATGAGTGAGGTCAGTGATGTATCTGTTTGGGTAGTGATAGTATGAGTGAGGTCAGTGATGTATCTGGATGGGTAGTAACAGTATGAGAGAGGTTAGTGATGTATCTGGATGGGTAGTGACAGTATGAGTGAGGTCAGTGGTGGATCTGGATGGGTAGTGACAGTATGAGTGAGGTCACTGATGTATCTGGATGGGTAGTGACAGTATGAGCAAGGTCAGTGATGTAACTGCATGGGCGGTGACAGTATGAGTAAGGTCAGTGATGTATCTGGATGGGGAGTGACAGTATGAGTGAGATCAGTGATGTATCTGGATGGGTAGTGACAGTATGAGTGAGGTCAGTGATATACCTGGATGGGTAGTGACAGAATGAGTGAGGTCAGTGATGTACCTGGATGGGTAGTGACAGTATGAGTGAGGTCAGTGATGTATCTGGATGGGTAGTGACAGTATGTGTGAGGTCAGTGATGTACCTGGATGGGTAGTGACAGTATGAGTGAGATCAGTGATGTATCTGGATGGGTAGTGACAGTATGAGTGAGGTCAGTGATGTACCTGGATGGGTAGTGACAGTATGGGAGAGGTCAGTGATATATCTGGATGGGTAGTGACAGTATGAGTGAGATCAGTGATGTATCTGGATGGGTAGTGAGAGTATGAGTGAGGTCAGTGATGTATCTGGATGGGTAGTGACAGTATGAGTGAGGTCAGTGATGTATCTGGATGGGTAGTGACAGTATGAGTGAGGTCAGTGATGTATCTGGATGGGTAGTGACAGTATGAGTGAGGTCAGTGATGTACCTGGATGGGTAGTGACAGTATGAGTGACGTCAGTGATGTATCTGGATGGGTAGTGACAGTATGTGTGAGGTCAGTGATGTACCTGGATGGGTAGTGACAGTATGGGTGAGGTCAGTGATATATCTGGATGGGTAGTGACAGTATGAGTGAGGTCAGTGATGTATCTGGATGGGTAGTGACAGTATGAGTGAGGTCAGTGATGTATCTGGATGGGTAGTGACTGTATGAGTGAGGTCAGTGATGTATCTGGATGGGTAGTGACAGCATGAGTGAGGTCAGTATTGTATCTGGATGTGCAATGACAGTATGAGTGAGGTCAGTGATGTATCTGGATGGGTAGTGACAGTATGAGTGAGGTCAGTGATGTATCTGGATGGGTAGTGACAGTATGAGTGAGGTCAGTGATGTATCTGGATGGGTAGTGATAGTATGAGTGAGGTCAGTGATGTATCTGGATGGGTAGTGACAGTATGAATGTGGGCAGTGATGTATCTGGATGGGTAGTGACAGTGTGAGTGATGTCAGTGATGTATCTGGATGGGTAGTGACAGTATGAGCGAGGTCAGTGATGTACCTGGATGGGTAGTGACAGTATGAGTGAGGTCAGTGATATATCTGGATGGGTAGAGACAGTATGAGTGAGATCAGTGATGTATCTGGATGTGTAGTGACAGTGTGAGTGAGGTCAGTGATGTATCTGGATGGGTAGTGACAGTATGAGTGAGGTCAGTGATGTATCTGGATGGGTAGTGACAGTATGACTGAGGTCAGTGATGTACCTGGATGGGTAGTGACAGTATGAGTGAGGTCAGTGATGTATCTGGATGGGTAGTGACAGTATGTGTGAGGTCAGTGATGTATCTGGATGGGTAGTGACAGTATGATTGAGATCAGTTATGTACCTGGATGGGTAGTGACAGTATGAGTGAGGTCAGTGATGTACCTGGATGGGTAGTGACAGTATGAGTGAGGTCAGTGATGTATCTGGATGGGTAGTGACAGTATGAGTGAGGTCAGTGATGTATCTGGATGTGTAGTGACAGTGTGAGTGAGGTCAGTGATGTATCTGGATGGGTAGTGACAGTATGAGTGAGGTCAGTGATGTATCTGGATGGGTAGTGACAGTATGAGTGAGGTCAGTGATGTACCTGGATGGGTAGTGACAGCATGAGTGAGGTCAGTATTGTATCTGGATGTGCAATGACAGTATGAGTGAGGTCAGTGATGTATCTGGATGGGTAGTGACAGTATGAGTGAGGTCAGTGATGTATCTGGATGGGTAGTGACAGTATGAGTGAGGTCAGTGATGTATCTGGATGGGTAGTGATAGTATGAGTGAGGTCAGTGATGTATCTGGATGGGTAGTGACAGTATGAATGTGGGCAGTGATGTATCTGGATGGGTAGTGACAGTGTGAGTGATGTCAGTGATGTATCTGGATGGGTAGTGACAGTATGAGTGAGGTCAGTGATGTATCTGGATGGGTAGTGACAGTATGAGTGAGGTCAGTGATGTACCTGGATGGGTAGTGACAGTATGAGTGAGGTCAGTGATATATCTGGATGGGTAGAGACAGTATGAGTGAGATCAGTGATGTATCTGGATGGGTAGTGACAGTGTGAGTGAGGTCAGTGATGTATCTGGATGGGTAGTGACAGTATGAGTGAGGTCAGTGATGTATCTGGATGGGTAGTGACAGTATGAGTGAGGTCAGTGATGTACCTGGATGGGTAGTGACAGTATGAGTGAGGTCAGTGATGTATCTGGATGGGTAGTGACAGTATGTGTGAGGTCAGTGATGTATCTGGATGGGTAGTGACAGTATGATTGAGATCAGTTATGTACCTGGATGGGTAGTGACAGTATGAGTGAGGTCAGTGATGTACCTGGATGGGTAGTGACAGTATGAGTGAGGTCAGTGATGTATCTGGATGGGTAGTGACAGTATGAGTGAGGTCAGTGATGTATCTGGATGGGTAGTGACAGTATGAGTGAGGTCAGTGATGTATCTGGATGGGTAGTAACAGTATGAGAGAGGTTCGTGATGTATCTGGATGGGTAGTGACAGTATGAGTGAGGTCAGTGGTGGATCTGGATGGGTAGTGACAGTATGAGTGAGGTCACTGATGTATCTGGATGGGTAGTGACAGTATGAGCAAGGTCAGTGATGTAACTGCATGGGCGGTGACAGTATGAGTAAGGTCAGTGATGTATCTGGATGGGGAGTGACAGTATGAGTGAGATCAGTGATGTATCTGGATGGGTAGTGACAGAATGAGTGAGGTCAGTGATGTACCTGGATGGGTAGTGACAGTATGAGTGAGGTCAGTGATGTATCTGGATGGGTAGTGACAGTGTGAGTGAGGTCAGTGATGTATCTGGATGGGTAGTGACAGTATGAGTGAGGTCAGTGATGTATCTGGATGTGTAATGACAGTATGATTGAGGTCAGTGATGTATCTGGATGGGTAGTGAGAGTATAAGTGAGGTCAGTGATGTATCTTGATGGTAGTGACAGTATGAGTGAGGTCAGTGATGTATCTGGATGGGTAGTGACAGTATGAGTGAGGTCAGTGATGTATCTGGATGGATAGTGACAGTATGAATGTGGTCAGTGATGTATCTGGATGGGTAGTGACAGTTTGAGTGATGTCAGTGATGTATCTGGATGGGTAGTGATAGTATGAGTGAGGTCAGTGATGTATCTGGATGGGTAGTGACAGTATGAGTGAGGTCAGTGATGTATCTGGATGGGTAGTGACAGTATGAGTGAGGTCAGTGGTGGATCTGGATGGGTAGTGACAGTATGAGTGAGGTCAGTGATGTATCTGGATGGGTAGTGACAGTATGAGTAAGGTCAGTGATGTAACTGGATGGGCAGTGACAGTATGAGTAAGGTCAGTGGTGTATCTGGATGGGTAGTGACAGTATGAGTGAGGTCAGTGGTGTACCTGGATGGATAGTGACAGTATGAGTGAGGTCAGTGATGTATCTGGATGGATAGTGACAGTATGAGTGAGGTCAGTGATGTATCTGGATGTGTAGTGACAGTGTGAGTGAGGTCAGTGGTGCATCTGGATGGGTAGTGACAGTATGAGTGAGGTCAGTGATGTATCTGGATGGGTAGTGACAGTATGAGTGAGGTCAGTGGTGTACCTGGATGGATAGTGACAGTATGAGTGAGGTCAGTGATGTATCTGGATGGGTAGTGAGAGTATGAGTGAGTTCAGTGATGGAGATGGATGGGTAGTGATAGTATGAGTGAGGTCAGTGATGTACCTGGATGGGTAGTGACAGTATGGGAGAGGTCAGTGATATATCTGGATGTGTAGTGACAGTATGAGTGAGATCAGTGATGTATCTGGATGGGTAGTGACAGTATGAGTGAGGTCAGTGATGTATCTGGATGAGTAGTGACAGTATGAGTAAGGTCAGTGGTGTATCTGGATGGGTAGTGACAGTATGAGTGAGGTCAGTGGTGTACCTGGATGGATAGTGACAGTATGAGTGAGGTCAGTGATGTATCTGGATGGGTAGTGAGAGTATGAGTGAGTTCAGTGATGTAGCTGGATGGGTAGTGACAGTATGAGTGAGATCAGTGATGTATCTGGATGGGTAGTGACAGTATGAGTGAGGTCAGTGATGTACCTGGATGGGTAGTGACAGTATGGGAGAGGTCAGTGATATATCTGGATGGGTAGTGACAGTATGAGTGAGATCAGTGATGTATCTGGATGGGTAGTGAGAGTATGAGTGAGGTCAGTGATGTATCTGGATGGGTAGTGACAGTATGAGTGAGGTCAGTGATGTATGTGGATGGGTAGTGACAGTATGAGTGAGGTCAGTGATGTATCTGGATGGGTAGTGACAGTATGAGTGAGGTCAGTGATGTACCTGGATGGGTAGTGACAGTATGAGTGAGGTCAGTGATGTATCTGGATGGGTAGTGACAGTATGTGTGAGGTCAGTGATGTACCTGGATGGGTAGTGACAGTATGGGTGAGGTCAGTGTTATATCTGGATGGGTAGTGACAGTATGAGTGAGGTCAGTGATGTATCTGGATGGGTAGTGACAGTATGAGTGAGGTCAGTGATGTATCTGGATGGGTAGTGACTGTATGAGTGAGGTCAGTGATGTATCTGGATGGGTAGTGACAGCATGAGTGAGGTCAGTATTGTATCTGGATGTGTAATGACAGTATGAGTGAGGTCAGTGATGTATCTGGATGGGTAGTGACAGTATGAGTGAGGTCAGTGATGTATCTGGATGGGTAGTGACAGTATGAGTGAGGTCAGTGATGTATCTGGATGGGTAGTGATAGTATGAGTGAGGTCAGTGATGTATCTGGATGGGTAGTGACAGTATGAATGTGGGCAGTGATGTATCTGGATGGGTAGTGACAGTGTGAGTGATGTCAGTGATGTATCTGGATGGGTAGTGACAGTATGAGTGAGGTCAGTGATGTATCTGGATGGGTAGTGAAAGTATGAGCGAGGTCAGTGATGTACCTGGATGGGTAGTGACAGTATGAGTGAGGTCAGTGATATATCTGGATGGGTAGAGACAGTATGAGTGAGATCAGTGATGTATCTGGATGTGTAGTGACAGTGTGAGTGAGGTCAGTGATGTATCTGGATGGGTAGTGACAGTATGAGTGAGGTCAGTGATGTATCTGGATGGGTAGTGACAGTATGAGTGAGGTCAGTGATGTATCTGGATGGGTAGTGACAGTATGTGTGAGGTCAGTGATGTATCTGGATGGGTAGTGACAGTATGAGTGAGGTCAGTGATGTATGTGGATGGGTAGTGACAGTATGAGTGAGGTCAGTGATGTATCTGGATGGGTAGTGACAGTATGAGTGAGGTCAGTGATGTACCTGGATGGGTAGTGACAGTATGAGTGAGGTCAGTGATGTATCTGGATGGGTAGTGACAGTATGTGTGAGGTCAGTGATGTACCTGGATGGGTAGTGACAGTATGGGTGAGGTCAGTGATCTATCTGGATGGGTAGTGACAGTATGAGTGAGGTCAGTGATGTATCTGGATGGGTAGTGACAGTATGAGTGAGGTCAGTGATGTATCTGGATGGGTAGTGACTGTATGAGTGAGGTCAGTGATGTATCTGGATGGGTAGTGACAGCATGAGTGAGGTCAGTATTGTATCTGGATGTGTAATGACAGTATGAGTGAGGTCAGTGATGTATCTGGATGGGTAGTGACAGTATGAGTGAGGTCAGTGATGTATCTGGATGGGTAGTGACAGTATGAGTGAGGTCAGTGATGTATCTGGATGGGTAGTGATAGTATGAGTGAGGTCAGTGATGTATCTGGATGGGTAGTGACAGTATGAATGTGGGCAGTGATGTATCTGGATGGGTAGTGACAGTGTGAGTGATGTCAGTGATGTATCTGGATGGGTAGTGACAGTATGAGTGAGGTCAGTGATGTATCTGGATGGGTAGTGAAAGTATGAGCGAGGTCAGTGATGTACCTGGATGGGTAGTGACAGTATGAGTGAGGTCAGTGATATATCTGGATGGGTAGAGACAGTATGAGTGAGATCAGTGATGTATCTGGATGTGTAGTGACAGTGTGAGTGAGGTCAGTGATGTATCTGGATGGGTAGTGACAGTATGAGTGAGGTCAGTGATGTATCTGGATGGGTAGTGACAGTATGAGTGAGGTCAGTGATGTATCTGGATGGGTAGTGACAGTATGTGTGAGGTCAGTGATGTATCTGGATGGGTAGTGACAGTATGATTGAGATCAGTTATGTACCTGGATGGGTAGTGACAGTATGAGTGAGGTCAGTGATGTACCTGGATGGGTAGTGACAGTATGAGTGAGGTCAGTGATGTATCTGGATGGGTAGTGACAGTATGAGTGAGGTCAGTGATGTATCTGGATGGGTAGTGATAGTATGAGTGAGGTCAGTGATGTATCTGGATGGGTAGTAACAGTATGAGAGAGGTTAGTGATGTATCTGGATGGGTAGTGACAGTATGAGTGAGGTCAGTGGTGGATCTGGATGGGTAGTGACAGTATGAGTGAGGTCACTGATGTATCTGGATGGGTAGTGACAGTATGAGCAAGGTCAGTGATGTAACTGCATGGGCGGTGACAGTATGAGTAAGGTCAGTGATGTATCTGGATGGGGAGTGACAGTATGAGTGAGATCAGTGATGTATCTGGATGGGTAGTGACAGTGTGAGTGAGGTCAGTGATGTATCTGGATGGGTAGTGACAGTATGAGTGAGGTCAGTGATATATCTGGATGTGTAGTGACAGTATGAGTGAGATCAGTGATGTATCTGGATGGGTAGTGACAGTATGAGTGAGGTCAGTGATGTATCTGGATGGGTAGTGACAGTATGAGTAAGGTCAGTGGTGTATCTGGATGAGTAGTGACAGTATGAGTGAGGTCAGTGGTGTACCTGGATGGATAGTGACAGTATGAGTGAGGTCAGTGATGTATCTGGATGGGTAGTGAGAGTATGAGTGAGTTCAGTGATGTAGCTGGATGGGTAGTGACAGTATGAGTGAGATCAGTGATGTATCTGGATGGGTAGTGACAGTATGAGTGAGGTCAGTGATGTACCTGGATGGGTAGTGACAGTATGGGAGAGGTCAGTGATATATCTGGATGGGTAGTGACAGTATGAGTGAGATCAGTGATGTATCTGGATGGGTAGTGAGAGTATGAGTGAGGTCAGTGATGTATCTGGATGGGTAGTGACAGTATGAGTGAGGTCAGTGATGTATGTGGATGGGTAGTGACAGTATGAGTGAGGTCAGTGATGTATCTGGATGGGTAGTGACAGTATGAGTGAGGTCAGTGATGTACCTGGATGGGTAGTGACAGTATGAGTGACGTCAGTGATATATCTGGATGGGTAGTGACAGTATGTGTGAGGTCAGTGATGTACCTGGATGGGTAGTGACAGTATGGGTGAGGTCAGTGATATATCTGGATGGGTAGTGACAGTATGAGTGAGGTCAGTGATGTATCTGGATGGGTAGTGACAGCATGAGTGAGGTCAGTATTGTATCTGGATGTGTAATGACAGTATGAGTGAGGTCAGTGATGTATCTGGATGGGTAGTGACAGTATGAGTGAGGTCAGTGATGTATCTGGATGGGTAGTGACAGTATGAGTGAGGTCAGTGATGTATCTGGATGGGTAGTGATAGTATGAGTGAGGTCAGTGATGTATCTGGATGGGTAGTGACAGTATGAATGTGGGCAGTGATGTATCTGGATGGGTAGTGACAGTGTGAGTGATGTCAGTGATGTATCTGGATGGGTAGTGACAGTATGAGTGAGGTCAGTGATGTATCTGGATGGGTAGTGACAGTATGAGTGAGGTCAGTGATGTACCTGGATGGGTAGTGACAGTATGAGTGAGGTCAGTGATATATCTGGATGGGTAGAGACAGTATGAGTGAGATCAGTGATGTATCTGGATGGGTAGTGACAGTGTGAGTGAGGTCAGTGATGTATCTGGATGGGTAGTGACAGTATGAGTGAGGTCAGTGATGTATCTGGATGGGTAGTGACAGTATGAGTGAGGTCAGTGATGTACCTGGATGGGGAGTGACAGTATGAGTGAGATCAGTGATGTATCTGGATGGGTAGTGACAGTATGAGTGAGGTCAGTGATATACCTGGATGGGTAGTGACAGAATGAGTGAGGTCAGTGATGTACCTGGATGGGTAGTGACAGTATGAGTGAGGTCAGTGATGTATCTGGATGGGTAGTGACAGTGTGAGTGAGGTCAGTGATGTATCTGGATGGGTAGTGACAGTATGAGTGAGGTCAGTGATGTATCTGGATGTGTAATGACAGTATGAGTGAGGTCAGTGATGTATCTGGATGGGTAGTGAGAGTATGAGTGAGGTAAGTGATGTATCTGGATGGGTAGTGACAGTATGAGTGAGGTCAGTGATGTACCTGGATGGGTAGTGACAGTGTGAGTGAGGTCAGTGATGTATCTGGATGGGTAGTGACAGTATGAGTGAGGTCAGTGATATATCTGGATGTGTAGTGACAGTATGAGTGAGATCAGTGATGTATCTGGATGGGTAGTGACAGTATGAGTGAGGACAGTGATGTATCTGGATGGGTAGTGACAGTATAAGTGAGGTCAGTGATTTTTTTGGATGGGTAGTGAGAGTATGAGTGAGGTCAGCGATGTATCTGGATGGGTAGTGACAGTATGAGTGAGGTCAGTGATGTACCTGGATGGGTAGTGACAGTATGAGTGAGGTCAGTGATGTATCTTGATGGTAGTGACAGTATGAGTGAGGTCAGTGATGTATCTGGATGGGTAGTGACAGTATGAGTGAGGTCAGTGATGTATCTGGATGGGTAGTGACAGTATGAATGTGGTCAGTGATGTATCTGGATGGGTAGTGACAGTTTGAGTGAGGTCAGTGATGTATCTGGATGGGTAGTGATAGTATGAGTGAGGTCAGTGATGTATCTGGATGGGTAGTGACAGTATGAGTGAGGTCAGTGATGTACCTGGATGGGTAGTGACAGTATGAGTGAGGTCAGTGATGTATCTGGATGGGTATTGATAGTATGAGTGAGGTCAGTGATGTATCTGGATGGGTAGTGACAGTATGAGTGAGGTCAGTGATGTATCTGGATGGGTAGTGACAGTATGAGTGAGGTCAGTGGTGGATCTGGATGGGTAGTGATAGTATGAGTGAGGTCAGTGATGTATCTGGATGGGTAGTGACAGTATGAGTGAGGTCAGTGATGTATCTGGATGGGTAGTGACAGTATGAGTGAGGTCAGTGGTGGATCTGGATGGGTAGTGACAATATGAGTGAGGTCAGTGATGTATCTGGATGGGTAGTGACAGTATGAGTAAGGTCAGTGATGTAACTGGATGGGTAGTGACAGTATGAGTAAGGTCAGTGGTGTATCTGGATGGGTAGTGACAGTATGAGTGAGGTCAGTGGTGTACCTGGATGGATAGTGACAGTATGAGTGAGGTCAGTGATGTATCTGGATGGATAGTGACAGTATGAGTGAGGTCAGTGATGTATCTGGATGTGTAGTGACAGTGTGAGTGAGGTCAGTGGTGTATCTGGATGGGTAGTGACAGTATGAGTGAGGTCAGTGATGTATCTGGATGGGTAGTGACAGTATGAGTGAGGTCAGTGGTGTACCTGGATGGATAGTGACAGTATGAGTGAGGTCAGTGATGTATCTGGATGGGTAGTGAGAGTATGAGTGAGTTCAGTGATGTAGCTGGATGGGTAGTGACAGTATGAGTGAGGTCAGTGATGTACCTGGATGGGTAGTGACAGTATGGGAGAGGTCAGTGATATATCTGGATGGGTAGTGACAGTATGAGTGAGATCAGTGATGTATCTGGATGGGTAGTGACAGTATGAGTGAGGTCAGTGATGTATCTGGATGGGTAGTGACAGTATGAGTAAGGTCAGTGGTGTATCTGGATGGGTAGTGACAGTATGAGTGAGCTCAGTGGTGTACCTGGATGGATAGTGACAGTATGAGTGAGGTCAGTGATGTATCTGGATGGGTAGTGAGAGTATGAGTGAGTTCAGTGATGTATCTGGATGGGTAGTGACAGTATGAGTGAGGTCAGTGATGTACCTGGATGGGTAGTGACAGTATGGGAGAGGTCAGTGATATATCTGGATGGGTAGTGACAGTATGAGTGAGATCAGTGATGTGTCTGGATGGGTAGTGACAGTATGAGTGAGGTCAGTGATGTATCTGGATGGGTAGTGACAGTATGTGTGAGGTCAGTGATGTATCTGGATGGGCAGTGACAGTATGTGTGAGGTCAGTGATGTACCTGGATGGGTAGTGACAGTATGGGTGAGGTCAGTGATATATCTGGATGGGTAGTGACAGTATGAGTGAGGTCAGTGATGTATCTGGATGGGTAGTGACAGTATGAGTGAGGTCAGTGATGTATCTGGATGGGTAGTGACAGTATGAGTGAGGTCAGTGATGTATCTGGATGGGTAGTGACAGTATGTGTGAGGTCAGTGGTGGATCTGGATGGGTAGTGACAGTATGAGTGAGGTCAGTGATGTATCTGGATGGTTAGTGACAGTATGAGTAAGGTCAGTGATGTAACTGGATGGGCAGTGACAGTATGAGTAAGATCAGTGGTGTATCTGGATGGGTAGTGACAGTATGAGTGAGGTCAGTGGTGTACCTGGATGGGTAGTGACAGTGTGAGTGAGGTCAGTGGTGTATCTGGATGGGTAGTGACAGTATGAGTGAGGTCAGTGGTGTATCTGGATGGGTAGATAGAGTATGAGTGAGTTCAGTGATGTAGGTGGATTGGTAGTGACAGTATGAGTAAGGTCATTGATGTATCTGGATGGGTAGTGACAGTATGAGTGAGGTCAGTGATATATCTGGATGGACATTGACAGTATGAGTGAGGTCAGTAATGTACCTGGATGGGTCGTGACAGTATGAGTGAGGTCAGTGATGTATCTGGATGGGTAGTGACAGTATGAGTGAGATCAGTGATGTATCTGGATGGGTAGTGACAGTATGAGTGAGGTCAGTGATGTACCTGGATGGTAGTGACAGTATGAGTGAGGTCAGAGATGTATCTGGATGGACAGTTACTGTATGAATGTGGTCAGTGATGTATCTGTAAGGGTTAGGGTTAGGGCTAGGGTTAGGGTTAGGGTTAGGGTTCGGAATAGGGTTAGGGTTAGGGTTAGGATTAGGTTTAGGGTTAGGGTTAGGGAAAGGGTTAGGGTTTGCGTTAGGCTAATGGTTAGGGTTAGGGTTAGGGTTCGGGCTAGCGTTAGGGTTAGGGTTAGGGCTAGGGCTAGGTTTAGGGTTAGGGTTAGTGTTAGGGTTAGAGTTAGATTTAGGGTTAGGGTTAGGGTTAGGGTTAGGGTTAGGGTTAGGGTTAGGGCTAGGGTTAGGTTTAGGGTTAGAGTTAGGGTTAGGGTTAGGGTTAGGGCTAGGGTTAGGGTTAGGGTTAGCGCTAGGGTTAGGGTTAGGGTTAGGGTTAGGGTTAGGGTTAGGGTTAGGGTTAGGGTTAGGGTTAGGGTTAGAGATAGGGTTAGGGTTAGGGTTATGGTTAGGGCTAGGGCTAGGGTTAGGATTAGGGTTAGGATTAGGATTAGGGTTAGGGTTAGGGTTAGGGTTAGGGCTAGGGTTAGGGTTAGGGTTAGGGATAGGGTTAGGGTTAGGGTTAGGGTTATGGTTAGTGTCACGGTTAGGGTTAGGGTTAGGGTTAGGGTTAGGGTTAGGGCAAGGGCTAGGGTTAGGGTTAGGGTTAGGGTTAGGGTTAGGGTTAGGGTTAGGGTTAGGGTTAGGGCTACGGCTAGTGTTAGGGTTAGGGTTAGGGCTAGTGTTCGGGTAAGGGTTAGGGTTAGGGTTAGGGTTAGGGCTAGGGCTAGGGTTATGGATAGTGTAACGGTTAGTGTTAGGGTTAGGATTAGGGTTAGGGTTAGGGATAGGGCTAGGGTTCGGGTTAGGGTTAGAGTTAGGGTTAGGGTTAAGGTTAGGGCTAGGGTTAGGGTTAGTGTTAGGTCTAGGGTAAGGGTTACGGTTACTGTTAGGGTTAGGGTTAGGGTTAGCGTTAGAGTTAGGGTTAGGGTTAGGGTTAGGGTTAGGGCTAGGGCTAGGGTTAGTGTTAGGGTTAGGATTAGATTAGGGTTAGGGCTAGGGTTAGGGTTAGAGATAGGCTTAGGTTTAGGTTTAGGGTTAGGTCTAGGGCTAGGGTTAGGGTTAGGGTTAGGGTTATGGTTAGGGTTAGGGTTAGGGTTATGGTTAGGGTTAGGGTTAGTGTTAGGGCTACGGCTAGGGTTAGGGTTAGGGTGAGGATTTGGGTTCGGGTTAGGGTTAGGGTTAGGGTTAGTGTCAGGTTTAGGGTTATGGTTAGGGTTAGGGTTAGGGCTAGGGTTAGGGCTAGGGTTAGGGTTAGTGTTAGTGTTAGGGTTAGAGTTAGGGTTAGGGTTAGGGTTAGGGTTAGGGTTAGGGTTAGGGTTAGGTATAGTGTTCGGGTTAGGGTTAGATATAGGGTTAGGGTTAGGGCTAGGGTTAGCGTTAGGGTTAGGGTTAGGGCCAGGGTTAGGGTTACGGTTAGGGTTAGGGTTAGGGTTAGGGGTAGGGTGAGTGTTAGGGTTAGGGTTAGAGTTAGGGTTAGGGTGCGGTTTAGGGTTAGGCTTAGGGTTAGGGTTAGAGATAGGGTTAGGGTTAGGGCTACGGCTAGTGTTAGGGTTAGGGTTTGGGTTAGGGTGCGGTTTAGGGTTAGGCTTCGGGTTAGGGTTATGGTTAGGGTTAGGGTTAGTGTTAGGGCTACGGCTAGGGTTAGGGTTAGGGTTAGGGTTTGGGTTAGGCTAATGGTTAGTGTTAGGGTTAGGGTTAGGGCTAGCGTTAGGGTTTGGGTTAGGATTAGGATTAGGGTTAGGGTTAGGGTTAGGGTTAGGGCCAGGGTTAGGGTTAGGGTTAGGGATAGGGTTAGGGTTAGGGTTAGGGTTATGGTTAGTGTCACGGTTAGGGTTAGGGTTAGGGTTAGGGTTAGGGTTAGGGTTAGGGATAGGCTTAGGGTTAGGGCTACGGCTAGTGTTCGGGTAAGGGTTCGGGTTAGGGATAGGGTTAGGGTTCGGGTTACGGTTATGGTTAAGGTTAGGATTAGGGTTAGTGTTAGGGTTAGGGTTAGCGCTAGGGCTAGGGTTATGGTTAGTGTTACGGTTAGTGTTAGGGTTAGGATTAGGGTTAGGGTTAGGGTTAGGGATAGGGCTAGGGTTCGGGTTAGGGTTAGAGTTAGGGTTAGGGTTAGGGTTAGGGTTAGGGTTAGGGTTAGGGTTAGGGTTAGGGTTAGGGTTAGGGTTAGGGTTAGGGTTAGGGTTAGGGTTAGGGTTAGGGTTAGGGTTAGGGTTAGGGTTAGGGTTAGGGTTAGGGTTAGTGTTAGGTCTAGGGGAAGGGTTAGGGTTACTGTTAGGGTTAGGTTTAGGGTTAGCTTTAGAGTTAGGGTTAGGGCTAGGGCTAGGGTTAGGGTTAGGGTTAGGATTAGATTAGGGTTAGGGTTAGCGTTAGGGTTAGGGTTAGAGATAGGGTTAGGGTTAGGTTTAGGGTTATTGTTAGTGTTACGGTTAGGGTTGGTTAGGGTTAGGGTTAGGTTTCGTGTTAGGTCTAGGGCTAGGGTTAGGGTTAGTGTTAGGGTTATGGTTAGGGTTAGGGTTAGGGTTATGGTTAGGGTTAGGGTTAGTGTTAGGGCTACGGCTAGGGTTAGGGTTAGGGTGAGGATTGGGTTCGGGTTAGGGTTAGGGTTAGGGTTAGTGTCAGGTTTAGGGTTATGGTTAGGGTTAGGGTTAGGGCTAGGGTTAGGGCTAGGGTTAGGGTTAGGGTTAGTGTTAGGGTTAGAGTTAGGGTTAGGGTTAGGGTTAGGGTTAGGGTTAGGGTTAGGTATAGTGTTAGGGTTAGGGTTAGATATAGGGTTAGGGTTAGGGCTAGGGTTAGGGTTAGGGTTAGGGTTAGGGCCAGGGTTTGGGTGAACGGTTAGGGTTAGGGTTAGGGTTAGGGGTAGGGTGAGTGTTAGGGTTAGGGTTAGAGTTAGGGTTAGGGTGCGGTTTCGGGTTAGGGTTAGGGTAAGGGTTAGGGTTAGGGCTAGGGTTAGGGTTAGTGTTAGTGTTAGGGTTAGAGTTAGGGTTAGGGTTAGGGTTAGGGTTAGGGTTAGGGTTAGGTATAGTGTTCGGGTTAGGGTTAGATATAGGATTAGGGTTAGGGCTAGGGTTAGGGTTAGGGTTAGGGTTAGGGCCAGGGTTAGGGTTACGGTTAGGGTTAGGGTTAGGGTTAGGGGTAGGGTGAGTGTTAGGGTTAGGGTTAGAGTTAGGGTTAGGGTGCGGTTTAGGGTTAGGCTTAGGGTTAGGGTTAGAGATAGGGTTAGGGTTAGGGCTACGGCTAGTGTTAGGGTTAGGGTTTGGGTTAGGGTGCGGTTTAGGGTTAGGCTTCGGGTTAGGGTTATGGTTAGGGTTAGGGTTAGTGTTAGGGCTACGGCTAGGGTTAGGGTTAGGGTTAGGGTTTGGGTTAGGCTAATGGTTAGTGTTAGGGTTAGGGTTAGGGCTAGCGTTAGGGTTTGGGTTAGGGCTAGGGCTAGGGTTATGGTTAGTGTTACGGTTAGTGTTAGGGTTAGGGTTAGGGTTAGGGTTAGGGTTAGGGTTAGGGTTAGGGTTAGGGTTAGGGTTAGGGTTAGGGCTAGGGTTAGGGTTAGGGTTAGGGATAGGGTTAGGGTTAGGGTTAGGGTTATGGTTAGTGTCACGGTTAGGGTTAGGGTTAGGGTTAGGGTTAGGGTTAGGGTTAGGGATAGGCTTAGGGTTAGGGCTACGGCTAGTGTTCGGGTAAGGGTTCGGGTTAGGGATAGGGTTAGGGTTCGGGTTACGGTTATGGTTAAGGTTAGGATTAGGGTTAGTGTTAGGGTTAGGGTTAGCGCTAGGGCTAGGGTTATGGTTAGTGTTACGGTTAGTGTTAGGGTTAGGATTAGGGTTAGGGTTAGGGTTAGGGATAGGGCTAGGGTTCGGGTTAGGGTTAGAGTTAGGGTTAGGGTTAGGGTTAGGGCTAGGGTTAGGGTTAGTGTTAGGTCTAGGGGAAGGGTTAGGGTTACTGTTAGGGTTAGGTTTAGGGTTAGCTTTAGAGTTAGGGTTAGGGCTAGGGCTAGGGTTAGGGTTAGGGTTAGGATTAGATTAGGGTTAGGGTTAGCGTTAGGGTTAGGGTTAGAGATAGGGTTAGGGTTAGGTTTAGGGTTATTGTTAGTGTTACGGTTAGGGTTGGTTAGGGTTAGGGTTAGGTTTCGTGTTAGGTCTAGGGCTAGGGTTAGGGTTAGTGTTAGGGTTATGGTTAGGGTTAGGGTTAGGGTTATGGTTAGGGTTAGGGTTAGTGTTAGGGCTACGGCTAGGGTTAGGGTTAGGGTTAGTGTCAGGTTTAGGGTTATGGTTAGGGTTAGGGTTAGGGCTAGGGTTAGGGCTAGGGTTAGGGTTAGGGTTAGTGTTAGGGTTAGAGTTAGGGTTAGGGTTAGGGTTAGGGTTAGGGTTAGGGTTAGGTATAGTGTTAGGGTTAGGGTTAGATATAGGGTTAGGGTTAGGGCTAGGGTTAGGGTTAGGGTTAGGGTTAGGGCCAGGGTTTGGGTGAACGGTTAGGGTTAGGGTTAGGGTTAGGGGTAGGGTGAGTGTTAGGGTTAGGGTTAGAGTTAGGGTTAGGGTGCGGTTTCGGGTTAGGGTTAGGGTAAGGGTTAGGGTTTGGGTTAGGCTAATGGTTAGTGTTAGGGTTAGGGTTAGGGCTAGCGTTAGGGTTTGGGTTAGGATTAGATTAGGGTTAGGGTTAGGGTCAGGGTTAGGGTTAGGGTTAGGGTTAGGGTTAGGGTTAGGGTTAGGGTTAGAGATAGGGTTAGGGTTAGGGTTAGGGTTAGGGCTAGGGCTAGGGTTAGGGTTAGGGTTAGTGTTAGGGTTAGGGTTAGATTTAGGGTTAGGCTTAGGGTTAGAGTTAGGGTTAGGGTTTGGGTTAGGGCTAGGGTTAGGATTAGGGTTCGGATTAGGATTAGGGTTAGGGTTAGGGTTAGGGTTAGGGCTAGGGTTAGGGTTAGGGTTAGGGATAGGGTTAGGGTTAGTGTTAGGGTTATGGTTAGTGTCACGGTTAGGGTTAGGGTTAGGGTTAGGGTTAGGGTTAGGGCAAGGGCTAGGGTTAGGATTAGGGTTAGGGTTAGGGTTAGGGTTAGGGTTAGGGTTAAGGTTAGGATTAGGGTTAGTGTTAGGGTTAGGGTTAGGGCTAGGGCTAGGGTTATGGTTAGTGTTACGGTTAGTGTTAGGGTTAGGATTAGGGTTAGGATTAGGGATAGGGCTAGGTTTCGGGTTAGGGTTAGAGTTAGGGTTAGGGTTATGGTTAGGGCTAGGGTTAGGGTTAGTGTTAGGTCTAGGGTAAGGGTTAGGGTTACTGTTAGGGTTAGGGTTAGGGTTAGCGTTAGAGTTAAGGTTAGGGTTAGGGTTAGGGTTAGGGCTAGGGCTAGGGTTAGGGTTAGGGTTAGGATTAGATTAGGGTTAGGGTTAGGGTTAGGGTTAGGGTTAGGGTTAGGGTTAGGGTTAGGGTTAGGGTTAGGGTTAGGGTTAGAGATAGGGTTAGGGTTAGGTTTAGGGTTATTGTTAGTGTTACGGTTAGGGTTGGTTAGGGTTAGGGTTAGGGTTAGGTTTAGTGTTAGGTCTAGGGCTAGGGTTAGGGTTAGGGTTAGGGTTATGGTTAGGGTTAGGGTTAGGGTTATGGTTAGGGTTAGGGTTAGTGTTAGGGCTACGGCTAGGGTTAGGGTTAGGGTGAGGATTTGGGTTCGGGTTAGGGTTAGGGTTAGGGTTAGTGTCAGGTTTAGGGTTATGGTTAGGGTTAGGGTTAGGGCTAGGGTTAGGGCTAGGGTTAGGGTTAGGGTTAGTGTTAGGGTTAGAGTTAAGGTTAGGGTTAGGGTTAGGGTTAGGGTTAGGGTTAGGGTTAGGGTTAGGGTTAGGGTTAGGGTTAG